>NC_140582.1:1103980033-1104605033 GCF_964204655.1 Triturus cristatus | reverse complement strand
TTTTCTTCAGAAAAGCAACTAAGCCAGGAGGTGAAATTTCCATCAGGATTACTCTGGTCCCTGTATCAGGCTCGCAGCGCTCCATCTCAGTCAAACTTAACTTTCGGCATTGACCTTGTCTAGTGTGACCAGATACTTGTAGTTGATACTTTGATCTTTTAGCCCTAGAAACCTCTACAAATTTGAAAAATAATATCCCTGGTTTTGTTTGTAATTATGTTGTCCATTTAATGATTAAACTTTATATTATTTTTTTGAATGGGAGTGTAATTTTTTATTGTGTATTGTTTTCTACATTTTAACTGTTTTAGTGCTGATAAATGCTTTATAGATTTGTCCTAGCTTAAGCCTGTCTGCTCTGTGTTACGGCTAGAAAGGGTTGAGCTCAGGTTTAAGCTGCAAGAACCTAATTGGACCTAGTTAGGAATAGTGTCATTATTACTTGAAAAGGACTGCAATTCATGCCATCTAATAGTACACTTTCTTACAATAGGTATTGGACATTGAATGCATTAAGTGCAAATGTAAAAAGACACAAACATTTCAGTCAGTTCTGTAGGCACTGAGCAGGGTGCTGTGCCTTTTTAGCAGAAAAGAAAAGCGGAGACAGAATTTAACCTCTTCGCTGCTAGGCCTTTTTCCCCCTGTGCTAAGCCTATTTTGGGCAATTTGGGGTAGTTTTTGCTTAGGCCCCTGTAACTTTTTGACCACATAAGGTATCCATGCCAAATTTGCGTCCTTTTCTTCCAACATCACAGGGATTTTAAAGGGACCCAGGGTTTGTTGACTCCCTGGAGGGGACCCAGAAATTAGCCAAAATTTAGCTACTTTTGGGGGGAAAATGGGAAAGAAGGGCCCGATTCACAGAACTAACTTAAGACAAAATCCTAAACTTACTACCATTTTGGTATTCACCGAAAGCACTTACTCATTTTGGTATTCACAGAAGGCACTTACTCATTTCGGTATTCACAGAAGTTAGGAGTCCTAATTTTAGGACTCCTAAATGCCTTCTGTGAATACCGAAAGTCCTAAAATTAGGATTTTTCTCAATTTAGTAGTAGTAAAGTTAGGACTCCTAACTTTAGGACTCCTAAATGCCTCCTGTGAATACCGAAATCCTTAAAATTAGGATTTTTCTCAGTTTAGTAGTAGTAAAGTTAGGAGTCCTTACTTTAGGACTCCTAAACTGAGAAAAATCCTAATTTTAAGACTTTCGGTATTCACAGAAGGCATTTAGGAGTCCTAAAGTTAGGACTCCTAACTTCTGTGAATACCGAAGTGAGTAAGTGTCTTCTGTGAATACCAAAATGAGTAAGTGCCTTCTGTGAATACGAAAATGGTAGTAAGTTTAGGATTTTGTCTTAAGTTAGTTCTGTGAATCGGGCCCGAAGTGCTGCAGATGAAAGTGTCTGTTTTTTCCATACAAATGATATCAACAAAGGGTTTATGGTGCTGAAATCACCATCTTCCCATCTTTCAGGGACTCTCAGACTTTTGTCATAAGGTAGAAATGGGTATAAAAGCAATAATGGATCCTGGAAAGCTATACATTTAAGAAAAGAAGACAACATTTTGAATTCAGCGAGGGGTCATTTGTGTAGATCCTACAAGGTTTTTTTTTTAAAGAAACTAACAGTTGAAAATAGGGAATATTGAAAATAAGTTTTAAAAAAACAGCCATTTGTGCCAATATTTTTACCTGTAACCTCTTATAAATGTGACAGATTTTGAAAAGCAATATACCGTTACAGCTGCTGGACTCTTCTGGTTGAGGGGATATATAGGACTTGTAGGTTCACCAAGAACCCGAGGAACCCAGAGCAAATAACTGAGCAGTGTCTGGGTATATAGCAATTCATTTGGGAAAATATAAACAGTGAAAAATCGGTATGAAAGACACCTTTATTATTCTGAATTGGGAACAAAATATAGAGTTTAGAAACAGTAGCTATTAGAACACCTCCGGAATTTTGGGTACGCATACTAGCATGTGAATTATCGGACATTTTTCAAAGTGACTTTTTGTTTACACATTGTCTTACATTTGGAAGGCAGAAATGCTTCGAAAGTCAATAGGTAATAACAGTTGCTCTACAATTCTGTGTTCCCCTAAGTCTCACGATAAATATGGTACCTCACTTGTGTGAGTAGGTCCACTGCCCGTAACAGGAAACAGCCCAAAACACAACATTGACACACCACGGGGCATATCAGCAAGGCAATAGAATTATCGCCGCTTTTGCGGCCGTTTTCGACCGAAAAGCGGCAATAATTTTATTGCCTAATTAGCAAGCTCATGCTAACGCGTGAAAACTTGTGTTAGCATAGGAATTCCTAACGCCCAGCTTTGCATCTCTTATGAGATGCAAAGTGGGCATTCCTGACCTGACAGGCGACATTTCTCCCATCATCAAGCCCCACGCTATGAAGCATAGCGGCAAGAAAAGTAGCGATAACCCCTGTTATCGCTACTTTTCTTACGCCTGCTTCAGGACTGACTTAGCCATGATATCCTATGGAAGGTGGATATCATGGCTGAGTTTGTGGGGCACTATCAACAAGCTAACGCCACATTGTGTGCGATTATCGCTGGATTTCCAGCGATAATCTCACGCTAGGCAGTTAGCGTGGGAATTTTTATTGCTTTTGAGATAAGCGTTGCTAATAGCACACTATCTTAGCCATAAAAATCCCCGCTAGCCGGCGATATTTATCCTAGCACTAAGTGAGCTTAGTGATAATTATCGCCGGTTGTTGCTGATATGCCCCCACATTTTTACAGTGAAAACTGACCCTTTTTTTGCAAAGTGCCTAGCTGCAGGTTTTGAACCCTAGCTCTGCTGGCTTCTAGGGAAACCAAGCAAACCTATACAGTTTTTAAAACTAGACACCAAGGGGAATCAAGGATGGGGTGACTTCTCTGGCTCCCACCAGGTTCTGTTACCATTAATTCCTTGCGAACCTCAAACCTTGTAAAAAAAAAACACATTCTCCTAACATTTCTGTGATGGAAAGTTCTGGAATCTGCGTGGATCCACTAAATTACAACCACCTCGCACTCCCCAAAGTCCTCCGATAAATATGTTACTTCACTTGTGTGGGTAGGCCTAGTGCCTGAAACAGGAATCGGGCCAAAACACAATGTGGTCACACCACATTTTTACATTGAAAACTGACCCTTTTTTGCAAAGTGCAAAGCTGTAGATTTTGATACCTAGCTCTGCCAGCACCTAAGGAAACCTAGCAAACCTATATATTTTTTTAAACTAGACAGACAGGGAAATCCAGGATGGGGTGACTTGTCTGGCTCTCACCAGGGTCTGTTACCCAGAATCTCTTTCAAACCTCAAACTTTGTAAAAAAATATTTTCCTCAGATTTCTGTGAGGGAAAGTTCTGGAATCTGCGTGGATCCACAAAATTCTACCCACCCCGCATTACTCAAAGTCTTTCGATAAAAATGGTGCCTCACCTGTGTGGGTAGACCTAATGCCTGTGACAGGAAACAGCCCAAAACGCAACGTTGACACACCACATTATTACACTGAATACTGACCCTTCTTTTGCAAAGTGCCTATCTGTAGATTTTGGACCCTAGCTCTGCCGGCCCATAGGGAAATGTAAAGATGATATCCGATAGAGTTTAGTTCATGTAAGATCTTTATTCAGTAAGAGATCAGGTAAAACAACTCCAGCTAGCACAGCTCTAACCACCCTTCACATTCAAAGCATAACATTTCACCCATGCAGATTTTTCAATATTCCATTACAAAGTGAACACATCTCTACACAATAATTTAATACAATAAAAAATCGCATTTCAACGTATGATACAAAATTAAAAAAATAACTGTTTCAACAAATGGAAAATGATCACATCCAATTATACATCAATCACAGAGAACTGGTTGAGCAGCATTACATTTACAAACATTTCCTGTGCTGCAAGCAGAGACATCAGCTAAAATAAGAATATTCTTCTTGACAGCTTTTACTTGAACAGGTTTTGAAAATTTTCTCTCACCTTTGATTACTGCCCCAACTTTCCTGGTAACGACCCAATGTCCTTCTTTTATGTCCTTCACTTTAACAGCTCTGCTGCCATTATAATGACTAGTGGCAACTAATTGCTTTTGGCATTCATCATTCTCAACAACAGTACGATCAATCCACACACACTCTTTATCCTTTAGCCAACCAGGTACTTCCTTTACACCTGGCTCACGACCTTCAAGAGAGACAAAGGGTGACACACCAGTCACAGAATGTGGCGTCACTCTGTACGACCACACCAATTTCTTCAATTCTTCCAACCAAGACAATCCATTAGACAGGGATAATTGTATATTATCCATCAACAAACAATGTATTCTTTCTTTTAATCCATTAGCCTGGGGTCTGAACAATGCAACTCTTTTATGTTTGATTCCTAATTTACTCAAGAAATCCACCATCTCCTTCGACACCAACTGCACACCATTGTCAGACATCAAGACCTTCGGAATTCCTTCATTCATAAATACTCTCTCCAAAAATCCCACAACCTTGTCTGTGTCTATGCAATCTGTAGTTTCAATAACGAACCCCTTTGAGTGATAGTCCACCAAAACCATTACAAACCTGTTGCGAAAAGTTTGGAAATTGGACCCAAGAAATCAATTGCTACTCTCTCCCAAGGACGTTTGGGAAAAACATTACAACTCAAAGGAGGCTGTCTTACTATCTTAGGGGCATATCAGCAACAACCGGCGATAATTATCGCTCAGCGCTCTTAGCATGAGGATAATTATCGCCGGGTAACGTGGATTTTTATCGCTGAGATAGCGTGCTATTAGCAACGCTTATCTCCTCAGCGATAAAAATCCTCACGCTAACTGCCTAACGTGAGATTATCGCTGGAAACCCAGCGATAATCTCATGTAGTATGGCGTTAGCTTGCTGATAGAGACTCACAAACTTAGCCATGATATCCACCTTCCATAGGATATCATGGCTAAGTCAGTCCTGAAGCAGACGTAAGGAAAGTAGCGATAACAGGGGTTATCGCTACTTTTCCTGACGCTATGCTTCATAGCGTGGGGCTTGATGATAGGAGAAATGTCGCTTAGCGACATTTCTCCTGTCATGTTAGGTCAGGAACGCCCACTTTGCATCTCATCAGAGATGCAAAGCTGGGCGTTAGGAGTCCCCACGCTAAAGCAAGGTTTCACGTGTTAGCGTGGCCTTGGTAATTAGGCGATAAAATTATTGCCGCTTTCGTCCGAAAATGGCCTCAAAAGCGGCGATAATTTTTTATCGCCAGCTTGTAAATATGCCCCTTAGTCTTATCACTGTTCGCACATGCATAACACTCCTTCACTACTCCCTCAATGTCACTGTCCATACCTGGCCACCAGAAAGACTGTTGGATCCTCCTCTTCGCCATGTTACTTCCCAGATGACCATCATGAGCAATATCAATAATCCTCCTTCTTATCCCCACTGGTGGCACAAATTGACTCCTCCTTAACAACCTCCCATGACACACACTCAACTCGTCATGAACATGATGATAACCTTAAAACTGACATAATTCTCGTGATCACCACAACCTTCATATACAAATTTCATAACTTGTTGTAGAATATCATCCTCAGATGTGGCAAATGCCCACTCTTCTTTATTGAGAGCCAATTCCATCTTCTCACTCCCTACTACATCAATCTCCTCACCTACTACATCCTCATCCAGCACCAATTCCACCGTATCAAGAGGCATCCTGGCCAAGCAATCAGCAACTACATTTTTCAACCCCCTCATATATTCCACTTCAAAATTGTACTCTAGCACCGATAACATCCATCTCGAAATCCTAAGAGTTGCACTGCCCTCTAAACCCCTTCCTCCCTTAAACAAATGAATAATGGGTTTGTGGTCAGTACGGACTTTGAAAGGTAAACACCAAACAAAGTATCTAAAATGATTTATGCCCCAACAACACGCTAGAGCCTCTTTTTCAATACAGAGTAGAATGTTTCGGCATTACGAAGTCTCCGAGATGCAAATCCACTGACTCTTTCTTGGCCATCATAAATCTGAGTCAACAAGCCACCAACTCCAACAGCACTTGCATTAGTGGTAATAAACGTTTTAGCATTGACTTAAAAATGACCAAGTGTAGGAGCGCGAGCAATACAGCTTTTCACCTTATCAAATGCTTCACTAAAGGCTTCATTCCATTCAAACAGAACACCCTTCTTCATCAATTGGTTCTATAATCTCAGTGAAACCTTCCACAAACTTTGAACAACATTCTGCTAAGCCGAGGAATGATTTCAACTGATCCTTAGTAAGAGATATATGAGCATTCTTTACTGCAGAGGCAACACTTTTTTTGGTTTGATTTTATCCTTAGATTTCTCATGGCCCAAATAAGTCACACAATTCTTTTTTAATTGACATTTTTCTTTCCTAATTGTCAGCCCATTCTCTTCCATTCTTCTCCACACCTTCTCTAAGACCTCATCATGATGCATACCATCTTTTCCTACAATTAACACATCATCATGAAAGCAAAGAACATTACTCAGCCCTTCACAAATTCCTTGCATTGCTCTCTGGAACACCGCTGAGGCAGATGCTAATCCAAAAGGCATCCTACAGTAACAAAATGCCCCCAGTAGTGCAACAAATGATGTGAGATGTCTAGATTCTTCATGTAAATCTATTTGGTGATAAGCAGCTGACATATCGATTATGCTAAAAACATCTCCCCCTCCCATTGCAGTAAACATCTCTGAAATGTTAGGTAACGGCTGTCTATCGACCCAAATTTTCTTATTCAGGTCGCATAAGTCCACACATAAGCGGATCTTTCCTCCTTCCTTAGGTGCTACCACAATGGGTGCCGACCATTCAGAGGCCTCAATGGGTTCTATTATCTTTTGCGCTAGGAGTACACTCCTCACCTTGTGAACCACTGGCTTAGAATTATTTTTTGTAATGATTCTGTGAAAAAAAAATTGAAGTTTTCCCAGTTGATCAGAAAAACCTTGGGATACTTCTCCACTTCTCCATCATATTCACTTCATACGTATCAATATTGTGCACAACTGAATAAGTAACAGGTTCAGTAGCGTTCAGATTTAAAATGATGTTGAGATCCTTAGATGACGCCAACCCAAAAGATCAGACCCCTGCTTAGTCAAGTACACACGTCCAAAAACTTTGTTACCATTAAATGAAATTACCATCCATCTCATCCCCACAATTTCAATTTTTTTTCCGCCATACCCAGCTGCTTTAAAGTCGGGTTTGTTCCACACCAACATCCACCCTGTCCACTTCTTGGAAAATGTCTCTCTAGAGAGTAAAGTATATAAACTTCCTGACTCTACTAACATTTCAATCCCACATTTGTCTAAGTTTATGACACAATGAGGTTTCTCTAACTTGTTTGTGCTTTCTCTGGTAACACCATCTAGAGATAAATGTGGTTCAATATTGGTATGCTTTGACTCTTCACAAACCTCCACACTCAACATCAGTTCACGCATGCTTTCACAAGTGTCATGTACCTCTTGTACTCGAGTGAATTGGGTTTTAGTTCTACAAAACTTGTCAAGGTGCCCTTTCCTACCACAAGCTCGACAGATGGCATTCCTGCCCATGCACATAGTACTAGAAGCAATATGGCCAGGAGTGCCGCAACGGTAATATTTAACTTTTCTTGCATCAAATCTAGGAGTTGAGGAAGGAGTTTTCCCAGATTCATTAAATTTGTAAGAAGAATGGAAACTCGTGACAGGTTTCACTTTCTTAGTTTCATCAACAACAGCATGTACCTCAGGTGCCTTCGGAATATGTTCCTTAGTCGACATTGAGGTATTGCATTTATCCATTTCCTGGATCCACAAATCTGTGTGCTCCAACCCCTTTGCAATTTGAATAGCTTCTTCAAGTGAGGGATCTTTGATTAAAAGTTTTTTTCAAACTCTTTTGTTATTAGTACACCTTAAAATTTGGTCATGGATAAGAGAATCAGCTAATTCTCCAAATTTGCATGTTAGTGAAAGTCAACTATGCGCAGCAACATATGTTGCAATATCTTCATCCACCTTCTGAGTACGACAGAAAAATGTGTGTCTCTCTAAAACAGAATTAATCTTTGTTTGGAAATGAACCTCTAGCATTTGCAATGTCATTTCATAAACATTATTTGGCTGACCATCTCCCATTCCAAAAGATATTTCCAGAAGATCCTCATATAAGGGCCTCCCTTCAACACCCAAATGATGGAGTAATATGGCGTGTCTGAGCACTGAACCGTACTTGTCTGCCCCTGTTGCCAACACATAAGTAAGAAACTATTTCTTCCGCTCTTTCCATGGAATAGGAGGTTCACCAGGCGTAGCCAGAAAGGTAGGCGGTGCAGGCAAACCTTGATCAGCCATAACCACAGATAACTCCACATAAATAGCACAGAATAACAAATGTTTAACACCAATACACCTTTCTTTAACTGTATGAACACGGTACCTGTAAGAAAATGTGGTGAAATAAAATAACTAACTAATATAAAAAATTAAAATAACAATCAAAATAATAAACTGGTAGTTATCTGTTTTTTTTTAAGATAATGTGTCCAAGTACGTTGTGGAAGAAATGGATATCTTCATGTAAACGTAGAAAGCCTTTAAAAAACAATTTAGCCGAGTCCACTCTAAGATGGCCACCCAAGGAAACAGTCATGTAGTGAAGGAAATTCCGGCCCAAAGAGATAAAATGGCCACCACAATGCGTGATTTATGTCCGTTTTCAATAGGAGGTAGGAGACAAACTTTGATGAGGCAATGAGGCAGTGCGCGCGAGCAAACGCTCGTGAAGAATGTAAATAGAGGCCATGCACAAGGACACCACGAGAAGGTCAGCGCAATTAACGGACACTCTCAATGTTTCTTTTGGTCTTTGGATATTCTTGTAATGACAAAACCGGCCATAGAAAGTTTAATTACTAACGCTTTCAAATATAGCACTCTCACACCGCCAGCATAAATCAGGTGTCACTAATAAAGAGGAACAACAAGTCAATTTTACCCGCTCCGCTTACGCCGGCAGCAAAATGAGAATAGTTGCTTTAAATTGAAGAATAAGATCACGTTGATTCCTCCGTTTCGTATGGCACTAAATCACGGTGCTTCATTACACATTTGGCGCTAGTGAAACAGGGCAGTGTTTCATTCAATTCACACTGCTCAGTGCCAGTAACAATGTTGTAAATCATCCAGTACGGCTCCCTTCCGCTTCGTATGGCACTAAATCACAGCGCTCCATCACACATTCAGCGCTAGTGAAACATGGCAGTACTTCATTGTAAAATCATTCAGTATGGCTCCACATGGTCAAGACTTCAAGAAGTTTTATAGGAACACTTACAGTAGTTGCAGAAATGGAAATCCAGGGGTGGAGGTGATAGTAGACTGCCCCCTGTGCAGTATGGGTTCGATAACTCGTCACTGATGTAAAGATGATATCCAGTAGAGTTTAGTTCATGTAAATCTTTATTCAGTAACAGATCAGGTGAAACACCTTGAAGAACCTTGGTGTGAAGCTTGATAACAAGCTCTCTCTGAGAGCGCATGTCCTTGGCCTGTCCGGCACCTGTTTCGGCATCCTGAAAATGCTCCGCAAGTTTCTTCCTCTATTGTCTGCGGAGCACAGACGGATTACGGTGCAGGCGCTTATTGGTTCTAGGCTAGACTATGCCAATGCTCTTTTCCTAGGCCTTCCGGACTACTTGGTCCAGCGTTTGCAGGTGGCACAGAACTCTGCAGCCCGTGCGATCTTTGGTCTGCATAGACGAGCACGGGCTTCTGGGCTGCTGCAGACGCTTCATTGGCTGCCGATCCGGAAGTGGATTATTTTTAAATCCCTGACGCTGGTGCACAAAGCTTTGTTTGGCTCAGGCGCAGGATATCTGCAGAAAAGATTGGCTTTTTATCGTCCTGCGTGCTCACTGCATTCAGAATCCCTTTTCACTGCTGTGGTCCCACGCGTGAGGAAGGCCCGCATTGGGGGACGTTCTTTCAGCCTCAAGGCCTCCCAGCTGTGGAATTCGCTTCCACTGGCACTCCGCAGCATTCCCAACTTGCTTCAATTCAGGAAGAATTTGAAGACTTGGCTTTTTAATCATTCTGTTTAGGTGGGCTTCTTTCTTTCTCTTTTGGGTTCTGTTCTACTTGTTATGTTGTTATACTCTGTAGCTGCCTGTGGAAAGCGCCGGGACACTCTTTTAGAGTAGCCGAGCACTATAAAAATGCACTTTAACATAACATAACATAACCTCCAGCTAGCACTTCAGCTTCACAGCTCTAACCACCCTTCACATTCAAAGCATAACTTTCTACCCATGCAGATAGTTCTATATTCCATTATAAAGTGAATACATCTCTACACAAACCTAGCAAACCTATACATTTTTGAAAACTAGACACACATGGGAATCCAGAATGGGGTGATTTGTCTGGCTCTCACCAGGGTCTGTCACCCAGTATCCCTGCAAACCTCAAACTTTGTTAACCAAAACACATTTTCCTCCCATTTCTGTGACGGAGACTTCTGGAATCTGCGTAGATCCACAAAATTCCACCCACCCTGCATTCCACAAAGTCGTCTGATAAAAATGATACCTCACTTGTGTGGGCAGGCCTAGTGCCCATGACAGGAAACGGACCAAAACGCAAGTTGGACACACCACATTTTTACATTGAAAACTGATCTTTTTTTGCAAAGTGCCTAGCTGTAGATTTTGAATCCTAGCTCTGCCGGCGCCTAGGGAAACCTAGCAAACCTAAACATTTTCTAAAACCAGATACCCAGGGGAATCGAGGATGGGGTTACTTGTCTGGCACTCACCAGGTTCTGTTACACAGAATCCATTGCATACCTCAAACTTTGTAAAAAAAACAAATATTCCTCACATTTCTGTGATGGAACGTTTTGGAATCTGCATGGATCCACAAAGTTCCACCCAACCCGCATTCCGCAAAGTCTTCTGATAAAAATGGTACCTCACTCGTGTGGGTAGGCCTAGTGCCCGTGACAGGAAACGGCCCAAAACGTATTGTGGATACATCACAATTACATATCACAAAACAACCTGGTTTTGTAAAGGGGGTTCACCTGGATTTTTGGCCCCGGGCTCGGCGTCCATCTATGGAAACCAACCAAACCCACACATTTCTGAAAATTAGACACGCGGGGGAGTCCAGGGAGGTATGGCTTGTGTGGACCCCCAACGTTTTCCTACCCCGAATCCTGTGCAAACCTCACATTCAGCTGAAAAAAAAGTAACTTTTTTCTCAAATTTCTGTGTGGGAAAGTTGTGGGATCACTGGGCTGATACAAATGTCCTACCACCCAGCATTCCCCCAGGTCTCCCAATAAAAATGGTACCTCACTCCTGTGGATGGCCCAAGTACCCGCGACAGGCAAGGACCCAAGCCTTATTGAGGAGATATCAAAATAACCTATCACAAAATGACCTTGTTTCGCAAGGAGGGTCACCTGGGTTTTTGGCCCCGGGCTCGGCGGCCATCTAGGGAAACATACCAAACCCACACATTTCTGAAAATTAGACACCCGGGGGAGTCCAGGGAGGTATGGCTTTTGTGGACCCACCCAACCTTTTCCTGTCCAGAATCCCCTGCAAACCTCAAATTTAAATTGAAAAAATTCACTTTTTTCTCAAGTTTGCTTGGGGATCCACTGGGGAGGGGTATCATTGGAAAGGGGAGATTCTCCCCTTTCCCATGATGTGTCTCCTGACTTTCTACGTGCTCAGGGTGCTGACATAGCACTCTGAGCACGTGGAAAGTGAAACTGAAATGAGCCTATTTGCTCATTTCTGTTTTGGTTTCTGTGCAATGAGGTCAGCGCGATGTGAGCACTAATCTTCATTGCAAACAACAAAAAGAGACAGCCTCGGGAGCTGAGTAAGCCCTTCCCCAGCTCCCGAGGCTGTCGGGGGGAAAAGGAAATCCCTCTGGTGCCCTCACCAGAGGGATTTCCCCTGCCATGTGCAAGGATGGCCGGGAGCCGTACTGTGCACACGAGGACCATGGCGTAGGACAGCTCCCGACTGTCCTGGGAATGGAAGGGGTTAAACAGAACCTTACAAATTCACTGAAAAAAACAAAGGTTACAGGGATGTTATAGTTAGGCTGACATTTCACTCTTACAAAAGCATAGAAATTCAGCTTATGACCTCACATATTAGATCACTCATGACATGGTCAGTGACATCACTGATGACATCTTAAATGACATCACTGTATGTATAAATATTTGCAGTTAGAAGAAGGCGTGAAGCCGAAACGCGTCCTGTTTACTTAACCCGGTAAATAAAGTACCGAGTTTCTTTCACCCTCAATGGAGTGCTGTCTCTTCATTTGAATGACGAGTGGGGTTTGAGCTGGAGATATATATACATCATATATACATCAGTGTGAGCAGGATCAAGACTCTCAGGAAGGCTGTGGCAATGTATAGTCCAGCGCCAAGAACTTTGGGGCATCACTAGATGTTTTGGGAGCCCACATCACTGCATGAGGTACCTCGTTGGACTGCAAGTACCATCATGCAGCTCACCTGAGTTCAGCAGCACAAACAATATCCACCTGGTTTTGTAGGAGGAGCTGAGAGACTGGTTTTAAGGAGTGGTTTCTTAGCCTTAGGCAAAGCTTTCAGCCGTTGAGACCGGCACTGAAGACGGCCATCCAGGCCAGAAACGCGTCTGCCTAAGCATTTCAATGGACAGCAAGCTAGCGCTGAAAAGCTCAATAAATTGCTTTTGTCAGTATCCGGAGCTGTGTCCTGCTTGCTTTTTCCTAAGTGAGCTTTGGTAGTGGATATATATATATATATATATATATATATATATTCACTGAAAAAACCATAGGTTTCAGGGGTGTTATAGTTAGCTGGACTTTTCACTTGTACAAAACCATTGAAATTCCCCCGTTATAGTTAGTTCAGCTAACTATAACTCGGGCGCCAGCAATGCACTGCTGATGACGTCACATATTACATCACTCATGACATGGTCAGTGACATCACTCATGACATCACTGATGACATCTCAAATGACATCACTGATGACATCACTGATGACATCATCCAGTGAATGTGTGTTTTTCTGAAAATTAAATATATTTTATATATGTATATCTCAAGGTCGATGGAAGAATAAATGGGTATATAAGTGTCTAAATGGATGATTTGTTTTTGAAAAATTGATTGTGTAACTGACTGATTAAGTGTATCATAGTGAATACATGGCTTAGTGAGTAATGTTTAAATATGTAAATATCTGTATCAGTCTCTCACTTTGTGTATAAGTGGCTGCATGGGTTGGTGAGTAGCTACATGGGTGTCTATATAGGTTATTAGTTGGTTTTTTGAGTATCAGTCTGAGTGTCTGCATGGTTCGGTGGGGGGTATTACGTAGTGCATAGGTGCATGAATGAGTGACTCACTGTTTGTATGTGTTGAACACAGCATGTGTGCAGGACTGTATGGGTGGATGAGTGTGTGTATGGGTGTGTTAGTGAGTGAATGACTGTCTCAATAGTGTCTTTATGAGTAACTACATATGTTTTAAACTAGTATATGTGACTATTGGTGTATATATGTGAGTATATGTGAGAGTGAGAGATTGAAAGAGTTCCTGTATGAATAAGTATGTGTTTCTATAAGTGATTGTTTAAAAGACTAAGTATGTGTAAGTTTCCGTAGAAGTAAGTATGCTGGTGTGTGTATAACTGTATATGCAAGTAAATGTATGTTTGATTCTTTATTAGCATGAGTGACTATGTGTGTGAGTAACTCTATGGATGAGTGGCATTGTGTAACAGGATGTATAGGTGTATGAGTACATATGATGAGTGAGTACATGTATGAGTGACTGTATAGGACTGTTGGTGAATGAGTGGATGTGTATGTGGATCTTAGAATTACTGAAGAGGTTGTTGTAACTGGTATTGGTATGTCCATTGTTTTGAAAATTTTAGTCTCTATTTTTGAATGTGTGTATCAAAGGTTATATTAGGGTGAGAGGAGGTCTGCCACTCTATCACAAGGATGATGTCATCAGTGATGTCATCAGTGATGTCATTTGAGATGTCATCAGTGATGTCATGAGTGATGTCACTGACCATGTCATGAGTGATGTAATATGTGACGTCATCAGCAGTGCATTGCTGGCGCCCGAGTTATAGTTAGCTGAACTAACTATAACGGGGGAATTTCAATGGTTTTGTACAAGTGAAAAGTCCAGCTAACTATAACACCCCTGAAACCTATGGTTTTTTCAGTGAATTTCTGAGGTTTTTTAAATGCTAATTCCTAACTATAACGTGCCTGAAACCTATGGTTTTTTCTGTGAATTTCAAAGGTTTTTTAAATGCTAATTTCTAACTATGCCTACAGAGATAGGAAATGTGAAGAAAGAAGAAAAAATGCACAGAAAGAAACAAAAGAAGTGCAGAAAGAAGCAACAGAAGTCCTCAAATACAAAGATAAGTGCAGGAAGAAGGATAACGTGCAGAAAGAACAAAAAGAAGAGCAGAAAGAAGCCTTGTTGCAAAATCATCCTGTACCCTCAACTTTTTCAGACGGATACTGGTGGTAACTGAGCCTGACTAACCAGTCCTAGAGCCAGTGCTATGTTAAAAGACACTTAGAATACAGTGAAAACACCTACATACACTAGGGAACATTATGCGTTGGGGTCCCCCTGTGATTAGCATGACCTCCTCTGTAAGCCCCTAGTATATAAGAGGGCATGGGGATTAAAACTACCTCTTAAAACAGGCCACAGGGCGTTTTTGCACACGTTAACTCAGGCCCCGTCCCCTCCCTTCACCACTGTGTAAACACGCCCTGTGTCCATTTTTAGTTGGGAGATTAAGTTCATTTGAATCCTGAGGGTCCCTGGGGTCCAACTAGCCCACTAGGTACCTCCAGTAAGTGCCACAGAGCTGCGTTGCAGAGAGGTGTAAAAAGTGGCACGGCCTGGACCACCTCTCTGCAATGCAGCTCAGTGGCGCTTACTGGAAGCACTTGGTGGGCTAGTTAGCCCCCAGGGGCCCTCAGTATTGAAGGGAAATTATATCCCCAATTTAAAACGTGCCATAGTGCGTGTTTGCACACGTCACCTCAGGCCCCGTCCCCTCCCTTCACCACTGTGTAAACGCGCCCTGTGGCTATTCTAAGTTGAGAGATTAAGTCCCCTTGAATCCTAAGGGTCCCTAGGGTCAAACTAGACCACTAGGTACCTCCAGTAAGCACCACAGAGCTGCGTTGCAGAGAGGTGTAAAAAGGGGCTTGGCCTCAGAACACCTGGCTGCAGCGCAGCTCCCTGGCGCATACTGGAGATACCTGTTGGGGGCGCGTTTGCAGAGTGCTGCACGGAGGGGGCATGGCCTCCGGCACGATGCCAGTCTTTTATTTATTTTAGTTTTTTAAGAAGGGGGGCTGTTTGGTTCCCCTTCTTATTCTAATTTATTGGCCCTGATGACCCCATCCCCCAGGGCCAGTCTCCTAATTATATTTTTTTGACCCCAATCCCCAGGGCCGGCCACTGTTTTTTAATTTTTTTAAAAAATATATATTTATAGACACACCTAGGACATGCTGGACAAACCGTACGTACCTATCACCATGACGATTTGCGTGATATTCATTAAAAGGCGACTATGCATGCAATGAATCCACGTGGAATGTATTTACACCACTAGTGAAGCTCTGACATGTCTGATGCCCTACCGTGCCTAATCCCGGTAGACACCCTTGTCGTTTATTTATACAAACTTGGGTAGCTATTGACGGGCACATTTAATACACATGCACAGCAAGCCATTCAAAGGGGATTCGACAAAAATTCGACCAAAACTATGCAAGAAACCCCCCTCACGCTTAATAAAACACACATCCACTGCCGGATGTGTAATACTTTTTATTTTACTCTCTGGAAAGGGGACGAACATCACTTGAGAGTCACAGCGCGCTCCTGACAGAGCCCAATTCTGTGTTACACCCACCATTGCCTGCCGTGTGCCACACACCTCTGTGTTGTATTCCACTAGCTAGTGCATATGCTATGACACTCTCTAGCCCATGTGCACTGTAACACCACCCCGTGAATATGTCATGCCACACTTGTCTTCGCACGGGTTATATTGCCCCATCTAACGTGCCTTTCTCGATGCCTATGTTATAACGCACAGTGCTATGCCATACATATTACAATCTGGGATCCATATCTTTGTCACAGTGCATATGCAACCTTACACTCCCCAGCACATATTTTATATTACAACTTTAGAGACTAGTTAGGTTACACAACACTGCCCTGTGCATATTACACTCCAAGGCGCATATCGCATAGCACGCGCTAGTGCCTGTGCTATCTCGCGCTCTCCAATGAATCTGTCATTGCGCACAATGTATTGCATATTATATTTCACGCCCGGTTCATCTTATATCACACTTTTTGGTGCATAGTTTATACCATACACTATATCTAGTTTTCATTTTCAATCGTGCTCTCAGGAGTATGTTCTATATAACACTGCGTCCACCTACCCTTTTCACGGGCATTACATTTTGCGATAGGGGGTGGAGGGTCAGGGGGTGTTTCTGCCAAGTGAGCCCGGAGTCACAGTCACAAACGTCCTCTTCTTCCTGAATAAAAGTGAGATTATGCTGCATACTTGTTCATATTTTAAGTAGTTCGCACAGACACAATGTTTTAAAAACAATAAAGTTCCTAATACCCGCCTTCTCTGAACAGTTAGCTTGCTGCCCCATCCCCTTCCTCCCTATCCTCTGTTGTGTGAATCCATGGACTAGCCTCCTCCCTCCTGCCATGCATGGTCTGATGTGCTGCCACTGCCCTCAGTATGATGTACCAGTCCACTCCTCCTGCCCTCCATTGCCCAATTCTATGCCCCATCATTGACCTCCTGCTTAAACTCTGTGCTTAGCTTGCTGCCCCTATTCTCCTTCCCCCTGCCCTCCGATGTCTTTGTGCATGCCCCTGCTCCATCCTTTTTGCCCACCATGTCCCATGGACCTGCCACTCCTATCTACTCTGAGTGTTCTGTTGAGCTGCCACTCCCCTCCCACCTGCCTAGCATTGTCAGATGACTGTAACCTGTCCCTGCCACCTCCACCCTGCCTGTCCACATGCCATGCCCCTATCCTCTTCCTCCTGTCCTACATGGTCCATTGTACTGCCACACCCTTCTGCTCTCCCTGGTCTGTTGTGCTGCAGCTGCTCCTCCTGCCTGCCCCGTGTGGTCTGTTGTGAGGTCCCTTCCCATGAACTTTCTTGTCTGTGCACAGGTCCTGACCCTCCCTTCTATCCTCCATCGTCCTTTGTGCATGCCCCTCCACCCTCCTTCTTGCCCATCATAGCCATTGTGCTGCCACTAACCCTCCCACTTGCCATGCATGGTCTTCTGTGCTGCCATGGCCCCTCCCACCTTCCCTGTGTGGTCAGTTAGCTGCCCCTGACCCCCTCCCACCTTCCCTCCATGGTCTGTGTGTATGCCATCACAGTCTCACTGTTGCTCTTCATGGTGTGTCTTGCTTCTAGTGCCCATCCTGCCTGACCTCCATGGCTATCTTGCTGCTCCTGCCCTGCCCCCTTGCCCCCAGCCCTACTCCCTCCCTCCTGGCTTGTCTGTTCCATTGTAATGCCCCTGATCCGTCCCTCCTGCCCTTTATGGTCTGTTATGCTGCAGCTTTCTCTCCTGTCTGTCCATTATGGTCAGCTAGCTACCATTGCCTCTTGCCCCTCTGTTCTCTGTTGTCCATGTGCATGGTCCTGTCCCCTCCCTCTTGCTTTCTATGGATTGTTGTGCTGCACTCCCGTCCTGCATGCCCTGTGTGGTGTATTGTGCTGCTGCAAACCCTGATGCCTGCCCTGCAGGGTCAGTTTGGTGCACCTCTCCATGTCCCTCCTGTCCTCTGTTATCCAAGTCCATGTCCCTATCCCATTTCCTTCCATGATCCAATGTACCATACTTGCGAACATTTTGAACTTGGTAAGAGGGAGATTTTGAAAAAAAACTGGGGTGTTGATTTTCCCCTTTGAGTTACATTGAAAAAGAGGATATTGTAGACAGGAGACAGATCAAATAAAGCCCATTTGAGCTTAAAAACATTGGACGTTTCCTGGCTGAATCGGGTCTGTTGGCATGTATGGTTGTACTACCATTGCCTCTTCCTTCTGCCCACAATGTTCTATTACATTGCCACAGGCTTGAAGGAGGGTAGATTTTGTATCACAGGGGGCCCCTGGCCCGTTCTGTCCACACCTGAAGTATGAGACCCTTGTCCTTGCTCTGCCAGCTGCATTTGTAGGCCGTATTAAATTGACCAGCGGGTCCTGTGTTGCTATATAATTATCCTGAGACATCCTTACCACTCAGCCAGTATAAAACCCCTGTGTAGGCCCTTCTGTTCAATATGTAGGCCTCTTTGTTAAATTGACCATAGCTCTGCAATTTTAGTGTATAGCAGTCTGAAGGCAGGTCTGCGAGGCCTTCTGCTCCAAACCAGTAGCCCCCACCCTACCCGAGTGCTCCGTGCTCGGTATCAAAGTTCAACATCCCCCTGAAGCTGTCGACATACAGTAGGCTGCATCCTGGACTGGTACTTGCTTCCTGGGCAGGTTTCCCGCTTTTAAGGAAGTGGCAACCGCAGAGCGTCAAGTTAGGAGAACTGAGGAGATTTTATACATGAATATATTGAATTCCCGTACAATACCCATTATTTTCTGCTTGCTCTATGGAACTTACGATAAGCGATTGGCCTGAGAGACTGACCTTTTCACCCAGTCCATTGTCAGCATTAAGTGGGTAAATGACGAAATGTCTGGTAAAATCTGCAGACGAAGCTTTTGGGTAGCATACGTAGGTAGATGTAGCGTGCAAAGGAGCCCACAAAATGATATAAAAAGGGAGCACCCACAGATATCGACGGACTACCTCGCCGTCTGTATGTAGGTTAACAGGCAGTGCAGGTTTTCCCCAAGAGCTGGGAGCTCTTGTCTTCCTTTGCTTAAAATGTCTTGCTCTGCTTTGCTTGAAGTATCTTATTCTATTTTACCTATATGAAATGTCATGTTATGTTTAACCATTGTTCTCTTTACTTTTGCATTTAAAAGATTTTGTATTGTAATTGCAGGAATGCTTGCTCTAAGAGTAAACGTGAGTGTTCCTAGGTAACATTTTCCTTGGTGTAACTTGTTTCTCATGATGCATTTATAGATGTGTTTTCTCTCTCTCTCTGTCAGTACATTAATTGAGATACAGAGACTATCATGACAGCTGTATGATTATCTGGAGTCTGTATTTTGTACTTTATGTCTCTATTCTGCGGTTTCTTTGAAGTTGCATCTTCTCATTAAACTGCCATTGTATTCTGCCTCCAATTCCATGTCTCATATGTCTGTTTTCTTCATTTTTGGAGCAAGCGTTCCTAGGCACCCCGGCTCAAATTAAGGTGCCCCTTTTGTCCCTGACTCACTCTCCTGCTCAGTTCTGTGGTGGCTCCCGGGGATCTGGGGACCGCCCCTAGCTTCCTTGACCCGTAATAGATCTTGCCTCCAACAGCCTCTCTTGCAAGTCCTGTATTGTTGGTTTGTTGCCCCTGCCCCCCTTTCCACTGCCCTCCATAGTCTGTTGTGCTTCCACGGCCCTTCCTGCCTGCTCAGTGTGGTTAAATTGTTGCCTTTGCACCCTCCTACCTGCCTTCAATTTTCAGAGTCCGTGCCCCTGGCCTCTGCCTCTCAACAGTATCCTAATGAACAACTAGATTGCTAACATTCTATATTTATTACAAAAGTGTGGAACGCCTGACATCATCTTGATGTAATCAAAACTGTAATACCTAGAGCATTTCCTTTAGAAATTACATATATGAGAGGGTCTTATTGGCATCAAAATTATGGTTAGTGCTCTAAAAGGCTAAAATAAGGACATATTTTCTGAGTTTTCAAATAGCGACAAAGCACTTTTAAATTATTTGTTATCTTTATGTTTTTTTATCCAGTTGACCACTTGATTAAATGTTGCACTTAGGGGAGATGATGTGGTGTTACTTCCAGAACTGCAGACTTTGAAACTGGGGAACCAGGTTGAAGTTTCTGCTTCAGCTCGACATTCTGTGATTCTGGTCAAATCACTTAGTCTCCCCATGTCTACAACCAAAATGAATGTGTTCTTGTGTGATGTAACCAATGCTCATGTAAAGCACTCCAATACCTGACAAGTCTGCACTATATAACACTGCAAAAACACAAAATAATAAGTGTTTTGCACACTTCTGTCATTGGGCTATATTTGGGCTACATCTGGGTGATTTTGGGCTACATTTGGGCTCTTTTGTCTCCGGTGGCCATCTTTGGAGATTTATTTGTTATGAAGTTTCCTAATTTCCTCATGTACTGCAGTCTCCTCAGTAGGAAATGCTTTCAGTTTTTTATTTTGATTCCATCATGAAGGTATTCAGATATGTCACACATTTGCCATAAATTCTGAATGTTAGCACTCTAGTTGCTCATTAGATCACTGTAGTAAAACTACTGCACCATGGAAGTCTGCTCCTGGTATTAAAAGTGCATGTTTCAGTCTGCATGTCAGAATTTTTTAATGAAATAGAAGAGGATTTGAGAAGTCACTCAAAATGTGCCCTCATTTTCTTTCTTCAGCATTAATCATAATTTCTATGGCAAAATGAACCTCCTCATTGTGTTCCTTTTTAAATTAAATGTTTTAAGTGTTACCAGTTTATTCCAATCAAGATGGCTTCAGGTGTGCCATACTTTTGTCATAATGAAGACAGTAAGCGCTCTAGTTGTTTTTAAGAACATTCTGGGACATTCTGTCATTGGGCTATACTTGGGCTACATCTGGGTGATATTTTGGCTACATTTGGGCTCTTTTGTCTCTGGTGGCCATCTTGGGAGACTTATTTGTTATGAAGTTTCCTAATTTCCTCATTTACTGCAGTCTCCTCAGTAGGAAATACTTTCAGTTTTTTACTTTGATTCCATCAAGAAGGCATTCAGATGTGTCACACATTTGCCATAAATTCAGAATGTTAGCACTCTTTTTGCTCATTAGATCACTGTAGTAAAGCTACTGCTCACCAGGGAAAACTGCTGCTGGTATTGAAAGTGCATGTTTCAGTCTGCATGTCAGAATTTTTTAATGAAATAGAAGAGGATTTGAGAAGTCACTCAAAATGTGCCCTAATTTTTCTTTCTGCAGCACTAATCATACTTTTTATTGAAAAATGAACCCCCTCATTTTGTTCCTTTTTAAATTAAATGTTTTAAGAGTTACCACTTTAATCCAAGCAAGATGGCTTCAGGTGTGCCATACGTTTATCATAAGTAGGACTGTTAGCGCTCTAGTAGTTCTTTGGAACACTCTGGGAAGCTGCAGTAGAACACAAAGGAATCAACTGACAGTCTCTGCCCTTGTTGGATGTACATGTTTTACTGAGAATGTCAGACTTCATTCTCACATGACTGAGAAAGATAATGTGAATTTACAGAAAATAAGCTCTCAGTTTAGCCTATAGATCACCTTCCAAATCTCTGTGGTAAAAGCATGAGAAAATATTTTTCTCTCAATCATGATATCCCAGCAGAAGGATTTTTCACATGGTGAAATCACCTTAGAACATACCACAATTCCTAAAATGAGTATGGTACCATCAACAAATGATTTATAATGTAACTAAAGTCTTAAAACCTTCTATTAACTGCAATGCTTTTTAATGAGGTGCTATCATGTATATTGGTCCCAAGATGGCTGCCAACACTTCTTGGATGAAGTGCTGACAGCCAATCAGATCTCAGGATGAGATGTGTGGTTAGGCTCCGCCCACATATATATATGCTTTTAAATGCTATTTTCTCAGGATCTACTGAACAGATTTACACCAAACCTACAAAAGGCACTTCCTTGACCTGAGGACTACCTCTCTGCCAAATTTCAAGTAATTCTGTTCAGCCGTTCGGGCTGTAGCTGTGTCTAAAGGTCCTATGGAAAAATGCATGGGAAAAACGCGTTTTGGGACCCCCCTTTTATCTCAGCCCCCGCTTGACGAATCCCCCCGAGACTTTCAGGGTAGGAGCGGAGCGTAGCGCCCCACCTATTTTGAAAAATTCGCGAGGAATCGTCAACCGGCGCCAAAGTTATTCAAAATAGAATGTTGCGGATTTCCTATGGAAACGTGGTCCTAACTATAACTACCTACTGGCGACCGCCAGTAGGTAATATATATATATATATATATATTACCTACTGGCGGTCGCCAGTAGGTAGTTATAGTTAGGACCCTGTTTCCATAGGAAATCCGCAACATTCTATTTTGAATAACTTTGGCGCCGGTCGACGAATCCTCGCGTAATTTTCAAAATAGGTGGGGCGCTACGTTCCGCTCCTACCCTGAAAGTCTCGGGGGGATTTGTCAAGCGGGGGCTGAGAAAAAAGGGGGGTCCCAAAACGCGTTTTCCCTATGCATTTTCCCATAGGACCTTTAGACACAGCTACAGCCCGAATGGCCGAACAGAGTTACTTGAAATTTGGCAGAGAGGTAGTCTACAGGTCAAGGAAGTGCCTTTTGTAGGTCTGGTGTAAATCTGTTCAGTAGATCCTGATAAAATAGCATTTAAATCAATATATATATCTGTGGCAGCGCTCCGTGCGCTTACCGTACGCTTACCGTACGCGTACGGTGCCGAGCGTGAGCTCAAATCTGATTGGTTGTCACATGACTGTAAACATTCGAATCGGACGAAATCAGGAAGTGTCGGCCGCCATTTCGTGTGTTTCACACAGAAAAAAAGGGAGATAACGTGAAAAGGGGGCAAGGAAGAGAGTTACAGACCCCCTAACATTTGAAAGGGGGTCAAAGAAGGACACAAAAGTACAAAAAAAACATTTATTATTTTTTTTTAAAATCGCGGGGTACGCGTACGGAAAGCTCACCGTACGCGTACGGTAAAAAAAAAAAAAAAAAGAAATGAAATGCAGATTTAAGTGTTTAGATATTAGGGGGCTCTAAAAAGAGCCGTTGTGTTTATGAAGTGATTTTTTAGTGGTACCTACAAGTAAGTACCGATGCAGAGTCTAAGGTTCAAGAGGAAGACTCTGTTCCCTTCATCAGTGAAGTGTACACCATCTCCTCTATAAATGTCTTGCATGTCGTAACGCAAGTTGTTGTGGTAAATGGAACCCATGCCATAGTCACGGAGGAAAGCAGAAACAGATTTGTTGACGTGCTTTCTTGCTTTGTCAATCTGTGGACAAAAATGATTGGACCAGTTCCATTTTTGCCTTTGGCATATGTTAGAAAACACAAAGGCAGTTTTAGGGAAAAGTGAAAACAGTTGTGCAAAGGTCTCCTTCATAAGCATTTCCAGACCTACCCCAGTCAAAGTGCCTAGGTCATTGCCACCACAGTGCACTATTATGAGGTCAGGGTGTTGGATTTGCATGAAGGATTTCACCAATGGCATTAATTGGTGCCACTTTAACCCTCTCTGACCAATCCATTTAATGTCTACATTTGGCAAAGTAAGGTCTCTCACCATACCTGTTTTCTCTGCAAACTTTTCACTCCAGAAAACATAGCTGTGCCCTACAATCCACACTGTGAACATCTTCCAAGGAGATCTGGATGCACTCAGGAGGTGTATTTCAGTAGAATGGGAAAAAGAAATGAAAGACAGTTTGGAAATGGAGGCATACATATTCTTTTAAAATAAAATGAACTCATTGGCTGTTTCATACCATTCTACACTAAAAACTAGGCTGTGTGTGTCAATTTATAGAAGCATGATTTGTATTGGTACAGAAAAATGTGTTACCAAAGAACATTACTATGGATTTGCTGTTAGGTTAGAAAAGTCAAGCACTCTTGCTCATTGAAAATGAAACATTGTGTGGTGAACTTCTGACCTGACTGTAGACAGCAGTGTTCCATGAGCTGTTGCTATGGTAGTAGGCAGAAGTCAAGTTGGGGGAAGGGTACTTTTAGAAAAGGGTTGGATTTCAACCAATAGAAATGTGTGATTTCATTTGAAAAAAAGGGGGAAGCACTGAGATTTGTAATTAACATGTATATGTGTGGAAAAAGAGAGGGAAACATTGCCATTATCTGGTTCTGCTGAGAGGAGAGAGGTGAACAGAACAGAGATCCTGGCTCTGATAATCTGCTGTTTGAGTGACACATTTCTTTCACAACTAACTAATTTTAAAGGTGAGTTATGAGTTTGAGAGGGGATGTATGTGGTAAATTAAGAAATGAATAATAGAATTGGAATTCCTTTTGTTGAAGTTGTGTTTTTCAATTTGTGTTTTGGGAGAAATTAAAATGTAAGGAACATGTAAAATATTATGGACTAAGTTTTTTCCATAAATTAAGGTGTACTGGTATAAATGAGGAATACTGAAACCAAAATTTCAACATGTGCAGTTTACAGAATCTGAAAAGTGGATTGAAAACGTGTGAGACTGTAAAAGTAATTATCACTTGCCTAAAAAAAGAGTAGTAAGTGTGCTTTCAAATTGGCAAAGAAATTTCGTTTTAAGCCTAATATGAAACCATGACTCTGTGTGCAAAGAGGAATTGTTGACAGACATTTATTGCGTACTACTCTGGTAATTTTACATTTGCATTACTAGGTAAGGGGCAGCTATTTTTCTGCACAAGCAGACTCTTTGCACACACCCAGCTGCTTACCCTGTAGAAACATGCATAGTATTCTCAACCGAGTGGGGTTTGAGGTTGCAGTCAGTAATGCAAATACATTGACCATCACTAAGGCTGGTTGCCCTTGCTGGAGTGTAGTCAGTCACCCAGGTTACACATGTCCCTGGTCTCAAAAAGCTGTTTGGACATGTGCAGTTTACAGAATCTGAAAAGTGGATTGAAAACGTGTGAGACTGTAAAAGTAATTATCACTTGCCTAAAAAAAGAGTAGTAAGTGTGCTTTGAAATTTGAAAAGAAATTTCGTTTTCTGCCTAATATGAAACCATGACTCTGTGTGCAAAGAGGAATTGTTGACAGACATTTATTGCGTACTACTCTGGTAATTATACATTGGCATTACTAAGTAAGGGACAGCTATTTTTCTGCACAAGCAGACTCTTTGCACACACCCAGCTGCTTACCTTGTAGAAACATGCATAGTATTCTCAACTGAGTGGGGTTTGAGGTTGCAGTCAGTAATGCAAATACATTGAGCATCACTAAGGCTGGTTGCCCTTGCTGGAGTGTAGTCAGTCACCCAGGTTACACATGTCCCTGGTCTCAAGGAGCTGTTTGGACATGTGCAGTTTACAGAATTTGAAAAGTGGATTGAAAACGTGTGAGACTGTAAAAGTAATTATCACTTGCCTAAAAAAAGAGTAGTAAGTGTGCCTTGAAATTTGAAAAGAAATTTTGTTTTCTGCCTAATATGAAACCATGACTCTGTGTGCAAAGAGGAATTGTTGACAGACATTTATTGCGTACTACTCTGGTAATTTTACATTTGCATTACTAAGTAAGGGGCAGCTATTTTTCTGCACAAGCAGACTCTTTGCACACACCCAGCTGCTTACCCTGTAGAAACATGCATAGTATTCTCAACCGAGTGGGGTTTGAGGTTGCAGTCAGTAATGCAAATACATTGAGCATCACTAAGGCTGGTTGCCCTTGCTGGAGTGTAGTCAGTCACCCAGGTTACACATGTCCCTGGTCTCAAGAAGCTGTTTGGACATGTGCAGTTTACAGAATCTGAAAAGTGGATTGAAAACGTGTGAGACTGTAAAAGTAATTATCACTTGCCTAAAAAAAGAGTAGTAAGTGTGCTTTCAAATTGGCAAAGAAATTGCGTGTTCTGCCTAATATGTAACCATGACTCTGTGTGCAAAGAGGAATTGATGACAGAGATTAAATGCGTACTACTCTAGTAATTTTACATTTGCATTACTAGGTAAGTGGCAGCTATTTTTCTGCACAAGCAGACTCTTTGCACACACCCAGCTGCTTACCCTGTAGAAACATGCATAGTATTCACAACCGAGTGGGGTTTGAGGTTGCAGTCAGTAATGCAAATACATTGACCATCACTAAGGCTGGTTGCCCTTGCTGGAGTGTAGTCAGTCACCCAGGTTACACATGTCCCTGGTCTCAAAAAGCTGTTTGGACATGTGCAGTTTACAGAATCTGAAAAGTGGATTGAAAACGTGTGAGACTGTAAAAGTAATTATCACTTGCCTAAAAAAAGAGTAGTAAGTGTGCTTTGAAATTTGAAAAGAAATTTCGTTTTCTGCCTAATATGAAACCATGACTGTGTGTGCAAAGAGGAATTGTTGACAGACATTTATTGCGTACTACTCTGGTAATTTTACATTTGCATTACTAAGTAAGGGGCAGCTATTTTTCTGCACAAGCAGACTCTTTGCACACACCCAGCTGCTTACCCTGTAGAAACATGCATAGTATTCTCAACCGAGTGGGGTTTGAGGTTGCAGTCAGTAATGCAAATACATTGAGCATCACTAAGGCTGGTTGCCCTTGCTGGAGTGTAGTCAGTCACCCAGGTTACACATGTCCCTGGTCTCAAGAAGCTGTTTGGACATGTGCAGTTTACAGAATCTGAAAAGTGGATTGAAAACGTGTGAGACTGTAAAAGTAATTATCACTTGCCTAAAAAAAGAGTAGTAAGTGTGCTTTCAAATTGGCAAAGAAATTGCGTTTTCTGCCTAATATGTAACCATGACTCTGTGTGCAAAGAGGAATTGATGACAGAGATTAAATGCGTACTACTCTAGTAATTTTACATTTGCATTACTAGGTAAGGGGCAGCTATTTTTCTGCACAAGCAGACTCTTTGCACACACCCAGCTGCTTACCCTGTAGAAACATGCATAGTATTCACAACCGAGTGGGGTTTGAGGTTGCAGTCAGTAATGCAAATACATTGACCATCACTAAGGCTGGTTGCCCTTGCTGGAGTGTAGTCAGTCATCCAGGTTACACATGTCCCTGGTCTCAAAAAGCTGTTTGGACATGTGCAGTTTACAAAATCTGAAAAGTGGATTGAAAACGTGTGAAACTGTAAAAGTAATTATCACTTGCCTTAAAAAAGAGTAGTAAGTGTGCTTTAAAATTGGCAAAGAAATTTCGTTTTCTGCCTAATATGAAACCATGACTCTGTGTGCAAAGAGGAATTGATGACAGAGATTAAATGCGTACTACTCTGGTAATTTTACATTTGCATTACTAGGTAAGGGGCAGCTATTTTTCTGCACAAGCAGACTCTTTGCACACACCCAGCTGCTTACCCTGTAGAAACATGCATAGTATTCACAACCGAGTGGGGTTTGAGGTTGCAGTCAGTAATGCAAATACATTGACCATCACTAAGGCTGGTTGCCCTTGCTGGAGTGTAGTCAGTCACCCAGGTTACACATGTCCCTGGTCTCAAAAAGCTGTTTGGACATGTACAGTTTACAGAATCTGAAAAGTGGATTGAAAACGTGTGAGACTGTAAAAGTAATTATCACTTGCCTAAAAAAAGAGTAGTAAGTGTGCTTTCAAATTGGCAAAGAAATTGCGTTTTCTGCCTAATATGAAACCATGACTCTGTGTGCAAAGAGGAATTGATGACAGAGATTAAATGCGTACTACTCTGGTAATTTTACATTTGCATTACTAGGTAAGGGGCAGCTATTTTTCTGCACAAGCAGACTCTTAGCACACACCCAGCTGCTTACCCTGTAGAAACATGCATAGTATTCTCAACCGAGTGGGGTTTGAGGTTGCACTCAGTAATGCAAATACATTGAGCATCACTAAGGCTGGTTGCCCTTGCTGGAGTGTTATTGTGATTTTTACTTGCAGGAAAGGGGTACATAGTATTTTAAGATTTGAAAAGATCAGAAAAAATATAGTAATATATTTAAATAAAAGAAAGGATTTAAAAAAAAAAAAATTCAGGTACTGCTGAAGATCAGTGAACAAAATTTAAGATGCCTACAAAATCCAGACTACGGAAAAACCACAAAAAAAATCTATATTTGAAGACAACTGGTGGACCAAAGTTAGTTGGAGATGCTCATGTTGGGAAAAAGAGAAAGTCTTCTGGTAAGCAGACAAAAGGATTTTTAAACAAAATCTTCAAAAAAAGGAAAAATGTACAAAATGTCTGTACTGGAAAAAATGTTTTAAATACAATACAACAGGAAAAAATTGATCATTTAGTTAATGCAAATATAGCTTCAGAAACAATAAAGATTAACTTAAAAAGAAAAACAGCATTTAAAGAGATTCGTAGAAAAATGTTTCAGAGAAAAGTTATGTCCAATTTGATAAAGGATGTGAAGAAATATAAGAAAAAGGCAAAATATTACAAGAGAAAAAAAGAAATTGAAGCCATTGTAGCAAAGGCTTTAGAATTAAAAAGGAAACTAACAGAAGATTAAGGTGCTTCAAAGTCTAGATCCTTGCAGAGTGAGAGAGAATACTGGTTTGCAGGGACATTCTCTGGCTTGTCTATATAGAAAAGTGTGTAAAAGTGTTTTTCATCATTTTAGGACGCTGGCTGTTCATCATACTGAAATGAGAAAGTTTGTGAGACGATTGTATTTTGCTAAAAGTCCAGCAATAAAGTTAGATGAATTGAATAGGGCTCTGTTCTTTGGATCGGTATCAGATGTAGAGAAGGTTACTGATGAAATTCAGTTTAGTTACTTTGGTCCAGAGCAAGACAGTGCAGCTAATGACACAGTTATTGAGGAAGAAGTGGAAGAGAATGTAGAACCCTCTGTAAGTAATAAATTTATTAATCAAATGACAAAATTTGCAATAATCTCTAATGAAAGACCAAATATTACTTGTATTTGTTGCCGCAGAACTCATTATAAAAAACAAACCAGGAATGTTGATCTCTACAGAAAAAGCAAAAATGAAGATAATTATAAGTGGAAGGATTTTGCCACATATATATTTCTTGAAAATTGTTTTGAATTGGGTGAAGATGAGCGTATTTGTAAATACTGTTATAATAAGTTAGAAGAAAATAGAATGCCAACCAGAGCTGTACATAATAATTTAGAATTGGATGCTATTCATGCCGAACTTTCTGAATTAAATACATATGAGTCTATACTCATTCAATGTGTTCATCCGTTCCAGACCATAGTACGTATGGAGCCCAAAACTGGTAAATTACCTCCTTCAGATTTACTGAGAGGTGTAAAAGGTAGAGTGGTGTATTTGCCCTTGGATTTGAAAAAAAATATGGAAACTATTGATGCAGATACTTTGGAAACTGAACCATTAGTAATTCTGGTTAATGGTGTACCTACAAAGAATAAGAAGAAGATTTGGCAGGAGCTGGTAGATGTACGGAAAGTACAAAGAGCAAATTTATATTTAAAAAGGAATAACAAATGGTATGAATCGATTTATATAAAAGAAGAAGAAGAAGATTTACAAGAAGATACAGAAACACCAACTGGACAAATTGAAAAAGTGGACAAGTCAAAAGAAGAAGAAATTTATGAACATTTTAGCATACATCCTCTTCATTCAAAAGAAGTTATGGGAGACACTATTGATCTGTTTCAGATGAAAAAAGCAAAAGGAACTCCTGTGAGTGTATGGGAGGAGAGCTTGGAAGCTCGATGTTTTCCCCAGCTGTTTCCTACAGGAAAAGGAGGACGATACGATGAACGTCCAGAACAGATTCCAGCTTCTGAGTATCGGACTACAAGACTATATGCAGAAGATCCAAGATTTCGACAAAGTATTCCTTATTTGTTCCATCTTTTATTTGAAAGCGACTTGTCTGCATTATCATATGCAGTAAATCACATTTTAAAAAGTGGAGTACATTTACAAAATGTGTCTGCAAAGGATTTTATGGAGAAAGTGCAGCACCGAGATGATCATTTGGAAACACAACTGATCAATCTGATGGCTTGTCAGCGTGGGACAAATGAATATTGGTACCGACGCCATGGTGAATTAAAATGCATGTTACGGAATTTAGGAACTCCAACATGGTTCCTTACCCTAAGCTGTGCCGAGTACGCTTGGGATGATTTACTGGATTTTCTACGAGAGGAAAATTCAAACATTAAAAACATCGAATACAAGACAGCAGGAGAACTGTGCTCATTGGATCCGGTTAATGTTTGCAGATATTTCAATCACAGATTTGAGGCTATGATGTCCTTCATCTGCAACAAAAAAAATCCACCACTTGGAGAAGTTGTGGATTTCTTTTGGAGAAAAGAGTACCAAGCAAGAGGTGCTCCTCATATTCATATGCTGTTGTGGATCAAGGATGCCCCAAAGTTTGGAACAGATGATGATGAAGCAGTGTTATCATACATTGAAGAATATGCAACATGTGCTATACCAAAAAGCACAGAAGAGAAAAAGTTAAAGGAGCAAGTTTTACGTTTCCAAAGTCATCGGTGTGGAAAATACTGTCGACGGAAGTACAAGAGCAAAGATAAATTCTACATTAAATGTCGATTTGGATTTCCACGACCTGTTCTTTCAAAAGGAAGAGTAAACAGTTTTATGTCAGCTGTGAGACATACTATTACAAGAAAATCACCTAAGAATACCTACAACCTAAAAAGAAAAGAAGAATCCAAAAATATAAATGACTACAACCCAGTCATTTTATCCATGTGGAATGCTAACATGGATATACAGTATGTAGCTGACAATTCCATTGCTGTTGCTCGATATGTAACGTCTTACATTACTAAATCTGAAAAAACTGAATTGAAAGAAATGTGGGAAGAGATTTCTCACGAGAAGACTGTCAGTAAGAAGCTATACAGTTTCAGTTTAAAGATGTTATCGCATCGAGAAATTGGATCCTACGAATGTTCAGATAGGTTATCTTCTGCAAGTCTCTACTCGAAATCAAGAAGAATAATTTGGGCAAGTTTAGGCCTTGCATCAATGAGAAATAGGGTACTGAAATCTGTTGGAAAAATTGAATATTTGGCAGAGAACGACCCGGAAAGTACAGACATTTTGAAATCAAACATGTTGGACACATATTACCCAAAGAGAAGTCTTCATCTAGAGAACATGTGTCTCTATGAAGTGCTGCAAAACTACATTTATTCACGGAAAGCCACAGAAGACATCAACAATGGAAAATATAAAGTCATTGGTGAGGAAGGATGTTTGGTGAAGCAAACAAAAGGAAGTTTGATAAATCACCGGAAGCTGAGTTGCGACACTACTGACAAAAAGGAATTTTATTACTTGGCTCTTTTGCAGCTGTTTAAACCATGGCGTTCAGAGGAAGAACTACTGGGAGAATTTCAAAGCTATGAAGATTCCTTTAATGCTTGCAAAGACAGCATAGAATGCAGTACTTTCAAAAATTATGTGCAAATGTTAAATGAAGAAATTGAACAGGAAACTACAATTGCAGCTGAAGTAGCTAGAGACAGTTCTCAAGTCAGCCAAAGTTCTGGAACACTCAGTCAAGATCCCCTAGGACAACCAATCGTTGAAAATGAAGCATCAATAGCTATGACTGAAGTGGAAACGGCTATGAATCAAGCACAAGAAGAATTAATAGACTTACCAAATTTGGAAAGACAACTGAATGAAGAGCAGCAACAAATTTATGAAGAGATCAGAAACAAAATTGATCACGGATTACTACATGAAAAAAAAGAGTGCTCATGCACATCATTTCAACCAATCAGGATGTATGTAAGCGGACAAGCTGGAACTGGAAAAAGTTTCTTAATAAAAGTCATCAGAAGCTACCTACAGCAAAAAACGGATTCAACTTTGTCTTGTGTGGTTACTGCTCCAACTGGGTTAGCAGCATATAACATAAAAGGAATCACTTTACATCGCTTGCTAATGTTACCAGTGGAGCATGAGAACAAAATACAATACCACAAGCTAACTGGAGAAGCATGCTTGGAAGTTTCAAGAGTGTTGAAGAAGATGCAAGTGCTCATTATTGATGAGGTGAGCATGGTATCAAACTTAATGCTTGCCTTTGTGCATTTAAGAATGCAGCAAATTCTAAGGACAGACTATGACGTGTTATTTGGAGGAAAACATGTCATAGTTTTTGGAGATCTTCTACAGCTTACTCCAGTTAAAGGACAACCAGTGTTTTATACTGTGACACATGAAGACACAAAGAAGTCATTGGGAAGCATCGGTAATGCAAATATTTGGTCCTTCTTTGAGTACAAGGAACTTACTACTAATATGAGGCAAGCAAACGATGAAGAATATGGAAGTATTCTGAAAGATATCAGAATTGGAGTACTCACTGAAGCTGGCACGAAAGCATTACAGAGTCGGTTGCTACATAATTTATTCCCAAAGGAAGAAATAGTTGCAGAGAAAATATACAAGAACATTGCAGAAAAGAAAAGTGTAATCTGCTTAATGCCAACTCTACGTGAATGCTCAATATTCAATGAGGAACTTTTGAAATTGGAAAAGGAAGAGATCAGGAAATTGGAAGCAGTGGACAAAATTCAGGATGAAAGAATTACTATTACATTAACAGGCAAACTGAAAAATAAATTGGATTCACTAGAGAAGAACATTTCCAAAACTGCTGGATTAGAAAAAAATCTATATGTCTGCATGAACTGTAGAGTATTTTTAAGGAGAAATTTGGATGTTGAAAAAGGTTTAGTAAATGGCGCTATGGGAAGAGTTGTGGGTTTTATTAATTACCAGAAAAAAGATGGAATTGAATGTTTAAAAATAAAATTTGATCAGATAGAAGAAGTTAAAGACATTTGTCGTTGTACAGTTCGTTTCATGCTTGTGAAAGACTTATATGTACGTAGGAAGCAGTTTCCGTTTTCTCTAGCATATGCTGTAACTATTCACAAGTCTCAAGGATTGACTGTAGATTGTGCATTTGTGAACATTGGTTCAACTGTGTTCAAAGAAGGTATGGCTTATGTAGCTTTGTCACGAGTGAAAACATTATCTGGTTTATTCATGATAGACTTTGATGATTCAAAAGTTAGTGCTGATACAAACTGTGTAAAGGAGTATAATAGATTAAGAAGAACCTATGCTCCTCATTTAGGTCAGTATGCTGTGTTGGAAAAAAGTGTTGTTTCTCGAAAAAGGAGAATTGAGAATATCTGTAATGAGGATGTAGAGAGGAGAAAAAAAAAGAAGACTGATGTAATTGCAAGCAAAAAGAATAAGGAAAATGTTGAAGAGGTTGTTGGTTGTCATTTTGAAAATAGCTCTGGTGTCAACTGCTATGCAAATGTAGTGCTGAATGTTGTATTTCATCTTGAAATTTTGCAAGAGCAGATAATACTAAATCATGAAAAAAGATTCTGTTCTCTGCTGAGTCTCCTTTAGGAGAAGCTGAGTAATGATAAAACTAAAATAGAAAGTGTTTCTGATGTTAGAAATCTTTTAGATGTATGTTCTGGATGTACACAGTTTAAAGAAAATGTCCAGCAAGATGCACAGGAATTGTTAATGTATATGCTTATGGTACTGGAAGATGAAGGGGTAGAAGTTGAAAATATATTTGGTGTCTCTTATAAATGGGAACATTGTTATGAAAACTGTATGAACACATGTAGCAGTAATGTTGATTCTGAAAGGTTCATATATTTAACATTACCAGAGAGTAAATCAGTGACTTTTAGTAAATTAGTTAAAGATGCTAATCACAACATGGAATATTCTCAATGTAAATCAGACATGTTATCAACGTTATTTTTTAAGAAATATGGACAGTATGTAATTTTAATGATACAACGTTGTAGAGCAGATGGAACAAAATTGGAAACTAAAGAAGTTTGTAGGTAGGTAGGTAAACTTTTGTTGCAGTTGCAATAATTTTTCTTGATGGTCCTTCTATAACTTCTGGTCATTACACAGTTTATCTAAAATGTGAAAAAGGATGGACACTGTGTAATGATTCTCAATTGATTTTCAAGCAACGTTTGCCTTATGATTTACCAAATTGTTACTTAATTTTTTTTAAACCAACATTTTAGATACAAATTCCAGCATCTGAAGAAACCATTTTTTCAATTTTAAAGGATTAAGATTGGATATTTCACTTAAAAAGGATTTTAAAATTACCATTTGGCCTCATGAAAAGGTAAAGGTAACAATTGTGGACTTCTTTGACAGATAATATTTTGGTGTATGTGCTCATGCAACAAGGTTTACAGACGTTATTTATTGCAAATTGTTATTGTTCTTAGAAGGTATTTTTAATATATATGTGACATTTCTATCAAGGTATGTTTTAGTGAGGATACATTCGGGGCTTTTTTAAACAATCTTTCAGATTGGTTTTTTTTTTGCCCGCTGTTAAATGATGAATACAATTGATATCACTATTTTCAGTGAAATGCAATACATTCTGAAAACAGCAAAAAAAGGGCAAAAAATTGCTTTGTTAAATATGAAAAAACATGTACTGTTTAATAAAATGTATTGTTGAATATTAATACTTTTTTTCTTTTTTTCAGATCTTGAAAGAAAATTTAGGAAATGTAATTCATTTTGCTTGCAATTAAAAAAACCCATTTATTTCTAATTAAGTTATTTTGAGGGTCAGGTAAGTTTAAAATATCTGTATTTCTCACTCCTTCCCTTTCATGCTCCCTTTTCTTCACCTCTCCTCACTCTGCTTTTCTCATTCCTCTTCCCTCTCTCTCTTCTTGCTTTACTACCCTTTCGTAACTCCCTCACTCCTTCTCTACTACTCCCCTAGGTTTACTGCCTCCATCTCTATTTTTTCAACTATGTTTCTCTCCCTGTCTCCATATGTCTCAGTCATTCTAACTGCCTTACTCCTTCTCAGTTCCTTGCTCTCTGTCTCTGTTTCTGTCTCACTCCCTTTGTCTGTTTTACCCTTAATTTCCATAACATCTCTGGGGCAGATTTACAAGCCCCCTGCGCCACAAATACGTCACTTTTCATGACATACTGGTGGCGCAGGGTGCTCCTCCATATTTACAAGGAGAGGAAAAGCCACCCTGTGTGACTCTTCCTCTCCTCGTAAATACAGCCACTTCACACGCAGCACTGTGTGTTGAAGGGGTATTCTATGGGTGTTGTTGTTTGTGTTCCCACGCAACACTCATAGAACTACACATATCTCCTGATTTACGAGAAATCGTAAGTCTGAAGATGTGTGTGAATGCTACGCCACCCTAGAGGTGGCGTTGCGAGGCACATCAAGGAGAAATGTTTTCATTCCTCTTCATTATTTCCTCTTTCAGTGCATGCTGCATGTTACAGCATGCATTGAAAGAGGAAAAAGCCTCTTGTGATTGTTTTTTTTTTCAAAGTCTATCATGAATAAATCAGATAATTTTTTCACGCGTGACAAAGCAACATATGCCATACCTTCTTTAAACACACTAGATCCAATGTTTACAAAAGCACTATCTACAGTTAATCCTTGAGACTTTTGAATAGTTACAGCATATGCTAGAGAAAACGGAAACTGCTTCCTGCGTACATATAAGTCTTTCACTAGCAAAAAACGAGTGAACAACGACTAATGTCTTTTACCTCTTCAATCTGATCAAATTTTATTTTTAAAAATTCAATTCCATCTTTTTTCTTTTACTTTACAAAACCCACAACTTTACCCATAGCTCCATTCACTAAACCTTTTTCTACATCCAAATTACGACTTAAAATTACTCTACAGTTCATACATACATAAAGATTCTTTTCCAAACCAGCTGTTTTCGAAATGTTTTTCTCTAGAGAATCCAATTTAGTTGCCAATTTGCCTGTCAATATAATAGTTATTCCTTCATGTTGTATTTTATCCACAGCTTCCAGTTTTATAATGTCTTCATTTTCCAATTGCAAAAGTTCTTTATTGAATATGGAGCATTCATGTAGTGTTGGCATTAAGCAGATTACAGTATTTTTTTCAGCAATTTTCTTGTATATTTTCTCTGGAACTATTTGTTCTGTTGGAAACAAATTACACAGCAATCGACTCTGTAAAGCTTTTCTGCCATGTTCTCTGAGTAGACCAATTCTGATATCTTTGAGAATACTTGCATAATCCTCATCATTGGCTTGCCTCATATTGGTAATGAGTTCTTTATACTCAAAGTATGTCCAAATATTCACATTACCTATACTTCCTAACAACTTTTTCGTGTCTTCATGTGTAAGTGTATGGAATACTGGTTGTCCTTTAACTGGAGTAAGCTGCAAAAGATCCCCAAAAACTATGACGTGTTTTCCTCCAAATAACACGTCATAGTCTGTCTTTAGAATTTGCTGCATTCTTAAATGCACAAAGGCAAGCATTAAGTTTGATACCATGCTTACCTCATCAATAATGAGAACCTTCATCTTCTTCAATACTCTTGAAACTTCAAAACATGCTTCTCCTGTTAGCTTGTGGTATTGTATTTTGTTTTCATGCTCCACTGGTAACATTAGCAAACGATGTAAGGTAACTCCTTTTATGTTATACACTGCTAACCCAGTTGGAGCAGTAACAACACAAGACAAAGTTGAATCCGTTTTGTTCTGTAGGTAGCTTCTAATGACATTAATTAAGAAACTTTTTCCAGTTCCTGCTTGTCCACTCACATACATTCTGATTGGTTCAAAAGATGTGCATGAGCACTCTTTATTTTCATGTAGTAATCCGTGATCAATTTTTTTTCTGACTTCCTCATAAATTTGTTGTTCATCATTCAGTTGTTGTTCCGAATTTGGTAAGTTTATTAAATCTTCCTGAGCTTGATTCATAGCTGTTTCCACTTCAGTCATGGCTATTGCAGCTTCATTTTCTACGATTGGTTGTCCTAGAGGATCTTGACTGAACGTCCCAGAACTTTGACTGTCTTGAGAACTGTCTCTAGCTACTTCAGCTGCAATTGTTGCTTCTTGTTCAATTTCTTCATTTAACATTTGAACATAAGTTGTGAAAGTACTGCATTCTATGCTATCTTTGCAAGCATTAAAGGAATCTTCATAGCTCTGAAAATCTCCAAGTAGTTCGTCCTCTGAACGCCATGGTTTAAGTAGCTGTAAAAGTGCCAAGTAGTAAAATTCCTTTTTGTCAGTAGTGTCGCAACTCAGCTTCCGATGATTAATCAAACTTCCTTTTGTTTGCTTCACCAAACATCCTTCCACACCAGTGACTTTATATTTTCCATTGTTGATGTCTTCTGTGGCATTCCGTTTAAAAATGTAGTTCTGCAGCACTTCATAGAGACACATGTTCTCAAGATGATGACTTCTTTGTGGGTAATATGTGTCCAACATTTTTGTTCTTAAAATGTCTGTACTTTCTGGTTCGTACTCAGCGAAATATTCAATTTCTTGAATAGATTTCAATACCCGATTTCGCATTCCTGCAAGGCCTAAACTTACCCAAATTATTTTTCTGGATTTGGAGTACAGACTTGCAGATGATAACCTATCAGAACATTCGTATGATCCAATTTCTCGATGCGATAACATCTTTAAACTGAAACTGTATAGCTTTTTACTGACAGTTTTCTCGTGAGAAATTTCTTCCTACATTTCTTTCAATTCCGTTTTCTCAGATTTTGTGATGTAAGATGTGACATACCGAGCAACAGCAATAGAATTGACAGCTACATATTGAATATCCATGTTAGCATTCCACATGGATAAAATGACTGGGTTGTAGTCATTTATGTATTTCGACTCTTCTTTTCTTCTCAGGTTGTAGGTATTTTTCGGCGATTTTCTTGTAATAGTATGTCGCACAGCTGACATAAAACTGTTTACTCTTCCTTTTGAAAGAACAGGTCATGGAAATCCAAATCGACATTTTGTGTAGAATGTATCTTTACTCTTGAACTTTCGTCGACAGTACTTTCCACACCGATGACTTTGGAAACGTAAAACTTGCTCTTTTAAGTTTTTTTCTTCTGTGCTTTTAGGTATAGCACATGTTGCATATTCTTCAATGAAAGATAAAACTGCTTCATCAGCATCTGTTCCATATTTTGAGGCATTCTTGATCCACAACAGCATATGAATATGAGGAGCACCTCTTGCTTGGTACTCTTTTCTCCAAAAGAAATCCACAACTTCTCCAAGAGGTGGATTTTTTTTATTGCAGATGAAGGACATCATAGCCTCAAATCTATGATTGAAATATCTGCAAAGATTAACCTGATCCAATGAGCACAATTCTCCTGCTGTCTTGTATTGGATGTTTTCAATGTTTGAATTTGCATCTCGAAGAAAATCCAGTAAATCATCCCAAGCGTACTCAGCACAGCTTAGGGTAAGGAACCATGTAGGAGTTCCTAAATTCCGTAACATACATTTCAATTCTCCATGGCGTCGGTACCAATATTCATTAGTCCCATGCTGACAAGTCATCAAATTAATCAATTGAGATTCCAAATGATCATCTCGCTGCTGCACTTTGTTGATAAAATCCTTTGCTGACACATTATGTAGATGTGCTCCAGTTTTTAAAATATGATTTACTGCATAAGATAGTGCAGGCAAGTCACTTTCAAATAAAAGATGGAACAAATAAGGAATACTTTGACGAAATCTTGGATCTTCTGCATATAATCTTGTAGTCCGATACTCAGATGCAGGAATCTGCACTGGACGTTCATCATATCGTCCACCTTTTCCTGTAGGAAACAGCTGGGGAAAACAACGAGCTTCCAAGCTCTCCTCCCATACACTCACGGGAGTTCCTTTTGCTTTTTTCATCTGAAACAGATCAATAGCGTTTCCCATAACTTCTTTAGAATGAAGAGGATGTATGTTGAAATGTTCATAAATTTCTTCTTCTTTTGACTTATCCACTTTTTCTATTTGCCCAGTTGGTATTCCTGTGTCTTCTTGTAAAACTTCTTCATCTTCATCCATATAAATTGATTCATACCATTTATTATTTCTTTTCAAATATAAATTTGCTCTTTGTACATCTACCAGCTCCTGCCAAATTTTCCTATTCTTTGTAGGTACACCATTAACCAGAATAACTAATGGCTCAGTTTCCAAACTATCTACATCAATTGTTTCAATATTTTTTTTCAAATCCAATGGCAAATAGACAACTCTTCCTTTTAAACCTCTTTGTAAATCTGAAGGAGGTAATTTACCTGTTTTGGGCTCCATACGCATTATGGTCTGAAACGGATGGACACATTGAATGAGTATAGACTCATACGTATTTAAATCAGAAAGTTCTGCAGGAATATCAACCAATTCTAAATTATTATGTACAGTTCTAGCTGGCATTCTATTTTCCTCTAACTTGTTATAACAGTATTTACAAATACGCTGATCTTCACCCAAATCAAAACAATTTTCCAGAAATATATATGTTGCAAAATCCTTCCACTTATAATTATCTTCATTATCACCTTTTTTATAGAGATCAACATTCCTTGTTTGAATATTTTAATGGCTTCTCCGGCAACAAATACAAGTAATATTTGGTCTTTCGTTAGAGATGATAGTAAATTTTGTCATTTCATCTTCAAACTTTTTACTAACAGTGAGTTCTACATTCTCTTCCACATTTTCCTCAATAACTGTGTCATTTCCTGCACTTTCTTGTTCTGTACCAAAGTAACAAAACTGAATATCATCAGTAACCTTCACTACATCTGCTACAGATCCACGGGACAGAGCATTATTCAACTCATTTAAATTAGTGCTGGACTTTTTGCAAAATACAATGTTCTCACAAACTTTCTCATTTCAGTATGATGTACTGCCAGCATCCTAAAATGGTGAAAAACACTTTGACAAACTTTCCTAGATAGACAAGCCAGAGAATGTCCTTGCAAACCAGTATTCTCTCTCACTCTGCATGGATCTAGTCTTTGAAGCACCTTAATCTTCTGTTTAACACTCTTTTAACTATATTCTCTTAGAAAGTCACGTAATTTATCAATAGATTCCTGTCGCACAGTACAAATACTACTACAATTCCAAGTGTACACTGGGGCTTTAGGACGTCTCCCCATAACCTCATCAGCTAACACTTCTTCCTCATTTCTTGGAACCATTTTCTCCTTTTCCATTACACAACCATCTTTCACTTCATATGTTCGACCATTGGTGTCAACTGCATGCAACAAACTATTACTTTGAAGATAACTCTCTTCATTAAAAAAAATTTCAGTACTTGAACTATGCTTCCATTCTCCTAAGAACACTTTACAAAAGTTATTTTTTTTCACTAATCTTTTCCTTTTGCTTTGTGACTTCATTGCTTTGACTAATTTATCTAATCTACGCATCCTGTTCAAAATTAAAATGAATAGTTTTCTTTTTATTTCCAAAGCCTTTGTAACAATTGTTTCAATATATTTCTTTTTCTCATAAATTTGGTTTTCTTCTTATATTTTTTCACATCCTTTAGCAAATTTAACATCACTCTTCTCTGAAACATTTTTCGACGAATGTTTTTAAAATCTATTTTTCGTGCTACGTCACTCTTTCTTACTTCTGATTCTACATTAGCTTTTATTATTTTCTGTCGACTCTGTTGTCGTTTTGTACTTGAAACAGTATTTCTTTGTTTGAAGATATTTTTTTTTAAAATCCTTAGTCTGCTTACCAGAAGACTTTTGCTTTTTTCCATAATGAGGTTCTTCAACTAATTGTTTTTGTCCAGTTGTCTTCAAATATAGATGTTGTTGCTGTTCTTTTCTCTTTCTTGACTTTATAGGCATCTTTAACTTATTTCACTGTTGTTCAGCAATACCTGAAAGAAACAAAAAAAAAAATACCTTTATGTAATTTTAATACATTATGATTTTTTTTTTGAGCTTTTCAAATCCTATCATAACAGCTGACCCTTTCCTACGAGTGCAAGTCTTACAAAACACAAGCAACATGAATTAAATCTCTGACAACAATTCCTGTGTGCAGATAGACCCATGGTGTGATTCTAGGCAGAAAACGATATTTGATTGGCAATTTCAAAGCACATTTACTAAAGTGGTAGAGTAAGTGATAATTACTGTGACAGCCTGACACATTTTCCTTATAGTTTAGAGAGACAGAAAAGAGCACATGTCCTAACAGCTACTAGAGACTATCAGCATGTGTTACCTGGGTGAGTGATTAGACTAGAGCAAAGGAAATGAGCCTTGGTGACATTGAATGTGTTAGTGTTACACACTGCTATCTACAATACCACACAATGCTGAATAGTAAGCATGGGAGTGTAGGAGAAGCTGCTGCCTGTGTGCTAAGAGTGTGTTTCTGGAGACTGTGTATTGTCAGGTGCAAGAGATATCTGCATGGACACTTGCACAACTGCATGAAGACTGCAGAGATGTATGTAAGAGTACATGTGTGGTATGGGTTAATTGGAGTTTTGAACATGTAAAAACTACCTCACTCATTGCAGGAGTGGAAGGAAAATCTACCATGTTGATTTCTCAAACGGGTTAGCATTTGCCTCTCATTTGTGAGATAGAGATTTCTGCTGAGTGCTAACCATCACAGTTGAAGAAAACAAGCTGCCCCTTTCCTGCGAGTGCAAATCTTACAGACCAACAGCAACACAAATTAAATCTCTGAGAACAATTCCTGTGTGCACACAGACTCATGGTGTGATTCCGGCAGAAAACGATATTTGATTGGCAATTTCAAAGCACATTTACTACTGTGGTGGAGTAAGTGATAATTACTGTGACAGCCTGACACATTTTCCTTATAGTTTAGAAAAGCAGAAAAGAGCACATGCCCTAACAGCTATTTGAGACCATCAGCATGTGTTACCTGGGTGAGTGATTAGACTAGAGCAAAGGAAATTAGTCTTGGTGACGTTGAATGTGTTAGCGTTACAAAATGCTATCTGAAATACCACACACAGCTGAGTAGTAAGCATGGGAGTGTAGGAGAAGCTGCTGCCTGTGTACTAAGAGAGTATTTCTGGAGACTGTGTATTGTCAGGTGCAAGAGAGATCTGCATGGACACTTGCACAACTGCATGAAGACTGCAGAGATGTATGTAAGAATACATGTGTGGTAAGGGTTAATTGGAGTTTTGAACATGTAAAAACTACCTTACCCATTGTAGGAGTGGAAGGAAAATCTACCATGTTGATTTAAAATGTGTTAGCATTTGCCTCTCATATCTGAGAGAGTGATTTCTGCTGAATGCTATCCATCACAGTTAAAGAAAACAAGCTCTCCCTTTCCTGCGAGTGCAAATCTTACAGAACAACAACAACACAAATGAAATCTCTGACAACAATTCCTGTGAACACATAGACTCATGGTGTGATTCTATGCACAAAACAGTATTCCTGGGTGATACCAGTACACCTTAACTTATGGTGAAGACATACTCCATAATATCTTACAAGTTCAAGGCAGATAAATATATTCCAAAACATAAAATGTAATACACAACTTTAAAAGTGGAAGGAAAATCTACCATGATAATTTCAAATGTGTTTGCATTTGCCTCTCATTTGTGAGATAGTGATTTCTGCTGAATGCTAATCATCACAGTTCAAGAATGATTTGTACTAAATGCTAACCATCACAGTCAAAAAAAAGCTGCCCCTTTCCTACAACTGCAAGTCTTACAGAACAACAGAAACACAAATAAATCTCTGACAACAATTCCTGTGTGCACACAGACTCATGGTGTGATTCTAGGCACAAAACAAAACTTATGGTGAGGACATACTCTATATTATCTTACAAGTTCAAGGCAGTTAAATATCTTCCAAAACATAAAATGTAAAACACAACTTTAAAAGAAGAATCAAATTTCTATTATTTATATCAAAATGCAACATATACATCCCCTCTCAAATTCATAACTCACCTTTAAAAGTAGTTAGTTGTGAAAGAAATGTGGCACTCACACAGCAGATTACACACAGCAGATAATCAGAGCAGATAATCAGAGCCAGAATCTGTGATCTGTACTCCTCTCACCAGAACCAGTAAATGGCAAAGTTTCCCTCTCTTTTTTCACACATATACATGTTAACTTCAAATCACATTGCTTCCCACATCTTTTTAAATGGAAACACACATTTCTATTGGTTGCAAATTTCAACTCCTTCCAAATGATCCCTACCGCCAACATGACTTCTACCTCCTAGCATAGCAACAGGTCATGGAACACTGGTGTGAGCAGAGAGGTCAGAAGTTCACCACACAATGTTTCTAATCCAAAGAGCAAGAGTGCTTGACTTTTCAAACCTAACAGCAAATCCAAACTAATGTTCTCTGGGAACACATTTTTCTGTACCAATACAAAACAAGCTTTTAAAAATGTAAACATACAACCTAGTTTTTAGTGTTGAATAGTTTGAAACAGCCAATGAGTTCTTTCTATTTTAAAAAACATATGTAAGCCTCCTTTTTACAACTGTCTTTCTTTTCATATTGCCATTCTACTGAAAGACACCTTCTGAGTGCATCCAGATCTCCTTGAAAGAGGTTCACAGTGTGGATTGTAGGTCATAGCTATGTCTTCTGGAGTGAAAAGTATGCAGAAAAAAGAGGTATTGTCAAAGACCTTGCTTTGCCAAATGTAGACATTAAATGGATTGGTCAAAGAGGGTTAAAGTGGCACCAATTAATGCCTTTGGTGAATTCCTTTCTACATCTCCCACAGCCTAACCTTATAATTGTGCACTGTGGTGGAAATGACCTAGGCACTTTAACTGGGGTAGGTCTGGAATTGCTTATTAAGGACACCTTTGTGCAATTGATGTCGCTTTTTCCACAAACTGCCTTTGTATATTCTAATATATGCCAAAGGCAAAAGTGGAACTGGTCCAACCAACATTGTCCGCAGATTGACAAAGCAAGAAAGCACGTCAATAAGTCTGTTTCTGCTTTCCTCAGAGACTATGGTATGGGTTCTACATACCACAACAACTTGCGTTACAACATGCAAGACATTTATATAGGAGATGGTGTACATTTTAATGAGGAAGGGAACAGAGTCTTCCTCTTGAACTTTAGACTCTGCATTGGTACTTACTTGTAGGTACCAAAAAACACTCAATAAACACAACGGCTCTTTTTAGAGCCACCTAATATCTAAACACTTAAACTTGATTTTTAATTCTATTTTTTTAAAGAATTTTTTCCGCCTTGCGCGCACGGTGCGCGCACCCCGCGATTTAAAAAAAAAAAAAAAAATTTAAATCTTTTTTTTGGCTCTTCGGGGTCCTACTGTGACCCCCTGACAAAGGCTAGGGGGTCAGGAACTCCCTACTCTGCCCCCTGTTCACGTTCTCCACCTTTCCTTTTCAGTTTTTCAGTGTGACAGACAAAATGGCGGCCAACACTTCCTGATTTTGACCGATTCGGATGTTTACTGACATCTATTCACCAATCAAAATTACGCTTGCGCACGGCACAGTGCGCGCACGGTGCGCGCGTATAGATATTTATATGCTTTTAAATGCTATTTTCTCAGGAAATACTGAACAGATTGACGCCAGACCTGCAAAAGGCACTTCCTTGACCTGAGGACTACCTCTCTGCCAAATTTCAAGTAATTCTGTTCAGCCGTTCGGGCTGTACCTTCGACTAAAGGTCCTATGAGAAAACTGCATGGGGAAAATGCGTTTTGGGACCCCCCTTTTTTCTCGGCCCCCGCTTGACGAATCACCCCGGGACTTTCAGGGTAGGAGCTGAGCGGAGCGCCCCATTAGTTTTGAAAATTTCGCAAGGGTTCGTAAACCGGCGCCAAAGTTATTCAAAATAGAGTTTCCAGATTTCCTATGGAAACACGGTCCTAACTATAACTATCTACTGGTGACCACCAGTAGATAATATATATGGGGGAAACAGGGAGGTCAAATTGAGAAAATTGGAAACACAATATATTCTGAACCTCGACACAAAGACTCCAGGTGGTCTTAATATCACGGAGGATCTATACACTTGCATATGGATGACTCCTTACATGTCCAGCATGCTTTCTTAGAAATTGAATAATATTTTTAAGAATTTTATATATATGAATTTTTATGAGGAATTTTAGGAAATGACAAATATATCTTTTTTATGTGTAGGTGTATTTATATGTGTATTTATATATTTATATATTTATTCATTTATATATTTATATATATATATATGCGTATTTATTTTAGCACTATTTTGCACCACATGTTTGAGATGTATGTTCAGCTTCAAAAAATATCCCAAATATGGCAAAACCTATACTAGAAACCGTACATTTCTGAAGACTATATATACTTGACATTACTTAAATAGAGAAGAAATAACATCTTAAAAATAATACACAAATAAATGGCAACAGTTATCAATAGCAGTATCGCAGAGACAATGAAATAATTTATATATATATATTTTTTTGCACAGTAAATTTAAGCACTTGTAATTTCCACAACCATAGCATTATTTGCACATTGTTGAATCCAGGTTTTCTTTTTCAAAATGCTAGTACCTCGAATATTAGGATTATCAAAATATACATTCAAGTATGATGATAAAGATTACAGAAACCGCATTTAAGCATGCATTTATCCAGATCATACTGTGTCATAATATATTACAATTATGAACGTTGATAAATTGAAAATAATGGTACTACTACGCATTGATGCAAGGTATTATTATTATGAAATGTGTTTGTAAAGCATACTAATGTTTTGACAAAACCTACGTAGAATACCTCTTCTATTTCTATATTCATGTGCAAACCAATCACTGAACACGTTGTTACCTTAAAAATGCACTAGCCGCAAAAAAACGTCACCATGTGAGCAAGACTCGAAGGAGTTGAAACGCGTTATGGCGGCATCCAAATAAACACGTAATTTGGCACTAAATCTGTGGTCCGTGTCCCTGTGTTGCTGTGAAAAGCTGAGACGCTGCGGATTCGCTGATATTTGAGCCGGGAGGTTTCACCCGGTTCCACACGGGCCCCCGCTACACCAAAAGTCGACAACGGAAGAGAAACCACATCCGGAGCTTCTGGCGAAGGAAACACAAGTGAAGTCCGGAGGGACTAGGATTGTCTGACCCCCCTTCAACGCGCTAATTCAGTCAAGCCGAAACCGAGCTGAGATCGGTGAAAGCCGGGTCGGAGGACGCGACGGAAACCGAGAGACGCAAGGTAGGCGAGACTACAAGCAAAATACCAATAAGGGGTTAGCGGTTTATGCCATACACGCAAACGGGGCTAAACTAACAAAGCAAAGTAAAAGTTATAACCTCAAAGACGCGTGACTAATATATTACAATCATGATGTCCGGAGACACGTTAAAAGACAGAGAAGCGGCAGCTTTATATATGTTCACTGATGCAGCAGTTATGAAAACATTGCCACAGGCAAATAATGAAGACAGCAATAAAAGCGAAAACACTCTGAAAGACAAGTATAGACAGTTGGAGAAATGTATGCGCCAGGAACAAAGTAAATGGTGGGAAACAAAGTCCTTACAAGGCTACATTGATGTAGGGCGCATACCACACGGTCTTAGAATTTTTATAGCTCCAAGCTACGAGAACCCGAACCCAAAAATGATGCAAGAATGGGCACAATGTAATCTGGAATCTTCCAGAAATTTAGTTCTGATCCTAATCAAATATGCTGAAATTGACCGTGCTACGGTGTTAGAACAAATTGACAAATTAAATGAAGAAATTGGAAATTACGAAAAAACGGAGACAAATCAAATGCAAATTGATAAATTACGCAAAGAAATGATGACACGCTTGAAAAAAGAGGAGGACAAAATAAAAGAAAGAAAAGCCTACAAATTCATAAGAGACAAAAAAGATTATGAATTGGGACAGATTTTCACCTTCTCAAGAAAATACGATACTTTAAGACGTACCAAAGCAAACATAAAGGATGGCCAAAGAAAAGACATAACATCAGGTGACAAATTTGCAACTCCAACGGATAATTCAGATCTAAGCTCCGCCATTGACAATGGTTCTGACTCCGAGCTAAGAGACAAAACAGTGGGGGTCTCGAAACCAGTACCTGAGCCAGGAGATGAGATCAATTTTTTATGCATGGACAGACGGCAAACATTACGCCCAAGAGTTCAACCGACCGAAAATCCAGAAATTATAAACGTAGGCAGAGGCGCAAGGCGCGAATTCGGATCATCAAATCCCAGAAGGCGAGCCAGGGGAAGATGGATGAGAAAATAAGAGTGGAAAATGAAACAAACCAAACTATCATCAATCTAGCAGATATTGATCTGACTAAAGCGGAAGAACAAATTTTAAGCCTAGGCCTATCTTTCTGTCCGGAAAGCAACTTCAACTACTCAAGAACCAGGATGGATATCTACAGGAGTATAAGAAAGTTAAAATTAAAAAAACACTTTTTACTACAAGAAAAAGAAAAACAAAAAAGAAAAACAAAAAATGCCAATCCTGAGAATCCTATAATGGTGGGGGAAACAAGATCAAATCAGACTGCAACAAACCAAGAAACACTGTTATTGGATACTCTTAATGATCTATGGTCCGAAAGTAACGTACAAATGGACAATGAAATAATGAGGGAGCTCAATATCAACATCAGACCAGTGAGAGCAGAAATCCCATCACCATTTAAACCAAAATCTACATTCGTACCGATCAGTCAAAGAGACTCCATAGACGTCTTCAATGAGCACTTAACGGGTGCTATCAAGAAACTGCACCATAAGGTACAGAACGAAAAAACCAGATACAATAAAACATCAACAGACTACAACAAACTTATGTCAAAACTCAATAGGGATCCCTCCATAGTCATACGAAATGCGGACAAGGGAGGTAATATTGTCATCTGGAAGAAAACTGAGTACCTAAAGGAGGCGTTGTCGCAAATCAATGACAGTGATTGCTACGAAAGAATAAATGGAGCAGATTTAAAAACAATATACCAGCAATATAATACCAAACTACTAAACTGGAGGACCAAAGATCTCATAACCAAAGAAGAGTACAATTTCCTAAAAAATTACTACCCAATCACACCATCAATGTACTTTATTCCCAAAATTCATAAGGACAGAAACAAACCACCCGGCAGACCAATCATATCGGCGCGGGGGAGTTTGCTAGAACATGCCTCACAATATGTGGATTTTTACCTACAAAGCCATGTACAAGGTTTAAAATCATATCTAACGGACACAAGTGATTTCTTATATAAGCTCAAGGATATAAAATGGCAAGAGGACTATCTAATGATGGCACTAGATGTCCCATCGCTCTACACGAGCATTAAACACAAGGATGGACTACAAGCACTTCGATATTATTTAAGTTCAGAGACACTAGTATTAACAGATCATAGTAAAATGTTAATAGATATGGTCGAATTTTGTTTAACTAACAATGTCTTTATGTTCAATAACATGCATTACCAACAGTCAACAGGCGTAGCTATGGGAGCCAGCTTCTCCCCCAGCTACGCATGTCTTCACATGGGTTGGTGGGAGGAGCTGGTCCTGGCCAACGGATTCTGGGAAATCATGAAAATCAACATTGTTATCTGGTTGAGATTTATTGATGATCTTTTTATAATATGGAAGGGAAGACAACAGGAGGCAGAAAATTTCCTAACTTTAATCAATAAAAACAATCTAAATCTCGAATTTACAGGTACAATTAACAATTCATCTGTAAATTTCCTTGATACCAGTATATATATTGACAAAAACAAAATTCAAACTAAACTTTATCGCAAAAAAACAGCGGGAAATTCAACACTGCACAGCTCTAGTGCCCATCCCCGACACTTGATCAACAGCATCCCCTATGGGGAAATGCTAAGATTAAGACGAATAAACAGCGATGAGGTAGTCCTCAAACAAGAACAAGAACTAGCTAAAAATAGATTCCTTGCTAGGGGCAATTCCGATAAAACTATAGACAGGGCGTTTGACGAATCCGTGAATAGGGATCGTTTGGACTTAATAAAACCCAAATCAAAGAAACAACAGTCATCAGTAGCAAGCTCCACCGATGACAATGCCATAAGTGAATTTCGCTTCATTATAGATTACAACAACCAACACAAGGAGCTACGTAACATGATAATGAGCAACTGGTCCCTTATTCTAAGCGACCCAGTCCTAGGACAGTTCATGCCCAAAAAAGTGTCCATCACATATAAGAGAGGAACATCTATGAGAGATAAACTTGTCTCAACAACTCCTGAAGTAATTGAAACTTGCAGTTGGCTTAAAACCCATTATGGTTTCTACAGATGTAAAACATGCAAGGCATGCCAGCTGGGTATAAACAGAACTTCATATACAACACCCTTTAGTAAGGAGGAAATCAAAATAAAAAAGCTACTCACATGCAAGACAGAATATGTTATATATGTTTTAATATGTCCCTGTGGGCTACAATACATTGGCAGCACCAAGCTACAAGCTCACAAACGGATTTTACAGCATATAAGAGCAATTAACAATCATGATAATACATATCCTGTAGCTAGACATTTCCATGAATATCACAATTCAAGAAGTCAGGATTTAAAATTCTTCCTAATAGACTGTATTCCCCAAAGTAGACGTGGGGGAAACAGGGAGGTCAAATTGAGAAAATTGGAAACACAATATATTCTGAACCTCAACACAAAGACTCCAGGTGGTCTTAATATCACGGAGGATCTATACACTTACATATGAATGACTCCTTACATGTCCAGCATGCTTTCTTAGAAATTGAATATTATTTTAAGAATTTTATATATATTAATTTTTATGAGGAATTTTAGGAAATGACAAATATATCTTTTTTATGTGTAGGTGTATTTATATGTGTATTTATATATTTATTCATTTATATATTTATATATATATATATGCGTATTTATTTTAGCACTATTTTGCACCACATGTTTGAGATGTATGTTCAGCTTCAAAAAATATCCCAAATATGGCAAAACCTATACTAGACACCGTACATTTCTGAAGACTATATATACTTGACATTACTTAAATAGAGAAGAAATAACATCTTAAAAATAATACACAAATAAATGGCAACAGTTATCAATAGCAGTATCGCAGAGACAATGAAATAATTTATATATATATTTTTTTTTGCACAGTAAATTTAAGCACTTGTAATTTGCACAACCATAGCATTATTTGCACATTGTTGAATCCAGGTTTTCTTTTTCAAAATGCTAGTACCTCGAATATTAGGATTATCAAAATATACATTCAAGTATGATGATAAAGATTACAGAAACCGCATTTAAGCATGTATTTATCCAGATCATACTGTGTCATAATATATTACAATTATGAACGTTGATAAATTGAAAATAATGGTACTACTACGCATTGATGCAAGGTATTATTATTATGAAATGTGTTTGTAAAGCATACTAATGTTTTGACAAAACCTATGTAGAATACCTCTTCTATTTCTATATTCATGTGCAAACCAATCACTGAACACGTTGTTACCTTAAAAATGCACTAGTCGCAAAAAAACGTCACCATGTGAGCAAGACTCGAAGGAGTTGAAACGCGTTATGGCGGCATCCAAATAAACACGTAATTTGGCACTAAATCTGTGGTCCGTGTCCCTGTGTTGCTGTGAAAAGCTGAGACGCTGCAGATTCGCTGATATATATATATATATATATATATTTATATATATATATATATATTCACTTAAAAAACCATAGGTTTCACACATGTTATAGTTAGCTGGACATTTCACTCGTACAAAACCAATGAAATTCCCCCGTTATAGTTAGTAAAGGGAACTATAACTCACGCGACCGCAATCCAGTGCTGATGACGTCAGATATTACTGTGGGAAAAAGAGTGTCGTGTCGTGTTCGAGTGCTGCTTGCCCTTTGGTCACCCCAATGAGCCTTGATGTAACTAGCGGCAGACCAGCCGCTGAGCGAGCACCACCCCATGTGAAGGGGGCCACGAGTTCCGAAGCACGGGGCTCAATGTGGAGCACGGCGCGTGGATTGAGCGCGGCTTCACTCCTTGGGGCTCAATGTAGAGCTATGAACTTGGCAATTATTAAGGAAGCAACCATCTATGGATAAGTAATTACGGACTACATCTCCCATTAATTATTGCGTTTTGTCTCATCCAGAGCAGCTGCATATCAGCGGACGATTGAATTAAAAAGGAGGATGTGGCCCGGCTTGCTTCCTATGACTGCGGTGCCTCTGAGGAAGTGAACTACGAAACGCATCAGGTGGCAGTCGTATGCTAATAAACTGAGAAGCGAAGCTGAGCATACCAAATAAATGCTTTTACTGGGGAAAAGAGTGTCGTGTTCGAGTGCTGCTTGCCCTTTGGTCACCCCAACGAGCCTTGATGTAACTAGCAGTGGAATAGAAATGGTCCCAGAGTATACATGGAGATTTAAAAAAGATCAACAAAACAAATATTGCAACAATTTTAAGGCAAAACCATAGTGTTATTTAATCACACTAGGAACAGGCATATAAATGCATAAAGCAAATCACACTATTTACAGATGTGCAGGGTGCCAGGGGGATGGGAAGGGAGTGAAGAATTGGGTAGGGTAGTTGAGTAAGTGACATAGACAATTTCAAAGCAATGGTACACATCAATTGTTGGGCACCTTAGTGGCGTGCCAAATATTCAAGAGTCATTCATGGACAAAATCAAATATTATTGCCAGGAGGCCATATACAAATGAAAGTTCACAGTGCTCAACGCACTATTGAGGGTACTGGCATGATGGGATGTCGACGTTTCGACCCCTCTTCACAGGTAGGTGAGTTAAATCCTTACAGGTGGGGTCTTCCTCAGGACGGAAGAGGATGGTGAACCGGGGGAGGTAGGCACCTATGCAAAGATATAGGTGAAGATTAAAAAAGGGAATAGTGCCAGGCGGAAATTCAACTGTGTGACTGGATAGGGATATGACTGCCATAATTACCAGAGAACGAGAGGGCATCAAGTCAGTGACAGCTTGGCATCTGGGCACAAAGGCTCAAAGGTCAGGTGGGAGTGAAAGTCACCTAAAAGTTAATTTAAAAGCGACAGTAAGGTCAAAAGTGCAAATGGCTAAAAAACCGGGAGGTGGGTGATGACTCCAAATTAATCTAGATCCAGTACTTTCCGCATAACTGTCAATGCAGGCTCCTGCGGGATGCTGGTGTATAGCGAGACTATGTCACAAGTGACAAGTAACTGCTCACATGGGTTAAAAGGTTGTTGATCAATCATTGCAATAACTTGCATGGTGTCTCGGAGGTATGTTTCTGTTTCTTCTGCCAATGGTTTCAAGAAAATGTCTATGTACTTGCATAGAGGTTCCAAAAGTGATCCGCAGCCGGATACTATAGGGCGACCTGGTGGATGTAGGATATCCTTATGTATCTTGGGTAACGTATAGATGGTTGGTAGTCGTGGATGTTGTTGATTCAAATACTCGTATTCCAATTTGCTTAGAAAGCCACAGTTTAAAGCATCCAGAGTTATTAAATGGATTTCCTCCATCAGGTCCTTCGTTGGGTCAGACCTCAACAGTGAGTAACTAACACCGTCTTGTAATTGCCGTAGAATCTCCGATTTGTATGCAGTCGTATCTTGCACCACTATAGCCCCGCCTTTGTCGGCAGACTTGATCACAATATCTCTGTTATTTCGGAGGGTTTGGAGAGCCGCTTTCTCAGACTTACTGGTATTCGGTATAGTGTGTTTGTATGTTGAGAGTAAAGTGCCAACATCGTTCAGAACCATGCTCTCGTAAGCCAAAATCCTGCTACTCATGGCATTGGCCGGTGGAAAAAACTTCGATGGAGGCCTTAATCCAGTGACCGACTTGGGTAGACTGTCTTCCTTGTTCTTAAAGAAATACCTGAGACGGATCTTACGGAAAAACCCTTGGAGTTCAGATTTAAGGTTAAATGAGTTCGGATGGGCAGTTGGGACAAAAGATAATTGTTTTTAGAGGCTGTTTCCTCGGTGATTCGTCTCACCCCACATACCGATCAATCAGCGGTGTGTTTCTGATGGAGTATTCGTTTCCTCCTTTTTCCAAAAATAAAACGTGAGTCTAGATTAATTTGGAGTCATCACCCACCTCCCGGTTTTTTAGCCATTTGCACTTTTGACCTTACTGTCGCTTTTAAATTAACTTTTAGGTGACTTTCACTCCCACCTGACCTTTGAGCCTTTGTGCCCAGATGCCAAGCTGTCACTGACTTGATGCCCTCTCGTTCTCTGGTAATTATGGCAGTCATATCCCTATCCAGTCACACAGTTGAATTTCCGCCTGGCACTATTCCCTTTTTTAATCTTCACCTATATCTTTGCATAGGTGCCTACCTCCCCCGGTTCACCATCCTCTTCCGTCCTGAGGAAGACCCCACCTGTAAGGATTTAACTCACCTACCTGTGAAGAGGGGTCGAAACGTCGACATCCCATCATGCCAGTACCCTCAATAGTGCGTTGAGCACTGTGAACTTTCATTTGTATATGGCCTCCTGGCAATAATATTTGATTTTGTCCATGAATGACTCTTGAATATTTGGCACGCCACTAAGGTGCCCAACAATTGATGTGTACCATTGCTTTGAAATTGTCTATGTCACTTACTCAACTACCCTACCCAATTCTTCACTCCCTTCCCATCCCCCTGGCACCCTGCACATCTGTAAATAGTGTGATTTGCTTTATGCATTTATATGCCTGTTCCTAGTGTGATTAAATAACACTATGGTTTTGCCTTAAAATTGTTGCAATATTTGTTTTGTTGATCTTTTTTAAATCTCCATGTATACTCTGGGACCATTTCTATTCCACTGTATGTTACCCAGGTCCCAGTGATTATTGGGTTTACCCTTAGTTCTAACGCTTGATGTAACTAGCGGCAGACCAGCCGCTGAGCGAGCACCACCCCATGTGAAGGGGGCCACGAGTTCCGAAGCACGGGGCTCAATGTGGAGCACGGCGCGTGGATTGAGCGCGGCTTCACTCCTTGGGGCTCAATGTAGAGCTATGAACTTGGCAATTATTAAGGAAGCAACCATCTATGGATAAGTAATTACGGACTACATCTCCCATTAATCATTGCGTTTTGTCTCATCCAGAGCAGCTGCATATCAGCGGACGATTGAATTAAAAAGGAGGATGTGGCCCGGCTTGCTTCCTTCGACTGCGATGCCTCTGAGGAAGTGAACTACGAAACGCGTCAGGTGGCAGTCGTATGCTAATAGACTGAGAAGCGAAGCTGAGCATACCAAATAAATGCTTTTACTGGGGAAAAGAGTGTCGTGTTCGAGTGCTGCTTGCCCTTTGGTCACCCCAACGAGCCTTGATGTAACTAGCGGCAGACCAGCCGCTGAGCGAGCACCACCCCATGTGAAGGGGGCCACGAGTTCCGAAGCACGGGGCTCAATGTGGAGCACGGTGCGTGGATTGAGTGCAGCTTCACTCCTTGGGGCTCAATGTAGAGCTATGAACTTGCCAATTATTAAGGAAGCAACCATCTATGGATAAGTAATTACGGACTACATCTCCCATTAATCATTGCGTTTTGTCTCATCCAGAGCAGCTGCATATCAGCGGACGATTGAATTAAAAAGGAGGATGTGGCCCGGCTTGCTTCCTTCGACTGCGGTGCCTCTGAGGAAGTGAACTACGAAACGCGTCAGGTGGCAGTCGTATGCTAATAGACTGAGAAGCAAAGCTGAGCATACCAAATAAATGCTTTTACTGGGGAAAAGAGTGTCGTGTTCGAGTGCTGCTTGCCCTTTGGTCACCCCAACGAGCCTTGATATATATATATATATATATATATATATATATATATATATATTACCTACTGGCGGTCGCCAGTAGGTAGTTATAGTTAGGACCACGTTTCCATAGGAAAACCTCAACATTCTATTTTGAATAACTTTGGCGCCGGTCGACGAATCCTCACGAATTTCTCAAAATAGGTGGGGCGCTACGCTCCGCTCCTACCCTGAAAGTCTCGGGGGGATCCGTCAAGCGGGGGCTGAGATAAAAGGGGGGTCCCAAAACGCGTTTTTCCCATGCATTTTTCCATAGGACCTTTAGAACGACCTACAGCCCGAACGGCTGAACAGAATTACTAGAAATTTGGCAGAGAGGTAGTCCCTAGGTCAAGGAAGTGCCTTTTGTAGGTTTGGTGTAAATCTGTTCAGTAGATTCTGAGAAAATAGCCTTTAAATCAATATATATATCTGAGCCCGCTTACGGTACGCTTACCGTACGCTTACGGTAAGCGTACGGTGGCGTGCGCGAGCGCGATTCTGATTGGCTCTTAGATCTTAGTAAACATTCGAATCGGCCGAAACCAGGAAGCGGCGGCCGCCATTTTCTGTGTTTCACTCTGAAAAAAAAAGAGTGAAAACAAGAAAAGGGGGCAATGAGGAGAGTTACAGACCCCCTTACATTTGTGAGGGGGTCAAAGAAGGACTGTAAAGTACAAAACAAACATTTATTGATTTTTTTAAAAAATCACGGGGTACGCGTACGGTAAGCTTACGGTAAGCGTACGGAAGAAACATGGCGTGCGCGAAGGAGATTCTGATTGGCCCATAGATCTTAGTAAACATTCGAATCGGCCGAAACCAGGAAGCGGCGGCCGCCATTTTGTGTGTTTCACTCAGAAAAAAAACAGAGAAAACAAGGAAAGGGGGCAATGAGGAGAGTTACAGACCCCCTAACATTTGTAAGGGGGTCAAAGAAGGACAGAAAAGTACAAAAAAAACATTTATTGATTTTAAAAAAAATCACGGGGTACGCGTACCGTAAGCTTACGGTAAGCGTACGGTAAAAAAAATAAAAATAAATAAATGAAAAGCAGATTTAAGAGTTTAGAAATTAGAGAGCTCTAAAAAGAGCTGTTGTGTTTATGAAGTCATTTTTTTAGTGGTACCTACAAGTAAGTACCGATGCAGAGTCTAAGGTTCAAGAGGAAGACTCTCTTCCCTTCATCATTGAAGTGCACACCATCTCCTCTATAAATGTCTTGCATGTCATAACGCAAGTTGTTGTGGTAAATGGCACCCATACCATAGTCACGGAGGAAAGCAGAAACAGATTTGTTGACGTGCTTTCTTGCTTTGTCAATCTGCGGACAGAAATGATTGGACCAGTTCCATTTTTGCCTTTGGCATATGTTGGAAAACACAAAGGCAGTTTTAGGGAAAAGTGTAAACAGTTGTGCAAAGGTGTCCTTCATAAGCATTTCCAGACCTACCCCAGTCAAAGTGCCTAGGTCATTGCCACCACAGTGCACTATTATGAGGTCAGGGTGTTGGATTTGAATGAAGGATTTCACCAATGGCATCAATTGATGCCACTTTAACCCTCTCTGACCAATCCATTTAATGTCTACATTTGGCAAAGCAAGGTCTCTCACCATACCTGTTTTCTCTGCAAACTTTTCACTCCAGAAGACATAGCTGTGCCCTACAATCCACACTGTGAACATCTTCAAAGGAGAACTGGATGCACTCAGGAGGTGTCTTTCAGTAGAATGGCAATATGAAAAGAAAGACAGTTTGGAAATGGAGGCATACATATTTTTTTCAAAACAAAAAGAACTGATTGGCTGTTTCATACCATTCTAGAATAAAAACTAGGCTGTATGTGTAAATTAATAGAAGCATGTTTTGTATTGGTACAGAAAAATGTGTAACCAAAGAACAGTACTATGGATTTGCTGTAAGGTTTGAAAAGTCAAGCACTCTTGCTCTGTGGAATTGAAACATTGTGTGTCGAACTTCTGACCTAACTCTACACAGCAGTGTTCCATGAGCTGTTGCTATGGTAGCAGGCAGAAGTCTAGTTGGGGGAAGGGTACTAGGCAGAAGTCAAGTTGGGGGAAGGGTACTTTTGGAAAAGGGTTGGTTTTCAACCAATAGAAATGTGTGATTACATTTGAAAAAAAGGGGGAAGGACTGAGATTTGAAACTTACATGTATATGTGTGGAAAAATAGAGGGAAAGTTTGCCATTATCTGGTTCTGCTGAGAGGAGAGAGGTGAACACAACAGAGATCCTGGCTCTGATAATCTGCTGTTTGAGTGTCACATTTCTTTCACAACTAACTAATTTTAAAGGTGAGTTTACAGTTTGAGAGGGGATGTATGTGGTAACTTAAGAAATGAATAATAGAAATGGGAATTGTTTTTGTTGTAGTTACACATGGTGGTTTCATAATGTGTCAGTCTGTAAAAGTGATTTACACTTGCCCCGAAAAAAAAAAGAGCAGTAAGTGTGCTTTCAAATTGGCAAAGAAATTTCGTTTTGGGACTAATGTGAAAACATGACTCTGTGTGCATAGAAGAATTATAGGCAGAGATTTATTGCGTCTTGCTCTGGTGATTTCACAGTTGCATTAGATGGAAAGGGGGAGCGAATTTTTGGGGGAAGAAGCAGAGTCTTAGCACACACCCATGTGCTTGCCATGTATAGTCATGCACAGTATTTAGAAGCGAGTGGGGTTTTCAGGTTTAAGTCTGTAATGCAAATACATTCAGCATCACTAAGGCTGGTTGCCCTTGCTGGAGTGTAGGCAGTCACAGAGAATACACATGGTGGTGGTCTGAAAAAACAGCTTGGACATGTGCATTTAAATAAATCAAAAAAAGTGGTTTTATAATGTGTCAGTCTGTAAAAGTGATTTCCAATTGTAAAAAGTGATTTTCACTTGGCCCGAAAAAAAAAGAGCAGTAAGTGTGCTTTCAAAATGGCAAAGAAATTTCGTTTTGGGACTAATGTGAAAACATGACTCTGTGTGCATAGAGGAATTATAGGCAGAGATTTATTGCGTCTTGCTCTGGTGATTTCACAGTTGCATTAGATGGAAAGGGGGAGCGAATTTTTGGGGGAAGAAGCAGAGTCTTAGCACACACTCATGTGCTTGCCATGTATAGTCACGCACAGTATTTAGAAGCGAGTGGGGTTTTCAGGTTTAAGTCTGTAATGCAAATACATTCAGCATCACTAAGGCTGGTTGCCCTTGCTGGAGTGTAGGCAGTCACAGAGAATACACATGGTGGTGGTCTGAAAAAACAGCTTGGACATGTGCATTTAAATAAATCAAAAAAAGTGGTTTCATAATGTGTCAGTCTGTAAAAGTGATTTCCAATTGTAAAAAGTGATTTTCACTTGGCCCGAAAAAAAAAGAGCAGTAAGTGTGCTTTCAAAATGGCAAAGAAATTTCGTTTTGGGACTAATGTGAAAACATGACTCTGTGTGCATAGAGGAATTATAGGCAGAGATTTATTGCGTCTTGCTCTGGTGATTTCACAGTTGCATTAGATGGAAAGGGGGGCGAATTTTTGGGGGAAGAAGCAGAGTCTTAGCACACACCCATGTGCTTGCCATGTATAGTCATGCACAGTATTTAGAAGCGAGTGGGGTTTTCAGGTTTAAGTCTGTAATGCAAATACATTCAGCATCACTAAGGCTGGTTGCCCTTGCTGGAGTGTAGGCAGTCACAGAGAATACACATGGTGGTGGTCTGAAAAAACAGCTTGGACATGTGCAATTAAATAAATTAAAAAAAAGGTTTCATAATGTGTCAGTCTGTAAAAGTGATTTTCACTTGCCCCGAAAAAAAAAAGAGCAGTAAGTGTGCTTTAAAAATGGCAAAGAAATTTCGTTTTGGGACTAATGTGAAAACATGACTCTGTGTGCATAGAGGAATTATAGGCAGAGATTTATTGCGTCTTGCTCTGGTGATTTTACAGTTGCATTAGATGGAAAGGGGGAGCGAATTTTTGGGGGAAGAAGCAGAGTCTTAGCACACACCCATGTGCTTGCGATGTATAGTCATGCACAGTATTTAGAAGCGAGTGGGGTTTTAAGGTTTAAGTCTGTAATGCAAATACATTCAGCATCACTAAGGCTGGTTGCCCTTGCTGGAGTGTAGGCAGTCACAGAGAATACACATGGTGGTGGTCTGAAAAAACAGCTTGGACATGTGCATTTAAATAAATCAAAAAAAGTGGTTTCATAATGTGTCAGTCTGTAAAAGTGATTTCCAATTGTAAAAAGTGATTTTCACTTGGCCCGAAAAAAAAAGAGCAGTAAGTGTGCTTTAAAAATGGCAAAGATATTTCGTTTTGGGACTAATGTGAAAACATGACTCTGTGTGCATAGAGGAATTATAGGCAGAGATTTATTGCGTCTTGCTCTGGTGATTTCACAGTTGCATTAGATGGAAAGGGGGAGCGAATTTTTGGGGGAAGAAGCAGAGTCTTAGCACACACCCATGTGCTTGCCATGTATAGTCATGCACAGTATTTAGAAGCGAGTGGGGTTTTCAGGTTTAAGTCTGTAATGCAAATACATTCAGCATCACTAAGGCTGGTTGCCCTTGCTGGAGTGTAGGCAGTCACAGAGAATACACATGGTGGTGGTCTGAAAAAACAGCTTGGACATGTGCATTTAAATAAAACAAAAAAAGTGGTTTTATAATGTGTCAGTCTGTAAAAGTGATTTCCAATTGTAAAAAGTGATTTTCACTTGGCCCGAAAAAAAAAGAGCAGTAAGTGTGCTTTCAAAATGGCAAAGAAATTTCGTTTTGGGACTAATGTGAAAAAATGACTCTGTGTGTATAGAGGAATTATAGGCAGAGATTTATTGCGTCTTGCTCTGGTGATTTCACAGTTGCATTAGATGGAAAGGGGGAGCGAATTTTTGGGGGAAGAAGCAGAGTCTTAGCACACACCCATGTGCTTGCCATGTATAGTCATGCACAGTATTTAGAAGCGAGAGGGGTTTTCAGGTTTAAGTCTGTAATGCAAATACATTCAGCATCACTAAGGCTGGTTGCCCTTGCTGGAGTGTAGGCAGTCACCGAGAATACACATGGTGGTGGTCTGAAAAAACAGCTTGGACATGTGCATTTAAATAAATCAAAAAAAGTGGTTTTTTATAATGTGTCAGTCTGTAAAAGTGATTTCCAATTGTAAAAAGTGATTTTCACTTGGCCCGAAAAAAAAAGAGCAGTAAGTGTGCTTTCAAAATGGCAAAGAAATTTCGTTTTGGGACTAATGTGAAAAAATGACTCTGTGTGTATAGAGGAATTATAGGCAGAGATTTATTGCGTCTTGCTCTGGTGATTTCACAGTTGCATTAGATGGAAAGGGGGAGCGAATTTTTGGGGGAAGAAGCAGAGTCTTAGCACACACCCATGTGCTTGCCATGTATAGTCATGCACAGTATTTACAAGCGAGTGGGGTTTTTAGGTTTAAGTCTGTAATGCAAATACATTCAGCATCACTAAGGCTGGTTGCCCTTGCTGGAGTGTAGGCAGTCACCGCGAATACACATGGTGGTGGTCTGAAAAAAACAGCTTGGACAAGTGCAATTAAATAAATAAAAAAAAAAGGTTTCATAATGTGTCAGTCTGTAAAAGTGATTTTCACTTGCCCTGAAAAAAAAAAAGAGCAGTAAGTGTGCTTTAAAAATGGCAAAGAAATTTCGTTTTGGGACTAATGTGAAAACATGACTCTGTGTGCATAGAGGAATTATAGGCAGAGATTTATTGCGTCTTGCTCTGGTGATTTCACAGTTGCATTAGATGGAAAGGGGGAGTGATTTTTTGGGGGAAGAAGCAGAGTCTTAGCACACACCCATGTGCTTGCCGTGTATAGTCATGCACAGTATTTAGAAGCGAGTGGGGTTTTCAGGTTTCAGTCTGTAATGCAAATACATTGAGCTTCACTAAGGCTGGTTGCCCTTGCTGGAGTGTAGCACTCTGGACATGGGCTTTTTAAAAAATCTGAAAAGTGGTTTCATAATGTGACAGTTTGTAAAAGAGATTTTCACTTGCCCAAAAAAAAGAGCAGTTTGTGTGCATTCAAATTGGCAAAGAAATTTTGTTTTGTGACTATTGTGAAAAGAAATGTAGTAATATATTTAAATACAATAAAGGATTTTTTTTTAGTTTTTTTCAGGTATTGCTGAAGAACAGTGAACAAAATTTAAGATGCCTACAAAATCTCGAGTTCAAAAAACGCTAAAAAAAAAACTATATTTGAAGACAACTGGAGGACCAAAGTTAGTAGAAGATGCTCATGTTGGGAAAAAGAAAAAATCTTCTGGTAAGCAGAAAAAAGAATTTCTTAAAAAAATATTCAAAACAAAGAAAAATGTACAAAATGTCTGTCCAGGGAAGAATGTAACAATACGAAGAGAACAGCAAAAAATTGAGAATTTAGTTAATGCAAATATACCTTCTGCAACTGAAAAGTTTTACATAAACAGAAAAACAGCGTTTAAAGAGATACGTAGAAAAATGTTTCAGAGAAGAGTTATGTCCAATTTGATAAAGGATGTGAAGAAATATAAGCAAAAGGCAAAATATTACAAGAGAAAAAAAGAAATTGAAGCCATTGCAGCAAAAGCATTAGAATTAAAAAGGAAATTATTCATATTAATTTTGAATAGGATGCGTACATTAGATAAAATGGTTAATGTACTGAAATCACAAAGCAAAAGCAAAAGAGTAGTGAACAGAACAAACTTTTGTAAAGTGTTTTTAGGAAAGTGGATGCATAGTTCAAGTAGTGAACCTTTTTTTAATGAAGAGAGCTATTTTCAAAGTAATAGTTTGCTGCATGCAGTTGACACCAGAGGTCGTTCATACGAAGTAAAAAATGGTTGCATAATGGAGAAGGAGATAATGGTTCCAAGAGATGAGGTACAAGTGATGGCAGATGAGGCAATGGGGAGACGTCCTAAAGCCCCAGTGTACACTTGGAATTGTAGTAGTATTTGCACTGTGCGTCAGGAATCTATTGACAGATTTCGAGAGTTTCTAAGAGAATATAGTAAAAAAAGTGTAAAACAGAAGATTAAGGTGCTTCAAAGTCTGGATCCATGCAGAGTGAGAGAGAATACTGGTTTGCAGGGTCATTCTCTGGCTTGTCTATCTAGAAAAGTGTGCAATAGTGTTTTCCATCATTTTAGGATGCTGGCTGTTCATCATACTGAAATGAGAAAGTTTGTGAGACGGTTGTATTTTGCCAAAAGTCCAGCAATAAAGTTAAATGAATTGAATAGGGCTCTGTTCCGAGGAACGGTATCAGATGTAGAGAAGGTTGTTGATGAAATTCAGTTTTGTTACTTTGGTCCTGAACAAAACAGTGCAGAGAAGGACACAGTAAATGAGGAAGAAGTGGAAGAGAATGTAGAACCTTCTGTAAGTAAGACATTTAATGATCACATAACAAAATTTGCAATAGTCTCTAATGAAAGACCAAATGTTACTTGTATTTGTTGCCGCAGAACTCATTATAGAAAACAAACTAGGAATGTTGATCTCTACAGAAAGAGTGAAAATGAAGATAATTATAAGTGGATGGATTTTGCCACATATATATTTCTTGAAAATTGTTTTGAATTGGGTGAAGATCAGCGTATTTGTAAATACTGTTACAACAAGTTAGAGGAAAATAGAATGCCGACCAGAGCTGTACATAATAATTTAGAATTGGATGCTATTCCTGCTGAACTTTCTGAATTAAATACATATGAGTCTATACTCATTCAATGTGTTCATCCGTTCCAGACCATAGTACGTATGGAGCCCAAAACTGGTAAATTACCTCCTTCAGATTTACTGAGAGGTTTAAAAGGTAGAGTGGTGTATTTGCCCTTGGATTTGAAAAAAAATATGGAAACTATTGATGCGGATACTTTGGAAACTGAACCATTAATTATTCTGGTTAATGGTGTACCTACAAAGAATAAGAAGATTTGGCAGGAGCTGGTAGATGTGCGGAAAGTACAAAGAGCAAATTTGTATTTGAAAAAAAATAACAAATGGTATGAATCAATTTATATAGAAGAAGAAGAAGAAGACGAAGATTTTCAAGAAGACACAGAAACACCAACTGGACAAATTGAAAAAGTGGACAAGACAAAGGAAGAAGAAATTTATGAACATTTTAGCATACATCCTCTTCATTCGAAAGAAGTTATGGGAGACAATATTGATCTCTTTCAGATGAAGAAAGCAAAAGGAACTCCCGTGAGTGTATGGGAGGAGAGCTTGGAAGCTCGATGTTTTCCCCAGCTGTTTCCTACGGGAAAAGGAGGACGATACGATGAACGTCCAGAACAGATTCCAGCTTCAGAGTATCGGACTACAAGACTATATGCTGAAGATCCCAGATTTCGACAAAGTATTCCTTATTTGTTTCATCTTTTATTTGAAAGCGACTTGTCTGCACTGTCTTATGCAGTAAATCACATTTTAAAAAGTGGAGTACATTTACGAAATGTGTCTGCTAAGGATTTTATGGAGAAAGTGCAGCACCGAGATGATCATTTGGAAACACAACTGATCAATCTGATGGCTTGTCAGCGTGGGACAAATGAATATTGGTACCGACGCCATGGTGAACTAAAATGCATGTTACGCAATTTAGGAACACCAACATGGTTCCTTACCCTAAGCTGTGCCGAGTACGCTTGGGATGATTTACTGGATTTTCTACGAGAGGCCAATTCAAACATTAAAAACATCGAATACAAGACAGCAGGAGAACTGTGCTCATTGGATCCGGTTAATGATTGCAGATATTTCAATCATAGATTTGAGGCTATGATGTCCTTCATCTGCAATAAAAAAAATCCACCCCTTGGAGAAGTAGTGGATTTCTTTTGGAGAAAAGAGTACCAGGCAAGAGGTGCTCCTCATATTCATATGCTGTTGTGGATCAAGGATGCCCCAAAGTTTGGAACAGATACTGATGAAGCAGTGTTATCTTACATTGAAGAATATGCAACATGTGGTATACCAAAAAGCACAGAAGAGAACAAGTTAAAGGAGCAAGTTTTACGTTTCCAAAGTCATCGGTGTGGAAAATACTGTCGACGGAAATACAAGAGCAAAGAAAAATACTACACTAAATGTCGATTTGGATTTCCTAGACCTGTTCTTTCAAATGGAAGAGTAAACAGTTTTATGTCAGCTGTGAGACATACTATCACAAGAAAATCACCTAAGAATACCTACAACCTTAAAAGAAAAGAAGAATCAAAAAATATAAATGACTACAACCCAGTCATTTTATCCATGTGGAACGCTAACATGGATATACAGTATGTAGCTGACAATTCCATTGCTGTTGCACGATATGTAACGTCTTACATTACGAAATCAGAAAAAACAGAATTGAAGGAAATGTGGGAAGAGATTTCTCACGAGAAGACTGTCAGTAAGAAGCTGTACAGTTTCAGTTTGAAGATGTTATCGCATCGAGAAATTGGATCCTACGAATGTTCAGATAGGTTATCTTCTGCAAGTCTCTACTCGAAGTCAAGAAGAATAATTTGGGCAAGTTTAGGCCTTGCAGCAATGAGAAATCGGGTACTGAAATCTGTTGGAGAAATTGAATATTTGGCCGAGAATGACCCAGAAAGTACAGATATATTGAAAACAAACATGTTGGACACATATTATCCCAAGAGAAGTCATCATCTGGAGAACATGTGTCTCTATGAAGTGTTGCAGAACTACATTTATTCACGGAAAGCTGCAGAAGACATTAATAATGGAAAATATAAAGTTGTTGGTGAAGAAGGATGTTTGGTGAAGCAAACCAAAGGAAGTTTGATAAATCACCGGAAGCTGAGTTGCGACACTACCGACAAGAAAGAATTTTACTACTTGGCTCTTTTACAGTTGTTTAAACCATGGCGTACAGAGGATGAACTACTGGGAGAATTTCAAAGCTATGAGGATTCATTTAATGCTTGCAAAGACAGCATACAATGCAATACATTCACAACTTATCTGCAAATGTTAAATGAAGAAATTGAACAGGAAACTACAATTGCAGCAGAAATAGTTAGAGACAGTTCTCAGGACAGCCAAAGTTCAGGAACACACAGTCAAGATCCCCTAGGACAACCAATCGTTGAAAATGAAGCATCAATAGCCATGAATGAAGTGGAAACAGCTATGAATCAAGCTCAAGAAGAATTTATAGACTTAGAAAATTTGGAAAGACAACTGAATCAAGAGCAGCAACAAATTTATGAAGAGATCAAAAACAAAATTGATCACGGATTTCTACATGTAAAAAAAGAGTGCTCATGCACATCATTTCATCCAATCAGGATGTATGTAAGCGGAGAAGCTGGCACTGGAAAAAGTTTCCTAATTAAAGTCATCAGAAGCTACCTAAAGCAAAAAACGGATTCTACTTTGTCTTGTGTGGTTACTGCTCCAACTGGGTTAGCTGCATATAACATAAAAGGAATCACCTTACATCGTTTGCTAATGTTACCAGTGGAGCATGAGAACAAAATACAATTCAACAAGCTAACTGGAGAAGCATCCTTGGAAGTTTCACGAGTATTGAAGAAGATGCAAGTTCTCATTATTGATGAGGTGAGCATGGTATCAAACTTAATGCTTGCCTTTGTGCATTTAAGAATGCAGCAAATTTTGAAGACAGACTATGACGTGTTATTTGGTGGAAAACACGTCATAGTTTTTGGAGATCTTTTGCAACTTACTCCAGTTAAAGGACAACCAGTGTTTAATACTGTGACACATGAAGACACGAAGAAGTCATTGGGAAGTATCGGTAATACAAATATTTGGTCCTTCTTTGAGTACAAGGAACTTACAACTAATATGAGGCAAGCAAACGATGAAGAATATGGAAGTATTCTGAAAGATATCAGGATTGGACTACTCACAGAAGCTGGCAAAAAAGCATTACAGACTCGGCTGCTACATAATTTATTTCCAAAGGAAGAAATAGTTGCAGAGAAGATATACAAGAACATTGCAGAAAACAAAAGTGTCATCTGCTTAATGCCTACTCTACGTGAATGCTCAATATTCAATGAGGAGCTTTTGAAATTGGAAAAGGAAGAGATCAGGAAATTGGAAGCAGTGGACAAAATTGAGGATGGAAGAATTACTGTCACAGTAACAGGCAAACTGAAAAATAAATTGGACTCACTAGAGAAGAACATCTCCAAAACAGCTGGATTAGAAAAAAATCTATATGTTTGCATGAACTGTAGAGTGTTTTTAAGGAGAAATTTGGATGTTGAGAAAGGTTTAGTTAATGGAGCGATGGGAAGAGTTGTGGGTTTTATTAATTATCAGAAAAAAGAAGGAATTGAATGTTTAAAAATAAAATTTGATCAGATAGATGAAGTAAAAGATATTTGTCGTTGTACAGTTCGTTTTATGCTTGTGAAAGACTTATATGTACGTAGGAAGCAGTTTCCGTTTTCTCTAGCATATGCTGTAACTATTCACAAGTCTCAAGGATTGACTGTAGATTGTGCATTTGTGAACATTGGTTCAACTGTGTTCAAAGAAGGTATGGCATATGTTGCTTTGTCACGAGTCAAAACATTATCAGGTTTATTCATGATAGACTTTGAAGAATCAAAAGTTAGTGCTGATACAAATTGTGTAAAGGAGTATAATAGATTAAGAAGAAGCTATGCTCCTCATTTGGGTCAGTATCCTGTGTTGGAGAAACGTGTAGTTTCTCGTAAAAGAAAAAATGAGAATATCTGTAGTGAAGATGTAGAGAAGAGGAAAAAAAAGAGGAGTGATGTAATTGCAAGCAAAAAGAAAAAGGAAAATGAAGAACAGGTTGTAGGATGTCATTTTGAAAATAGCTCTGGTGTCAACTGCTACGCAAATGTAGTGCTGAATGTTGCATTTTATCTGGAAAGTTTGCAAGAGCAGATAATAGTAAATCAGGGAAAAAGATTCTGTTCAGAGCTGAGTCTCCTTTTTCAAAAGCTGAGTAAAGATAAAACTCAAATAGAAAGTGCTACTGACATTAGAAAACTTTTAGATGTATGTTCAGGACGAACACAGTTTTCTCAAAATGAACAGCAAGATGCACATGAATTTTTGATGTATTTTCTTCAGGTAGTGGAAGAAGAAGGAGTTCCCATTGACATTTTTTTTGGTCTCTCTTATAAATGGGAACATAGTTGTGATAATTGTTATAATATATGTGGCTGTATTGTTGATAATGAAAGGTTTATTTATTTGACATTGCCAGAGAGTAAAACAGTCACTTTTGCAAAATTAGTTAAAGATGCTAATCATAGCATGAAATGTGGTGAGTGTAATTCTGACATGTTTTCAACATTAATTTTAAAGGAATACGGACAGTATGTAATTTTAATGATGCAACGATGTAGAGCTGATGGTTCAAAATTGGATACTTTAATAAAGAAGTTTATAGGACAGCAATTATCAATTTCAGGAAAAACTTTTGTAACTGTTGCAATAATTTTCCATGATGGACCTACTGTTACTTCTGGACATTACACAGTTTATCTAAAATGTGAAAAAGGCTGGACACTGTGTAATGATTCCCAATTGATTTTCAAACAACGTTTGCCTTTTGATTTAGCAAATTCCTATCTAATCTTCCTGAAACCTAAATTTTAGAGAGACTTGGCAAGATCTAGACAAAATAATTTTACCATTTTACTGGATTACCATTGCAATTTTGTAAAAAAAAGATTTTTAAAATTATCATTTGGCCTAATGGAAAGATAACCAATTGTAATGTGGACTTTTTTAATTTTTAATGCAATTTTGAAAAACCAATAATTTAGAGATTATCGGTAACTTCTGCACATTTTAAATTTTGGAATGTTATTGGACTGCCATTGGAATTTTTTTCAAAAATGATTTAAAAAATTACTATTTGGCCATGTGGAAAAGTAACCAATTCTATTGTGGACTAAATAAATTATTCAAAAAATTTTCGTGAACCAAAATGTTACAGAGAATCGGTGAGATCTGGACAAATTAAACATTAGAATTTTATTGGATTTCCGTTGGAAATTTATTCCAAAAAAAAAATTAAAATTACTATTTGGCCTAAAGGAAATGAAATCAGATGTATTTTGGAGTTATTTGAGATATAATATTGTGATTATAGTTCTGAAACAAACATATCAGACGGTATTTAAAACAAATAAGTATTGGTATTAGATGATATTTTTTTACAATATTATGCATTTCTATAATGTTAAGTTTAATTAAAAAAAGAATCAGGGCTTTTTTAATACAATCTTTGTGATTGGTATTTTTTTTTGCCCGCTGTAAAATGATGAATGCAATTGCTTTCACAATTTATAGTGAAATGCAATATATTCTGAAAACAGCAAAAATAAGGCAAAAAGATTTTTTGGTAAAAAATGTAAATATGTGTACTGTATTATAAAATGTTTAAAAAATATTAATACTTTTTTCTTTTTTTCCAGATAGATATAGAAAATTTTCGAAAACTACAAACATTTTTAAAACTATTTTTTATAAAAAGAAATGAATAAATATTTTTCAGTGAGTATGGTAAGTCAATAATAATAATTGTAGTCTCTCAAGGACAATGTAATGTGATAAATGATTTTTAGTGTTTTTTTTTAAAAATAAAAAAAAAGTACGCGCACCGTACGCGTACGGTAAAAAAAAATAAAAAAAAGTTTTTAAAAACATATGTAAAAAAGAGATGAAAGATAAGGTTGGCTCTTAAAAGAACCGTTGTGTTCATGCAGGGACAGAGGAAAGAAAGATTGGGAATATTAGACGGTACGACAAGTGTGCTGATCTATTTTACTGTTCACCAGGGAAACACTGGTCTCCCTATAAGTAATTAGATCGTGACAAGTGGCGCACCGTACTTCAACCCTCGCAAGCCGAGGGTTAATTTCCAGAGGGCCAGCAAAAGGAGATTCTCCCCCCACAGATGAAGGGCTCACCTGACCTGCAGAAGAAGGAGTCAGCCCTGCAGATGATGGTCCAGGCTGAGCTGCTGTGGATGTACTGGCTCGTCTTTCTGAAGAGTTACCTCCAAAAAGATGACCATGTGTCCTTCTGTGTACATCCTGGAGGTGTCTCTTCATGGTGTGATTCCCAAAGGAATACTTCCTGTCAGGATTACCTCTAGAAAGTACACACTGACACAGCCTGCAAGTAACTAAGGGTGCATTCACCTTTTGCTGGCCTTCAGGAAAAGTAAAATAATCCCATACATAAGAGGGCTTTTGTTTCCTCGCTCTCTGCCTCAAGACAGTGCTGCTGGTGCTAGCCTCACTCTCAGAAGGGCTCTGCTGTTCTGCCATCGTATCCCAAAGACAAACCAGCTCCTTCTCCCAAGGGATCACAAGCAGAAATGAGGGGAATGGGTGTGGTGTAGGAGAGTTCTAGAACTGAAAGTAGTTTCAACCAATCAAAAGTTGTGTTTCAAGATCACATGACCTACCGTACGCTTACGGTACGCTTACGGTACGCTTACGGTAAAAGTGCGCATGCGCGTAAAAAAGACACGCGCTTGCGCGCATGCGCATAACAGTCATTTCCCGGCACTTCCGCGTAACGTGCGCGTGTGGCGTAAGCGCGCACGCGTCCCACGCGCAGTACGCGCGGCTACGCAAAGTGCGTAACTATACGCAAGCAGCGTAGATAGATTACGGACGTTGCGTAAACCGTACGCTTACCGTGAGCTTACGGTACGCGTACCAAAAAAAAAAAAAAAAAAAAAAAAGAACTGGAAATAAATTTTACATGTTTATTTTAAAAAATGTATTAAAAAAAAATATTTAAGGATTTTAAAAATTAAAGCATAGTCTTTATAAAAGGTAAGTAAATTAAATTAAAAATATGTTTGAAAAAATTGAAGAATAAAAAAAAAATTAGCATTTAAAAAACCTTGCAAATTCACTGAAAAAACCATGGGTTTCACACACGTTATAGTTAGGAATTAGCATTTTAAAAACCTTTGAAATTCAGTGAAAAAACCATAGGTTTCACACACGTTATAGTTAGGAATTAGCATTTAAAAAACCTTAGAAATTCAGTGAAAAAACCATAGGTTTCACACATGTTATAGTTAGCTGGACATTTTACTCGTAAAAAACCAATGAAATTGCCCCGTTATAGTTAGTTCAGCTAACTATAACTCGCGCGCCCGCAATGCACTGCTGATGACGTCACATATTACATCACTCATGACATGGTCAGTGACATCACTCATGACATCACTGATGACATCTCAGATGACATCACTGATGACATCACTGATGACATCATCCTTGTGATAGAGTGGCAGACCTCCTCTTCCCCTAATATAACCTTTGACACACACATTCAAAAATAGAAACTACAATGTTCAAAACAATGGACATACCAATACCAGATAAAACAACCTTTTCAGTAATTCTAAGACCCACATACACATCCACTCATTCACCAACAGTCCAATTCAGTCACTCATACATGTACTCACTCATCATATGTACTCATACACCTATACATCCTGTTACACAATGCCACTCATCCATAGAGTTACTCACACACATAGTCACTCATGCTAACAAAGAATCAAACATACATTTACTTGCATATACAGTTATACACACACCACCACACTTACTTCTACGGAAACTTACACATACTTAGTCTTTTAAACAATCACTTATAGAAACACATACTTATTCATACAAGAACTCTTTCAATCTCTCACTCTCACATATACTCACATATATACACAAATAGTCACATATACTAGTTTAAAACATATGTAGTTACTCATAAAGACACTATTGAGACAGTCATTCACTCACTAACACATCCATGCACACACTCATCCACCCATACAGTCCTGCACACATGCTGTGTTCAACACATACAAACAGTGAGTCACTCATTCATACACCTATGCACTACGTAATACCCCCCACCGAACCATGCAGACACTCAGACTGATACTCAAAAAACCAACTAATAACCTATATAGACACCCATGTATCTACTCACCAACCCATGCAGCCACTTATACACAAAGTGAGAGACTGATACAGATATATACATATTTAAACATTACTCACTAAAACATGTATTCACTATGATACACTTAATCAGTCAGTTAAACAATCAATTTTTCAAAAACAAATCATCCATTTAGACACTTATATACCCATTTATTCTTCCATCGACCTTGAGATTTACATATATAAAACATAATTAATTTTCAGAAAAACCCACATTCACTGGATGATGTCATCAGTGATGTCATCAGTGATGTCATTTGAGATGTCATCAGTGATGTCATGAGTGATGTCACTGACCATGTCATGAGTGATGTAATATGTGACGTCATCAGCAGTGCATTGCGGGCGCGCGAGTTATAGTTAGCTGAACTAACTATAACGGGGCAATTTCATTGGTTTTTTACGAGTAAAATGTCCAGCTAACTATAACATGTGTGAAACCTATGGTTTTTTCACTGAATTTCTAAGGTTTTTTAAATGCTAATTCCTATCTATAACGTGTGTGAAACCTATGGTTTTTTCACTGAATTTCAAAGGTTTTTAAAATGCTAATTCCTAACTATAACATGTGTGAAACCCATGGTTTTTTCAGTGAATATATATATATATATATATATATATATATAAGCCAAGGTTGCTCCTTCCGGGATGCTGGGACCCACGAAGGGTGGCGACATGCCAGCGGAGCTTGCCGGTAATTCAAATATCCAAATTCCAAAATAAGATAACATGCGCTCTCAGGAAGACAATGTATTTAATTCACACAACGCGTTTCGGCAAAAGCCTTGATCACGATACAGCAGTCACTAAATAAAGTTTTCACCATGACCATGACCACAACAAAATAGACATAGGACTGAAAATAAAAAAATAAAAAACTGAGCGGCCATCTTAGAGTGGTGAGCCACACTAGAAAAAAGCATATTGTGCATAGTTAAACAATAATGTAAAATACATCCCACAATATGACCCAAATGGGTTAGATGTTCATGTTAAAAATTCATATAACGTTTTGGTTGCGCAATATCATGTCATAATTATTGTGCTGAGCCCAGCAAATATATTGCAGTAAGTCTTGAATGTATCTTAACAAATAAACATGGGACCAGAAAAACAATAATCTCGGCGGCCATCTTAAGTTGGTAAACTTAAATAGAAAAAACACACTTAATGCAAGATTCAAAGTAAAATACTTCACATGTTATGGCCCATTTGTGTTAAATGCTCATCTTAGAAATCCATAATGAATATAACGATTGAGTCGCAAAATTACGTGACAACGTAGCTACGCTGAGCCCAACAAAAATAGTGCACTTAGGCTAGAGTTACAGATGCATAAAATACGCAAGCGTATCATAATAAGTGAAGGTAGTTGCCAACATGTAGATAGCGATGGATAAGTGTCCAAATGGACCCATCATGGGAGCAGAGCGCTGTATGGGTTACTGACAAGTGAGCGCAATATAAGTACAGTGCAGCTAGGAGTAATGCACCCTATACCCAAAAATTACATTAATAATGCAAGGTAAGAATGGGGCAAGTGCCTATACCCAACTGAAAGGCAACTAAGAAGTAGAGCTATCAATGCAAATGCGCATGTCTTACACAGTGCAACTCAAAGGATCTCAGGTGAGGTGCCCAACGATATGATCTGAGGGCACAAAGAGGCAAGAAAAGGCAAGTGCCCCTAATTCTAAGCTAACAACAACCAGGTCTAATTCAGAAAAAAGTATAAACAACGTGGCTGGTGCACTTCAAGGTGAACTGCTGGTGAGTGGATACTGTAGCAATACCGTGTGAAGATGTGCAGAACAAATCGTGCCGGTGAATACATGTGAAGGGGCCCCTTCCTTCTTTCCTGTAGAAAAACATAAAACACAAAGTATTCCGTTAAAACCGTGTAAGTGAACCTCCCAGCTTTCACATTTATGTTCACCACGTTATACTTCTGACATGATTATGACATAGTGTGGACTTTGGTGTTTTCACCTCTTCCTTCTTATATACGTTTCCCTGTTGCCATGAGAATTTATTGAATATTTTTATTTTATTTTACCACTTGAATATAATTCTTTAGGTCTTCTTTAGCCTTTAGCTCCTTATGTAATGCCTTATTGCTAGTTAGAAGTTTTTATTATGTCTGAAACAAAATAGAAAATACAAGCACAAGTACAGAATTACGTTCAAGTTCTCATGATTTAGTAAATGATCCCCATTAAGAAAAAACCCTTATTAACTCATAATGTTTTCAAGTCAGAAGGTTCCCCACGGGGAGGGACTTGACCACTGGCCAGACCGACTGTGGCCTACGTGCAGTGCAAAGGGCACACCCCCTTTCCGGAAGCAAAGTAACTTTCCCAGGCTCTTTCTATGGCCATCCTAGGAGCACTGAGCCGGCAGTAGCCCCGGGAGTGAAACATGTCTGATTGCGGAGGGGAGTGGGGGGGGGGGCAGGTGGGGAATTCCTTCCTTGGGGATGGTGGTAGTGCCTCCGCTCATCGCCTTCTTTCTACGGTCAGCCTTGTCCCTCTGCAGTGTGAAGATCTTTCTGGCATAGTCTCTGTTGCCGCCAATTGTCCTTTGACTCTGGAGCATGGCCTCCCATCGAGAACTGTTGGATATTGATCTGCTGAATACAGTGGTGTTACGTGGGCCCCGATGGGTCATGCTAATGTGTTCCCTCACCCAGGGGGGTGTTCCTGTAGCTCCCCCTCTGTACGTTGGTCTGGATAGTCATGGCTATGACGTAGGGAGGTGAGGGTTAAATAAACGGTTTCGGGTGTAGGCGAGTCAGAGTAGTACCCCACTAAACTGTGTCTGAATGTGTCATTTATGAGCGCAGGTTAAGGCCTTCCTCCGGAGTGTTCACTGCTACGGCCGAAGCCCGGCCAGTAAACACAACAAGTAGCGATGAGTGGGTGGACCCCGCGACCTACCCTGGTGAGATGCCCAGTGCCATGTGTGCCCGTGGCTGTCGGCTTCTTTGCGTGCCTATCAACGGTTCCTGCCTGGCGTCTGGTGCTGCGCGTGGCAGCGTGGCAGGGGAAGTGAGCGTGCCTTTGCTTTGTCCTCAAGGTGCAGCCAGCGTCAGCATGTGGAGGTGTGATCCTGGGCGGTGAGTCTCGCCCATCTCCTGCGGTGCCAGCATTCCAATTGTGGCACCCGGCCGTGATGGTGAGGTCCTGTTTCTGCTGGCGGGCCCCATCTAGATCCAGGGGGTGTGGCCTAGTCTCCTGTCTGCAAGGAATTGAGCAACAGCGGCAAGCCCAGGGAGCTGAGAGACGGCCGCTCCCACATGTGTGAGGCTGCCTGGAGCACGTTGACTACTGTGAGTGCCCAGAACTGCGGCTTTCCTCCTGAATATCAGAGAAGGAGGAGAGAAAAGAAAAGAAGCCTCCCACACAGCCCAGCAGCTAGGAAGAATGTGCAGGACTCTGGCAGGGTGTACAAGTCCACAAATGCAAGCGAATCATGGCTACAAAACGGGGAAAAGTGCATGTCTGGTAGCATACACCCATTATCACAGAAGGTGGACAAGGGACTTTTTAAGCTCACAGCAGACAGGACCTGGGGGTAGAATATCGAGCGCCTACTGAATTTGGCACCCCGATTGTAGTTGCTCGCAAACCCAAGCAGCCAGTAGAGTTTCAGATCTGCGTGGATATGCACCTTCCCAACCTCGCCATAAAGCGAGAAAGACACCTCACCCCTACAGTGGATGATATCATGACTGAGGTCAGTGCTTAGAAATGGTTCTGGAAGATGGATCTATGGGCCGGATACCACAAGCTGATGCTGGATCCCGCGTTCCATTGAGATTTCCACTTTTTCCACCCATGTGGGTCTAAGAAGGTAGAGGTACCTACGTTTTGGAATTCTGAGTGCTGCAGCAGTTTTCCAGGACAACATCAGAAGGATACCTTACGGCCTCCATGGGGTGTTCAATGTCAGTGATGACATTCTGGTTCACGCCCCCACTCTGGAGGAGCACTTTGCCAGCCTAAAGGCTGTGTCTCAATGGTTAATGGAAAATGGACTAACGCTCTACAAAGAAAAGTGTGACTTTCTTGGCTACCATTTCTCGCAAGAAGGGGTGTCACCAGACCCCCTCAAGGTCCAGGATATCCAAACAGCTCCTTCCCCTCCAATGTTACCGGAGTAAGAAGCTTTATTGGAATGGTGAACTATTGTGGCCGGTTCATCCGCCACCTGACTGATCTTACTGCTCCATGGAGGGAGTTGATTAAGTCCAACGTTTGCTTGGAACTGGGGACCAGAACAGGAGAGCACTTTTCAAGACACGAAGCAAGCCCTTTCAGCAGACACGACATTAGTCTATTTTGATCTAGCAAAGGAATCAGAGTTGTCTGTGGATGCCAGTCCTACTGAATTTGGAGCGGTACTCTCTCAATGGCAGGGAAATGGAGGATGGGTCCTGGTGGCATATGCCAGCCAAGCACTAACGGAGACGGTACAGAGGTATTTACACATTGAAAAGGAGGTCATCACCATCCACTGGAGCTGCCGCCATTTTCACTTATACCTTTATCGTCAGCCATTTACAGTACATACTGATCACAAGCCTCTTATTCCATTGTTCATGGAGTCGTCATCTAAGTCCCCACCTCGAATTGAAAAATTGATTCTTCAGTTATAAGACTATCACTTCACCGTGGTCATCTGTCGTGGAACTCAAAACCTTGTGGACTATTTCTCTAGGCATGCCCGTCCTGCGACCCAGGTCAAGGAAATGGATGCAAAGGAAGTGGAAGAATATGTCCGCCGGGTAGTGGTAAGGTCCTTCCCATCTCATTGGAGAAAATCCTGGAAGCCACAAAAAAGAATGAATGCCTCCAGCTCTGCATCTCCGCTGCGCTGTGTGGTCAGGAAAATGGAGTACCCTGCTGGACAAAACTGTGTATCGCATTGAGGAGGCAAGGTCAGCACTGTTGTCTCTGCACAACGTGAGGGGCGAGTGGATAATATTCCCAGAAGGTTGCCTGATGAGAGGTACGAGATTGGTGATTCCAGGATGTCTGTAACAGAGGGTAGTGGATTTAGCATATTTAGCTCATTAGGGAGTCGTCAAAACGAAGTCCCAACTAAGAGGCAATGTGTTGTTTCCCAGTCTGGAGGCCCTCATGGAACAAGCTGTGCGGAGGTGCTAGCTTTGTCAAGCAGCAGGGCCTGTAGTGCTAACCCGCCGGCTCCCATCATTACTGAAGTGATTCCACCTTTTCCCTAGTACAGGGCAAGCGCAGATTTCGGAAGCCTCCTCGATGGGCCTCATATGTTGGTGGTCATTGACGATTTCTCAAAATATCCTGAAGTTGAAATTCTGGAGTTCACCATGGCCAGCCAGACTATTCCTCGTTTTGAGAAAATCATGGCGACCCATTGATTGTTTAATGAACTGCGCAGGTATAATGGCCCTCCTTTCTCAAGCCAAGAAATTGCAGAGTATTTAATATCCAGGGGAATCTGTCACCATAAAGTCACACCCCTGTGGCCTCAAGTCAATGGAGAGGCAGAGCGCTTCATGCGCACGCTTAACAAGGCCATCAGGATTGCGGTGGTGAAAAGACGGGAGAAGGATTGTGTTCTTTATGGCTTCCTTAGAGACTATCAGATGACCCCTCACTTCCCCACCCAAGTGAGTCACATGTCTTCATGCATTAACCGGTCAGTGGGAGATTTGATTCCACACCGTGAAGTTGTGTCAGCCAAACAAGAGCGGGTGGCGGAAAAACTGCAGAAATGCAAGCTGAGAAATGACAAAGTATCGCGGAGGCGTGGAGCGAGACCGAGCTACATAAAAGAAGGGGATGCATTTATGGTGAGGAATCGATACCCCGAGGAAAGTTTAGTCTGCCTTTTGAACCTGAACCCTCGACAGTCCAGAAAGTGCAGGGGACCAATGTAACTGCAGTGATGGATGGAGCGACCATAACCAGGCATGTGTCGTTTTTTAAGGCCTACCGGAATCCTGGCAGCAGTCAAGCAGGGGTGTCTTGTGATCCCGAGTGATCCAGAACTGGGGTCAGATGATGAGTCAGGAGCGGGTGCAGGATGCGGCAGTCTCGAGTCTCCCAGTCGGAACCTGCCGCTGTCAGAAAGGGGAGATACCTGTCCGCTGGAAGAGTTATCATGTGGTGCAGCTGAGAGAGACCCATCGCCCCACCGAGGTTATCCGACGAGGAGGTGCGGAGAGGTACCAGCTTCGACTGTGTCCAGCCAGTTAATCTTGTTTGAAGAAATTTGTAACGTATTGAACTAACTTGATGAAGTGATCATTTATTTCTAGTTGTGTGTGTGTTTGGCACAGCATTGTGGTTTTTTAATTTTTTTATTTTTTTGCTGGTTTGGGAGGAGTGTTACGTTGGCCCGATGGGTCAGGCTAATGTGTTCCCTCGCCCGAGGGGTGTTCCTGTAACTCCCCATCTGTATGTTGGCCCCGATAGTCACGAGTGTGACGTAGGGACCTGAGGGTTAAATAAATAGACTCGGGGCGCTCCCAAGTCAGAGAAGTAGTACCCCACTAAACTGTGTTTGCATGTGTTATTTATGAGCACAGGTTAAGGCCTACCTCCCGAGTGTTCATTGCTATGGCCGAAGTCCAGCCTGTGAACACAACAGGTGGGTGAGCTGGCGCTGGCAGGGGGGTGGCCAGACAGCCTGCTTGCTTGACTAATTTCACCAGGAATCCCCCTGTAGTGCTGCAACTGGTGTAGGCCGCTGAGTGAGCATGTTGCCTCCCCTTCATCAGTTACAAGCTCCCTCTCAGCAACCTAGAATCAAGCATCAGGGGTGTCCTCCACTGGGGGGCCCTCACTGACTCATTTCGGGCCTGGCTGGCCGGAAAACTGTGTAGTGGTCTCTGGTAATTTCACTTGCGGGGACTTGGCCCTCCCTCACCTCCTGAAGGATTCACCAGTGCCCTGCCTTGTATTCTTTGACTGGGGGCTCACTCTCTCCACAGCCCCTTCTGAGACCCTGCATGCCACGCCTTTGGTGTCTTCTTTTGTTTGCCTTCACTTTGCACCCCCCAGAGAACTTCTGCAACTGTCTTGGCTGTTCTGGACACTGCATCTGATCTCTCCCTGATGACCAAGCATTGCACATGTCCAAATCTAAATCAAAATCAACATTTCTAATTCCTATTCTTGGAGGCTTTTTCTAAGGTGAAGCTGCCCGGCACAGGAGCCATGTCACAAGACTGGTATCTCTGTCATCCTCGGTTATGGACACCCTGTTGGTTGAGCTCTCTGACATCAAGACTTCAATGGGCTCTATTGGTGTAACAGTCATGAATACTGCTGCGGATGTCCAGTAGCCTGGATCAGACATCTTCTCTTTCCAACATCTGCCTGATTTTACAGAACCTACTCCTTACGGAGGTGGAGGTGCACATTGATGGCATCATTAGTGGTCTGCGTAGGTGGGAGCGTTGAGGAGAAAGGTGTTTAACCTGTAGGACAGAAGCTGGTGGGACAATGTCCACTTCACCTTCTTACGAGAGAAAATGGGGGGGGGGCGCATATAATCCCCTTCTTCTGTGACTTTTAGCTGAAAATCTTGGATCTGTACTTTTCCCAGAAACTTGAGATCCAGTGAGCTCACAGGGTCTGCTCCTGCACCTCCTCCTCTGCCATGTAGAGACCCTGGCCCAAGCTAGCATGTCTTTTGGGACACCAGTAGATGAGGCACATTTTTTTGGTGGAGAGGAAACATGGCTCATACCACTGTGAAAACTACCAAATGTTAATCTCAGCAGATGTTTTCCAAGACAGCAATCTCATGCAGAAGCGATTTCTGACCCTGCGGCCCTGCCTTAGGAATCGGGAGATACAGTATGGTCTTCTGGATCCAGAAATGATGCTGATAACAGTGGAGGGCAGGATCCAGGAGCATGATGATCCAGAAGACCTGAAGAGATGTCTCGATGCTCTGGACCTCGACGACATGGACACTCATGAGTGTCCTGGTGAATCAATGCCCTAGTCCACAGTGAGTAAGGAGAGACAACCTGATAAATAAGAGGAATGCTGGAGGCTTGAGAAAGTTATGCAACGTTGATCCTCTAACAGGGGCAAACATTTGAGTAAAAGTAATGGCTGTCAAAGGGAGAAGTCATGTTCACTGCGCATGGTTTAGGACATTATGCTTTACTATCCTCAGGCCAGAGGTCGTGCTTGATACCTTATTTTCTTGCTCTGTTCGGTGACCACGGGGGCCTGCGAGGGAAGTATGCGGATGGAACACGGATGTAAGCTTGCGGGTGTGCCATGATTGACACGGGGTGTTATCTGGCAGCCCACAGAGGTTTGCTGTTGGACTATTATACAGTGCCTGCATTGCTGACTGAGTCCTGCAACTGTAAAGTACTTTATGTTATTTGTTCATATGTGTATTACAGAAATCTATGATTTACCTATTCCTCATTTTGGTGGTGATCTCTGGGCTTCAATGTATGTCATAGCTCAGATACGGTAGTGGATTTCTGGGTTCTGTGTTTGGGACCCTGCTTGGCCCATTGGGTGGCATGGCCAATATGCGGATGTAGATCCATTTGCTAACATTTAATGGACCTGGGCCGATGATGGCAGGCTGGTGGATCCGCTGTGACCCAGAACTATAGACCTTATTGACCCCATATTGTTCCCTTTTCCCATGTGGTAGAGGAGGAGTCAGTGGTCATTTATGTGCTTCTCTGGGTATTGCATAATCTTCTTCTCTGCTTATCAGAGGTTGTGGTTTATACACCAAAGACAACTCCTGGTTTACCCCTGTTCTCCCTTTTTAGCTACCATTTTACTCCCATTCATGAACCCATCCTGTGCCATACAGGACTCAGATTGCCTTTGCATGTCCTATTCTCTTCTAGATTACAGGAAGAGTGTGGTGGCCTTTCTGTTCCACAAATCCCTGGTGGTCAGTATACTGTGGATGTGGAAGGACCCCTTGGGCAGGTACATCTTTGCAAAGCTTTGGACCCACAGGGATAATTTTATCATGAGCTCTATCCACACTCCTTTGGAGGATAAGACAGAACTCTCCTCCGCCCTGACCAAACTCCTACTCTCTTTTGGTGCGTCATGGTTGATCAATGGAACATGTCCCTAGACCTCTTCCTTGACAAATCCGTAAATCACGCAGCCAGACAGACCCAGGACCGGTTTATCCTCTCTGACCTCATTAATGCCCATGCTTTGGTAAAGCCCTGGCGATTGACGTCTCCGAGAGATAGGGACTACACTTTCACCTTCTGCATCCATTCCCGGAACGATTTCTTTTTGTTGTCTGTAATTTAGTGGCAGCCTCGATTCTTCCAAACAGTACCTCAAATCATAACACGGTGGTAATTGACCTTGGCCTTCAACTCATACATCCCCGCAGGATATTGGCGTATGAACACAGCACAGTCGGTATAAGACCTCCTACGACAAACGCAGGCTGTGCCAGTACCTCGGCCAGTATTTGGAGGAAAACGCTGGGTCCGTCTCCTCTGCACAAATGTTATCGGTGGTCAGGAAGGCCTCTTTGAGTGGCAACATGATGAGCGAGTTCGCTGACTTTAAGCTCTGCTGTGACAAGCAGCAACGTTGGCTGACTGACTGAACTTACACATTACCCGACCAGGTGTACAACTCGGCGCCAACCCCCACTCAAGGAGCTGTTCGGGGTCAAATATGATCTGAATACCCACCACACATTGCAGGCGGAGTCACCAATCTTTCGCAGTGGCAGTGGCATTATGAATGGGTGGAAAAAACTGTCTGTTTATTCGCTGCACAACTGAAGCAGGCACAACCACACTCTGAGATACCTGCGATCAGAGCCGCCCGTAACATGCTCCTTACTGTAGTGTTGGGCCTCAAGCCCACATGGTGAGACAGTAACAGACACAGGCTAGTGTGGTACAGTAACTGGGCCCCTTTTTATTGACAGGGTCACCTGACTGGTGACGCCTGTCATGGGTGGGTTTAGAGTGTATGTTACATCCGAGTGGAACACTAGAAGGTATCCAGCTGGATACTTCATCCCTCCCAAACCTTAATGAAAAAAACAAACGAGAGTCCAACCTGTAATAAAAACAAATACCTAACACATAGCACCAAATGAGTTTTTTCAGGCCGACAGCCAGGCAGCGCTGGAGCTTCGGAACGCATGGTCAGGATGCCTTCATCTGCCTTGGCGATGTTCTTTAGACCGGCCTGGACTCGTGGTGTTGAAGTCTGTGTATAGAGTTTCAGTGCTGGTGCATCTGGAGCTGAGGTGGAATCTACTCTGGAGGATCTCTCAGGCGCTCAGGCCTCAGTGGATAGCAGAACCTGCAGCTGTTGGAAACGATCTCTGGGAGTGAGGCCTTCCTTTGGAGGTGGCGTGCTCGATGGCCTTCTTTACCCCTGACTTCTGAGCGACGTCCGAATTGCCTCTCTCGCCTGGACTCCTCTCTAACTGGAGCCTCTTGGAGGGCTTTTTCTGCTGGCTGGCATGGGGCTGTGTGGACCGTGCGGGGCTTCGCGTGAGTCAGGTGAAGGCATCACTGGGGAGCTGCCAATGGACTCACAGCCAAGTCGCTCATGTAGCCTCCTGTGGTGGTGTCTCCATCTGGGCGTCCTCGACGTCGAGACTCGGGTTCTGCACCTTCCTCTGATGAACTTGTGGGTGACCAGTCTTTAACCGTGACCTCTATGCTGCCCATGCCTGGCGTGGAAATGAGGTCGACACATCTCTCCTACTCGGACTCCCTTTGCACAGGAACTCGGTCGAGGCCCTTGTCCCCTGGACTGCCACGTGACCGCATGGGCTGTGCAGGCCTTTGCATAGGCCGCGCTTAGGGGTCGCTGTGGAACTCCCAACAGGGCCACGGCCAATTCTTGTGTAGTCCCCAAGGGTGGATCTTCCACTAACCGAGTGTGCTTGACTTCGGCAGGCTGTAGGTTGATGGGGGTGCACAGAAGGTTTCTTGGTGATTCGCCTCAAACTCCGGTTGTTTGGGTTGTGCAATGCTCCTTGGTGATGATGCACCTGGATGTTGATAACAGAACGTTGGTTTTCTTGAGTGGGCAAACAGGCAGCGATCTTCTGTCGGGGTAACCTTAGGGAGTGGGGAGGACTTGAGGGACTTTGTGGCACCGCTCCATTGTCTTCAGGCAGGTGCACTGCAAGGTTTGGTGCTATCGATACCAAGCAGCCGGTGACAGGTGAGAGGACGGTCGAACTGCTTGCTAGCGGCCTACAGTAGGTCCTCCCATGCAGCTGTCTCCAGTGATGTCTCTGCACCCCGGTGGCTGGCTTGTGCTGATGAACACCTTCCACAGTGCTGGTGCGAATCCTTTTTCCTGACGCTCTTCCCCGTTCCATCTTGCGTGCCTGTGGTGGTTGTCTGCCCTGTGGCATCATGCCACTGTTCTTTCCTCTTTTGCGGAGTTTCGTCGTGCCACGATCTTCCCATCCTTCCGACCAGGCTTTTGTGTGGATGTGGCGTTCTGCCACCTGTCTCATGTTTGCTCCACATGAACATCTCACTGGTCGCGTCACTCTTGTGACCGTCTTCCTTTTCTTTTGCGGAAATGTTGCAGGCCAGTCAGCGGCACTCTTGGGGACTTACAGTGGCACCATCCCCTCCTCAGGGTTTTCATGGTGTCCCTCTTCTTTTCACTTGAGGGCATCGTGCTTGCACCTCGAGGCTCTGCCGTCATGGCGGCTGCTTCTTCCGGTGCACTTGTCCAGGCTGGTCACCTTGCGTGGTGGCCTCCTTTGTCGCTCTGACTTCCGGTCACGTGTCGCCATGCTGTAGGAGCACCTATCACTGTGGCAACCTGCCACATGGAGCGTGCGATTCCTCTCTTGCCTGTCGTGGGTCACTGCCGACTCCATCTGGAGGTAGAGCGAGGGAGGACGCTCTGCATTTCCTTCAGCCCACTGCGGGGCTTCGCTGGGGAGGTAGAGATGTAGGGGATCTCCCTTTGGCAGTAAATCTTCCTTGCGAACGTCTAGCAGGTGAGCTTCTCTTTTGGCGCGCATCCGACTGCGCCCTTCATTTGCTTCACTGGACGCACTGGTTGCGCATTCTCTTCAGTCTGTCACTCCTGGAACGGTAGCATCTGTCCCTGTGCTGCTGTGCACATGCTTGGTGCTGTGTTCTCCTCTTCACCCTTGGTGTAATAGAGATTTGGTTGCTCTCTGTACTGCGTTCTGCAGTGCTTCTCTCGGTGGAGATTTCTCTATCTCCTGGGCATCTGCCTGTGCTGGCAGGTTCATTGGCACTGCCTTCTGCGTGCATCTGACGTGGTGCGCTTCGTCTTCTTCCAGGACGCTTTCTTCTGGAACGCGGTGTGATTTCCTCTCCGGCAGTAGCGTCGGGCAGCCACGTGCGGTGTGTGCTCTACATCAGTCTTTTCTTGTGCTGTCGATGGGAACAGCCCCCTTGAGACATTGCCGCCTGTTCCGCTTGCTTGCGTCGGCTCGAACGGCCGGTCTGTGTCTTGGACTTCTTGGGGCCGTTGGGTGGACATGGAAATATTCACTTTGCCGCTGACTATTTCTCCTGTGCTGCTGTGGCTTCTTCAGCTGTGCAGCGTATTCGCTGATTCTTGGTGGGTGTCCTTGCTGCTTTTGCTTGCAGGGTGAAGAGGGCCACTCTCTGATCACTCCTGTCGGAGGGCACGACTTGCTGTGCCCGCAGCAACTTGGGGCACCTTGGGGCTCGAGTGTGGCGGGGTAGTTTTCCTCCCGCCGACAGAGAGGTAACTCATTGGGGGCATGTGGTGCACGCAGCAGAGATTCTGGAGAGATTGTTGGAAGTACTTGGTTGGAGCTTGACTGGACAGTGTCCGTTTAGAGTTTCCTGCTTTTCAGTGACTGTATTGCTGGGTGTGGAGGACTCTCAGCTTTCCTCACTGCAGGCCTTGGGCGATATGAGGGTACCTGCTGGTGCCTTGCAGTAAGCACCACATGGCTCAGTAGACGTCCTGTCGCATCAGCTCTTCGGGGTGGCAGCTGGTCAGCGTGGTACCGGGTACTTGCTTGCTGGTGTGTGGCAGGGTTGCCGAAAGTGGACGCCACACTGGGGTGGAGATGAAACTGCAAGGTGGGCTAGTGGTGCTAACACGTCCCCAGTCCTTCATTGCTGGAATTCTGGGTAATGTGTCCTCCCACACGTTACTCTAGTAAGTGATGCAGCGCTGTAAGCCGAAGGATCACCGCAGTCTGTGTACCTTTGCATGCATTTCCTTGTAGTGTGTTCATTTGGTTTGGGTGCAGTATGTCCGGTGGACACTAGATGGCAGTGCCGCGCTTCACACTCACAGGCCCTGGCAGTTTGTCTTGGAACTGCAGGACTCTGCCGTCATAGATATGCAGGCACTAGGCAGTGTGGTGTTTTGCTGATGCCACCTGCCTCTTGTTGGAGTCTGGACACGCAGGGGTCGCATGGTGAGAAAGCGGCTCTTGTGCTTTGGCAGGTGAACAACTATTGGCTGTATGCTTGTGTTGGTTGCGGCAGGGACGTGGCTGCTCGGGGCACGATTTGTCTTAGTGCTCATCCATATGTTGGGCCTCGGGGTGGCTCGCAAGGCATTGCTCTCTATATGTCGTGGTGCTGGCTGACCTCGCAGGCTGTGGCAGTTTGTGGGGACGCTGGTGTGGTGAGTGACCAGCAGGTGGCGTTGAAGCAACTGCCTCTGAGTCGCCTTACTCTCGGTCCTCCGGCCATGCTGGTCCAGCGATGGAGCAGCGCAGGACATGATTCCCGCTCCCTCGGGTGGCACCGACGGGGGCGGCGCTCTCTGCTTCGTGAGAGGCTGCGTGGCGCTCCTCTCTGTCACTGTGGAGGTCGGCACTCTCACTGGAGTGGGCACCAGCTGCACTGGCAAGGGGAGGTGACACGGGGGATTCGCTCGCAGGTCACTGGGCGGGGGCTTTGCTTGCGGGTCACTGGGCCATGCAGGCACGCTGGTGAGCGGGGTTTCCGCACTCACCGGGATCGCCAGGCTGTCCCTCCTTCCTCCCTTCATGCATCAGTGGGGATTGAGGTACGGCTGGACTCCGGGCGACACTCTGTGGGTTGTGGGGAGCGGTGTCGCACCTGGTCACCACAGCAGTCACTGGTGGCCGTGGATATCGCTGGTGCTGTTGCCTCTCGGGCTCGTTTCCTCCCCCACAAGGGACGATGACGTGCCGAGCTGCAGGCACGCGGGGTGGGCTACCCGCCTCGTCACCAGTGTAGTGTTGGACCTCAGGCCCACATGGTGAGACAGTAACAGACACAGGCTAGTGTGATACAGTAACTGGGCCCAGGGCATGTGCGCCCAGCCCCTTTTTAATGACAGGGTCACCTGACTGGTGACGCCTGTGGTGGGTGGGTGTTGAGGGTATGTTACAACCTGGTGGAACACTAGAATGTATACAGCCGGATACTACACTTACGAGCATTCCTTGGCATCAGTTCGGGATCTCACCACCTGTTATGAGACCCTCCACTCCCAGACGGCGCATGGCCTAGCTCCTGTGGAAAGGAAGTTTCTGATTGGCCTTGCTCTGCCAGCGGTGTCGCGAGACCAGGTACACAAACTCAGTGTTGATTTCGGCAATGTGGACATTTCTGCCCCTGGGAGACGTTGGCCTACCAATTGAATTTGATAAAATCACCAAACCCCTGATAGTGCCACTGTTGAACAGGTTGTTTAGAGAGATCTTTTCTGCTGCAGGCCCACTGCTGGAATTCAATAGGGCACATATATCCTTGATACTCAAACCAGGTTGGAACCCACTTCAGTACACCAACTATCACCCAATATCCCTCATCAATACAGAAATGAAGACTTTGGCAAAGGTCTTGGCCAGTAGACTCCAGTTTTTTATCACATTCCTGATACACCCTTCACAAGTTGGGTTTATATCTGACGGTACTTTGGCGAATCACCTGAGGATGCTCTTCCATCTGCTTTGGCAGGTGCAGCTGGATAATGATAAGAAGGTCCTTATATGATATCCCTCGACACTCAGAATGCATTGATTGGGTGGAGTGGGCGTACCAGTTCTGGGTGATGGAGACTGTGGGCCTGGGAAGGTGAGGTTTGGTGGCTTTATATAGTTCCTACAGCATCAGTGACCTGTCCATTCTCTCCCTTGTTATTCTTGTTGGCACTAGAGCAACTAGAGGCTAAGATTCAAAATGTACCCTGTATTGAGGAAATTGCCACGCCAGTGGGTGAGAGGAAGGCTTTCTATTTTACGGACAATATTTTGGGAGTCATCTCCACTCTTCGGACTTGATATCTGCCCTCATTCAAGAGATAGACTCTTTTCCCAACTTCTCGGGGTACTGCATAAACTGGTCAAAATATGATGCCATGTCAATGATGCTGGTGAACGCTGTAGTGTCACTAGAGGGGTGACCTTTCGCCTTGTGGGTCACGTGTGTAAAGTACCTGGGCATGTACCTGAGTAACTATCTATCCAGAGTGGTCAAACTTTATTTGATATTTTATCCATTGGTATTCCATTTATGTTCACACATTTTCTCTTATTATTAACAGGTGCCAAATGGCTTTCCTTGAACACACTGCAATTCACTGTTCCTCATAGCACAATATAGCAGATAACACCCAATGCATAAATGGAATACTAATGTATAAAATATTGAATAAAGTTTTGAGAAAAGCAAGAAGATGGCTGTATTTTACTGAGTGTGGATTTACCGGGCTGTGCCTCCTGTTTGCCAGGCCTAAACCTGCCTTTTAATGCATATGTCACCCCTAGGAAAGCTCCTAAACAGCCCATAGTGCAGGGTGCATTGTATTTATAAAGTTGACACAAGGAGATGATGGACAGAGTGCTGAAACTTTTCAGACACTCACCCCCAGTCACAGATCTGGGTTGAATCTATCATCGTTCTTTATCTCACTTTGCCACCCCAGTTCAGACACAGCTATATGCAAATCAGTCTTGACCCTGTGCCTCATGGAAACAGTCCAGCCCGAACTGCCAAGCTATGTCTTTCCTGGACTGGAAACAAGCATCCTGGGACTGGTTTCGGGTTAACAGCCCTTATCAGACAGGCTAGCTTGAATCCATTGGCAAAGCGAGCAAGGAACCAACGTCTTGGCATACTCTGCCTACTTAGGGTGACCAAAGCATACACAAGGAGATGATGGACGGAGCGCTGAAGCTTTTCAGACACTCACCCCCAGTCACAGATCTGGGTTGAATCCATCATCGTTCTTTAGCTCACTTACCCACCCCAGATCAAACACAGCTATATTCAAATGAGTCTTGACCCTGTGCCCCATGGGAACAGTCCAGCCCGAACTGCCTTGTCCTGTCTTCCCTGGACCGGAAACAAGCATCCTGAGACTGGCTTCAGGCTAACAGCCCTCATCAGCCAGGCTAGCTTGAATCCAGTGGCAAAGTGAGCAAGGGACCCTTTCTGAACTGAGATGGCGAAGTGAGATGAAGAATGATGATGGATTCAACCCAGATCTGTGTCTGGGGGTGAGTGTCTGAAAGGTTTCAGCGCTCCATCCATCATCTCCTTGTGTTCATTTAAAAAATAGGACATATACCTTTTACTGTGAGGCCATCCTCTCTCATAGCATAAAATTGGGTTACCTGATTACAATTAATAATGATAACTTTTGTTTGCTAACAGGTAGAAATTTCATGATTCAATTCTAAATAATTGTAAGCTAAAACCCTATTTAATGATAAAAGTCAGATGTTAAAACACAATTCTGAAATATCTCTTTTAGAAATTTGCATTTTAGTTTCCTAACCGTGTTTTGCCTGCAGCCTGTATACTGGGTTGTATGGTTGGATGCATTTGGCAATCAGCCATTGTATATTCCTTCCATACATTGAGTCAAAGGAGGACAAGGTATCGTCAGAATGAGGCATCCTGTCAGGATGGGACGGACAGAGCTGTTACCTGGCCCAATTATATTTCAAATGTGCTCCCTCCAGCACACGCTCCAAAAAATGACACCAGGCTATGGTTATCCTAAATCCTTGAAGTATGGGCAGGGGAAGGAAGAAAATTCCAGAAACAGATATGTGGGGGAAGTCTAGAGGTAACTCCCTCTTCAGAGCCGATACCAGGTATAAAATATTTGACCCTCAGACAAACTCTTCAGTACATCGTTTGACCTGTGGACACTAAGGAAGGACTGCTGGAGCAGAGTTTTCTGTTGAAAATCTATTGGGTTTTTAAAGCTCTGGTTTGTCTATTGTCAAAAGAAATTAAAATATTAATTCATAATTACTAATTATTTGTTTTGTGTAAATGTTCTGACTAATCAATATGAATTAACAAGAGAAAACGACACGTGGGAATGCTTTCGTATTGTTTATTAATAATGTGCATGTTTTATTAATAAATGTTGCTGAGTGCTGTTTATTTTAAAGCACGAAAACGCTTTTTAAATGTCATGTACTAATGCTTTCCTTGTGTTGCAAAGGCTAGATAATTACATACACATAAGGGTATTAGTGGGGTTAACACTGTTTAATCACTATGCTGTGGTAACGTTGTTTTTGTCTCTTTTAATTAAGATGATACGTTTTGGCCTAGTATAAAATGGCTGCCGTTTGCAGCCTGGCCTCGAGTGAATGATTTTTGATGAGAAGGTCTTGCTGAACATGGTCGAGAGTCATCTGACCACAGTCTTCGCCTGGTTAAAGTTTTGCGTGAGGACAGCAGTTCTGGGCAAATATCCAGATACATCTGAGCAACCTTGGAGGACAAAGGAGCCATAATGAATGAACTCTGAGATCATAATGCTGGTTCCGAGGAAATGTGAACATGAGAAGATACTTTTTCAAATCTAGTTCCGTGTTCCGTCTTTTTATTTTTGTGATTTTTCTGAGCGGAGTTTTTCCAAATGTAGCGATGCTACATCCTTTCCTGCTCGCTTTGCTTAGCGGTTCAGCGGATATCGAAAACATTTTATGTTGCCTTCTATTGTTAGAATTATTATAAATATTGTTAGCCTAGAGAGGGTTTTTGCCACTTTGCCACTTCTTCCCAAACCTGCGTTGGTGAGGATTTATGCTGTGAGGACGGCGACTCGGGAGACTTTTACTGAGAGACCTGTCCTGACCCATTCTGACATTTAGCTAGAATAGGTAATTATGAGAATAATGATTTATTTTGATTGATTGATTTTCCATTTGAACTAATTTTAGATAAAGAATCATAATTTTAAATACAGTGTTGGTTATTATTTCTTGTCAATTATTGAGTACTCTATTTTGATTATTGTTGATTATTATTAGTTAAATCATGACTCGAGACAGTGTCAATTAGGTCTTATCGACCATGTGTGTAGATGTAGGGTGTTTAGAAGGTTTCTTTCCACAGGTTCAGTGCTAATAGTGTAATCTGAGTGTATGTTAGTGAAATGGGCCCAAGCGTATGATGAGTGTATGTGCGTGTATCTGTGAATTTACTCTATCTGTGGAAGTAGGGAGAATTTGTACACCCCAATCTGCACCAATTTCCTGGTAGCAGAATTTGATGGTTATTGATGATTGTTTTGATCTGATTAGATTGCTTGTATATTGGCTTTGATTTATTGATTATTGATTGATGTTGGTATATGTACTAATACTATATGTTGAAGTCGTCATGTTGAGTTTTATGTAGTGCTTCTGGAATTTGGGAGCTGGTAGCAGTTCCGTAGTAGGGCAGAGGGAAGTATATGCTGCTCTCGGGAAAGACGGGATTGTTGGTCCTGTACGTATGCAGGAAAAACGTGTGACAATTGAAGTTACGCGTCACATTGTCTGTGTTCGGAATTAGTGACATTGTTGTGTGTTACTATTAGAAATATTTCTGGTATAAAAGGAGTGTGTATGGTAGCGAAGGTTATTTGTGAAACTCTGGTCTTAAGTCCCAGGGATCCGTAAGGTTCACCGTTAAAGCTTATCGCGGGAGGAGTAATAGGTATTCTCTGAGCTTGTTTGAGGGACTGGGCAGAGGTAAACACTGCTTGGTTAACGTATGTTATAATTCTGTAGTGGGGCAGATTGTTCGCTGTTCTCGGGAAAAGCAGGATTCTGTGTGTATGTACTACATTTTCTTGTATGAATGTGCGTGAATGCTCATATATTTAGTTAATTGTAATACTCTTTGGAGCAGTCCTAGAGGAAACAGTTAATGAATGCATGTTACTGTGTCAACAGGATTCTTGTGAAATAGATTTTCTTTACTATTCTTTGGTTAGCGAAGCAGGCAATGGAGATGTTTATATGTTGTAACTTATAGATTTTGTAGAATCTGACACGAAGTCTACTGAGAAGTTTTGTAAAGGAGGGGTAGACGACTGACAGGAGACAGGAGCAGGAGAGACTGCAGCGACTGCTGATGTCAAACAGACCGCGCTCTGATTGGATATTAGATCAGAACAGTGCTCGCGCTGAGATTGGTGCGTTGGTGTGAGCCGCGCAAGGATTGGAAAGAGTCACCTTGTATTCTTGTGACGTAGGCGCTCCAGGATTGGTGCGTTAGTGTGAGTCGCGCTGTTATTGGATAAAACATCGTACTATTGAGTTGTATACGGAACCAGTTGTTTCTCCGATAAGAGATACATTGCGTATCATTGAGACAGAAAATGTGACACCTGAGTTAAGAAGTGGTAATCCTTTCAGGGAAAGAGAGAATAGAAGCGGTGGCGAAAATACGAGAGAATTAGCCAGAACTACATCGGAGTTGACTGAAAAAATTAAAGAGCTGATGAAGAATCTAGACGCTGTTACGGTGCCCATAACCATAGGTCCGATTATGCCTGTTTTTGATAAGCAGAGGACAGGTGAGAATGGTTTGGTGATTCCATATGTTGGGAATAGATTGACAAGTTTGGCTGGTCCTTCAGGAGGTTCAGGAAAAAGGACAGAAAAATCCAGACATGAGACATGTAGTGAAGGATTAGAGATACAGTCTAATTCAAGATTGGATGCTGGTGAAGCTAGCTGTTCAGGGATGCCGATTTTAGAACCGCAGAAGAAAGTGGTTCCAGTGAGAAAATCTACTGAAATAACAGCTGAGGATTTGAATGAATGGATGAAAGTTCTTCAAAAGAGGGATAAAGATTCACAGGCAATTGATGTGGCTAGGTTACGTGTAGAATTAGAAGAGCTTGTTGCAGGGACAGTTCCTACAGAAATTCTAAAAAAATCATCATGATGGTGAATTGTTATTTATGTGTAAAAATATCACCTGGAGAACTAAAAATACACATGACAGATTAAGAGCAATAGCAAATGACTATGGAGTTGACATTGATAAAGTGAAAGTTTTGCAGAAGTCTTACAGGATGGATTTCACAGACAAAGATATTGAAAATCTGAATGGTGCTGGTAGAACAGGACAGATTAAAGAGATGATCGCTTTATTGCGAAAATGTGGTGATGTTGAGAAGTGGAAGGATAGGTGGTACAAGAAAAGAGAAGAATCAGGGGATAGGACTTATTCAGCATTTCCTGTGAGAGAAAAAGAGAAAGCATCCACTGCTGCTTATCCTATGAGAGAAATACCTGGAGGAGGATATGTACATGTTCCATGGACCAGACAGGATATTTTATCATTAACGAATGATTTCCCTCGACTGAGAGAAAAGCCCGTCGAGTGGTATAGGCAGGTAGACAGGTTTGTGAAATTGTCAAAAGTGCTGTGGATTGACCTGAATAGTCTGTTTGATATAATTGTTCCAGCAGACTTGTGGGCTGAGTGTAAAATAGTTGTAAGTTGGCCTACTGAGGAATATCCAAGAGATCAGAGAACAGGAGCACCAGATCCAGAGGTAATGAGAAAGTATGAGCAGGTGATCGTATACTTGAAAAATAAAGTACCTCCAAAAGAGACAGACTGGGTTAAAATAGATCGAACACATCAGGAAGCAAAAGAATCGGTTCATGCTTTTTATGAGAGGCTGATACTGGCTTTTAAACAATTCAGTGGGGATGAACACCTGGGTGACAAGGATTTGAGTCATTTTGTATACAGATTTGTATATGGCCTGAGACCTGAGATTAGTGAAAGAATTCGTGAGCATACAGTGGACTGGCAGAGTAAGAAAATAGATGAGATTTTGAGACATGCAAAATACTTCAGTGATGAAATTGAAGCAAAACAGAGAAAGCTGAAAGAGAAAGCAATGTGGGCACAGGTGAAAGTTGCGGAAAGACAGGAAGCACAGTTGGTGGAACAGGCGAATAATGCAGGAAATAATCCAGGGAATAGACCCAGATATGCAGGGAAAGGAAAGGGGAATCTTGAGAAAGCCAAAAAAAAGTTCCCGTGTCACAACTGTGGCCAACTGGGACATTGGAGATCTGAATGTACCAATCCACCATTAGTGAATAATGAAAGTAAATCATTAAATCAACAGGTGCAGAACGAAGGGAATAATCGACAGCAGCAACAACTTTCTGTTGTGAAACAGCAGAGTCAAGAGCCAAAACCGCCCTTGCCGCAGAATAGAGGATCACAAAAGTATAATAAGGATTCGGGATTCTACAATGATGAGCAGGTAAACAAACCAAGGCGTTCTAACCAGGTACAGCAGTACTTGTTAAAGAATGAAGGGAGTGAGTCTGAAGGTGATTATTGACGGTGCTGAAGGGAGGAGGAAGAGTGCATACTTGGTGCAACTCTAGAAATAGACCAGGCAGGACCATTTGTGGATGGAAAAATAAATGTAGAAGGTGTTACTTTTTTAGTAGACACAGGTGCAACAAGATCAACTGTCAGGTCAACAGATATTAAAAATCTTCCTCTCTCGGATGAAGCAATCCAAGTAGTTGGTGTAGCCAATACACAAATCAAGACACGTCTTACTGAACCAGTAAGAGTACAAATAGGGAAATTTTCAGACATGCACAGATTTATTGTCTGTGACACTAGTCCAGTGAACCTGTTAGGTAGGGATCTACTTTGTAAGATGAATTGTACAATTTTTTGTACACCGGATGGAATAGCTTTTGAAACACCAGATGAGGATGTTTTGTACCGAGTGACTCTAGAAAATAGAGAGAGTGAGTTAATTGGTGCATATGCTGTGTTTGATCCGGAGGATTTGCCTCAAGAGCTGAGAGACACAGTGAAAAGGACAGTTTGGGATTTTACTGGAGAGGATGTGGGAAAAATGAATAATGTAGATCCTGTGAAAATTGCAGTGAAAGAAGGAATTACTTATCCTAACATTCCTCAGTACAAAATGACACCAGAAATAATTGAGGGAATAACTCCTATAATTGAGAAAATGATTCAGCAAGGAGTTTTAAGAGAATTATTGAGTAGCCCGTGTAACTCACCGATAATGGGGCTAAAGAAACCTAATGGGAAGTTCAGGATTGTACAGGATTTGAGAAAAGTTAATCAAATTGTGGTGGCATGTTGTCCTATTGTGCCAAATCCGTCAGTGATTTTGTATCAGATTCCACATGATGCTGAGTGGTACACAGTGATTGATTTGTGTCATGCTTTCTTTTCAATTCCATTGCATCATGACAGCCAGCCGATTTTTGCATTTAGGTTTGGCCAGCGTATTTTAGCATGGTGTCGTATCCCACAGGGGTATACGGAGAGTCCTTTGATATTCAATCAGTTATTGAAAAAGTCATTAGAGAGTTTGATCATGCCTGAAAACTCAGTGCTAGTGCAATATATTGATGACCTACTAGTGGCATCAAAAACACGTGAAGCTTGTGAAGTAGATACCATAGCTTTACTGAATCATCTGGCAGATGGAGGGTTAAAGGTATCTCCAGCTAAATTGCAATTTTGCAAGAAAGAGGTGCATTATCTTGGACACAATATTGAAAAAGGTCTGAGAAAAGTGACTGATGACAGGATCAAAATTATCAGAGAAATGAAAGCCCCAAAGACCGAGAGGGAAGTGAGAATGTTCCTGGGAATGGTGGGTTATTGTCGTCAGTGGATAATTAATTTCTCGCTGATAGCAAAGCCACTGATTAAGCTGACAAAAAGTGAAATGACAGATCCATTGGAACTAGATGGAGAACAAATGGCAGCATTTGAGGAGCTGAAGAGCAGAATGTGTGAAGCCCCTGCTTTGGGTATGCCAGACTATGAGAAAGAGTTTGAATTGTACTGTAGTGAAAGAAATGGATGTGCACTTTCAGTGTTAATTCAGAAACATGGATTACTGAGAAGGCCTATTGCGTACTTCTCATCGACACTTGACCCTGTAGCTGTGGGTTTACCAGGTTGTCTGAAATCTGTGGCTGCAACATGTAGAAGTTTGGAACAGAGTGAGGGAATCATAATGGGATATCCTGTAAGGGTATTCGTACCTCATAATGTGGCAATTCTTTTGACAAGAAGCAGAACTCAGTATATGTTACATAGTCGGCTGACTAAATATGAGAAAGTCATTCTGGGATCATCAAATGTGACTCTGGAGAGATGTGTGAATGTGAATCCAGCGACATTGTTGCCGGATATTGAAAATGTGGGTGTGAAGACAGAAGATAATCACAATTGTTTGGATGTGCTGGATTACTGTACAAAACCGAGACCAGACATAAGGGATCTTCCCTTACTTGAGAGTGATCATGTGCTGTTTGTAGATGGATCATGCCTGAGGAATGATGAGGGTGTGCTGAGTGCAGCATATGCAGTGTGCAAGGTTTCAGAAGTTATGGAAGCATCATCATTGAAAGGAGTGAAATCTGCACAAGTTGCAGAATTGGTGGCATTGACGAAAGCTTGTGAGATTGGGAAAGATCTGAGAGTGACTGTGATGACTGATAGTCAGTATGGATTTGGAGTAGTGCATGATTTTGGCCAACTTTGGCTACAGAGAGGTTTCTTGACGTCGAGTGGGACTCCAATAAAGAATGCTGAAGTGATTGGGAAATTGCTTGAGGCGATACAGCTGCCTAAAGAATTAGCAGTTGTGAAATGTGCTCCTCATGGACAAGGAGATGATTTTGTGACAGTTGGAAATAGATTTGCTAACGACATTGCACAATATTGTGCTAAGAACAATCACTCGATTAATAGGGAACGAGAAGGAGAAATGTCTTTTTGTTCTGTGATGTTTACTAATGTCCTAGAAACGTGGGATGAAGTGAAACAGTTGCAGGATGAGGCAGGAAAGGAAGAAAAGAAAGACTGGATCAAGGCAGGTTGTGCCCCAAGAGAAATAGACCATGTTTGGGTCTATAGAGATGGCAGACCAGTCATGCCTAATTCCATGCTGTCGACAATGGCAAGGATGTATCATGGCCAGGGACATTTGGGAAGGGATGCGATGATCAGGTCTTTTAAACAGACTTGGTACAATGCAAAGTTCAGGACAATTGCAGAGAGCATCTGCCAGAGATGTTTGATTTGCCAGCAATTTAACACTGGGAAAAAGACAGTGGTGAGTCTGGGAACAATAGGCAGAGAAGGTGGTCCTTTCACGAGAATGCAGGTAGATTTCATTGAAATGCCCCAAGTGAACAGACTGAGGTATGTTCTAGTGGTAGTCTATTTGTTTTCAAGATGGGTGGAGGCCTATCCGACTAGGAGAAATGATGGAATAACAGTGGCAAAGTTACTGTTAAGAGAGTTGATTCCTAGGTACGGGTTTCCAGTAACGATTGAGTCTGATAGAGGTGGACACTTCTATAATGAGCTCATGAGTTTGATTTGTGAAGCATTGGGCATACAGCAAAAGCTACATTGTGCATACAGGCCAGAGGCTTCTGGTGTTGTTGAGCAGATAAATGGCACAATCAAGAACAGGATTGGTAAGATGTGTTTAGCCACTGGAATGAAATGGCCTGATGTCTTGCCTCTAGTGCTAATGACTATTAGATCTACTCCAGATAGAACTACTGGGTTGAGTCCGCATGAAATCTTGATGGGACGCGCAATGCGACATGCATATGTGCCTGTCAATAAGTTGATGACAATAACTGATGACATGATTTTGGATTACTGTAAAGGCCTGGCTGACGCAGTTAATTCTGTGTTTCACCAGGTTGGAGAAGAAGCTACCACACTTGAGAAGAAGCAAGCTCATGATCTGAGTCCAGGGGACTGGGTGAGGATTAAAGTACACAGAAGAAGAAACTGCTTGGTTCCAAGGTGGGGAAGACCAAGACAAGTTATTTTGACTACGACAACTGCAGTGAAGTGTGCTGGTGTGAAAAACTGGGTACATGCGAGTCATACTCTGAGAGTTCCAAACCCAAAAGATGGGACTGGCAAGGAGTATTTTGAAGAATCAGATTCCAGTGATGATGAAGACCCAGAACCAGTGAGAAAAAATCAAAGTTCAGGAAAAGAAGCAGAAAAGACTTCAAGAGAACCATTGGGAGTCTCAGAAGGGAGATCAGATTCTGTAAGAGAGCCTGAAGTTCCAAAAAGCAGTGGAGGAAAAAGAAAAGAAAAGAGCAGTTCCACAGAAATTACTCCTGAATCAGAAGAGGAAGAGATTGAAGAACCACTTGAGATTATACCTGAAGAAGTAGGGTCAGAAGAAGATAGTGAGGGACAGATTGCGGAAGACCCCCGAGGAGGTGTAGGGAACATTCCTGATAAGCTAGGTGAAGGGACAAGTAGACAGCAAGAAGATTGCGTGTCGGAGACTCGAGGAGGGAAAGAAGTAGGGAAGTCTCAAACAGTGGTGAAAAAGACTGTGGAGCGAAAGAAAACTGCTGAAGAACAAGAGGCATTTGAAACAGAATCGGATGAAAGTGAAAATGAAAAATCAGAAGGTCGAGTTCTGAGAAAGAGAACTTGGATTGGAGAAAGAAATAATACAGAAACAAGACCGAAAAAGGTTGTAAGAGGAGATTTTTGGCCTAACAACAGAGTAAAGAGGCTGAGATACAGACTGATAAGAGCAAATACATCGAAAGCTGAACAAGTGAATGAGGTGTTGAGTCAAAACGAAGTAAAAAGAAAGGAGCAAAAGGAGTCAAGAGAACCCGAGGAGATAAAGAGAATTAGAAGACCCAACCAAAAGTACAGATCACCGGAATGGTCTTATGTGGCACTGTCTGAAGGAGGAGAAGAAGAAGAAACAGTGAATCGAGACAATCCGGAGGAGATCTTGAGAAAAGTGGTTGAGGAAAAGGACAAATCTGTTGGAATCTTAAAAGTTATCCTGACTGACATTGGAGAAGAGTCAGATGCACAGGATGTTGTTGATGATCTGATACAATTTGATGTTGCTGAAGAAGAAGGAGTGAAAAGTGATGAATATCCAAATTGAGTGAACTGAAGGAATCACTTGGAGAAAAGTGAAAAGGAGAAAGTCTGAAATTCAGCTGTTTGAAGTAATCCAGAAATAAAGAGTAATACAGTAGTGGAGTAGTAGAGGCTAAGTCAAAAGACACGGTCAAAGTAGTAAAATGGCTAACATAGAGAATAATAAAAGTAGATGTGCCTTCTTGAAAAGATGGTGTAGAATGTGCTGTTGCTGTACTGGATTATTAATGCTACTATGGGGTGTTTTAGCTTTATTAGTTACATTTAGAGTTACAATAGGTACATTTGAAATACATACTGAGAATGAGACTAATGTAGAGAAAAGTTCACAAAAAGTAGTTCCAACTAGAATTAGTAATACTTACATGCATAAAGATAGGTCAATTAATGATTTTTCTAGCAATGTTTTTTCAAAATTGTTGTACGAATATGTGAAGACAATGGAAGTGAGGGATTGCTACGTTTGTATGCAATTACCTGCATCCGTTTCAGAGGGTGTTACTTATCACCATTTACCAGCTACGTATGGAATTTCTTGTAGTGTGTTGAGTAGTGTTTTTTATTTGCTAGGGAAAATAGATTATAAGATGTCTAACAAAGATAGTATTTTTGGGCAATTGCCTATGAATGAAAAGCTGAATCCAGCTAAAGAAGCTAACGTTTTTGGTGAGATTTTTATTGAGAAAGAAGAATTAACATTAGATTACATTTTTAAGAATAATTTAACTTGCAGTTTGAAAGAAGAGGAGAAAGCTTTCCTAAACATGGTGGAGGAAAGGAGATTGAGCATGCATGAAAAGGCAGGGAAATATAAAGTGAGTGAGACAATTTGGGACATTGAGATGGGAAAAGAATTGAGAAATGGAGATAGTCCAACTTTAGCTTTAGATGCACCACAGAAGGGTAAGCTGTGCATTACAAGAAAGAAATCCCAATATGATACATACTTTGTTGGGACTAGTGAGTGTCATGATACATACTTCATTGCGACAGGATGGGGTTTTAGAGGAGGAGAGGATCCAGTTTTCCCAGGAGTGTATTATGTTTGTGGGAACAAGGCTTATTACAAGTTGCCTGACCATTGGTATGGCACATGTTATATGGGCCTGGTTTTTCCAAAGATTTTTCATATAGATAGAATAGAAGATGTAGAACATATTAATTTACTAACACGTTTTAAGAGAGAAACTTGGTAAGAAATAGTGGGTGACATTTTTGGAGCTTTAATTCCAGCAGTGGGAATTTCTTTGAATGCATATGGAATTCGGAAACTGTCAACAGTGGTGGATCGCTTATCGACAAATACCGCTGGAGGGTTTGTTTTGGTGAATATGGAATTGATTGCCGTACGTGCCATGTCTATGCAAAATCGACTTGCCCTTGATATTCTATTGGCCAAGGAGGGTGGAGTCTGTGGAATATTGAAAGTTCAACATTGTTGCACTTACATTCCAGATGAAAGCAAAGACCTAAAGGTCTATATAAAAAATATTACTGATTTGCATGAAGAATTAGTACCACTGGAAGCTGAGAGTATTTGGACTAAAATAGCTAATAAAATAGTTGCTGTTAAGAGTTTTATTGCAAAAATAGGTAGTACTATTATAGGTAAGATATTGTTTCCTTTGACTTGTATAATTGTTGCTTTATTGATACTAAGATTGGTGTGTTTGTGTTGTAAAAACAGGGGAGGGAAAAAGAAATTAATTAAAAGAAATATTGAAAGGAGAAATAAAAGAAAAAGAGATCCACAAGAAATAGAATTAGAGGAATTGAGGGAGAGTGTTTATTTGGAGACAAAGAGGGATGATGAAAGGGAGTCTGGTGTCTAGTGTTGTGAAAAAGAAAAAGACATTTCCAGTTTCTCCTAAAAATTGGGATTACATTTTACAAATTTTTTTTTTTGGGGTTGTTTATTTGGTGATAATATCACCAAAGGGGGGATTGCTGGAGCAGAGTTTTCTGTTGAAAATCTATTGGGTTTTTAAAGCTCTGGTTTGTCTATTGTCAAAAGAAATTAAAATATTAATTCATAATTACTAATTATTTGTTTTGTGTAAATGTTCTGACTAATCAATATGAATTAACAAGAGAAAACGACACGTGGGAATGCTTTCGTATTGTTTATTAATAATGTGCATGTTTTATTAATAAATGTTGCTGAGTGCTGTTTATTTTAAAGCACGAAAACGCTTTTTAAATGTCATGTACTAATGCTTTCCTTGTGTTGCAAAGGCTAGATAATTACATACACATAAGGGTATTAGTGGGGTTAACACTGTTTAATCACTATGCTGTGGTAACGTTGTTTTTGTCTATTTTAATTAAGATGATACGTTTTGGCCTAGTATAAAATGGCTGCCGTTTGCAGCCTGGCCTCGAGTGAATGATTTTTGATGAGAAGGCCTTGCTGAACATGGTCGAGAGTCATCTGACCACAGTCTTCGCCTGGTTAAAGTTTTCCGTGAGGACAGCAGTTCTGGGCAAATATCCAGATACATCTGAGCAACCTTGGAGGACAAAGGAGCCATAATGAATGAACTCTGAGATCATAATGCTGGTTCCGAGGAAATGTGAACATGAGAAGATACTTTTTCAAATCTAGTTCCGTGTTCCGTCTTTTTATTTTTGTGATTTTTCTGAGCGGAGATTTTCCAAATGTAGCGATGCTACATCCTTTCCTGCTCGCTTTGCTTAGCGGTTCAGCGGATATCGAAAACATTTTATGTTGCCTTCTATTGTTAGAATTATTATAAATATTGTTAGCCTAGAGAGGGTTTTTGCCACTTTACCACTTCTTCCCAAACCTGCGTTGGTGAGGATTTATGCTGTGAGGACGGCGACTCGGGAGACTTTTACTGAGAGACCTGTCCTGACCCATTCTGACATTTAGCTAGAATAGGTAATTATGAGAATAATGATTTATTTTGATTGATTGATTTTCCATTTGAACTAATTTTAGATAAAGAATCATAATTTTAAATACAGTGTTGGTTATTATTTCTTGTCAATTATTGAGTACTCTATTTTGATTATTGTTGATTATTATTAGTTAAATCATGACTCGAGACAGTGTCAATTAGGTCTTATCGACCATGTGTGTAGATGCAGGGTGTTTAGAAGGTTTCTTTCCACAGGTTCAGTGCTAATAGTGTAATCTGAGTGTATGTTAGTGAAATGGGCCCAAGCGTATGATGAGTGTATGTGCGTGTATCTGTGAATTTACTCTATCTGTGGAAGTAGGGAGAATTTGTACACCCCAATCTGTACCAGGACTACCATGCTGCCAGAGGATTGCTCTGCTACTTGAGGCCTGCCCTACTCTCTGACAATGGAAGGCTGGGCCTGCTCCCGTCATTCCAGGCTATCCTGAGTGACACCAACCACCAACTGGAAGACCTCCTGTTTTGAGCTACAGATACACAATAAGCTCCAGATTCCTCCCTGCAAAAGCCCAGCTGACCCGCTGCAACTGGACCAACCTGTAACCTAGCAACTGGACCTGACTGAGCTCTGCTGTCCTCTGCTAGAGTGAGTCTCTGATCCAGGTCCTGGACCCTCGGCTGGTATCAGTTGAGATCCTCCTGTGAAAAAAGGTGAACTTCTGAAATTTTGGCCTTTTTGAGTACTCAAAGGGGCGTGTTCACACTAAGACTCTAAAGCTCCAGTGAACCCGACTCTTGGCAATTTAGCAACTGTCAGCGAGGAATGGAAACGTGAGACTTGCACTTCGAGGTACAGCAACAACAGCCGGCGGTGACCAACAATGTGAATCTCCCAAAATTACCATCCCCGATGCCCAACTGGATCTTCACGCTACAGCAACACTTGATCTGATCTTCTCACTACAGCGCCAACCATCCATGCTCCTCTTGCTCCTCGCAGCCTCCTTCACCACGAACTGAATTCTTTTGAGAAATTTTCAGTAACAGTAACCTGGTCCCTGTACTTGACCCATGCACCATCACAGTCGGTCTGAACTTCGTCTTGTCTACTAAGACCAGATGACAGTAAGTGGTGATTTATGTTTTTAGGCGCTCTAATCACTTAACTCTTTATAAAATTGTATGTCTCTGGTTCTACTGATTAGATGTTTGTTGTTTTGGTCTCAAATTGTTTATTATAATGTACTCTGTTTTTCTAAATTAGTGAGGGATTTTTCCTGTGCTGTGATCTCACGTTATTACTGGTTGTCTGCTGCAAAAGTGCTTTACACATGGCTTTTAAGTTAAGCCTAAATGCTTTTGTGCCAACCTACCCGAGGGTTAAGCACAGGTTAATTTTCTGACTTATGTGGATCATGCTAACAAGGACTGTAGTTGTTGCTTGAGAAGGGTTTTCACCCCCTCAAGCAATTGCACTGTTGCTGCTACTGCCAATGCCTGTAGTGCTAGAGGCACTCTTGTGGTTTGAGACCCCGTGATGCCCTTTGACTACCATTATTTTAACTGACTTTAGTGTGTTATTTCATCTTAGCCTGGATGTACGATGTCCTGCATATGCCTGCTTCTCTTAAAAGTTTTGTTCTTGTAATCTAGCTGTCCTTTAGTGGGAGCCGGCACGGAGTAGAATAGTCTTGCCAAGAGCAGAGCGTGTGGGATGTGCATTTGAAAGAAATAAATGGAGAGAGGTGTGGAATGCACTCTTTGGTTTTGAAGTGCAGTGTTAAGGGCAGTGATGCATACATGTGCTCGGTGTTGTACTATTGGCTTTGACATGGCCTCATGTCATCTTGTTTTCTGATTTTGCCTTGCTTCAGCTTTTCTGCGTGCACAGCAGCGCTTGCAAGTTGTTTGGGTTATTATGAGTGCTTACTATTGGCTTTTCCATGGCCTCATGTCATCCTTTTTCCCTGGCTTTGCCTCGCTTCAGCTTTTCTGTGTGCACAGCAGTGCTTGCAAGTTGCTTCGGTTATTCACGTTCAGGGTCTTTCTGTTTTCGTGAGGGATTGTTTATGTATTCTGAAAGCCTCGTGAGCTTCGTCAAGATAGACGCTGGAATATGCGAGATTTGAAGAAGGGGACGTGAGAGCTCCTTCCTGCCGTGGGAATGCTTGCTTGGAACCTGGCCAGTTCTGGTAAGATTCCTCCAGGGGGAGGTCTTTCTCGAACCTTCTAGTGTGTTTAAAGCTGAGGGTTGTGGACTTGGAAACCGAGAGTATGGAATCCGAGCGAGGGTGGACGCGTCTATCTCGGAGTATGAACCCTGGTTGCCGAAGGCTCTCAATCACGGCTGTTTACTTCCCCAGTCTGAGATGCGGTGTTTTGCACCAGGTGATGTATTGAGTTTTAATTATTGCCATTGTAATGTGAGCCAGTTGCTGTGATCGTTTGATGTGTGAGTCAGTGTGTTTTCTTTGTGATGTGTGAGTGAGTCAAGGTGCAGCTCCAAAGTACTCATTTGATGTATATATACAGCTTTCTGATCTCTTGCAGGATGTCCAGTATATTTGCTTGAGTCTTATCTCATATTATTTGCTGCTTTTTTATTAATCAGTATTACTCATGCATTTAGGTTATTATTGCTTGCATATAAACATATATATCTCTTTGTATACTTGAATCTTTGCATTTGAAATCTGGGAAAGCTTTTGTTAGAGAGTATTGTGTCAAATAAACCCCAAGCCTTATTCAAAAGAGAGAGAGTCCTTGCAGTTTGTAAAATGTTTGTTTTGTGTTAAAGTTTTGGCTGCACCGGGTGTTGGGCTACCGTGTGGAAGATTCTGTATTATCTAATAGGTGCAATCAAAATAATGTCACTTTTATACAGTATCTATTAATGAAGCTTTATAAAATATTTTACTATGGAAAATTCAAAACATTTACTTTCTTCTACTTTTTTCATTCTGTTTTTGCTTTCGTCTGCCCGTAGTCTATCTTCTGCTCATGTTGTTGCATTTTTAGGTCTTGCCTAACCTTCAGTGGAGCATGGATTAAGTATTATTAATTAAACTTAATTAGTACCCGTCTGCTGCTCATGCTATGATTAGGGTACTATTTATTTTTCTCTTCCCCCTTGCACTTCTTTCCCCTCTAGTGCAAACTCAATCTGAAGGCATTGGAGCTCTTAACTTGATCTACAGTTAACTTACATTCATGGTATATTTTTTATTATTAAGGCATGGTGATACATTAGGGGAACACATTAAACAACGTTACATGCATGTTTCATTTTTTTAACTGTTTGACCACAGGGCGATTCAGTGATTTGCTCAGAATAACAGGATGTGAGAATCATAAGGATGCACGCCCTTTACCACCCACCAGTTGACAGCTCCGCCTTTGCGGAGAAATGTATCGACTTTGTAAATCACCAATACTCACAAATTGATATACTCATCTTTCTAGGTGACTTTAAGCTCCACTGGGGCATCTCAGCTGATTTGGCTGCCAACCAAATCACCTTACTTCTCTCCAGAAATGACTTGTGGAACAGAACTCTAAACCAACACATGCCAAAGGCTCCACTCTTGACCTTATTATCTCCAAAGTTAATCTGATAATAGTAGACGATCCTAAACCAGTAGACTGGTCTGACCATTTCCTCATTCCCTTCTCACTCCACCCCTCTTGTGTTACTCTTGGTCAATCCAAAAGGGCCACCACCTGGTTTCGAAATACAAAAAACATCAATCTTAACACTCTCAGCAATTCAGCTAAGACTGCACTTCCAGACATCAGCCCCAATTCTGACGTTAACAATGTGACTGCTCAATGTCTCGCCAACCTTTCTGTCTTGATAGAATATTTAGCTACACTTCAAAGCAAAAGAAAAAGGCCCATACCCTCTACTCTATTGTTTAATAAGTCCCTCTAGGATGAAAGAAAAAATCTAAGGTACCTGGAGAAAAAATGGAGACAATCACCTACTACTACTGATCTTTCTAATCTCCGTTATGCTAGTTCACACTGCCACAAACACATTTTCAGAAAAAAAAAATTACTTCAGAACCCTCATTGACTATGCCAAGTACAGGCCAAAGGAACTTTTTTGACTCAATCAGAACTCCCACTAATACCCCCTCCTCATCTAACAACAAACTTGTTGACCTTCCCAAGAAAGCAGAAGAATTTCTTCAATTGTTCGACACAAAACAAAACCCTTGAACCACTATCTGGACCCTAGTCCAAGCGGCCTCTCATGATACCTTTACACCAACACACTTCCCTTTTGCTCTTACCTGATTCACCCATCTCTCAGCCAAGGGTTCTTTCCAGGTCTCCTCAAAACGGGTCAATTGACCTCACTACTAAAGAAACCATTTGCCGATGTGAACAACTTTAGTAACTTCCGCCCTATAACCAACCTCCCTTTCCTTGCTAAAATCACTGACACATGTGCAGCAGAGCAACTCACCCTATACATCAAGGACAATAACCTTCTTGATGAATTTCAATTTGACTTCAATCAAGGCTGCAGCACAGAAACAGCTATGCTACATGTTATCGACGATCCCCTCAGTGTACTAAACTCGGGTACAGAGACATCTTAAGGATTTTGGGGGCCCTGGACCAAACCTATTTTGGGGCCCCTGGACGGAACAGACTTGAATTAATGATCCAGTTTCAGCTCTTTGATGCCCACTTTGGCTAGGTCACTGACAGCATACAGGCACATTGGTTCAAATTCTAAAGGTGTTTACAAGTAGTATTCAGGGAACGTGATGTGTTTTCAAAATTGTAACATAGCAGCAGCTCACTAATATTGCAAATAATCTCTGTGACCCCTCCCTTTTGTCCTTTGTGGGGTCATGTTTTGCTCTAAAAGAAACTTTTCCTTTGAATGCTACATGAAACATAATCACATTTCTCTGCAAAATGTCTGTCATAGAATTCCACACATCACCCACTTTGAAAATAAATTAAAGGAAAATGGAATTTAAAATAATTTTTCAAAGAATTATTTAAGGTCATCGGGGGAAGACTGTCTGCAGAACAGAGCTGGCCCCATAAGGGGGCCCCCTAAAAGGATGGGGCTGTGGGCCAGAGCCCTCTTTTAAAACATGTCTGCTCGGGTAGCTCTTGCCTCTTGATCCTGCTTGAACTCTCTGCAACCTTTGACACTGTAAACCAACATACCCTTCATAACACTCTAAAACATTGAATGGGTTTTGAAGGTGTAGTTCTTAAAATGGTATGAATCATACCTCACAGGTCGATCTCAGATGATCAAAATTGAAAATTATCTCTCAACATCTATGGCTGTTGATCATGATGTCCCCCAAGGCTCTATCCTTGCTCCCACCGTATTCAATCTCTACATGGAACCTCTAGGAGAACTGCTACAAAAGTCTAAGATCCCGGGTTCCAGGAGGACACCCAGCTCTACCTCAAGGTGTCCTCCGTACATAACATTTCCCTCTTGGGCACCACACTCAACTCTATCCAATAATGGATGACATCTAACCACCTAAAACCAAATACTTCAAAACCTGAGGTCCTCCTGATCTTAAACTCAAATTCCCCACCTCCTGTACAATCTTGGATGGATAATCTGAACATTCTCACTTCGAAAACCTAACATAGTTGATAGTGCTAAATTCCTAGGAGTCATCCTGGACAAGAGACTTAATCTTCAGTCCCAAATCAACACTATGGCCAAAAAAGCATGATACCAACTTCGCCTTCTCAGGGGTATCGGACGCCTCATTCCCGAACAAGACCTGATATATATTGTTCAATCGCTGTTTCTCTCCAGACGTGACTATTGCAATTCACACCTTGTGGGCCTCCCAAATCCATCTTTTCCCTTTGAAATCTATCCTTCATACAGCTGTGCGCTTCGTCTAAAGGGCCAAAATAAAAGGTTGCATCACGCCTATTCTGATAACTCTTCGCTGGCTTCCTATTGAAACCAGGTCAATTTTTAAGGCTGCTTGTATCACCCATAAAGCCATTCAATTTTTAAACCCCTCACTATCTAGGTAACAAACTCAAAATATCATGTGAATCAAGATGCGCAGGTAATGGTGAAAACTGTCTGCTTGAACCTCTGACTTTCGAAAGGGAAAGACTTATGGCATAATCTTTCTCCGATAGTGCAACTAGAATTTGGAATTCACTTCCTCCATACCTCCACACTACCATCTCTTTGCACATCTTCAAAAAGGACCTTAAAACATTACAAAGAACCTGTTAGCAATAATTTGCTGTCTGTTTCATATTCTTCACTGGAGAACTAGTTTGTCCTTCCACTTCAAAGTCCAATCGCTCCAACTTTGCTTGCAATGTGTACATCTTTGGTAAATCTGTATCTTGTGAATATATATTCATCACTCTGCGTTACTGTAGTAGTTATACGTCTTTGCACAAGTTATATCCCTCCAATATTAGTTTGTAATGTGTATTTGTTTAGTAAATCTATATTTTGTAAATATGTAACCATCCCTCTGCATTACTCTAGTAGTTATACATCTAGTCACTATCATGTTACCTGCAATGTCAGATCAAAAGTACTTCGCTTTATTGTAAAGTGCTCTGACACCTCTGAGTAAAAAATATGTTTTATAAAAAATCGCATAAATAAATAAACAAATGCTGAACCAATGCCTAGACTCGGACCTGGCTACCAGTGCAATTTTTCAGCATTTGGTCCTTTGCACTGAATTGAGCCACTCGGTCTGTACTCTGTCATGGGATACGTCACTGCTTCCCAAACAAATAAAAAAGTAGACTTGTCTTTAAACTGGGTGATGCGCTGGGTGTTAGAAGCCCCGTTTACGGGGTGGCTTACCATTATCACTGAAGCCTGGTCACTCATGTTTCCACCAAGAAACAAACATTTGCAATGCTATAGGTTTCGCATGTGCAGGAGTTTAAACTATAGGCAATGTAAATGACAATGTCTTTTATTAATGTTTTGAAAGCCTGCAAGCGGTGCATAAACATGCACTTTGTACTTATAGTGCTTGCTTACGAGAAGCAAGACAGTAAAAGAGGCGCAGTTACTGCCAGCCTTGCTTCTCGTAAGAAACAACTATAAGTACAAAGTGCGTGTTTACGTACTGCTTGCAGATTTTCAAAACACATAAATAAAAGGCATTGTCATTTACAATGCCAATAGCTCAGACTTTCACAAATGTGAGCCTATTGTATTGCACATGCTGGTTGAGCTCTGAGACAGAGCTGGCAGCAGCCATAGGAATGTACGGACTGTGACACCAAGCTGTGTGTTTCAAAAGCAGGCGGGAGGAGGAGGCAGCTGCTGCCAAAACCAACCTCGGTCTTTGAATTCACAGCAAATCGGGCAAGATAAGAGCAAGATTCACAGCCCTGTTTACAACAGAGCTCTCTAAACCACACACACTGGTCTCGAGTGCTCCACCTTAAAGAAAGAAATAGTGCTCACAAGCTCTGAGTGACAACACATGTAACAGGGGCAGTCCCTGAAAATGGGTGGAGCTTTTAAAGCCCATATCCTGAATACAGCACGTCTGGCAGAGACAGTGCAAATGTTGCGTGGGCGAGACCTAGAAATATGCGTCTTTTGATGGGAATTGTATGATCGGCAATACTGTGCGTTAAAATCCACACATACTGTAATGCAGACAATGACTGAGAAGCTCCATCCTCTCTGTGCTGCTTTTGCAATTTCTCTGCTGTTTGTGGAGAAACATCTTCTCATTCCTGATGTGAGATGTTGCCTTTATAGCTACTCAGTTTTGCATGGATCTTGTACACAGAGGTCGGCATAACAATGTGTGTGTATCTTGTAGAGAGGCTATCAGCATGTTATTCATTTTACTTCCGTCTTATCAGGATTTAGTATGTCACTGTACATGGAGCTTGTACACAAATTGTAGCATACCACTGCACATGGCACTTATAGACAGATTTTATTTTTAACTGTACTGGGCACATCATCTAGAAGAGAGGGACACACAGGAATGCCACTATGTTTACTGCACCCTACATAAGTTACCTAAGCCCATCTACGCCATTTATTCGGAGCTGCATTGTGTCCCTTGATTTGGTAGTGTATATTGCCTAATTTGCCCTGTACAAGCCTTGCATGTATCCAGTAGGGGTACATACATGCAATGCCCATCTGATCCCATTTGAGAAGTCTACCTTGTATGTTATATCCTATACAGCCCTTGCTTCTATCTTGAAAGTGGTATACACTAAAATCCCCCTCCATGTACTCATTTTGAGGAGACACCATGTTTATTCAAACCTATGAAAACATGGTTTCTACCCCAAAAAAATGCACGCACTTGAACCCCCTCTATTTGTTCATTTAGGTATGTAGTCAGTGAATGACTGTCCTGGCAGCTGCTGTATCACCATTTCATCTCCGTCTCCAGTTGCAATATTAAATTTGGCCCGGGGTAATAACAGCTGGCGCAAGCAGAACGCGGCCGTCCAGTGCAAGCTGCAGCAGGCAGCGTTTGGAGCACCGTGGCTATAATTAATTGTGGTGCTGCCCTCAAACTAGCCAGCAGCCTTCTCTAAACTCCAAAAACAAACGCCCCACTCATCTGGGAGTAGGATGTGATGTCACCCAGCGATGAGCACGCCACCGGTGGCTCACAGCCACCGACTCAGTTTTATGCAGCTCTTTCAGTTCCAGCTGCCACACAGCATATGCATGGCAATGCATTTCAGTGCGGTGATGCGGACCAACACGCTGAAATGCATTAGTCTAATGCCTGATGCGTGGTACTTGGCAGGACTGGGCGGCTGAGCTAGAGTCCAAAGTCTGCAGCTAGGCGCATTGCAAAAAAGGGTCAGTTTCCACTGGAAAAATTTTATGTGCCCAAGTCGCGTTTTGGGCTGTTTCCTGTCGCGGGCACTAGGCCTACCCACACAGGTAAGGTGCCATTTTTACCAGGAGACTTAGGGGGAATGCTGGGTCTAAGGAAGTTTGTGGCTCCCCACAGATTCCAGAACTTTTCATCACAGAAATGTGAGGAAATGTGTTTTTAAGACAAAGTTTGAGGTTTGCAGGAGATTCTAGGTAACAGAATCCTATGAGAGCCACACAAGTCACCCCATCCGGAATTTACTGGGTATTTTGTTTACAGAAATGTATAGGTTTGCTAGGATTCCCAACGTGCTAGCTGAGCTAGGGTCCAAAATCCACAGCTAGGTACTTTGCGAAAAAAGTAAATACGGTGCTGGCCTGATTTCTAAAGTGACGGAGCTTGGAGTTAGCCTTCTTGGCTAAACTCCCCGCTCTGCCACTTTAGTTGTAAATATGCCCCTCAGTTCCTACTGGGAGGCCCCAGCAGAGATTCAGCAGTTGCCAGAGATGCTGCAACTGACTTCGAGAGGGATAGTACGGATAGTAACAGTGGCACAGACAAACCACAGGAGTGCTGATACAAGGACAGTGGCTAACTATGAATACAGTTTAATACAATGAGTCAAATGCTTGATCAGATGCTTTATCTTGACATATATTTTACATTAACACATATTTTAACATGTAATAGCAAACACAGTTGTGTAATTCCTCATGTTCAATAAGCGTAAACAACGTTACATCACATTGTATTATAAAGCATTTTGGGCTGTTAGTCCTTCGTCAGGGATCTGCAAAAATTATATATGTATATATATGAGCACTATATCCATTTGCGAACAAGGAACAGAGTTCTTTACAAGTGTTTAGGGACACAAGGTATGTATTAGAATGCTCTCCAACAGACATTAGGAGAATGTGTCTGTGTTACTAAAAAAGAAACCAAGATTTTGCCCAACACATCAGCGTGAGATCATGTATTTATGTATTACAATACATGACTCATGTACAACACCAACTGTGATGATCAAACCAAGATGCAAACCGTTACTGACACCTTTGTGCATGGTACAACAAAACGTGGACACTAAACCTTGCTCGCACCAGAATACTCAATGTCAATGTTTCTCCTGATGACCACATGCTGGATGTGTTTAAGACAGCTGGGAAAATATAATCTTACTATTACAACCAGGACTAAGACCATTACAAGGCACAGTTCACAACGCCATATGTATTACTTACTGATACGGCAGAATCTCAGTCTGCTAATTTTTAAATGCTCTTTTAACAGTACTGGACAGAAATCAATCGCTGTTCTCTCATAGGTGCCATTTCACTTAAATTGCCAGTCCTCCTGCTCATTTGCACAGCAAACTTCATACATCTATGAGCACACACCACAATTTACTATCCATTAATTCCTGTTTTCTTCTAAGAACCTGTTATTGTCAAAGGCCGATGAGGGCACAGGTCAGATTATTTCCGTAATTGTGTATCTATTTATTTGATTTTTATAACACTGTAACATCTTGTCTACTTTTTAAAACTGAATGGTTTTATCGGTTTATATATTGTGATGGTTTTGATTAGCTTTATACAATAAAGATTACTTACTTACTTATACTCCCTGTGGTTGGGGTACCCTTTGAGAGGATGGCGATTGAGAGCGACCCTTGATCCTGCGTCAGGCAGGTCGCTCCCCACGCCGCACAGCTAGCACCACCTGTCTTTGCTGTGCCTCTCCGCCGCTGCTGCCGCGAGTTCTAGCCTCCTGTGGCTGCTCTCATTGTTGCTCTGCTGACACTGTAATTCCACTTGTTTTTTGCTTATTCCCCCTTGTCGCACTGTTATTTCACTTGTGTTACTGCTTATTTCCCCCATGTTGCACAATTTCACTCGTTTTGCTGCTTATTTCCCCCTTGTTGCACTGTTACTTCACTCACTATGTTTTCCCGCCGCTGCATCCCCGGTGGCCCCGCCCCCCTCGATCGCCCACTCGTCAGCCCACCCAACTCCCAGCTGCTCCTCCCTCCCACCTCCCCTTCTTAATGGTGGCCGCTGGGCGACTGCGCTGCTGGCGCGCCGAAGGCGCGCCTAAGGTAAATCTGTCTGCACCCGTCCGTGCCTTGACCACGCCCAGCGCCAGACCCCCTGGCCCTCGTGAACGTCATGAAGCCCGACACCGCTACGACGCCAGCACCCTCCATGCACTCAACACCGGCCGATCACACACCTGCTGCTGGGCCACCCCGATGCGCACCCATAGACCCTTCTCCTGCCGGAATTGCAGCTACGCCAGCCTCCAAACCACCACCACATCCACCTGTGTAGGACGCAACAGCCTCCGATGCATTCTACTCAACACCAGCTCCGCCCGCAAACACACCATCGAACTCTGGGACCTAATCGACTCCTCCTCCCCAGACGTCGCCTTCCTGATGGAGACCTGTATGAACTCCTCCTCGACACCCGACATCGCCATAGCCATCCCGGACGGCTACAGGTTAACCCGCAGGGACCGCCCCAACGGAACAGGAGGAGGAATCGCCATTGTCCACAGAAACACCCTCAGAATCTAGACCAGCACTGACGACACGCTTAGCACCGCCAAACACCTGCACTTCCAAATCCACACCAACCCCAATACCACCCTCAGAGGAACCCTCATCTACAGACCACCCGGCTCCCGGCCACAGTTCAGCGACTCCATTGCCGACTACATCCTCCTCGGAGACCTGAACTTCCACCTCGAGAACACCAACGACAGCAACTCCACCACCCTGCTCGACAACCTCGCCAACCTCAGACTCAAACAGCTCATCACGACTCCCACCCACTCTGCCGGACACACGCTCGACCCCATCTTCTGCGCCAGTAACCACGTCACCTTCAGCCACACCACCAAACTCCACTTCACCTTCGAGAAGCCCACCATGCTCCACCGCACACAATGGGCCCCCCACTGCAGCTGGAGCAAAGTCACCAAAGACCAGCTAGCCACCACCCTCACCCGAAACCCACCAACGGACACTGCCAACACCGACTCTGCCACCCTCAACCTCAGGCATTGAATCAATGACTGCGCCAACACCCTCGCCCCGATCAAGAAACCCTCAAACAGATGCACAGACTGAAAAGCCATCTCGTTCACCGCTGACCTCCAGGCATCCAAGCGGGCCTGTCGTAGGTTCAGGAAGAAGTGGCACCACAAACAGACACCGGACAGCAACACAGCCTACAAGAGTGCCATCTGCAAACACCAACAACTCATCAGAATCGCCAAAAGGACCTCCTTCAAAGAGTGTATTGACAACAATGCACACAACAGCAAAGAGCTCTTCAACATCATAAGGGAACTCTCCAACCCCAGCTCCAACTCCAACGACATCCAGCCATCACAAGACTTCTGCGACTCCCTAGCCACCTTCCTCCACCCCAGGATCACAGACATCCACGACAGCTTCAGAAACCAGTCCCCCCCCACAGACATAGTCACCTCAGACACACCGCCCCCCAGCCACTTCAACCCCCTGCTCTCCTGGACCCACATCAACGACGAAGACACCATCAAAATCATGAACACCATCCACTTCGGCTCACCATCTGACCCCTGCCTGCACCACATCTTCAACAAAGCAAGCTTCACCATCGCACCCCATCTCCGCAAGATCATCAACAGCTCCTTCGAGACCACCACCTTCCCGGAGAGCTGGAAGCACGCCGAGATCAAAGCCCTACTCAAGAAACCCAAGCCAGACCCCAAGGACCTCAAGAACTTCTGGCCCATCCCCCTCCTCCCGTTCCCTGTGAAAGTAATTGAGAAGATTGTCAACAGGCAACTGACCTCCTTCCTCAAAAAGAACAACATCCTGGACCCATCCCAATCTGGATTCCACAGCAACCACAGCACCGAAACAGCCCTCATCGCCGACATCGACGACATCAGGGCCATGCTGGACAATGGAGAAACCACGGCCCTCTTCCTCCTGGACCTCTCGGTCGCCTTCAACACTGTCTGCCACCACACCCTCTGCACACGCCTCCACAACGCAGGGATCCACGACAAAGCACTGGACTGGACCACCTCCTTCCTCACCGGCAGAACCCAGAGTGTCCGCCTCCCGCCATTCCATTCTAAAGACGCCAAGATCATCTGCGGCGTACCCCAAGGATCGTCCCTCAGCCCGACACTCTTCAACGTCTACATGGCACCGCTCGCCAACATCGTTCGATCGTACGACCTCAACATCATGTCATACGCTGACAACACCCAACTGATCCTTTCCTTCACCACGGCCCCCACCACCGCCAAACCCAACCTCCATGAAGGAATGAAGGCAATCACCGAATGGATGATGAACATCTGCCTGAAACTGAACTCGGACAAGACGGTGGTCCTCATCATCGGATCCAAACCCCTGCACCTGGGATGACTCGTGGTGGCAGGCCGCACTGGGAGCTGCACCAACGCCCACCGACCATGCACGCAACCTGGGAGTCATCCTGGACTCCGCGTTGTCAATGACCCAGCAAGTAAATGCTGTCTCCTCCTCCTGCTTCAACACCCTCCGCATGCTCTGCAAGATCTACAGATGGATCCCCACCGGAACCAGAAGGACGGTCACCCAGGCCCTCTTCAGCAGCAGACGACTACAGCAACGCTCTCTATGCCGAAACCTCAGCTAAACTCCAGAAATGGCTACAACACAAACAGAACGCCGCTGCACGCCTCATCTTCAAAATCCCCCACCACAGCCACATCACAGCCCACCAGATCGTTCTCCCACCTCGCCGCAAAAACCTGGAGCACCCTCACCATCCACCTACGACAGACCCAAGACCGGCTGGCCTTCAAGACCTGGCTATTCCAGCAGTAGCAGCACCCCCCAGCACTTTGAGACCCTCACGGGTAAGTAGTGTGCTCTACAAATGATTGATTGATTGATTGACATTGTTGGTCCCATTGCCCCTAAAACCACATCAACAAACAGATTTATTCTGGTGGTAGTGGATCATGCCACCGGGCACCCCGAAGCAATTCCCTAAGGACCATCACTGTCTCTGCAGTGGCAAAGGCACTCTTTGGTATCTTCCTCAGGATAGGGTTTCCTAAGGAGGTAGTGTCAGACAGAGTTACCAACTTCATGTCTGCATGAAGCACATGTGGGCTGAATGTGTTGTGATCTAACAGTTCACTACCACATATCACCCACAAATCAATGTTTTGTTGAAAGTGTCAACAAGACATTGAAAGCGTGATTGGTGGGCTCCCTGAAAAACTTAGAAGGAGATGGGATATTTTAATACTATGCCTGCTTTTTGCTTACAGAGAGGTGCCACAGAAGGGAGTAGGGTTTCCCCATATAAACTCCTGTTTGGACACCTTGTAAGAGGACCACTCTGTCTTGTGAAGGAGGGATGGTAGAGACCTCTCAGTGAACCTAAGCAAGACATTGTGGACTATGTGCTTGACCTTCGTTCCAGGATGGCTGAGTACATGGAAAAGTCAACAAAAACCATGAGGCAGGCCAAGATCTCCTGAAGCTCTGGTATGACGAAAAAGCTGCCATGGTGGAGTTCCAACCAGGGCACAATGTATGGGTTTTGGAGCCTGTGGCACCTAGGACCCTCCGGGAAAAGAGCACTGGGCCCAACCCTATTCTTGCAAGAACAAAGGAGGTCACCTAACTGGTGGACTGTGGCACATGTAGGCACCCCGAGGGTCATAAATTTAAATTGCAAGCCTGGGTGGAGTTCACGGAGTTCCGCTAGGTGGAACTCCACGAAGTGCAAAAAAACCTCTGCCGTGCTACGCGAAGCTCCGCAAGCGGTGGAGTGCGTTAGATAAATGCTGTTCGCGATGATTTTCAGTGCCAGATACTTGTCTGCACTGTGCAATCATCATGAACAGCACCATGTACAGCGCAAGGGGGCACTGCTTCCTTTCTGTCGCTCGAGTAGATTTTTACTCGAGAGGCAGCTTTCTCAATGTGAACATAAAGTTTCTCAACGTGAGTGGTACTGAGCATACTCAACCACTCGCAATGAGAACTCTGACCACCCGCGTTGAGGAATCTCGCCCGGAGGTTGATTTTACATGCTCACGTTCACCAACTCGATGTTGACGATCGCAAACGAGGAAAATGTCACTGGGAGGTGAATTTTCCTTGCTCGCGTACGCCAACTTGACGTTGATGAAAGCGAGCAAGAAAAAAACTCCTCTCTGCGAAGCTGAGTTTTTCGGAACTCCGCGAGCTCTGCACAATGCAGAGTGCGGAAAACTCCGCAAACTTCGTGAGCGGAGCGGACATCATCGCTCAGACATAGTAAATTGCCTTAAACCCTACAATGACCGGGCTGATCTGGCTTCATGCTCATGGTCACAGAGGAGGATCAGGGAGCTGAGAGCGAGCCATTCCCTGACCTCCTCTCCCACAGTGCCAAAGATGCTTCAGTTGAAGAAGTGGTTTTGGCAGACACCCTCAGCAGCATTCTGATTGCAGACAGGTCTTAGGTTTGCTGAGCTCTTCACCTTGACCCCTGGTCTGACTAACTGATATACCCACGACGTATACACTGGTGACAGCCTAACTCTTAAAAATAAAATCTACAGGCATTCAGACCATGTCAAATAGAGCATCAATGCTGTAGTAAGCAAGCTGGGTGTGATTGAGCCCTTAGAGAGCCCCTAAGGCAGCCCAGTTATTTTAGTTTCCAAGCCTCATCCCAAGGGTGGTAAAAAAGAAATGAGGTTTTGTGTGGATTATAGAGACCTCAATGCAGTCACAAAAACAGATGATCATCCAATCCCTGGAGCAGATGAGTTAATTGACAGGTTAGAGGCAGCCCAATATCTTAATACTTTTGATCTCAGATCAAGGTACTGCTGGGTATGGCTGACCCCAGGAGCAAAAGAGAAGTCCGTATTCTCTGCCCCAGATGGGTAATTCCACTTGACTGAGATGCCCGTTGGATTAAAGAATGCCCTTCCACATTTCAGAGGGTGGTGAACACAGTCCTCACTGGAGTGAACTCCTTTAGTGCAGCTTATCTAGACAATGTTTCTGTAGCTCCACCTGGCATGACCATGTGATCCACCTTCAAAATGTCCTGGAAGTTCTGAAAAAGGCAGGCCTTACTGTCAAATCAAGCAAGTGCCAGAAAGGGTAGGGCAAGGTTGTATACTTGGGCCACTTTGTAGGTGCAGGCCAAGTTTAATCACTGCCACCAATAATTCAGACAATTCTGGATAGGGTAGCTCCAACAACCCAGACTCAAGTTAGGGCATTCCATGGCTTGACTGAGTGTTATGGTAGGTTTGTGCAGGGATATGGGTCCATTGTGGCCCCCTCACAAAACTGACCTACAAGTAGATGCCCAAGGAGGTTCGTTGGACAGTGAGTTGTCAAAAGGCTTTTGACACCCTGAACAAAGCAATGTGCTCAGCGCCTATTCTAAAAGCTCCAGATTATGTCATGCAATTCACAATCAGATGCCTCTAAACATGGGATAGGAGCTGTCCTATCCCAAACCAATGATGATGGCCATGACCAACCTTTTGCTTTTACAAACAGGAGGCTTCATCCCAGAGAGTAGTGTTGGAGTGCCATCGAGAGGGAAGCCTTTACTGTGTTCTGGGACCTGAAGAAGTCCAGACCCTACCTGTTTGGGTCCCACTTCCATTTTCAAACTGACCACAAACCTCCAAGATGGCTCATGCAGATGGAAAGCAAAAACCCCAAATTGATACATTGGTCCATGTCCCTACCGGGAAAGGACTCTGCAGTGGACCACCGGCCTAGGACTGCCAATGCACATGGCCTTTCCAAGTTCTCCCACTTAGACGATGAAGACTCCCTAGGGAAAGGTTAGTTTCATCTTCTTTTGTTTTGGGGGTCATATAGGAAAGTGCCTCTTTTTACATTCTTAGCCCCACTTTTTGCTTGATGCCTGATGTGATTTCAAACTGTGAGTGCAGTGGGTCTCTCCTAAACAGGACCCCAGTGCCAGATCTCTTATCCTAAATCTGTGCCCCGATTGTTAACTTCAGTAACCCATGTCAATACCTAGTAAATGGTACTCCTGTTACCTATGGCATTGGCACTGAAGAGGGTCACCCAAGGTTGTTGCATGAATTGAGCTACCCTGGGGACCACTCACCAAGGCTATGCTGACTATCATTGCAGGGTGCATGTCTTGGTGCAGGAATATCTGAAGAATGAACATGGCACACAACCCTGTGTGCCATGCCTCATAGTACGCTTGGGGTATAGGTAAGCCACCCCTCTGGCAGGCCTTAATAACCCTAAGACTGGGTGCTCTATATCTCATGTGTGGACACATCTGCATGAACAGATGTGCCTCTACAATATTCAGTTCATTCTAGGATATTGTAAGTGCACAGGGAAGTCATAAAGAGTAAATGTGCTGCATCGTCATTATGGATTTCCTAGCTCCGCAAGTGGATCTTCTCTTTTGCAGCAGTGTGGACTCAGTAGTTATACTGTAGTGTGCCTTTGAAGTTGGGGAGCTTCAAAGGGTATCCCTTTGAACCACAGATGTGCTCCCTAAATGTCCGTCTTGTCTGCCATGAGGCCACCGAATGCAGACCTCTCTCTTTATAATCAATCAATCAATTAGGGGTTTATATAGGGCGCTACTCACCTGTGAGGGTCTCAAGGCACTGGGGGGGGGCAGCTCTGGGTCAGACGAAGAGCCAGGTCTTGAGGTCCTTCCTGAACGTGTGCAGGATCGGGGAGCATCTGATGTTCATAGGGAGCTCGTTCCACGTTTTGGCTGCGATTTAGGAGAAAGCTCTCCCGCCATTTCTGTTTCTGCGGATGCGGGGGACCTCTGCCAGGGCCAGGTCAGCGGAGCGGAGGTTCCTCTTTGGTGCGTGGAAGGACACTCTCTCGTTGAGGTATTTGGGTCCGATGTTGTGGAGGGATTTGTAGGCGTGGGTGAGGAGTTTGAAGGTGCCCCTCTTCTTGACAGGGAGCCAGTGGAGGCCTTGTAGGTGTTGGGTCATGTGCTGATGACTCAGTTCCGTGATTAAATCTCGATTTAAAAAAATATAGTTTACAAAAATATCGTGGTAAAAATATTGAATACAAAAAGATTGACTCCCTATACTAAAACAGGTAAGTACAATAATATCGATACAAAAATATCGAAGTAAAAAATATATATGTAAAATATATCAACTTAAAAAAGATATATAAATTAAATAAAATATATTAAATATTATTAATATTTTTAACAAAATAAATTACATTGAATACATATTTTAACTAAATATAACAAATAAACGTAATTAAATAAAATATAAACACAAAAATGTGTTCAAATACATATATTTACTTAAAAACATTTTATTAACTATTATGTTTACCTAATTTATTAACTTTTTAAATTATATAAAAATAAAATACATGCATATATGAATAATTTTAAATAAAATAAAACATTCTATAATTAACTAACACATTAAACAATTAAAATAAATGTTAAAAATACATTTCGCAACACAATAAATACAACAGTAGGGAAAATGTTGAATAGCGGAGGGGTAGAAATTACTATTCCCATTCCAGTGAGTGCAACATTAGGGAAAGTGTTGAATAGCGGAGGTGTACAAATTACTATTCCCACTCCAGTGAGTGCAGCAGTAGGGAAATTGTTGGATAGCGGAGGGTTAAAATTACTATTCCCACTCCAGTGAGTGCAACAGTAGGAAAAGTGCTGGATACTACAACAATCAAAATATAAACATCAACATTTTTATTAAATTTTATTTCCATTACTAACATAATTAATATTGAAATTTAAATATATTATTTTTACAACAAAACATACATTAACGTCTTCGACGCGCATGGCGGAACGGTTCCGTCATGCACGTCGGTTGCGCTGTGCGCATGACGGAACCGTTCCGTCATGGCCCCGCCCGCGCACGGAATTTTCAGCGTGGCGCGGAAATCTGCGCCGCGCTGAAGAGGTTAATCACACATTGTTTAACACTATAATATCCACAACACACATCTAAAATTAATTACACAATTACAATTACTAATTACTAATTAATTATTTCAAATTAGTTATTACAAATGAACAAATTAATTAATGTACATTAATTAACACATAATTAATAAATCATCAATAAAAAATAAATTAATTCTCACCATTTACACCTATAAAAACAACACACACCTAAAATTAATTAAAAAAATAACATAATGAATTATTAATTAATTAATGTAAAATAATTAACAGCTAATTATCAAACAATTATTAATAAATTAATTTACACATTTATAACTCTATAAGAACACAACCATACAATTATGAATAAATATAAATTATTAAATACATTTCAGAAATTAAATTACTTCCCACCCTATACCCCTATAAATCCACAACCCGCTACGGAACTAAAAACGCAAAATTCAATCTAAAAATAATGATTAAATACTATAAATAATAATTAAAATCTATATAATTAAATTACTTGCCACCCTATTCTCCTATAAACGCACAGCCTGCTACGGAACTAAAAACGTAAAATTCAAGTAAAAAAAATTTATTAACTACGAAAATGTTAACACATATAATAAAAATACTACAATTCTCTACAAAATACTAAAATACATAACATGAATAATGAATCGATATTCTTTACCACGATATTTTTTACATCGATATTTCTTACCCACGATATTTTTACCTCGATATTTCTGTAGGTCGATATTTATACATCGATATTCTTGCTCTGTACCCATGGCGCGGTGTCCTGAGGACGAGTCTGGCTGCGGGGTTCTGGATGGTCTGGAGTCTATGCAGAAGAGTTCTGTTGATTCTGGCGTAGAAGGCGTTGCCTTAGTCCAGTCTGCTGGTAATGAGTGAGTGGGTGATGGTCCTTCTGCAGTCGGGGGGGATCCACTTGAAGGTTTTGCGGAGGATGCGAAGGCAGTTGAAACTAGCGGAGCGACGGCGTTGATCTGGCGGTTCATGCAGAGGGAGGAGTCAAGGATGATACTGAGGTTTTGCGTGTGGTCTTTGGGGGTGGGTGGGCTCCCGAGGGTGGCGGGCCACCAGGTGTTGTCCCAGGCGGAGGTGTGGGGACCGAGGGTGAGGGCCTCGGTCTTCTCTGAGTTCAGCCTCAAGCAGCTGTCCTTCATCCAGGCTGCCACATTCCTCATACCTACCGGCGAGGGGGCCATGTTGAAGAGCGTGGGGCAGAGAGAAGATCCCTGGGGTACTCCACAGTTGATTTCTGTGGGTTTGGAGAGGAAGGGAGGGAGTCGGATCAGCTGGGTTCTGCAGGAGAGGAAGGATTGGATCCAGTCGAGAGCGGCTCCTTGCATTCCCGCGTCGTGTAGTCTGGCTGCGAGAGGGCAATGTGAGATGCTGTCAAAGGCTGCAGAGAGGTCTAGAAGGATGAGGGCTGCGGTGTGTCCCTGGTCGAGTAGCATGCGGATCTCGTCGGTGGCGGCGAGGAGGGCGGTCTCGGTGCTGTGGTTGCTGCGGAATCCAGACTTGGAGGCGTCCAGGATGGAGTTCTCTTCTATGAAGTCGGTCAGCTGGGCGTTTACGAGTCTCTCTGTGACTTTGGCCACAAAGGGGAGGAGAGAGATGGGCCGGTAGCTTTTCAGGTCCGTTGGGTCAACTGAGGGGTTTCCAGTCCTCTGGGCAGATGCCTGATATGAGGGAGGTGTTGATGGTGCGTTCCAGTTTGGGTGTGATGATGGTTGCGTCCCTGTGGAAGATGTGCAGTAGGCAAGGGTCCGCTGGGGCTCCTGAGTGGGTTTTTGTTGTAATCTACTTCAGAATGTATTGCTTTCGTATTCTGATGATGTCAGTGGAATGTCAAAGTGAGGGTGATTCATTCTATGTTGTGCGAGGCTGAGCGAAGCAGCGGATGAGACTGTTGATGCTGGTTTGGATATCTACAAATAAAGGTCTTCTTCTACAACCTTTCAGACAAGGACTTATTATTACACTGGCGACGAAGGACCAAGCTTGATTGGGGACAAGCACTCGATTCCAGCATCAATTCCCCTACGATTTTGGACCCACGTAACGTAACGTTCAACGAGAAAATGTCTCGTTTTTGAAATTCCTTGGATTTTACGAAGAAGAACGTTACGTTAAGAGCCTCGGTTTACCTCAGAGGGGAACTGGCATTACTTTCAACTACCATATGCCATTTCTGGACTTTCTTAATTGAATTTTTAAAAAAAACAAAAAACTGTTTTTGGAGACTACGAGCTTCGGATGGCTTTGATGAAATATCGGATGGCCCTGTTGAGAGGTCGGAGGTGAGGGATTCCCTTTTTAGTGAGGACGGAGGTGAGACTATTTAGTTTTTTTTTTTATATCAAGTTGGTCAAGAACATCGTTGGAACCGTGCATTCTTTGAATGTGTTAGCGCTCGCACTCACCGCTTCAACATTCTCTGCTCGCACTCGCGTATGCCATCATCCGCTGCATCCGAATGCATTTCCTGAGTTCTTAGACGGAGTGAATCTCTCGTCATTACGTTGGTTTATCCTGCGTCAGCGCCATTTTGGATTGGGGTGGTTTTTTTTTTTCTACGTGAACCTGCGTCAGCGCCATTTTGGATTGGGGTTTTTCCGAATACGTTTTCTGTTGGATCTTCAGAGCAACGTAAACATCGGCGCTAGTTGGATTATTGGGTTTTGGATTCTTTTACGTGTTTGAGGCGTTTTGGACATCGCATTCAAGACTCAGTTTTCGTATCCTCGACGGAGACTACGGTGACTACTTTAATTATTTTAGTTTATTTTGTTCAAAGTGACTAGATTATCTACTATTCTCTCTTTCTTTCACTCCGTTACTCTGTTATGATGGCGGCTTCAACAAGCATGTCCCAACCTCCACCTTTTCTTTCGGAAAAAGGTGATCCTATACTTCCTTGGAAAAGGTGGAGGAATTTATTTGATTCTTACATTGTTGCCATAGGAGGGGAAAAGTTTTCAGCCATCAGGAAGCAAGCCATTTTATTACATAACCTGGGAGTTGAGGGGCGAAATACATATGATAGCATGGATCTCATTCATATTGGAACGGAGGAGGGGGAGCCTAATGATGTTTATGAAATGTCAATGACGATGTTGGAGAAGTATTTTGGCCCTAGGATAAATGTGGTCCTCGAGAGACATAAGTTTTTCACTAGAGTCCAGAGTAGCAATGAAAGGGTGAAAAGTTATATTGCCTCTCTTAAAACCCTGGCACGTACATGTGAATTTGGAGATCTCTCTGACTCATTAGTCAGGGACCAGTTGGTTAGGTGCACAAACAGTACCCGTGTGCAAGAAAAACTCTTATCTAAAAATCCTACATTAGTGGAAGCTATCGCGATTGTAGAGGGCATGGAAAACACCTCTTCTTGGGTAAAAGAAATGAAGAGAAACCATGAAGAAAAAAAGGAAGCTAGTGAAGTCCATGTTGTAACAGATACAGAGTATTTAGAGAGTTCTGATAATGTAGCAAAGGTTTCTTCACAAGAGAAGTCCAAGGGGCCTGAGAAAGACTTACGTACTAATGCTTCCCATAAGAGTTCACCAGCTAGGAGTGACAAGGAAATTCGTACTAACACTGGCGACAGTGAAAAGAAAGCCATGGACCAGTCTAAAATGAAGTGTTTTAGGTGTGGGAGTTCCTCTCATTTCTCTAGCTACCCTCATTGTTATGCCAGGGAAGCCACTTGCATGAAGTGTGGGGTCAAGGGACACTATGCTAGGGTTTGCAGATCGACTCGCAATTCGAGCAAAAAGACTGAAATTGTGCGCACTGTGCTCTTGCGTATTGATGGTGGCGATGGTGGTGAAGGGGATGTTGATACTGGGAGAATAACAATGCCCGAATGCAAAATTGGTGTGGATGACTTTGACTTCGTAGTCTTAGCTGATTCGGGTTCCCCTTTCACGATGATAGGGAATAGACAGTGGGACGAAGTTGTGGGTTTTGACAATGTGGTGCTCATTCCACCGGACATTAGTCCGGTCAGCTATGGAGGTGCAAAAATAAATGTTCTAGGGTATATTGAAGCACGCATTACGTTTAAGGACAGGAACACTTTGGGTAAGGTTTATGTAGCGGAAAGAGGGGACAACCTATTAGGATGGAGGCATCAGCGTGATTTGGGCATTATGCTTAATCCTAACGCCAAAGATCCTAAGGATCAGGTCATGCTGGTGGATCGTGAGGTTGACAAGGGGGCATCTGTTAACCAAAATTGTGTGTATTTTGACAGATTCCCTGAAGTCTTTTCTGATAAGTTAGGGTGTCTGAAGGGGTTTGAGCATCAAATCATTTTAAAAGATCGAGCCGTACCATGTGTGCACAAAGTGAGAAAGGTGCCGAACATGATGATTGGACCACTAAAGTCTGAACTTGAGAGGTTGTTAAAGCTGGGGGTTATAGAAGAGATAGAATCCTCGGAATGGTTGGCCCCGATTGTTTTGGCCCCGAAGGATGGTGGAGCAGGTATCAGAATGTGTGTTGACTTAAGAGGTTTGAATGAGTGGATTTGGGTAGATCGACAGCCTTTACCAAATATTGCAGAGTCGCTCAGTACGCTGAAAGGGGCCCGCATTTTCAGTGTACTAGATTTGTCGTCGGCTTATCACCAGGTTCTTTTGCATGAGGGTTCAAGGCACCTCACCTCGTTTGTGACACCTCTGGGGGCATTTCGCTTTCTGAGGATGCCGTTTGGCTTGGCATCAGCAGCGGCATGCTTCCAGAGGGTCATGAAGAAGGTTTTAGATGGTATTGATAACATCATGTTTTTTCAAGATGATATCTTGATATATGGGAAGAACGATGATGAGCATAGTCGGACGTTACTAGTAGTTTTAGGAAGGTTAAGAGAGAAAGGTCTAACAGTAAAAAAAGAAAAATGTCGTATTAGAGTAGAAACTGTTACTTATTTAGGTCATGTGATCTCTGGTGAGGGCATTCAACCGAAATTGGAATTGGCACAAAGTGTGGTGAATGCTCCCACGCCCAAGGACAAGGAGGAGGTAAGGTCATTTTTAGGTCTTACTGAATTTTATGCCAAGTTTGTTCAAGGTTTTGCTTGTGTAACCGAGCCTATCAGAGCGTTGTTGAAGAAGGGTGCACATTTTCTGTGGTCTAGTGAGTGTCAGGAAGCTTTTGAGGCAATTAAAATGGAGATTGGGAAGATGCCTACTCTGGGGCATTTTGATGCTCATAAAAAAACAATATTGACTACTGATGCTAGTCTTAAGGGTTTGGGAGCGGTTCTTTCCCAAGTGATCGATGGGGAACACAAAACGGTGGCGTTTGCCTCCAGGGCTCTGAGGGGAGCTGAAGCGAATTACTCATGTATTGAAAGGGAGGCCTTGAGTATCTTTTGGGCAGTGCAACATTTTAAGTTTTATTTGTGGGGGATTCCCTTTTTAGTGAGGACGGACCATCGTCCCCTCACTCAGATCTTTTCTTGCAGACACAGTGAACACATCACTCCTAGGATCAAACGCTGGAGTGAAGGATTGCAAGAATATAATTTTCAGGTGCAATATATACCTGGGTCTAGCAACAAGTCCGCAGACTGTCTCTCTCGGTTACCTTTGGCAGGAGACGGTGATGACGATGGCAGTGTTGGTAGTGATAGTGTGTGTTGGGTTGCTGAATCCACTTTGACGCTAGAAGCATGGACAGATGGGGTGAACAAGGATGAGGAGTTGGAATTGTTGAGGCAGTGGATTGTTCATGGTTGGCCGGATTATAAAACATTGGAACAGGAGATGAGAGGTTATTGGCCTGTCAGGGATGAACTTTCGTATTTTGGTGGGAACTTGGTGAGGGGGGAAAGACTTGTTCCGCCTGTGGGTTTCAGAAGCAAGATTATCAACACAGCGCATGAAGGTCACCTAGGGAGAAGTCTCACCAAGGCTCGAGTCAGAGAAAGATATTGGTGGCCTGGCATGGATCGGATGATTGAAGATGTGGTCAGGGATTGTGTGTCTTGTGCCTCAAGTGACAAGTCTCATGTGGTTTGTCAAGCGCCTTTATCTCCTGTGGAAGTTCCTGAGGTTGTTTGGTCCAAATTGGGTTTGGACATAGTTGGACCATTTGAGCTTTTGCCGTCGAGTGAACGATTTGTTATTCTTTTAGTTGATTACACTTCTAAGTGGGTTGTCACAAAATGTGTCTCTTCTGTGAGCACGAGAGTAGTTATTTACTTTTTGAAGGATGTTTTTGTTTCGGAAGGTGTACCCAAGTTTTTGATAACGGATAATGGGGTGCAGTTTGTGTCTCATGAGATGAGAGAGTTTCTTGAGGATCACAACATAGTACATCAGAAGACGGCGTTGTATGCACCTCAGGCTAATGGGTTGTCTGAGAGAATGAATTGCATAGTGAAGGATTGTGCTCAGCGTGCTCTTAGTTCCAGAGTTTCTTTCAATAGTGTTTTGAGAGACACATGGTGGGCGCATCGTACAACACCCAACGCACTCACTCAGTTATCACCTTTTGAGGCTTTGAGGGGAAGGAAAGCTGTCTCTAAGTTGAATCCATCTTGGTTGCCTACGAGCTCGAGTTTGGCACTTCCTGCAGAAGAGAGACATAGGAGGATTTTGAATTATCAAAATAAGTATAAAGCTGATTTTGATTTGAGGATGAGAGTAAGGAACAGGAAATGGAATGTTGGTGATAGAGTGATGGTGAAGAACCCCAAGCATACACTGAAAGGAAGATCGTCTTTCTTGGGTCCTTTCACGATTATTTCTATTAGGAAAAATGTTGTGAAAGTGAACACGGGTTGTATGTGGAGCATGTCCAGATTAGTGAAATGTTTGGGAAAACATACAGGTTTGAGTCATTCTGGGGTGGATGGGAGTACAGTAGTGGATAGTTCCAAGGTATGTGCTGATGCTTGTGGAAAAGAACTAGCCATGAGTAAAAGTACTGTCTTTAGGAAAGCTGGTCAGAGGAATAGGAATTTGCCTGTCAAATTCAAAGATTATGCCATGTAATGTGCTTTGCATGAAAGTTAGGTCACAAATTTAGGAACAAAGTATGTATTACCTTGCTTTGTTTTGTGAACCTATTTTAGTGGTTTTTCCTTGTTTTATTTGTTTATTCTATTTTTATTGTTTTGTTTTTGGTAAGGGAGATGTGTTGTAATCTACTTCAGAATGTATTGCTTTCGTATTCTGATGATGTCAGTGGAATGTCAAAGTGAGGGTGATTCATTCTATGTTGTGCGAGGCTGAGCGAAGCAGCGGATGAGACTGTTGATGCTGGTTTGGATATCTACAAATAAAGGTCTTCTTCTACAACCTTTCAGACAAGGACTTATTATTACAGTTTTCTTCATGGTAGCTGTAATGAGTTTGACGGTAGCGGGATCCCAGTATGCGATGTTCGGCTTATCGGCGGCAATGGGAGGGGGTTGGCGCTCATTGTTGGATCGCTGATGTTTTCGTAGAGGGCCATGATTTGTCTCCATGATTTGTCTCCAGAGGCCAAGTGTCACAACTGCTTTCTCCCATTTATCCTGCCAAGCACACAAATGGCAGAGGTTGGCCATTCCAGTGCATACCCAATGCTATATGGCTGTCACTGGGGAACGCCCAGATGTGCTCCACCACCTTCCATTGTTGTCAGGCACCAAGCAGCATGGCACACAAAGAGTTTTAAAGCATTGAAATGTCCACGTTTCTATAAGTGCAATTTCTAAGTGAACGATTCCAAGTCAACCTTTACCACTGTAAAGGGTTTGGTATTGTGGATCCATAGATAGAAAGCACCATCAGGCTGCACCACTACACTCCACTATTACAGCTTGAAGTACTGACAACTACTTCCCCATGCTAACCTATGGGAAGAGCAAGCCACATCAGTAGGGAAACATGCGGTTTATTCTGTGTTATATGGACAGGGAACACAGATGTGCACTTGCCCGAAACTTCACCTTCCCCTTTGAGTGGAAGTGAAGGGTCCCCTCAGGATGACCAGTGCTTTCAAAAGACCAGCCTTAGTATGCACGCAATTACGCCATCACAGTCCTGCCATGGTAGGTTGAACACATGTTTAAATGCATGATCCATGTAAGTGCGCACACCACAGGCCTGAAACAGCAGACCTGACACTGTTGACAAGCTCCTTTGGCACACGTGTGCGCCGGTAGGCATGCCGCCTGCAACTGGTGCCAATGTGCACACCGGCCTGCAGTGGGAGGCTGGTGTCCTGTGGCTCGGAAACATCATCGGTGTCAGTTAGAGGTGGGCGGAATTTGCGAAATCCACTTTCGCAAATTATCGCGAACATTTTCAAAATTATCGCAAACACGCGGAAATATCACGATGATGCAAAAGTTTTTTTTCCGCATGTTCGCGAGATTTTCTGCATGGTTGCGGCTCGCCAACTTACCCATGTGGTTGCTCGCGGGCGCGGCCATCTTTCAGTTGTCTCGCGGTGCATGATCGCGAGAAGAAAGACGAGACAGCGCAATGGCTAAAAACAATACAACATCTCATGGAGAACGCAACCAGATCAAGAAAACTTGTGGGCGAACGCAGGGATTCAGGTAAGGCGATCGCAGGCGCGCGAGAATGTATTATTTTACAGCGCGAGCAAGAAACAAATTATCGCCAAGCTGCGGAATGCGGAAATTTTGACATTTTCGCGCTTTCCGCAGATCGCGAAAATGTCAAATTATCGCAATTTCCGCGAACAGAACGAAATTTTAGCCCAGGCCTAGTATCCGTGCTCCGACGGGCCTGCAATCTCAGGTCGGACATACTCCAAGGACATTATTTGTGCCAGTACGCACTTTCCCGCTGCAGTGGCAGGAGTAAAGTGCCCAGAGTCCTAAGGTCAAGACAATTGGCAAAACTCAAGGGGAAAATGAAGAACTTTAGGGAAACCTGAAGAGGAGCAGGTCTAACATGCCCCCACCTGATAACCTCTGTCTCTATGCAGCCACTTATCACCTCATCAAAGCAGTTTGGCTCAGCCTGGCAAGGCTGACAAATGAGGAGAAGCTGCTAGAAGGCTAGATTGTGGCTTACAGTAAAAAAAAATTGTGTAACTTCCTTTCTGTACTAGTTACAGTGGCAGGTTGTTGGATTTATCAATGCAAATCGTTTAAGTATTCGAAATATTATTTTACTTCTGTCGATAGTTATACTTTGTTAAAGTATTCCCATGTTAGCCTATGGAGCTAAAATGCTACAATGAGAAAACACAAACATGGCAGACTTTCCTCACGAGAGCATACTTTTTTTTTTAAATGTCCCTGCTTCATTTTACATGACACCCTATACTTCAGTAGTGCCATATATGTAAATATAAGGAAGTTTAATACTTTGGAAGTACCTTTAAGTTGAATTTGCATATGTTTTTAATTTAAAAGCAGCTTGCAAAGCAGGGCTGAGTGTTAAAAGGCCAGCAGGCAACACATCCAGGCACACTTAAGTTTACCAAATCTGCTGGGCCTCTAAACCTACATGCCCTACCATATACTGGGGATTCTTACAGGTAGGTTATCAAACCAATTATAAGCAAACCTAATTACCAGAGCACTGGCCCGGGGCATAGTTAGCGGGGTCCCGGGCACAGTCAGAGTCAGTTCCCACCAGTATCAGTAAAAAAAATGGGGGTGATCAGGGCCAAAAAGGATGACATTCTCACAGACGGCAAAGCAAGAGCGGAAGGGAAAGTGGACGAACGGGAGATGATTTACTGGCCAACTAAATACACCTACATTAGAATGACGTTGGAATTAGCTAATAGTAAGTTCGGGTAAGTAAGGTACGGGTTCTAAGGCCCTTTTGAAGTCTTTTTAACTTACTTTTTCCTTACTTACAAAAGGGTGCAAGCTCTATGCAGGCAAAACCTAAAAAGTAAAAAATGAAATAATACCATCACAAAGTGCTGCGTTATGTTGCATAATTCGCCTTTTCTTGCTGCATATTTTAGTCAGCATTAATTGCCGCATAATATGATCCTCCCCTGCCAAGTCATTTATAAAATAAGTTGCTAAACTTTTACAAAAAAGGATTAAACTGCTACCTTCAGGTGGCACTCCACTCATGCCAAGTGGATCCAGATTCTCATATTAAAGAAACATAAGCAAACAGACTCGGGACTCATCCTCGTGTGGATCCGGCGCCCCTGGCCAGATCCGTTCCAGGCTAGTTGCCCGGGGCGTCGCTCTTGAAAGGAGGGCTGTGCAGGGCTGTTTTGGGAAACAGAGTAGCTTGGCGGCACCAGAGTCCTGTCAGCTTTATAACTCAGTCTGCCTAGGACAGCTGAAGCCCACACTGAGTGGAAGTCACGGGGGAGCAAAGACGCTTTGCTGAGCGGAAAGAACCGTGAAAAGCATCGTTTCCCAGTTTAAACTGCAGGACAAGCAGTTTGCCCCCTGCCTGGCAACGGCTGGACTCAAACGTCGCCCGAGGCTCCTGTGTGCGAGCGGCAGCAGTCCGGTACTTTCCAACAACCTCCACCCCCGAGGCAACGCTGTATTCTGCCCAGCTAGGACTACGGGGCATATTTACAAGTGGCGATAATTATCGCAAAGCGCACTTAGTGCTAGGATAATTATCGCCGGCTAGCGCGGATTTTTATCGCTGAGATAGCGTGCTATTAGCAACGCTTATCTCAATAGCGATAAAAATCCTCACGCTAACTGGCTAACGTGAGCTTATCGCTGGAAACCCAGCGATAATCTCACGTTAGCTTGTTGATATGGACTCACAAACTTAGCCATGATATCCTCCTTCCATAGGATATCATGGCTAAGTCAGTCCTGAAACAGGTGTTAGGAAAGTAGCGATAACAGGTGTTATCGCTACTGTTCCTGATGCTAAGCTTCATAGCGTGGGGCTTGATGATAGGAGAAATGTCGCTTAGCGACATTTCTCCTATCATGTCAGGTAATGAACGCCCACTTTGCATCTCATTAGAGATGCACAGCTGGGCGTTAGAAATCCTCTCGCTAAAGCAAGGTTTCACGCGTTAGCGTGACCTTGCTAATATAGCGATAAAATTATCGCCGCTTTTCGGCCGAAAACGGCCGCTAAAGCGGCGATAATTATTATCGCCTCGTTGTAAATATACCCCTACGTTCTTTATAAAAGGTAAAATAAAATTAAATGACGCAGTCATTTCTTAGGCAAGTTGAAAAAAAGCCTTATTTGGAATTCCGTGCATTAAGGTGGTACTTTGCAACTGGGGTGTGATGCAAAGCACAAACAAATCTAAATTCAAGAAAACACATATTGATTTTGAACTTATAATGCTGAATGTGCAGCGTTTTCATTACAAGTAAAGGTTGCTCTGTGTATGTTGTTACTCGAAGATCAAACTGGGCATCCATGTCTGGAATCCTTCATCTCAGTATCTCTCTGTTTCAGAAACATTGTTTTTAACGCCTGTTACTTCAGTGAGATCTTTGGGGATTGTATCTTGTTTTACAGTTAATGACCCAATGTCCACTTGTGGTAAGGTAGCTCGGTAGGTGAAGTCTTTACCGACAAAAGCTGTTCAGAATCATAGGTTACAAGTTCCTGGCAGCAACTACTGTAACTTCCAGCCATCCAAACTGAAAAAATGGGTACTTTTAATACTGAGCTTCAATGTAGTGCTATTGTGAAATGTCTGTCCCAGTCCAGAGCAGTGATTTAGCAACATATTTCATTCTGGGAATTGTAGTGTTGGTTCACTTGTAGTGTGCTATTAAAGTGCTAGCTTATAGAGGCTTCGCTGATAATAAATTGATGTTTGCAGGCCCTGCATAATCTTTGTCAAAAGTAAACTAAACATAACCATTTGCAGTATTTGAAAATGTGTGCGTGCGTGTGTGTGTGTGAGCGTGCGTGTTGGTGGGAAAACGGCCAGTAAAACGTGGCTGTTTCCAGGCAGGTCATTACAATGCACGCGTAACAACGCATGCATCATTACAACACATAGACTTTGCTATTTTTTTATTACTACACATATGTTTTTACCATGCATACCTTTACAAGCAATTTTTGTTTAAGGTATGTATGGTAAAGGCATATGTATAGTAAAAAATATATGCATATGCGTGGAAACAGCCCAGTTAGTAGGCAATCCATGTTGATAGAGGAAACAGAGAGACTCTTCCGCCTCCTCACAACAATGTGTCCCGCCCCGCTCAAACAAGCTGGTAAGGGGGATTGGGCCTAGGGCAGGGGGCTACTATTTTAAACTCTGCGATGCAGGGGAGGTCGTGAAGGGGTAGTGTTTTAGGAATTAATGTAGGTAAAGGGCTGGGAGCCTTGAGGTGGTTGCATAGGGGTATTGTTTTAGGGTTTAGGGTAGGGAAGGGTCTGGAGGCCAGATGGGGTTGAGCAAGGGTAGGGTTTTAGGGTCTAGGGTAGGGAAAGGACTGGGAAGGGGGGTTGCACAGGGGTCGAGTTTTAGGGTAAAGGGCAGGAAAAGGGCTGGAGTTGGGGGGGTCGTGCAGGGCTAGGGTTTTAGGGTTTAGGGCAGGGGAAGGACTAAGGGTCAGAGAGAGTCGCGTTGGGGTAGTGTTTTAGGGTTTAGGGCAGGGAAGGGTATTGTTTTAAGAAGGGTTGGGTCCGGGGGTGGGGTGCGCCAGGGACAGGGATTAGGGTTTAAGGTAGGGTTCAGGGAAACCTTTTCCACACATATGCTTTTATTATACATGTTTTACAACAAATTCCGTTGTAAAGACATGCATGGTAAGGGCATATTCGTTGAAATATTATGCACAGTAAAAGTTTACGTTGTAAGGGCATTCGCGTTGTAACGCATGTCTGGTAAAGGCATGCGTTAAAACAGAATGCGATGAAATGTCGTACAACTGTGTTGGTGTTCTTGTGCATAGTGGGCATGATGGGTAAGTAGTGGGAATTGTATTGTGGGCTCACTTCTATTGTGCTCTGGAAGTTCTGGATTATAGTGGCTTCGCTGATAATAAATAACCCTGGGCACATTTTGCGTAGACACACTACGGGGAACCCTGCAAAAGCGGTAAAAAAACTGCAGCTCTACGTGGAGTTGTGCGAGCGGGCGGAGTTGTTTGTCCTGCCCGTTTGCGTGACATTTCTGCTGTGCAGGAAAGCAGATTGCGTCCTCGGGAGGAAATATCACGCAAACTGCACCACGCCACCATGCATGGGCACGGCCATCTTGTTTATCTCTGTTAAGGTGCTGGGGCTTACTTTTCAATCCTACCTAAATCTTTTTCATCCTTCTTTCTCAAAACTATTTTTTCTGATCTTTTTTATTTATTGTCTTTCCCTCAGTCTTAGATAAGGGTATATTTTGCGTTTTATTCTAGTTATTGAGTTTTGTACTGTTTTTCTCTATTACTTGCTTCCTAATTTTTTTATTTCCTTCCTTCTTCTCCCTTAATTTTTTTATACGTTCTACGTTTTTTTTTCTGCCTCCGCCCCCGCAGCATCATGGCAGAGACCAGTGCCAAACAGGCGGCAAAGAAGAGGTGCCATCCTTCCGGAAGGCGGTGCCCGGAATTGCCCAGGCCCAGGCCTTGATTTCAGAGATGGAGGTGGCAGCCCTGTTTTTTTGGGTGCAGCGCCACCTTCCCTCCACCCTAGCAGCAAGCGGCAGACCTGGGTCTGGGTACGGGCTCCTGGAGCGCCAGCAGCAGTAGGCGAGCTTGTGCCGGGCAGTGTATTGCTGCTCCGGGGTCCGACACACCCAAAACCAGCTGATGCACTGGTGGTGGTTCGACATCATGGACCGAGAGCAGGACCTGCTGGACCTGCTAGGGGTTGAGGTCGCGGGGCTTGGTGAGTAGCTAATTATTATTATTAATATTATTATTATTATTATTTTCGTGTTCTATGTTATAGCTAATATTTGTTTCCCAAATAGCAAGCATGCTGCTCACATGCAGGTAAGTTACTTTTACAAATATTATATCATGTGATCCTTATTCTAGACCAGGTGCTCGGCGCTACCTAAGTGTACTTGGTTGCAACTTTGCACTCGCTTCAGTTGATGATTATGTAAGAACTTAAGTTAAGTAATGCAAACTAGAGAGAGACTCCTTTCCTTTGTCCTGTCACTACTATAATAGTGGTCTTTAGTATTAGGTATTTAGCTGTGCACGTCCTCTCATTTCAGTTCTTAGAATCTCTTTGTAGCTCGTACAGTGACAAGCAACCAACCAATTTGGTGTATGCATGCGTCCTTCTATGCATTTAAAGACAAAATGCAGACTTAGTGAATTGGCTCGTCAAGGGGGGTTGAGAATGATTGCGAATGAGATCAGAACTTAGAAGCAAATATCATTTGTTGCAATTTACTCCAAAGTCTTTGGAAAAGACAGGCTAGGTAGATTTAGAAAATGTGGAATCGATAGGATGGTCCACGATACTAGTGTAGTATGATTTAGAAAAGATCAATGTTATTGCAACTGCTATTTCCTGTCCAAAAACTGTTTAGGAGAGATTATTTATTTATATTTACCACTAACTATTTCTTGTCTCTTTAATTATGTTTTACATGCATCAGCATCCAGGGGCAAGAGTTGTCGGAGGCGGGTGAGGGAGCTGGAGGTGGTTGCATAGGGGTATTGTTTTAGGGTTTAGGGTAGGGAAGGGTCTGGAGGCCAGATGGGGTTGAGCAAGGGTAGGGTTTTAGGGTCTAGGGTAGGGAAAGGCCTGGGAAGGGGGGGTTGCACAGGGGTAGAGTTTTAGGGTAAAGGGTAGGAAAAGGGCTGGAGTTGGGGGGGTCGTGCAGGGCTAGGGTTATAGGGTTTAGGGCAGGGGAAGGACTAAGGGTCAGAGAGAGTCGCGTTGGGGTAGTGTTTTAGGGTTTAGGGCAGGGAAGGGTATTGTTTTAAGAAGGGTTGGGTCCGGGGGTGGGGTGCGCCAGGGACAGGGATTAGGGTTTAAGGTAGGGTTCAGGGAAACCTTTTCCACACATATGCTTTTATTATACATGTTTTACAACAAATTCCGTTGTAAAGACATGCATGGTAAGGGCATATTCGTTGAAATAATATGCACAGTAAAAGTTTACGTTGTAAGGGCATTCGCGTTGTAACGCATGTCTGGTAAAGGCATGCGTTAAAACAGAATGCGATGAAATGTCGTACAACTGTGTTGGTGTTCTTGTGCATAGTGGGCATGATGGGTAAGTAGTGGGAATTGTATTTTGGGCTCACTTCTATTGTGCTCTGGAAGTTCTGGATTATAGTGGCTTCGCTGATAATAAATAACCCTGGGCACATTTTGCGTAGACACACTACGGGGAACCCTGCAAAAGCGGTAAAAAAACTGCAGCTCTACGTGGAGTTTTGCGAGCGGGCGGAGTTGTTTGTCCTGCCCGTTTGCGTGACATTTCCGCTGTGCAGGAAAGCAGATTGCGTCCTCGGGAGGAAATATCACGCAAACTGCACCACGCCGTCATGCATGGGCACGGCCATCTTGTTTTTCTCTGTTAAGGTGCTGGGGCTTACTTTTCAATCCTACCTAAATCCTTTTCATCCTTCTTTCTCGAAACTATTTTTTCTGATCTTTTTAATTTATTGTCTTTCCCTCAGTCTTAGATAAGGGTATATTTTGCGTTTTATTCTAGTTATTGAGTTTTGTACTGTTTTTCTCTATTACTTGCTTCCTAATTTTTTTATTTCCTTCCTTCTTCTCCCTTAATTTTTTTATACGTTCTACGTTTTCTTTTCTGCCTCCGCCCCCGCAGCATCATGGCAGAGACCAGTGCCAAAAAGGCGGCAAAGAAGAGCTGCCATCCTTCCGGAAGGCGGTGCCCGGAATTGCCCAGGTCCAGGCCTTGATTTCAGAGATGGAGGTAGCAGCCCTGTTTTTTTGGGTGCAGCGCCACCTTCCCTCCACCCTAGCAGCAAGCGGCAGACCTGGGTCTGGGTACGGGCTCCTGGAGCGCCAGCAGCAGTAGGCGAGCTTGTGCCGGGCAGTGTATTGCTGCTCCGGGGTCCGGCACACCCAAAACCAGCTGATGCACTGGTGGTGGTTCGACATCATGGACCGAGAGCAGGACCTGCTGGACCTGCTAGGGGTTGAGGTCGCGGGGCTTGGTGAGTAGCTAATTATTATTATTAATATTATTATTATTATTATTATTTTCGTGTTCTATGTTATTGCTAATATTTGTTTCCCAAATAGCAAGCATGCTGCTCACATGCAGGTAAGTTACTTTTACAAATATTATATCATGTGATCCTTATTCTAGACCAGGTGCTCGGCGCTACCTAAGTGTACTTGGTTGCAACTTTGCACTCGCTTCAGTTGATGATTATGTAAGAACTTAAGTTAAGTAATGCAAACTAGAGAGAGACTCCTTTCCTTTGTCCTGTCACTACTATAATAGTGGTCTTTAGTATTAGGTATTTAGCTGTGCGCGTCCTCTCATTTCAGTTCTTAGAATCTCTTTGTAGCTCGTACAGTGACAAGCAACCAACCAATTTGGTGTATGCATGCGTCCTTCTATGCATTTAAAGACAAAATGCAGACTTAGTGAATTGGCTCGTCAAGGGGGGTTGAGAATGATTGCGAATGAGATCAGAACTTAGAAGGAAATATCATTTGTTGCAATTTACTCCAAAGTCTTTGGAAAAGACAGGCTAGGTAGATTTAGAAAATGTGGAATCGATAGGATGGTCCACGATACTAGTGTAGTATGATTTAGGAAAGATCAATGTTATTGCAACTGCTATTTCCTGTCCAAAAACTGTTTAGGAGAGATTATTTATTTATATTTATCACTAACTATTTCTTGTCTCTTTAATTATGTTTTACATGCATCAGCATCCAGGGGCAAGAGTTTGTCGGAGGCGGGTGAGTGAGCTGGAGGTGGTTGCATAGGGGTATTGTTTTAGGGTTTAGGGTAGGGAAGGGTCTGGAGGCCAGATGGGGTTGAGCAAGGGTAGGGTTTTAGGGTCTAGGGTAGGGAAAGGACTGGGAAGGGGGGATTGCACAGGGGTAGAGTTTTAGGGTAAAGGGTAGAAAAAGGGCTGGAGTTGGGGGGGTCGTGCAGGGCTAGGGTTTTAGGGTTTAGGGCAGGGGAAGGACTAAGGGTCAGAGAGAGTCGCGTTGGGGTAGTGTTTTAGGGTTTAGGGCAGGGAAGGGTATTGTTTTAAGAAGGGTTGGGTCCGGGGGTGGGGTGCGCCAGGGACAGGGATTAGGGTTTAAGGTAGGGTTCAGGGAAACCTTTTCCACACATATGCTTTTATTATACATGTTTTACAACAAATTCCGTTGTAAAGACATGCATGGTAAGGGCATATTCGTTGAAATAATATGCACAGTAAAAGTTTACGTTGTAATGGCATTCGCGTTGTAACGCATGTCTGGTAAAGGCATGCGTTAAAACAGAATGCGATGAAATGTCGTACAACTGTGTTGGTGTTCTTGATCATAGTGGGCATGGTGGGTAAGTAGTGGGAATTGTATTGTGGGCTCACTTCTATTGTTCTCTGGAAGTTCTGGATTACAGTGGCTTCGCTGATAATAAATAACCCTGGGCACATTTTGCGTAGACACACTACGGGGAACCCTGCAAAAGCGGTAAAAAAACTGCATCTCTACGTGGAGTTTTGCGAGCGGGCGGAGTTGTTTGTCCTGCCCGTTTGCGTGACATTTCCGCTGTGCAGGAAAGCAGATTGCGTCCTCGGGAGGAAATATCACGCAAACTGCACCACGCCGTCATGCATGGGCACGGCCATCTTGTTTTTCTCTGTTAAGGTGCTGGGGCTTATTTTTCAATCCTACCTAAATCTTTTTCATCCTTCTTTCTCGAAACTATTTTTTCTGATCTTTTTTATTTATTGTCTTTCCCTCAGTCTTAGATAAGGGTATATTTAGCGTTTTATTCTAGTTATTGAGTTTTGTACTGTTTTTCTCTATTACTTGCTTCCTAATTTTTTTATTTCCTTCCTTCTTCTCCCTTAATTTTTTTATACGTTCTACGTTTTCTTTTCTGCCTCCGCCCCCGCAGCATCATGGCAGAGACCAGTGCCAAAAAGGCGTCAAAGAAGAGCTGCCATCCTTCCGGAAGGCGGTGCCCGGAATTGCCCAGGCCCAGGCCTTGATTTCAGAGATGGAGGTGGCAGCCCTGTTTTTTTGGGTGCAGCGCCACCTTCCCTCCACCCTAGCAGCAAGCGGCAGACCTGGGTCTGGGTACGGGCTCCTGGAGCGCCAGCAGCAGTAGGCGAGCTTGTGCCGGGCAGTGTATTGCTGCTCCGGGGTCCGGCACACCCAGAACCAGCTGATGCACTGGTGGTGGTTCGACATCATGGACCGAGAGCAGGACCTGCTGGACCTGATAGGGGTTGAGGTCGCGGGGCTTGGTGAGTAGCTAATTATTATTATTAATATTATTATTATTATTATTTTCGTGTTCTATGTTATTGCTAATATTTGTTTCCCAAATAGCAAGCATGCTGCCGACATGCAGGTAAGTTACTTTTACAAATATTATATCATGTGATTCTTATTCTAGACCAGGTGCTCGGCGCTACCTAAGTGTACTTGGTTGCAACTTTGCACTCGCTTCAGTTGATGATTATGTAAGAACTTAAGTTAAGTAATGCAAACTAGAGAGAGACTCCTTTCCTTTGTCCTGTCACTACTATAATAGTGGTCTTTAGTATTAGGTATTTAGCTGTGCGCGTCCTCTCATTTCAGTTCTTAGAATCTCTTTGTAGCTCGTACAGTGACAAGCAACCAACCAATTTGGTGTATGCATGCGTCCTTCTATGCATTTAAAGACAAAATGCAGACTTAGTGAATTGGCTCGTCAAGGGGGGTTGAGAATGATTGCGAATGAGATCAGAACTTAGAAGCAAATATCATTTGTTGCAATTTACTCCAAAGTCTTTGGAAAAGACAGGCTAGGTAGATTTAGAAAATGTGGAATCGATAGGATGGTCCACGATACTAGTGTAGTATGATTTAGAAAAGATCAATGTTATTGCAACTGCTATTTCCTGTCCAAAAACTGTTTAGGAGAGATTATTTATTTATATTTACCACTAACTATTTCTTGTCTCTTTAATTATGTTTTACATGCATCAGCATCCAGGGGCAAGAGTTTGTCGGAGGCGGGTGAGGGAGCTGGAGGTTTCTCCCAGCAGGTAGAACGCTATTTGGCTGAGGGCTGTGCTGGCGCCAGTAAGTCCTCCTGTTGTTCATATCAAGTTATCTTTTCCTAACTTTTGCTGCTCCTTAATTTGAACTATTTTCTACCTGTTTCTGAGTTTTATTTGTTTCCCAAATGCGCTTTGATCTATCTCTGTCAAAAATCTTGTTATCCCTGCATTATCCTATTATTCTTATTTTATATTTCTAGTGTCTGCATTTCACCTCAAACCGCCTTTGTCTGTAGCTTTCTTTATTTTGGTTTTTCAGTCAGCTTTCCCTCTCCCCATATATATTTTTTGGACTGCCTAGTGGTGGTACTGTAAGACTCACATAACCAATCAGTCCTTACTACTCTATTAGAACTAGTACTACTACTATGCCATGCAGAATGCATGGCTAAGTAAGGTATTCTACACATGTTTGTTGAGAATAGATGAGTAGAAGGCTTTCTTTTACCTTCTTATGCTCAATCGGTAAAATGAGAGAGTGGCCATGGTCACACTGGACACCCCAAAGTTGTATCTTTTTCTTATCTAGGCCTAGTATTTAAAGCTGCAGTTGATGATGAACTGATTACCGTGCACCATGGCTGGAAGGAAGTATGAGGAGGAGGAGGACGGTACCATTACATTTACCAACAAAAAAGACTTTATGACAGATTGTTCGGCCAGTTGGCCATTGTTATTTCTTTTCCAAAACTCAAAATCACCATTAGCTCTAGCCACTCAGCTCAGTCCTTTACAGGTTGTCTTCTTGAGACTTAGGCTTTTCAAAGATTGCCACCAACAAAAACAAAATGCCCAACCGGATAATTTATTATTTTTGATAGGACATAGAGGGACAAATGTACGACCATGACAATTTGTGACTGCTTGCGATTCCCAATGGGGTCGCAAATTGCATGCCTCATGAATATTCATGAGGCACTTGCGATTTGCGACCTCATTGGGAATAGCTGGCCCTCCCAGGGATGGTGGCCTGCTGGGCTCAGCAGACCTCCATGACTGGGACTGCTTTTGAAGAAAGTATTTTTTTTTAACATGTAGCCTGTCTTCCTTAAAAGAAAATGGGATGTATTTAAATAAAAAGAAAATAAAAAATTTTCACTTCATTTTTTAAGGGCACGTCGGACCACTGGCTGCCCCTAAAACATATTTTCCCCTGCATTTGCAAAGGGGAAGGGGTCCCCTGGGGACCCATCACATTTGCGAGTGCATTTCCACCCTCTTGAAGAGGGCGGTAAATTGTAAGCGGTCGCAAAACATTCATACATAGGGTAGCGAGGCGCTATTAGGAAGGGACGCCATTGAATCGCCCCTTCTTAATAGCGAGGCGGAATTCCTGTTTAGCTAGTCGCAAATAAATTGTGACTCACTAAATAGGAATTGTACATGGCCCCATTCGGTTTTGCATGCGCAAACAGGTCACTAACCCATTTGTGCATTCAATTTAGGGTCGTACATCTCGCGCACTGTGATTGTACCTGAGTTGCTAGTGATGTAGGTATTTTCAATTTTGCTACAGAAAAAAAGTAATTGGGGAGGCGTATATGGCATATAACATTTTTTCACTCTTCTTTTTTAGCTGCACCAGCTTTTAGTGGCGGGGCCAGCGGGGATGGCGACGCCATCTAGGGAGCAGATGCGACAGCCGCAGGGTGTGAGCCAGCGGCAGTGGCTGGCGGTGATAAGTCATATTGCTTGCTTATTCACAATTTATGTACTCGCTGCAAGGGTGTACATTGTACTGTTGTGAGTGAGACTAAGTTGTGAACAGTTGACGACACCCCTCTTTACTTAGCCATAGCATATACAGTGGAAGTTGAGTAACTAATTGTGGCCTCTTCTATCTTCAACTCAGTAGAGAAAGTTTCATGAAGAAGAGTCAAAACTTGATGGGTTGATGGGAAGGAAGGATGGAAGAAGTGTGGCGCCGAGGCCAGGGCGACTGACGCTGGAATCAGGGGCTCACGGTTCGATTCCTGGCACAGGCAGCAGGTCAGCCCAGCACCATGTGACTCAGGAAAAGAGATAATTGTGTGGTACAGCTGCCCCACCTGCAGCTAGTAGCAAAGTAAAAGGTGACACGACTATGTCCTTCTAGGGCGCATGCTGAGGTGGCATGACTACATTATTTTAGCTAAACAAGAGAGAAGAAGAATACATGTATACTCCATAGTGTTAAATGCCTGGAACTGTAATCACATCAAAATCAAATGGGCCAAGAAATCGGGGATACCAGAAATTGTTATGTACTGCTAGTGCTATTGAACCACTATATCATTTTATGTATTACTGTTTTGCTAAGAGTGTTGGTTACAATTTGTCTTTTTCTTTCTTGATATAGCTACTCCTGCCAATCCACCATTATCCGGCAGGCAGTAGAGAGCAGCCATGACCTGGCAAGGGAAGCTGGAGGTCAACAGGGCCAATTATCAGCAGCTGGTGACTGAGGAGGAGGAGGACGTGCAGCAGCTGTAGCCTCCAATGCCCCGGGTCCCAGCCAGGCCCCTGTGCCTCCAGTTGTACTGCGCCATGGTTAGGCAGCCACCCACCACCATTTATCAACAACTGCTGCTCCCCCTATAAACTCTATAGAGCCTTTCAGCGCTGCATGCTCCTGAGGATGGCGCAAATGGAGGCCAGGATACATGAGCGGTTCGACTGATTGGAGAGAAAGCTCCTAGCCCGTCGCTAGGTCTCCCTTGCCCCTTTTTTAATATTTTGTTTGGTGGGTGGGACTTGTTGGGGAAAGGGTGGGAATGTGGTAGTTGGGGAAATCTTTGAGTTTTTTGCATTATTATTTATGGACATTTGTTTGGACAATTGTTTGGACTTTCTTTACTTTGGGCATTGGTTGGGGCCAGGGAGAGGAGTAGGCCAGGTGTTGTGGGCTTTCTAGTTTACATGTTAGGGAAATCCAACTTTTATGGTTGTACATATGATTTAAATCTTTTTTGGTGGTTACTCTTTTACTTTGCACTGTTTCCATGCCATGCAGGCCTGCAGCCAGTTTTCAAAATCTCCTGATAGTGTAACACACCAACAGATAGTTATGTGGTACCCTCACTTGTCCTACTACTCTCTCCTACTAGCGCCTGCAGTCTGCAACTATATTAACCCATAAGGACTCGGAGGGGGTGTAGGTGTGTGAATTTCCCTAGTATATAGATTATTGTAGCTCAACAATCCCTCACAGTTCTTCCCTTACATGTGATTAGGCAAAGCGATGGCTGCATGGTTTTCCAAGGTGCCATGGTGGAGGTAGTCACCATAGCAGCATGCTTGCGGACTAGTTGCTGAATACCAGTGAAAGCACCAGATCCAGAAGCGAGGTTCCACTCCCTCCTAGCTGAACTCAAACTGTAGGATGACGAATATTCTTCGCAGGGAGCTAATTAAATTGAAATAGGAAACTGAGTTAATGCCATTTTATATGCAAGTTTTGCAAAACAATTGAGAAAGTCACCAGAGGGAGACTAGAGTGTGACTAGTAGAAGTACACAAGAAGAATACTGTTAAGCAATGCTAAAGTAAAATAAATAATCAGAATGGTGAGCTAGTAAAAGTTACAAAGTGAAGTTGACTCGAGCTATGAAGTGGACAAGTGTAACCTTTATGCTGGAAGGATGATGATGCTGGCAAAGATGAATTATCTTCCTCTGAAAAAAATGGAAATATCAACTACTGTGCATTGGTGGGCAATCTAATATAGATAATATTGCCAGTGTGGGAACTACTTAGAGCAGGAGAAGATTCTCGCCCTGCCTTGAGTTGGTGTTGCTTTAACCACATCCGCCCCTCACATGTGTGACCAATGAATGATGGAAATTTAATTTGGTCACATTTCAACAATCACACAGCCCGGGGGAAGAGGGTTAGGGGTTTGATGAATGGATGGGAAGGGGGGTTTGAGGGAAAATTTTGACAAAGACAAACACTACACAAGGACAACATTCATCTTGGCAGCCGACCATCATAAATCTGTTATGGGAGGAAATGGTGATATATCCAACTAACTGTAACGCCCTTGAAACCTGTGGTTTATTCCGTGAATTTCTAAGGTTTTTGAAATGCTAATTTCTAACTATAACGTCCCTGAAACCTATGGTTTTTTCAGTGAATTTCAAAGGTTTTTTAAATGCTAATTTCCAAATATAACATCCCTGAAACCTATGGTTTTTTCAGTGAATTTCAAAGGTTTTTAAATGCTAATTTCTAACTATGCCTACAAAGGTAGGACATGTGAAGAAAGAGTAAGAAAAGCGCAGAAAGATGCAAGACAAATGCAGAAAGAGGCAACAGAAGTTCGGAAAGACAAAGAAAAGTGCAGGAAGAAGCAAGAGATGTGCAGAAAGAACCAACAGAGGAGCAGAAAGTCCTCCTGCACCCCCAACATTTTGCTGACGGGTACTGGTGGTAACTGACTCTGACTAACCAGGCCTAGAGCCAGTGCTATGTTAAAAGACACTTAGAAGACAGTGAAAACACCTACATACACTAGGGGACACTATGCGTTGGGGTACCCTTGTGATTAGCATGACCTCCTCTGTATTTGCCATGAGTTAGTGCCTGGGTCATTGCATGAGTGCATGGGTACAGACTGGATGATTAGAGTACTGCAAGGAGAGTGCATGCTGAATTTATAAGAGCTTGGGTCTTGGCGGAGTGATTGGATGAGTGCATGGTGCTGACTGGGTGATTGGAGGAGTGCATGGGTAGTGACAAGGAGATGGCTACACTGCATCAGTAGTGCTCAGGGGATTTTAGCAGTGCATGTCTTACTGCCTGGGTCCTTTATTGAGTACATGGGTAGTGACTGGATGATTAGAGTGCTGCAAGGACAGTGCATGGTGATTTTATAACTGCTTGGGTTTTGGCGGAGTGATTGGATAAGTACATGATGCTGGATGGGTGATTGGAGTAGTGCATGGGTAGTGACAGAGGGATTTCTGGAGTGCATGGGTACTACCTGTGTAATTGGAGGAGTGAATCTGTAGTGTGTAGGTGGTTAGAGGTCTGCATGGGAAGTGCTCAGGGGATTGTAGCAGTGCATGTGTTAGTGCCTGGGCCATTGCAGAAGTACATGGTGCTGACTGGCGTGATTGGAGGAGTGCATGGGTAGTGACAGTGCGATAGCTGGACTGCATGGGTAGTGCTCAGGGGATTGTAGCAGTGCATGAGTTAGTGCCTGGTTCATTGCATGAGTGCATGGGTAGTGAAAGGATGATTAAAATGCTGCAAAGAGAGTGTATGGTGAATTTATAAGTGCTTGGGTTTTGGTGGAGTGATTGGATAAGTACATTGGTACTGACTGGATGATAAGAGTACTACAAGGAGAGAGCAGGGTGAATTTATAAGTGCTTGGATTTTGGCAGAGTGATTGGATAAGTACATGGTGCTGACTGGGTGATGGAGAAGTGCATCCGCAGTGACAGGGAGATGACTGGACTGCATGGGTAGTGCTCAGGGGATTGTAGCAGTGGATGTGTTAGTGCCTGGGTCATTGCATGAGTACATGGGTACTGACAGGATGATTAGAGTACTGCAAGGAGAGTGCATGGTGAATTTATAAGTGCTTGGGTTTTGGTGCAGTGATTGGATAAGTACATGATGCTGGATGGGTGATTGGAGGAGTGCATGGGTAGTGACAAGTAGATGACTGGACTGAACAGTAGTGCTCAGGGGATTGTTCAGTGGATGTGTTAGTGCCTGGGTCATTGCATGAGTACATGGGTACTGACAGGATGATTAGAGTAGAGTGCATGGTGAATTTATAAGTGCTTGTGTTTTGGCTCAGTGATTAGATAAGGACATGGAACTGGCTGGGTGATTGGAGGAGTGCATGGGTAGTGACAAGGAGATGGCTGGACTGCATCAGTAGTGCTCAGGGGATTGTAGCAGTGCATGTGTTAGTGCCTGGGCCATTGTATAAGGTACATGGGTACTGACTGGACGATTAGCGTACTGCAAGGAGAGTGCATAGTGAATTTATAAGTGCTTGGCGGAGTGATTGGATAAGTACATTATGCTGGATGGGTGATTGCAGGAGTGCATTGGTAGTGACAAGTAGATGGCTGGACTGCATCAGTAGTGCTCAGGGGGCTGTTGCAGTGCATGTGTTAGTGCCATTGTCATTGCGTGAGTATATGGGTAGTGCCTGGATGATGGCTGGACTGCATCAGTAGTGGTCAGGGGATTGTTCAGTGCATGTGTTAGTGCCTGGGTCATTGCATGAGCACATGGGTAGTGACTCAATAATTAGAGTACTGCAAGGAGAGTGCATGGTGAATTTATAAGTGCTTGTGTTTTGGCTCAGTGATTAGATAAGGACATGGAACTGGCTGGGTGATTGGAGGACTGCATGTGTAGTGACAAGGAGAAGGCTGGACTGCATCAGTAGTGCTCAGGGGATTTTTCAGTGCATGTGTTAGTGCCTGGGTCATTGCATTGAGTACATGGGTAGTGACTCGATGATTAGAGTACTGCAAGGAGAGTGCATAGTGAATTTATAAGTGCTTGGCTTTTGGTGGCGTGATTGGATAAGTACATGATGCTGGATGGGTGATTACAGGAGTGCATGGGTAGTGACCAGTAGATGGCTGGACTGCATCGGTATTGCTCAGGTGACTGTTGCAGTGCATGTGTTAGTGCCTTTGTCATTGCGTGAGTATATGGGTAGTGACTAGATGATTAGAGTACTGCAAAGATAGTGCATGATGAATTTATAATTGCTTGTGTTTTGGCGCAGTTATTAGATAAGGACATGGAACTGGCTGGGTGATTGGAGGACTGCATCCGCAGTGACAGGCAGATGGCTGGACTTCATGGGTAGTGCTCAGGGGATTGTAGCAGTGGATGTGTTAGTGCCTGTGTCATTGCATGAGTACATGGGTACTGACAGGATGATTAGAGTACTGCAAGGAGAGTGCATGGTGAATTTATAAGTGCTTGGGTTTTGGTGCAGTGATTGGATAAGTACATGATGCTGGATGGGTGATTGGAGGAGTGCATGGGTAGTGACAAGGAGATGGCTGGACTACATCAGTAGTGCTCAGGGGATTGTAGCAGTGCATGTGTTAGTGCCTGGGTCATTGCATAAGTACATGGGTACTGTCTGGATGATTAGAGTACTGCAAGGAGAGTGCATGGTGAATTTATATGTGCTTGTGTTTTGGCGCAGTGATTAGATAAGGACATGCAACTGGCTGGGTGATTGGAGGAGTGCATGGGTAGTGACAAGGAGATGGCTGGACTGCATCAGTAGTGCTCAGGGGATTGTAGCAGTCCATGTGTTAGTGCCTGGGTCATTGCCTGAGTACATGGATAGTGACTGGATGATTAGAGTACTGCAAGGAGAGTGCATGGTGAATTTATAAGTGCTTGTGTTTTGGCGCAGGGATTCGATAAGGACATGGAACTGACTGGGCGATTGGAGGAGTGCATGGGTAGTGACAAGGAGATGGCTGGACTGCATCAGTAGTGCTCAGGGGATTGTAGCAGTGCATGTGTTAGTGCCTGGGTCATTGCATAAGTACAAGGGTACTGACTGGATGATTAGAGTACTGCAAGGAGAGTGCATTGTGAATTTATAAGTGATTGGGTTTTGGCGGAGTGATTGGATAAGTACATGGTGCCCGCTGGGTGATTGGAGGAGTGCATGGGTAGTGATAGTGCGATGGCTGTACTGCATGGGTAGTGCTCAGAGTACTGTAGCAGTGCATGAGTTAGTGCATGGGTCATTGCATGAGAGCATGGGTAGTGACTGGATGATAAGAGTGTGCAAGGAGAGTGCATGGTGAATTTATAAGTGCTTGGGTTTTGGACGAGTGATTGGATAAGTACACTCATGTCACATCAGGCCCTGCCCCCTCCCTTCACTACTGTGCAAACGCGCCCCCCTGGCCGGTTTTAAGTTGGGGGATTAATTCCCCTTGAATCCTGAGGGTTCCTGGGGGCCCAACTAGCCCACCAGGTACCTCCAGTAAGCGCCACAGAGCTGCATTGCAGAGAGGTGGTCCGAGGCCACACCCCTTTTTACACCTCTCTGCAACGCAACTCTGTGGTGCTTACTGGACGTACCTGGTGGGCTAGTTGGCCCCCAGGGACCTTCAGGATTCAAGGGGACTTAATCCCCCAACTTAAAACGTGCCACAGTGTTCGTTTGCACACTTGTCACATGAGGCCACGTCCCCTCCCTGTACCACTGTTAGATCACCTACGTGCAATCAGGTGCACTGATGGGCAATATCCAGTTGCACTAATTGTTTTGTATGCATAATCACATTGAGAAACTGTTATCCTATGTAGTTTTAAATGCGATTGCACTGCAGGAGAGAGGAGGAGATAGGGAACGCCAATTAAGAAGGATGGAATCAAGATTTATTATTAATTTTAACACCATTACTCCTATAGGTTTGAATTCTAGTGAAGGGATGGCAGTACATTTGTGAATAATTACAGGATGTTACAGCCCAATATCTAGAGAAAACAGTTTGAGTACCAGCTTTCAGAGTACAGTAATCAGGGTCAATGATTAACTGTTTTTTAACATGTATAGAATAGTAATTGTTTTTTACAATACATGTATTGTTGTAGCGGTTTTAGAATAGTAGATGAATTAAGTCATCTTTTTTTTTGTTTTTTTACATACATAGGGAATTTATGTGAAGTGCAAGAAATTACTAGCATTGCCAATGTGACAATTTAATGTAACATCGAGATGGCAATTCCATGTTGGAGCCCACTTGGGCTGGACTTATATTTGCCCACTGGGGCGGTGTTATTTGTTCAGTTTATTTAAATTTGGACATGCTTGCTATTGTTTTAAACAGGACATTTTATTGCAAGTAAACACTGGAATGCAATGCAAAATTAAATGCATCTGGAATAAAGTGAGATGTATATTTGGACACAGACAATGTTTTGCTGACCAAAATAGGTCGCTTTTTTCACTATGGATGTATCACTTTTCTGTATATATCATGAAATTTGGAGGAATGATATGTAACAGAATGTACATTGGATTAATATTTGGTGATTATATTATATAATTTATGCATGAAGGATTGCAATTATATCATTTAGGTGCCGATTCCAATCCTGTAAAAAATGTCCCCATATGACTCGTATCCGTATTTTAATACGTACGAATCGTACAAGGGCCGTCCCACCAGTGAAATACGACTTGTATGTGAAAAATACATACAAATCGTATCTGGAAAAAGTCCCCGAGACGTCCCCGGACAGTTTTACTTACAAAGCGTAAAACTTAAGTCCGACCGCACAAGTACGATCCGTACCGGCATCCCGAATTCACAAGCGTATGAAAAACGTCCCATACGGACCAAAGTCCGTACGACCCGAATCACGGGTGAACTTGTGCCCGGGATATGAGTCGTACGGAGTTTGGTCCGTGCGGGACGTTGCATGTCAGCACCGTACACCCCCTGTATGTAGGCACCGTACCCCAGCCCCGTACTTGTACGCACCGTACCCCAGCCCCGTATTAGTACACCCCATACCCCAGCACCATCCTTGTATGCACCGTACCCCAGCCCCATACTAGTACGCCCCATACTCCAGCACCGTACCAGTACGCCCCGTACACCAGCCCCGTACTAGTACGCCCCGTACAACAGCCACGTACCACAGCCCCGTACTAGTACGCCCTGTACACCAGCCCCGTACCCCAGCCCCATACCAGTATGCCCCGTACACCAGCCCCGTACACCAGCCCCGTACTAGTACGCTCCATACCCCAGCCCCGTACTAGTAAGCCCCATACCCCGTACCCCAGCACTGTCCTTGTATGCACCGTACCCCAGCCCCGTACTAGTTAACCCCGTACACCAGCCCCGTACTTGTACACACTGAACCCCAGCCCCGTATACCAGCCCTGTACTAGTACGCCCCGTATTCCAGCCCCGTACCCCAGCCCCGTACCAATACGCCCCATACACCAGCCCCGTACCCCAGCCCCATACTAGTACGCCCAGTACACCAGCCCGTACCCCAGCCCCATACCAGTACGCCCTGTACACCAGCCCTATACCACAGCCCCTACCAGTACGCCCCGTACACCATCCCTGTACCACAGCTCCATACCAGTACGCCCCGTACACCAGCCCCGAACTTGGACGCACCATACCAGTACGCCCCGTACACCAGCCCCGTACTAGTACGCCCTGTACACCAGCCCTGTACACCAGCCCCATACCCCAGCCCTGTACTAGTACACCTCATACACCATCCCCATACTAGTATGCCACATACACCAGCACTGTCCCCCAGCATCACATATGTACGGACCTTACAACAACCTCGGGTATGCCATCATGGTACAAAAACATTGCGTATGTATGCACCTTACATACGCGAGGTTGAAACGACTCGCACTGAACCAGGGCACTGGAAAACACCACAAGGAGGCTCAATTCGACTCGCACAACACCACAAAACACCTCTACACTCAACAAAACATCAAAATCACTCACCATGGCCACATCCAAACAGGCTCTAGCTCTCAGAAAAAAGATCAAACGTATTGAATTACACGGTCAATACATGTTAGAGTATTTGAAGGCAGGGGTGATACCTCAAGGTTTGAGGGTCAGAAACATACCAGGTTTGTTTGTTCAAATCAAACAATTCCTAGAACGGTGGGCAATGATTTCCAATCGTTGCTCCCAGGATTACATGATGTTGATTGTAGAAACGTCAAAAGAAGTTATAGAACAGCTTACTGCATAAATTTTGGATTTAGAGAGCAAGATCAAAACATCTTGTGCAGTAGACTTGGCTAAAAAGAAATTAGAGGAAATAAATAAAGATCTGCACTCCTACACAGAATATCTTACAAAACGCAAAGCGGAGAAATTAAGAAAAGATGTAAGGTTTTTCAGTAAAGAAGGCACATATCCATATTTGTCAGAGCATTTTTACAATCAAAGTCGTAGCATGCAATATGAATCAGTACCAAATAGACCAACATATATGGGTAAGAAAGTTACCACATTCTCTGATACTACAAACTCCGATTTAGAAGAACAAACAGCGAATCAAGACCTTAGAGATAATAGCTACTACTCTAGGAGACCGAGAGGTAGACAGTCTTCTTTTTTAGGGAGGCGCTTTACCAGACGCAACAATTGGAGACCCCAATATCAGTCACGCTTTCCAATACCACAATTCCAACCTCGCTTCCAGGCCGATCCAGTGATGGATTACAATCAATACCTGGTCACCAGGAATGCACAATACTGGAGAGAATGAATGTGTTACCTGTATTCAATCTCATTAACACACCATTATCTGATTCTACAATTGCTTTGTTATCTAAAGGATTAACGTTTGCTCCCCATTCAGGCCTGAATAAATTCGAGCTATTTAGGGATCTAGTAGCTTTTTTTAGAAAGATAAGACTAAAATTATTCTTTTCAGGCACAGATATACAAGAGGGAGACATTAATCTATCAGGATTGGCACCGCAGTCATTGTTTACACCAACATTAGACACACTTCCACCAGAATTGGCGGTTTTTGAAAAAGTGGTATATAATAAAATCCTGAATATCACTAAACATGTACCAACCACACCATTTAATCTAAATAAAGAAGAATACAAAGCCATGCAGAACCTTAAACAGACACCCAGTATGACGATTAAAGCATGTGATAAAGGAGGTGGAATAGTTGTGTATGACACTCCTACATATATCTCTAAAATGAATGATATGTTGGGAGACATAAGATACTACCATCCCATTACCAGAGATCCTACACCTCAAATTGTCACTCAGATCCGCAAAATTACAAATAAAGCTTTGAAAAATGGAGATATTTGTGACAAGGAATGGACTTTCCTTAACGTTTTAAAACCTAGAATGGCTAGCATCTACGGTATACCAAAAATACATAAGAATGCTGGTGATCCGCCGCTGAGACCGGTAGTTACCACTATTGGATCAGCGACGGAACCATTAGCCAAATACGTAGATGCATTATTATGTAAACACATTATCGAAACTCCAGCCTTTGTTCAGGACACTCGGCATATCATTAACCTGTTGGAAAACACGCCTTTTTGCAATGAAACCCAATACATGGTCACTATGGATATAGAGGCCTTGTATAGCAACATTCCAATAGAAGGAGCTATTGAAGCTGTACATTGGTTTATCAATACATACAACATCATATGCCCATCCATATTCGTGCTAGAGTGTCTCAAAATCGTGCTGGAAGATAACATCTTGGAGTTTAACCAACAACTCTACAAACAACAACAAGGCGTCAGCATGGGGGCATCTTGTGCCCCCACTGTGGCCAACATCTACATGACCCTTTTCGAAAAGAAATACATTTTCAATGAGATAGCACCATTTTTCGAATCAGTGACCAAATGGTCACGATTCATTGATGATGTCTTCTTTATTTGGTCAGATACGTACGACAAATTACTTGAATTCATAGAATGGATTAATTTATGTGAAAATAACATCAGCTTCACACATAACATCAGTACGGAACGAGTAGAATATTTGGACATCCTCATTAAACATCATATGGGAGTCCTAATAGTGGTATTATTCACCAAAGCCACTGCAAGGAACAGTTTGCTACACTACGATAGCTTTCATCCAAAGAGTCAAAAGGATAATATACCATTTGGCGAATTTTTGCGCCTCAGGCGCAATTGCACGAACATCTTAGACTTTGATGAGAAATCTATTGTAATGAAAACTTTCAAGCAAGAGGCTACCCTAATAAAATTGTAAGGGATGCATATAAAAGGGCCCGATATTATGACAGACAACATTTTCTGACCAATACAAAAACCAAAAAAGATCCATCTCTGGTTTTTATAACGAAGCACTCCATGCTGAATGCCAGAATTCGCCAAGTAGTATGCTCGAATTGGCACATACTTAATGTTGATAAATCCAAAGAAGGGGGCAATTTATCTAAACCTATATTTGCGTACAGACACAACAAAAATTGAAAAGATCACATAATCCATTCTAGGATGAAAAATGAGACTAGCTTCCACCAAAGTACTTTAGATGGAAGTAGAAAAGTTGTTGGTAACTTCAAATGCACTTCGTGTAAATCGTGCTCAATGGCTATTGAAGCACCTACTTTGACATTTAATGACTTTAACATCGTTCCCACAACGCTTAATAACTGTAAATCAACCAATGTGATTTATTTGCTCATATGTCCTTGTCACATGGGATATGTGGGGGAGACAGGAAGAGCATTTAATGTCAGATTAACGGAACACAGATCTGCAATTAGAACGCAGAAACTATCGGCACCTTTGGTACAACATTTCGTTAATCTAGGCCATTTGCCAGATGACATACAGTGGTACATTCTTGAAAAAATCAAACCAAAAGACGGCTTAATGATGGACAAAACCAGAAAAATTAGAGAAGTGTACTGGATTTTTGTCCTTAATACTGCAAGATCAGGACTGAACCAAGAAATACCTTGGGATCAAGCTATCAAAAATAATAGATAAGTAATTTCAAATTACACCTTAGTTCGTCTGAAGTATATTTAACTTACATACACGACCAGCAAAACAAAGTCAGGTTATTAGGATAAAGATTTTATTAGTTGCAATTTGACACAGGACTCTAAACATTAGGATCATATGGTAATAGTTTAACTAGTCTATTATGGCGTGAGTTTATCAGAATAATCTGACCCCAACACAGGCCCATCTCTATAGCACTGAGTCAGGATGTTGAGCATACGCACGTAAACACATAGGGTTTCAATACATCGCGAAAATCGCTGATTTGATGATTATAAAAATATAAGCCATACATTTTTGTTAATCGTAATTTACCAATTTATTCATATAAAAAGAACATGTAACACAATATATACCGATAGGCACAAGTTGAATTCCTTAAATATGGCGGCAGTTTATACGTTCCAGCTTGGCTCCTCCGCAGTCCCATTTCTATGACATTGAATTAGAAGGTCGAACGCACGCACGTAATCCCGGCGGGGATAAATAGATTATATCAATCTCGGTTGTGGTAACCACAGAACCACACGGAGACGCGGACTGCAGAAAGAAAGAGGTGAGGAGTTTCAGGGGGAGTCCTACGTATCTGTTACGATATTACAATCAAACGCTAGATAGATATCAGCGCATATGTGAAATAGAGAGATAGTCAGTGGTGGTTCAACTGACTTGCAAACTAATAGGAAACCACGTTTGCTATCAATTAGATTGATGGACAGAGTCGAGCACACAGAAGACAAACGACCACGTAAACAAGATAAAGACTTATCTCTGTCAAAACATATTACCGCTTTTAATTCAGGTATGTTTGTTTAAATACATTAGCTAATTCCTTCAATTAAGGAGTGAAGCAACTAAAAATAAAACGTAAAACAAATTGATAGAGTTTGAGCGAGTGACGTATGATATATATGGTAAATGGACTGACTTAGGATCAGATTAATTGGCATATTACAATTAGTGCCTTAATTTAGCATAAACGAATCTAAGTATGTTTGGCCATATTTTATTGGGAACTTTTGTTACATCCAGGTACCCAGACCTGCATCTTGCTTGAAGAAAGGATACATTTTAACTATTTTTGGGAAAAAGAGACTTTATTTCACTACCAGAAGCCATGTTGAACGCCAACTGATTATATTTAACGAAGTGAGTATTCGTATTCGTGATACTATAAATTTAAAAATATAGAGCAAAAGTAGGCACTTGGACAATATAAACAGTGGAACAGATCGTACTAATAGTGTAACTAATGCAGATAGAATATAAAATCTGGAATTAGTAAATATATATCCTTTAGGATACTGACTCTTACTTTTGTATCCTTTTTGTCGATATACCATAACCATGTTAGAAAAACGAAGTGAAGAAGATTATTCTGCAAGTATATAAGCCTGGTCCAAGCCCAGAAACGCAACAGGTATATGGATCAAACTTAAATAATAGTCGAGTAGATTGACTCAATACTTACCCAGTCCTGTGAAAGTAATTGTGATGCATTTATGCTTCCATTAGGCATAGACAACCATTGCATAGGATTGATACAGATATCCTACGAACATCCAGATACCGATTTATTTTTCACTAAATAAAAGGTATGCAACTTCTATATAAATCTCAGTCATATGTAATATGTCAGTGATCTTCACACTAATATTACCTTTAGACTATTATTGCTGTGTTTTCATAATTTAAAAAAATTATGACATAGGTGTTGTTCTTGGTCGGATTAGAGACCCTAGACTGGGATTTTTTGCGTTTAAATATCATATTGATTTGTATAGTTTCTCATTAAAAGTATAATGATTGCTACTTTGACTCCCTAAGTCTACAATAGGCTTTTTAATCTACATATATGCTTCTTATTTTGTAATTGTTTTATTATATTTTTTGGATATAGTGCACAAACCTGAACGGGCTCCTGACGAAGGCCTAGCCGAAACGCGTTGTCTACCTACAGCCCATGTATTTCCGCTGTTCATAGATTAATAACCTGAACAGAAAAAAATAATTGTGTTTTGGAAATATCCATTGTTTGAAATGATTAAGTTATGAACACGCTTGCACTGCATTCTGAATCTGAATATTTAATCATGCCACAGCTAGATTTCACTTGCACTTCTTGTGAATTATCCTGTATTTATAAAGAGACTGTATTGATGCATTTTTGTCTATAAATGTACATGTTTATACAGAGAAATTGATTGATTGTAAAAAAATATATTTTTTTTTGTAAAATAAGAAAACATAAATTAACAAAAAAAATATTCATATGGAGTATTAATTAAAGAGAAAAACGATAAACATACAAATTTGGATATTCTGTTATTTGCAAATATATGTTGTAGAAGTATATGCAAGTAAATTTTGTCATTCAATTTTTAGTATTTTCATTGTTCATGGGAGCCAATTCGCAACAAATTTGATTTTGACACTGTGCCCGGTGTCCTACCTTTCCAATAACACATCCAAACAGGCAAACAGAGGCCCAAAATCCCAAACACCCTTTATAACACATCCACCAACATTTCAAACTAAGGCCCACCCACAAATGGACCAATAAAAAGGGCCCACACACACTAACCATGAGCCTTTGCAACAGACTCACCACAGCAACAGAGCACACCCCAACAACTACACCCATACATCTTAACTGATACACCTTCACACAACCTCCTTCACACATACCCCCTCTTCACATTCACACACACATACCTTCACATTCACACACACACACACCCACAACCAGCCACACCCTCACTCCACACCATGCCCACAAACAAAAATCCAAAGTTCACAAGGGAGGAGCTGGACATCCTTGTCAACGAAGTCATCAGAGTCGAGCCACAGCTCTTTGGAACATTGGTCAGACAGACCAGCATAGCCGAAAAAACACGCCTGTGGCAGAGGATCGTCGATCATGTGAATGCTATTGTACCCATCAGAAGGACCAGGAATGAATGCCAAGCCAGGTGGTACGATCTGCGGAGGGCAGTCAAGAGGAAGATGAACGAAGCCTATGCCCACAGCAACATCACTGGAGGTGGGCTGCCCCGCAGACCGGTACATTACCATCCCTTGGAGGAGAAGGTGATGGCTCTGCTCCCTCCGGTGGGAGTACATGGACTACAAGGACTTCCAGAGCCTGGTGAGTACACAAACAACTTATGGAACATCCCAACTACACAAAATGCACGCAACTACCCCCAAGCCCTCACCGGACACAACCACACTCAAAAACAATGCTCATGCCACTAACTACAGAGGCTGGTGAGGTTCTAGGTATACGACGTTCCCATATTGGCAAAATCGACACTAAAATGTATTGCTCTTCTCACCTTGGCCTCGATTCCAGCACAACCTATCAGGGTTGTGGTTGTTGACCCACGGTACCACACATTTTTAGGGTGCTGTATGTGTGTCCACCCTATATACAAGAAACATGTTGACCCCTTAATCCCTACAGCATGTTTACTCACATACCTTACGGTGAGAAATGTGCGGATTATTTTTAATCAGGATGATTGACCATGCTTTGTTAAAATTGTTTGAAGTGGATCACCTACCCCTGTTTTAGTACCCTTTCTTTCACCTGACTTGCACCTACACTCACGATTATTATTAACCCCTCTTCCCCACACACACCTCACTCATCGGCGTTGGAAATAAAGATCTCCGATAGGAAGGCCCCAAAGGGTGCCTGATCGGGCATTGCACCTGCCGGCCCGATAAGGAGCAAAGACCCGGTGATGAAGCAAAACACCCACTTGTTGGGTGTGTGAGGGTCTTCTTTTCCAAAAAAAGGAGTAACCTTTACTCCTGTCTTTCACTTTCCTCACAGTACAACCCTTGTACCCGAGTGTCTCTAATACACCCTGCGTTAATTTTAGGAACTGCATACCCTTTGTTTTCACTTGTCAATGGGCATGTATGCTGGACCTCTGATAATAATAAGATTGATTATTATTAAAAAGCCCCCCCTTTTCCCTCTATTTGTTTGAGACTAACATGTGTATGCCACATTCACAAAGCAAGGCCATGCCATGTCCCACGCTACACGAACCACCAACACAACAATGGATGTCCGCCATGCTGGGAGGGGGGGCCTCACAAAACACATTCTTCAACTCACAATCACACAGCATTGGCCTCATCCCATATGGCACAGGTACATACCCATGCACCATGCTCAATGCACAGGCACTGGCAAAGTACTGACAAGATAGCTGACACTTGGCCCTGCTGTAGGCAGCACAAGGCCCTCCTCTGACCACTACAAACACAAACACCAAAACAACAAGCTGAGATATCTAGGACAGGAACTCACACTCACTGTCATTGCAGCATACTCCATGGGGGGACAGCTACATCACCTAGGAGACACACTGCCAAATCACACTACACCCACTAGCAGGCCCTGTCACACACACCCCTCATTCAACCACACACCCCTGGGATAGCCAAAGTATTTACCCACTCTCACAATGGACATGTCTCACAACAAGACCAATACATAGCCCCAGAAGCAACCAAGACTAAAACCAACAGGTCAAAGAGTCAGGAGGACATATCAATCTTGCACCTGCAACATACCCATCCACAAGTGAACATGCAGGAGAATGTTAGGCACATACAACTACCTGGAGAAACTGTGACAACTTGAATATGTCTGAAAAATGGATGTCGCATGATACAGCATTAACATTGTCTTTCTCTCACACACAAGGCACCCTGATGGATTTCCCCCCAACAATGGGGGGTAGAATCACAGTCCCAGGCTCGGGAGGAACCGGATCCCACCGGCAGCGAAGCCTCGCAACACTCCGTGGATGACCCCGATCCACCTGGCCCCTCTGGTGTCCGACCCCCTGCACCACCTGCTTCAGGAACACCTGTGCCAACCACCATCCCCATTCCTGCCACATCCCAGGAGACACCCAGGAGCCCTGCCTGCACTGAACAACTGAGCCAGTCTGACCTGGAGGGACCAGGTTCACCAGGCACCCAGGAGGAGGCAGACAACCCCGCAAATGCTATCCCTCAGGGGTCCCGGAGACCTGATGTGACCACAGCGGCAGGCCAGGCTTGTGTGGGCAGGGGTGGTGGGAGTGGAGGCAGGCGGAGGTGAGAACCTGACCAGCCAGCTGAAGGGACCGGTATGACACACGTACGCAACATCATTGACGCATACCGGCGTGACACCAGGGTCCTCAGCCAGGTAGTGGAGACCCTCACAGAGATCAAGTACCAACAGGCAGAGCAACACGCCAGTCAACAACAACACCAAGGATGGATGGAGGCAAGACTGGCTGAGCTCCTGGCTGTGCAAACGGACATAAGTCGTTCACTCCGTCGGATCGCCGACAACATGGGCAACCCTCCCTGTGCCACCAGGCGAAGACCAACACCAGTCATAGGGAGGGAGGAGGAGGAGGATTCGTCCAATGGAGCGTCCCAAGCATCGTCAAGGCCTGTGTCTGAGGGTCCCGCGAGGAAGGTGGGTCGTCCACGGAAAAGACACTGAGAGGCAGCGGGCCATCCACATCTCCCAGGTCACCTGGCATGGCACCTGGCCTTCATGTGCAACATCATTCACCTCATTGACTGACGTTCTCTGCCACATGGACTTGCTGCTCACAGTCTGACCAATGATGCCGAAGACTGTGGTCTGGACTATGATGACTTCAAATGGCAAGAATACCATCTCCCCCTGTGAACTTTGGATTCTAGGATCCCTGTACAGCACCTATTTCTTTGCACAAATCACACCCCAGATCGAGAATAAAACAAATTAATTTGAATTTGATGTTGCACTCATTTTGCATGAGTCCACAACATACGTGTGGGGAAATGTTAAACTATGCCTGAGTGTTGAACTAACGCCAGCCATACATACCCTGGGATCGTTGGGCCCGATTCACAGAACTAACTTAAGACAAAATCCTAAACTTACTACCATTTTGGTATTCACAGAAGGCACTTACTCATTTTGGTATTCACAGAAGGCACATACTCATTTCGGTATTCACAGAAGTTAGGACTCCTAACTTTAGGACTCCTAAATGCCTTCTGTGAATACCGAAAGTCTTAAAATTAGGATTTTTCTCAGTTTAGTAGTAGTATAGTTAGGACTCCTAACTTTAGGACTCCTAAATGCCTTCTGTGAATACCGAAAGTCTTAAAATTAGGATTTTTCTCAATTTAGTAGTCCTAAATTTAGGACTCCTAACTTTAGGACTCCTAAATGCCTTCTGTGAATACTGAAAGCCTTAAAATTAGGATTTTTCTCAGTTTAGGAGTCCTAAGGTTAGGACTCCTAACTTTCCCAACGATCCCAGGGTAGTCTGGTACAGGACACACAAGGGTCGCAATGTATCATCCAATACAGACATGGAGCACAATACTCAAACGTGATGGCCTCAAGCTAATGAGGGGGGGCTTGCAATACTGTGCAGACAGACCAATGTGGAAGAATATCATGAAGGCATACAGGTCATGGGGCATGTGGAGGGGCCCGGGGAGGGAGTCCCAGGTCTGTTTGGCCAGGTGGGAGAACTATCGGCTGCATGCTGTAGTCCTGTGGATGTGAAGAATGGTGGACAGGGCAAGGTTGGATGCAGGGAGTTGGACAATGGGGTTTTGGATGACAGACGTCCAAGGTTGGTTTGGGGTCTTGGGTTGGCTCCTGAGTGTGGGTGATGAGTCTGAAGGTCATCCTGCAGCAGACATTGAGCCATTGCAGCTATCCCAGGTGGACGGTGATGTGTTTGGGGCGTGCAATGTCGATGATTAGCTGTGCAGATGCACCCGGGATGAGTACAAGTCAGCCAGGATTTTTGCTGTTCTTGCTCCATAGAGGGTGGTGCTGTAGTTGACCCGGCTGGTGTCGGGGACCTTGGGGACGGTCTGTCTTGCCTTGGAGTGGATCTATCTGTGGATCATGTGCATCATGCAGAGGGTGTTGCAGCATGAGGTACAGATGATGTTCATTTGCATGGCAATTGTGAGAAACCAGTCCATGATGAACACCAACTTGTGTGCATTGCCAATGGGTGCTGGTGCAGTGCCCCGGTCATTGGTACACAAGGAGTTGACACAGCTGTAAGGGGACAATCCTCAGATGAATACCCAATTCTTGGCCAAGTCCATCCTCACGTGGCTGATGTTTAGCCATTTTGGAACACACCTCATGGCTCCTTTAAGTTGGGAACTGGAAACAGCATGGTCTTTTGGGAGTGTGATGAGCAGCAGGCTGTCAAAGGCATACGAGATGATGATGAGGTTGTGTGCGCATGTGATGGAGGAGAGGAGGGTCATGGACACATTGAAGATTGACACGCTGAGAGATGACCCCTGGGGCATGGTCCAGATGACCACAGTGTACTACATGCCTAAGGCTCCAGGCAGACTCCCTGGGACTTGCTTGTGAGCTAATACTTGATTTCATTATGGTCCAGACTCTGGATACCAGTGTTGGAGATGTGTGAGCTGACAGTGTGGTAGCACATTGTGTATAATGCTGTTCAGAGTTCGAGGGGGGTGGCCTCACCATTGTTGAGCGGTGCAAACTTGGTGGTGGTGGTGGCCATGCTGACGGTTGCAGTGGTGTGATTACTGTGGAAGATGTTCTTGTGCAGGTTGCCTGGAGCTCTTAGCGTTTGCCTCAGTTTGTCAGTTGCTTGTTGACTGTCTTCTTGATGACATTTCCTGGGTAGGGAAGCACGGTGATGTTCCTTGAGAGCCTGCGGGTCTGCCGTACGTTGTCTAAGAAGGGCCTGGGTCACTGCATGCCTCCATCTACCATGGAATGTGCCTAACTCAAAGGATACATACATGATGTGCTGGACGGGGGCTCTAAGGATGGGGAATGATGTGTAACAGATGTTGTGTTGGAAGGGGCCTGATGAAGATCCCCAGTGGATGTTGGACATGAGCCGGGTGTTGTATTTCCTGCAGATGGAAGTTCAGAACCTGAGGGGGTTTGTTCACGCAGATAATAGTGCTGCCTGCCTCTGTGTGCCAAGCCTTGCGTGTAGCCCTGGGCCAAAATTCCGTTCAGTTTGCGGAAATTGTGATAATTTGCCATTTTCGCGTTCCGCGGAAAGCGTGAAAATGTCAAAATTTTCGCAATCCGCAGTTTAGCGATAATTTGTTTCTTGCTTGAGCTGTAAAAAAATACATTCTCGCGTGCACGCGATCGCCTTACCTGAATCCCCATGTTCGATGACAAGTTTTCCCTACCCGGTCACGTTCTCCATGAGATATTGGATTGTAGGTAGCCATTTTGCGCTGTCTCGCAACAGTTCGCGCTCGCATTATTGTCACTTGTCGCGCGATCACGTCATTTGTCACGCGATCACGTCATTCTTCTCGCGATCATGCACCGCGGGAGTATGAGAAGATTGAGATCTCGAACACGTCCTTCTCCACCGCGAGTGAGAGAGTGAGGACTGGCGCATGTCTAATCGAATGCGAGAAGGAGAAAGAGACCCCGAACACGTCATATCCAACGCGACAGGGAGCGAGAGAACATGATCAAGTCATTTTCGACACGCCATCGACATCCTGTGGAAGTGATGTAAAGCTCGAGAACTCGAACATGTAAAATTTTCAATTTGGAGAAGAATATCAGCTCTAGCAGCATGAAACCTTCTGCAAATGATGATTTTGGATGAAAACAACTCCTCAGATTGACATTTGGCTGTCCTTTTTTGTGCAAGGAGTCCTTTTTTATAAGGGTGGGGAGAGGGAGGAAGTGACACAGAATCTCCAACTTCCTGTTCCTGTCCAGCAGGCTCCTCCCAGTGCTTTGTCCATCTCCTGCTCATTCTGCCTTTGGATTTTGAGCTGGAAAGATCACTCTTTTTGTCTGCTGCATCATTGCAATTGGATTTAGGGATTTTTTGATTTGGCTATTTCACAAGTAAGTGGTTGTTGTGTCTGTTTAATTAGGGGCATTGCAGTTCTTGTAACTACAATTTATTTTTGGTAACTATCATCATTCCTTTTTTTTAAAATGTTGTGGGTAGTACTAGTCAGTAGTAGGCCCGAGCTAGTCATGGGCATGGGCATGGCCTCATGGGTGTGTGTGTGCATGATGAAGCAATTGTTCCTTTGGTGTTTTTTGAATGTATTTCATTTTCAAGCATCATTTAAGAACATGGATGGCATTGGATTGAGTTGGGGAAGTGTATTTTTTTGGGGTGGCCTTTCTGATTTTGTTGGGCCTGGCCATGTGGCTGGTGGTAATTTTGCAGCCTAGGCCTTCAAGCTTGCCTGGCCTTGTCTGCCAACAGGCCTGCTTTTTCATCCACTAGGATCAGAGCAGGTAGCCACAGCTTTATTAATCAAGTGTTTTCTGTGTGGTCTGTTAAATTTAGACATCATTTAGGGCATGGATGGCATTGGATTGAGTTGAGGAAGTGTGTTTTTTTAGGGTGGCCTTTCTGATGTTGTTGGGCCTGGCCATGTGGCTGGTGGCCATTTTGAAGCCTAGGCCTGCAAGCTTGCCTGGCCTTGTCTGCCAACAGGCCTGCTTTTTCATCCACTAGGATCAGAGCAGATAGCCACAGCTTTATTAATCAAGTGTTTTCTGTGTGGTCTGTTAAATTTAGACATCATTTAGGGCATGGATGGCATTGGATTGAGTTGGGGAAGTGTGTTTTTTTGGGGTGGACTTTCTGATGTTGTTGGGCCTGGCCATGCGGCTGGTGCCCATTTTGAAGCCTAGGCCTTCAAGCTTGCCTGGCCTTGTCTGCCATCAGGCCTGCTTTTTCATCCACTAGGATCAGAGCAGGTAGCCACAGCTTTATTAATCAATTGTTTTCTGTGTGGTCTGTTGAATTTAGACATCATTTAGGGCATGGATGGCATTGGATTGAGTTGGGGAAGTGTGTTTTTTTGGGGTGGCCTTTCTGATGTTGTTGGGCCTGGCCATGTGGCTGGTGGCTATTTTGAAGCCTAGGCCTGCAAGCTTGCCTGGCCTTGTCTTGTGCCAACAGGCCTGCTCTCATCCACTAGGATCAGAGCAGGTAGCCACAGCTTTATTAATCAATTGTTTTCTGTGTGGTCTGTTGAATTTAGACATCATTTAGGGCATGGATGGCATTGGATTGAGTTGGGGAAGTGTGTTTTTATGGGGTGGCCTTTCTGATGTTGGTTGTCTTAAAGACATGCTTTTGTTGTATGTGTCTGGTGTCTTGGTGTGCAATGCATGCACCCTGCAGACCTTTGTGGGGCCTGTGAATGTTCCTATTTCCATGTTGTTGCATTAAAAAGACAGAGCAGTGCGCTTTAGCATGCAGCCTTTCGCTGGCTTTTATAGGTCTTTTGTCAGCTCCTGGTGTTTCTCAGGCCCCCTGCTTGTTTGTGTTTTGTGAGTGTCCATGTGGCTGGTGGCCTTATTTTGTGTTTGGACTGGAAGTTATTAGTGTCCTGCTTTGCCATAGGCCTGCATGGTTTTCCTATTCCTATTGGCTGTTTGGCTTACTGCTTCCATCCATCCACCCCCTTTGCCAGCAGCAGCTCCATGGATGCCGAGATGCTCAAAATATTTAATGGCAAATAGGGTCCACCCCACTTCCATTACATTTTTATTTTGGTGGTTTTTATTAACTGTCCTATCCTTCCTGAGAGTGTGACTGTACACAGTAGTGTAACATAGCCCTTGTTCAAAAGTCATAAATGGCTAGACTATATTTTTTGTTTGCATTAGTACACTACTATGTAACTGAATCACAACAACAAATGCAACATTTCACTGATGTTCTTCTCCTGGCTTATTTGGTTTTAGGTGCACAAAAGACAGAGGAGGAGGTGTCATCAGCATCACCTGGCTTCCCGTTGTACTGCCAGCCAGACAGAAGTCAACGTGTGACCAGAACTTGTTGTGCATCTGCATCCTGCCTGACATCTGAAGAAGATGGCCCCAAAGAAAGTTACCAGGTCCAGCACCAAGAAAGTTGCCGGTGAGAAGAAGGAACAGAAAAAGGAAGTGCCATTAACCACGACTGGTGGTGTGCCGGCCGATGTTTTTTTTGGCACCAAAAAAGTTACGCCTGCAGCAGCGTTGTCCGGGAATCAAGCTGGGAGCAGCACAGCGGTCCAACCCCACCAATCAAGGCCCAAGGGCTTTAGTGTCGCAGAGGTAGCCAGTCTACTAACGAGCAGCGATGTTGAAGAAATTTCATTACCGCAAAGTAGTACACAATCAAATTCAACGCAGGCGCAAACTCAGAGATCAGTGTGCAGCTGCAACAAGAACAGCAGCAGCCGCCACAACAAGAACAGCAGCAGCCGCCGCAGCAAGAAGAGCAGCAGCCGCCGCAACAAGAACAGCAGCAGCCGCCGCAACAAGAACAGCAGCAGCCGCCGCAACAAGAACAGCAGCAGCCGCCGCAACAAGAACAGCAGCAGCAGCCTCAACAAGAACAGCAGCAGCCGCAACAGTCCACCATAGTAGTTGTTGCTCCTGACGTAGGGGCATTTCAGGAAATTGAGCTTCCTGCAGACAAAGTGGAGCAAAGTCAAACCACTGTTTCAGAAGATCTATTGTCTTCCAGACCACCAGCAAGGAAAAGGAGGCTTAGTCCATCATCATCTTCTTCAAGCCACGCTTCTGATGATCGTGATGCCACTTGGCTCCTTCCAGCTCAGTCTGAGAGTGATATACGCCACAAGACAATGCTTCTGAAAAGGAAGGTCCCAGAAAAACTTAGAGTTATGGAGGTAGATGTAGAAGAGGGGGGTGATGATGATGTTGATGAAGACGAGCCAGTCATCACGCACATTACTCCCGCCCCAAAGGGATTGGAGACCAACATTCTCACCCTATAAAGAAAGGATGCTACTGAGCAAGATGTAACACGGATATCACCAACACAGGTTACACCACCACTACCTCCAGCTGCCATATTTTCCAAGGCCCGGCAGGGACCTACATCCAGCTCAACCATCTCAGTAGGTAATGGTAGTAAAAGTCACAGTCTAGGTGCACAGGGTCACATTTCAAGCACACTATCCAGTTCATCTGGTATTGAAAGTAGCGCATCCAGCAGTGCCAGAAAGTTCTCCTCCCCAGTTTGGGACTTCTTTTCTGTTAGCGCCAAGGAGGAGAACGTTGCTATATGCTCAATTTGTCGGCAAGGTGTTAAGTGTGGTAAGCTTGGTACAAACTATGGTACCGGAGGACAAGCAAGTCATCTCAGAATACACCACACTATCGTGTGGGAGAATCACCTACTTCAGTTAAAAGAAAGTAGAAAAACTCAACCCATTGAAGTTGGTCAGGAAGAAGCAGGGAGCGCAATTATTGCAGTGGAAGGTGAAGAAGAGGGAGGCATTTCTAGCCCTGTCCCCAGTAGTGCAGTGGTACCGCCCACATCCTCCTCAGTAACATCAGAGTGGCACCGCAGTAAGAGCCATACTCTGAGTCAGGCTGTGACACCAAGGCGACCGAGTACCGCAATGAGACAATCAGTGTCGTGGAGCCTTAGTGGGTTAATGAAAACAGCACCACAAAGGAAAGTAATCCAGCCTACCATTGAGAGCATGTTTAGGTTGGAGGGGAAGTTCCAACGCAACCACCCAACGGCACGGTTGTACAATGCGAAGCTGACTAAAATGTTAGCGCTGGACCTTCTTCCTTTTTCATTTGTGGAAGGGGTGGGTTTCCTTGAATTTGTGTCTGCCATCTGCCCTAAATGGAAGGTTCCCAGCCGGTCCAATTTCGCAAGAATTGCTGTTCCGGCACTACATCATGATGTGCTGGAATTGGTTGGACAAGCTTTGCAGCAGAGTGCTGTTCACAATATCCACCTGACAACAACATGTGGACCAGTTGCCAAGCCACAGATTACATGTGCATCACTGCACACTGGATCTCTTTTGTGGGGGTTAGAGATAAGCTATCTGCACGAGGTGCTGTTGACACAGCTGCGATTTTTGAAGGTACTCGGAAACATGCAACTGTAGCCATGTTTGCCATGGAGAAATCTCATATGGCTGAAAGCATTTTACACGAGTTTCGCAGCAAGGTTTTTGAATGGCTGCGGCCAAGAGGGCTTGGTATTGGTTTTGTTGCCACAGACAATGGCAGTAATGTACTTAAGGCCATGGAACTTGGTTCCTATTTCAGGGTTCCATGTTTGGCGCACTGCATAAACATTATAGTTCAAGACTTTCTGAAAAAAGAACCCATAGTCAGCAATTTAGTGGCCATCTGCCAAAGAATATGCACTCATTTCAGCCATTCTTTTAAAGCTCGGAAGGAGCTGAGGATCATCCAATGTGAACATAAGATGCCAGTCAAGGCACTCATCCAGGAGGTGGCAACACTTTGGAACTCAACGTATTACATGATTGATCATCTGTATGAGCAGTACAGGTCACTCCATGAATATGTCTGGAAAAGAAAAGGGGATGCTACTGTTAAAGGCATGAACCTTGAGCTGGAGCAATGGAGCCTAATTAAATGCCTGACTGAGATGCTTTGTCTTTTTGAGGTCTTCTCAAGTGAAGTCAGCAAGGAGGACTGTACGATGGGCCAAGCTATCCCATTATTGCAAATGCTAGAGCATCAGCTGAATAATGTGTCTGAATCATACAAAGGTGTAGAGGACAAAAGGGAAGCTCATGACTTGGTGGAGAGCTTATCCCGTCGCTTAGCTGAAAATGTAAGCATACAAAATAAAATTTTGTCACAAGAACATTACATTTGTGCCACAATTCTGGATCCACGTGCAAAATTTGGACTGAAGAGATTCTTGGCTTTTTCCGAGATTGATGTTGCCCACTACAAAACTTGCATAGCTGAAGCAGCCAATAAGTTGGAAAACGAACGGCTGCTAATTAAAAGCCAGCAAGATCAACCCACAAGCAGTACTGCAGCAGGCCATGCAGGATCAAGTGCAACTTCGTCGGCTGAGGGCAGTGCGTTTGGATCACAACACTCACCATCACTATCGACCACAGCAACAATAACTGGATCAGTAGGCGGAGTACAATCATTACACGATTGGTATGTAAAGTTAGGCATTAATAAGCACAGTGCTGATGCACAGAGAAAAGAGCCCGAAACCTTACCAGCAGCAACCCTGAACATTGAACGGATGGTCCAGGCCTATCTGGACGACCCAACAGAGATGTACATTGATCAAAACCCATTGAAGTATTGGTATAGGAAAAGGTCTGAATGGCCACAGCTCAGCAGGCTGGCGATAAGCTATCTGGCTTGCCCTGTCGCAAATTTCATATTGTACAAGTATTAGGCCCAAAACACATGGTGGTTGTTATGGATACAGAGATTTCAGTTGCAATGTGTCCATCAGGTGAGCAGGAAGAGTCAGTTGGGCAAAAATTACAATGTTGCAAAGTGGTGGTTGCCTTGCAATGATTCTCAAAATTTGAATCATGCAGATTCGTGTCATCGGTGTAGGTTTAAAGGGATTGGTGTAAACGTAGGATGCTAATGATTCTGAACAATCACCATGTATTCCTGTAAGTGAAAGCACCTGAGCAAGGCAGATATAAGGCAGCCAGCACCCCTGAGAGGGCACTTGCCTGCACAACTTACCTGTCGACCACATTGCTGCAGCCTCGGATTCCTCTGGCACCTTGTCGCGGTCTGTGGAGAGGGCCCAGCCATTCACCCTTGAGGAGAATGAGGCATTGCTGGATGCCCTCCTCCTACAGTACCCCCTGCTGTATGGGCGACCAGGGGTTCAGGTGAGTGCTGACTCAACTACCTTAAACTGTGCACCTTTTTTGTGACTGTCACTTCTGGCATTGTGTCCAAGAGGGACAGACAGGCAATGTTGTTTACAGGTCCCGGGGGGAGGGTTATGTCCCTCATGCAGAGCATGATGTAGTTCCTGTGTGCACTCCTGCCTTGCATTGTGCTTACTGTGACATTCACTGCATAGTGCATGACTCATTCAGCATGTCAACTCCTTTGTAGATTTTAAAATTACAGTCCTGAGGTGATTGGGTGGTCCCCCATGTGTGACAGGTGACTGTACCCACAGATGTGTCTGAGTTGAGTGGACCTGTGGGGAGGGTGTCCGAGTGATGTGTACGGACTCCTGGGCATTGATGTGTGTGAATGTTCCTTGTCATGTGGGTGAGTGTGTATGTGAAGTGTTGCACCACAGCTGCATGGAGGAGGCAATAGCTCTACCCATGTGATGTGAGAAGTAAGCTGTGCTCTGTGTCTGACTTGCTGAGCTAGCACGACACCTGTGATACCCCACAGGCAAGTGGCACATGTGCAGAGTGAGGGTTGTATCCGCTGTTGTGAAGGGCAGGTGATTGCTCAGTGCCTGGGTGTGTCTGTGTACTCTGCTGGGGTTGCATCAGTGGACTGTGGCATGTGACTGCTTGGAGGTGCTGTCCATCAGCCTGCTGTTGCATGTGAAGCACAGTGTGTGCCATGATCAGGGAGTGTGTCGCACCCCTTCTGCCACCTGTGTACTTTCAATGCCATGTAGTGCATTGGGGCTTCCACAGAGGACAATATGTATTTGAGATTACAGCAATTCCTTGGCAGCATCCTCTGCCCTGTTCAACATAGCAAAGCTGTTAAAATGTGTGTCTATGGGACATGGAGCTGGTGTAGTGATGTTGTCTCACTTTGTCATCCTCACAGGTAACTGCCTACGAGAAGGGACAGGTCTGGAAGCGGATCGCCAGGGCCGTGAGATCGGCAGGGGATCGCAGTCGGCACCTAGCCCAAGTGAGAAAACGCTGGCAGGACATCCGGTGCTGGACCCGGCGGATTGCCGGGGTCCAGCTGGAGCTCTCAGCACCTCGCCCCCACGGCGGGCGCTGACGCCTGACCCCCCACATGACGCGTGTCCTGGCGGTGGTCTTCCCAGACCTGGATAGGCAGTTACAGGAGAGACTGCAGCAAGGAGGGGGTAGGTACATGGCTGTTTGTTGTGTTGTGTGTCACCAGCTTTTTGAAGTGCTCTGTAGCCTGGATACACTGCCGTAGTTAATATGTGCATTGCATTTACAGTTCCCCAATGTCAACCGGTGCTCTTATTCATCCCTTCCCCTCCTTGACATGTGTCCCCTGTCTGTGTGTAATCAGATTTGCACATGGTCATCTAGGCTGCCAGTTAATCCATTGCACATTGCTTTCTGCATCATGTGGGAGGGTGGTGTGTGACATGTGTTGGTACCTTGCCTGTGCCCTGACCTGTTCACTATGTTGGGGGTCCATATTAGTTTGCACTGATGATGAGTGTGAGGTTTCAACTGAACACCCTTGCAGCATGCATGACCAATGTTGTGGGCTCAGACATTATGTGCAAGAGTGGGAGGTATGCATAGTGCCATGGCGGTTGCTCAGGTTACAGTCAGCTAATACCATGCCAATGGATCGGTGTGCCCACCACAGTCCCCTGAGTCACCCTGGCCTCATAATCATGTGTGTCACCCAAAAATGTGCCCATTCTCTGTGTGTTCAGCATAGTTCTTCCTCTATGGCATTGTTCTCAGGCCTCATTTGTACTTATCCAATGTGTGTTACATGTGTCCCCTCTACAGGGAGACACCATTTGTCTTGTGCATACTCACACTGTGCAGTGCCTGTGTGGCTATTCACAACAATCTGTTGATGGTTGTATGTCACAAAAATGTAATGCCAGCCTCAGGAGGTGATGTTGTGTACATTTGGGAATTGTAGCTGCACATTTTTGTTATCCCTGGTTAAGAGGTGTCACTTCTTGATCTGTCTCAATCACATTGTCTCAGGTATGGGGGGTTTGTGTGGTAGAGTCCTACATTTCTCCTTGCCAGGTCTGACCTGTATGTGCGAATTGGCTCAACAGTGAATCACCGTGCAGTGACCCAGTGATGTTGGTGCAGGGGTTATTGTTTGTGTTTTGAAGCCTGTGTCATTTGTTTAAGAACATGATTCCTGCCCATGCATTTTTGGCACCTGTGTGTGTTTCAGCTACAAGGCAGTTTGGTCTTTGTGTGCTGACATCTGTGTGGACATTCTGGCTTGCCATGAGGGTGTCTCCACAGTACAGCTATGCTTTTTTACAACACAATTGCAGGCCCATTATCTTATGCATTGTCCTGGGTTTGGACATGTGTGCCACTCCACATGACAGGCATTGTGTCTTATGTGTAGACAACTGTGTCATCAGGTAACGGATGCCCATGTGCCAACAGACATAATTCAAGTAGTTAGTCAGAAATGATTGTCCCTTGTCAATCCCAAAACTCATCAACAGCTCTTCATGTTTAAAATGCTTGACTTTGATGTTTTGTTGTTCAGCACAATAATGTGCCTGCATGACAGATGTCTCCAAAGGAGGTGCACACCAATCCACTTTGACACTTTCATGTAACACGCTGGCACATTTTTAGAGAAGCCACTGTCCTAAATTAACTGTTTAGCAGATAATACATATTCATGTTCCAACAGTGCTATGGATTTTGTGTACGTCCTTTGTTGGTGGTGATACCAAAGTAACAGTGTCTTGTCATCCAGAGCTCGGTGGGCCCATGTATATGTACTTTCAGCAACACCATTTATTTCTAACTGTGGCTTCTTTACAAAGGCTGCCGGATCCTTCAATGACTGTGTAAATCTGTTTTTGTGTGCACCTCCTTGGGAGGCATCTTTCATGCAGGCACATGTGTGTTCTGTTCACAAAATGGGTTACAACAAACAAATGATGGACGGAATGCTGACAATGCAGACATTCTCCCCCAGTCAAGAGATCTGGGTTAAATCCATTGTTCTTTTGCCCACTACGCCACCCCAGTTCAGACATGGCCATATGCAAATCAGTCTTGACCCTGTGCCTCATGGGAACAGTCCAGCCCGAACTGCCAAGCCATGTCTTCCCTGGACCGGAATCAAGCATCCTAGGACCGGTTTCTGGCTATCAGCCGTCATCAGCCAGGATAGCTTGACTCCAGTGGCGTAGTGAGCACGGGTCCCACGATTTAACCCAGATCTCTTGACTGGGGGAGAATGTCTGCATTGTCAGCATTCCGTCCATCATTTGTTTGTTGTAACGCTGTTCACAAAATGGCACATTCTAACATTCTAAACATGTCGATTGTGTAAAGTCTTGTGAGTCCCAAGGGATCAAAGTGTTTTGGAATTTGTGCTGCACAGTACTTACAGGTCTCAAGGTGTGGGGACACCTTGAGTATTGAGGTGTGTCATTTTGGCTTGGGTGCACCACTACTGTTTCTTTCAGGGTAACCAAGAGGTGGAATGACTTCATTGTATTGCTGTGCTCACCTGTTCACAGACACTAGCTTCTCAGTGCATTTCTCATTAAAGAATTGGCCTGGTATGTCCTTTTTTTCCTTGTGTCCAAGTGGCATAGTGGGTCTACCAACTGGGGAGTACAGGGCTTAGATATGTGCGGAGTAATGTAGCTGTTACTTATGATGCATTGCCTGATATGCAGTGTGGCCTATTGTTTTTGTACTCTTGTCAGATGTATACAGGTGACTGATGGTTTGTGTTCCTTCTCCTTGCCCACAGCATCATCCACGGAAACCGAGGGAGACACCTGCACGGACCTGGAGGAGGGACCCAGCACCAGTGCCACCAGTGCTGAGGAGTCTGCTGGAGCCAGTGGCACGGAGGGCGAGGAGAGTCAGTCAGAGGACCTGTCTGGTGGCGACACCAACTACGACGCAGACGGGTCGGAGGCTGACCTTATTGAGGAGGTAGAGCCTGCTGTAACAGCTAGCAGCAGCCCACCATCTGTCCCCGCCTCCTCCATTCCAATCACCGCCCTCCCAGTAGCTCCGGTCCCTTCTGTCCATGCAGAGCCACTGCATGTCTCCTTCGGGCCAGGCACCGCACCCCCTACCCCTGTCACCCCTGCTGCCCTCAGTGAAGAGTCTGTGGAGATACAGAGGCAGTTGCAGGTTGGGCAGGCATCGGTGCTGCAGGTCCTCCATGGCCACACCAGACTGCTGACACAGATGGTGTCATTCATGGAGGGCATGTCAGCAACGATGTCTGACCAACGCAGGATTCTGCGTTCCATGGACTCTTCCCTGACGGCAGCAGTGAGTCTTCTGCAGCGCTCCGTCCCCCCCTACCCTGGACCCATCCAGACTTCCCTCTCCCATACCTGTCCCAAGCACACCCAGACATTCCCACACACGCACCCCACCAGACACAGGCAGCACACCACCAATGAAGGGCAAGCACACACCTCCTGGCACGCACAATCAGGGGGAGGTAGGCACACCCACAGGGTCGGACACAAAAAGGCAAACACGCAGCCACAGTCTGAGTCCGCAGTCCTCACAACCCTGTCCCTCTACAACAACTCCCCTTGGCTCCCCTTCCAAACGGTCACCCCAGCAGCTGTTTCTGGCTGGGCTGGACCTCGCCCCTGCTGAGCCACCACGACACAAGCAGGCGAGGAAGTCCCCAGGCAGGGGAGTTGAGTCCACCACCACCTCAACCACATCCCCCATGAGCGCTGCGCCCCATCCCATGCCCACCACACCCTCCCTTGACCCTGGGCAATCCTGTGGTGCAGGGGCTCCCCTGGACGCACTGGCTGGGGTGTGCAGCGCAGAGCTGACCACCACCTTTGGTGCTGCCACCCCCCCTGTGTTGGATACGTCCACCCCTGCACCCACCACACCTACCCTTCCCCCTCCTGCAGTGCCTGTGCCTTCCCCACGGTTGACGAACCTCAGGGTTCCAGTGTGCAGGCAAGCTAGGGGGAAAGTCTCCCATGTTTTCCCCCCCCATGGACTTCAGTGATGGACTTGCCATATGGCATTTGTACATAGTTTTATTTAAATCCACTTCTTTTTTCTGCTGAATAAAGCATTTTATTTTGTTTTGGGCACTATTGCATTGCAGGTAATTAATGTGGGTGCTGAGGCTCCATGAATTGGGGTTGTGGTGATGTGTTATGGTTCTGAGACATGTTTTAGTCTGATGGTCATGAGGTGGACCATGGTATCTGCGTGCCATTACAATGTCTCTGCTAAGAATCATTGTTAGTGTGTGTTACTTTGGATTGGAGACATTGTCCCAAAGAGTGTTCCTTCCTCTGTGGCACCTGACATCTTCCCTGCAAAGAGTTGCCCAATTGTTGTGCTGACCTGTGTCTACATTTCCTTTGTTGGATGACGGATCCTTTCAACTATGGCCAAGCCTGCTCACCGATGTCTCCTGCTGCAGCGTCTGTGCCATGCTTGGTAGTCACTGTACTTGTGTATTGAGTATGTGGAAATGCATTCATTGTGAAATTCTCCATTTTCAGCACTATGCATGTGTGTAATCCCGGCCTAGCACACAAATGTTACTTGTTCTGCAGGGTATTTGGGCACCTGACTCACTCTTGTGGGCATTGTATCTGTGGGAATTCCACCCTATTCCTTCCATGAGAGACAACATCTTGGTGGCTGGCCCAGCACCTGTACATTCCTATCAGTCCTGGGATGTGCATGACAGTGTGTGTTCCCTTTGGCTCTCTTATTTTTGTGGCCAGTTACGTGACTATACAGTCTTGTGTCCTGATCTCAGGGTTTGTATTTTGCTGCATCTACCATGGGTGGGTATGCATGTGTTATTTGTCCTCACACCCACATGTGGTGTGTCATGCATTGGGGGAAGGACATCCATCTTCCTGGGAGTGGGACCCTGCTGTCAGTGATTTGTTGTTACGGCACTATCATCATAGTCCAAACTTAGGGATGCGTACATACACACATGGAGTTGTTGGCATCTGATAATGATGTACACCAACCCATGTCTCTGCCCACTGATGGTAGTGATATGCAGCTACCCCCATGTCTCTGCCCACTGCTGGTATTCCTCTGCAGCCACCCCCATGTCTCTGCCCACTGCTGGTATTCCTCTGCACACACCCCAAGTCTCTGCCCACTGCTGGTAGTGATATGCAGCCACCCCCATGTCTCTGCCCACTGCTGGTATTCCTCTGCACACTCCCACATGTCTCTGCCCACTGCTGGTATTCCTCTGCACACACCCCCATGTCTCTGCCCACTGCTGTTATTCCTTTGCAATCACCAACCCACCCAGCCACCCACCCCCTTGGTGCAGTACACTGCTGTCCTGGACATAAACACACCCCAATATGTAGGTAACATGCTGCACCAGGCCGTAAGCCAAAATTTGTGGCGTGTGTACACCTTGTACCCCAAATGTAGTGGTGGCGTAGGAGTATGCGTGGTACGGCCCGTACACCCGCTCTGAGGGCATGGGTACGGTCCGTACAGGGGCCGTAGGGGTACACGTGGTACGGACCGTACCCCCGCTCTGAGAGCGTGTGTACTCCTACGCCAACACTACTCCAGTGATACGGGCCGTACACACGCTCTCAGAGCGGGGGTACGGTCCATACCACGCGTACCCCTACGGCCCCTGTACTGACCGTACCCACGCCCACAGTGCGTGTGTACGGTCCATAACAGGCATCCCCCTACGGCCCCTGTACAGACCGTACACACGCCCTTAGAGCGTGAGTACGGTCCGCACCACGTGTCCCCCTACGGCCCCTGTACAGACCGTACCCATGCCCTCAGAGCGTGGGTACGGGCCGTACCACCCGTCCCCCCCCGGCCCCTGTATGGACCGTATCCACACCCTCAGAGCGTGGGTACTGGCCGTACCAGGCGTCCCCCTACGGCCCATGTACGGACCGTACCCACGCCCTCAGAGCGTGGGTACGGGCCATACCACGCATTCCCCTACGGCCCCTGTATGGACCGTACCCACGCCCACACGTGGGGCCGTAGGTGTACGTGTACAAGTCCACCTCTGTTGTCGCCGGACGCTGGGATTGTTGGACACGCCCCCCGAAGTGACCAGACCCTGGAGGTAATGTGTGTCCAGATTATTGTAGGTTTTGATTTGGGTATGGGGTATGTTTCCTGCCCCTCACCCCCCTTGGCCCCTGGGTGTTGTACTGACCTTCTGCGGCGTCTGCGTCGGGCTCGTTGCACCAGGTCGTAGGCTATGAGGGCCGGGATGACACGTAGGATGGGGTCCATGGCTGTCCGTAGCATACCGAGACTCCCTTTTCGCGTCGGACTCAGATTTCCGGGAGTTTTTGGCAGCCGTAAAAAAATAGCTGTACGGAGTGACGTAGGGACGGATCGTACTTGCGGGTCCGTAGAACGCTGCCTGACTCCATACGGACGTCGCGTACACGCTATCCAGGATCAGACTCGTAGGTATTTTTCACCGTACGGTCTTTTGTACGAATCGTACGGAAATAGTATTTCTGTACGAATTGTACTTGCTGGATTGTACGGTGAATTTCCTGGGTACGAGTCGTACAGAGAATACGCTCCGTACGACCATTCGTACCCAGGTTTTACAGGATCGGAATCGGCACCTTAATTGTATTTTTACATATGTGATGAGCGAATTGGTTACAAACGAGGAGTCTAACGATGGCACTCATGAAATCAGTTTATACAGTATGCATTTGATGTTGTCCATCCTTAATGTTGATGATATTGTGTGTAAAAAATGGCAGTATGGAGGCTCCAACCATACCGTGAGGAAGCAGCAAGGCGAAACGCCTTGGTGAGGTGTGATCTTGCCTAATAAATTAATAGAAGTATCCCTGGGTGTCCTGGAATCTCTTTTTAAGCGGAGAAAATTGTGCACGATTTTTTTGGGAGGGTATTCAAAGACAGAAAACCTAGTAGTCAGGGAAGTAGAGCTCGTCCTCAAACTCAGAAGTAGGTCATCTAACACACTACTTCCATGACCTGAGTCTCTGTCATCTTCCTCCTGTGGTACTTCTGATATGGTGTAATCCGGTGGTGTAAAGTGCTGATTCATTTTGATCATGGTTAATCTCTCCATGAGAGACTGGTTCTTCTCACTGTGACTGCACCTGCAGCACTAAAAACACACTCAGTGGAGACTCTGGCTACAGGGCAAGCCAGATAGCTTATGTCGGGGGCTCCGTTGATCCTCTCCTCGGAATGACGCTGATGCTATGTATGGTCCACCTCCCATCCGTCCCCAGTCCGGGATATGTATAATACACTCGGACTCAGGAGAAAGGTGGGCGAGGGAAGGAAGGGTAGGGACTGCAGGGAGAGAGACCTGTAAGGAAACAAGCAGACGGGTCAGAAACGGATCAGGTGTATCTATCACCTCCCCCTGCGTCAGACCGTCGTCGTGTTTTCCCCCCTCTCCCTTTACCTGTTGCTCCTTCCTCCCTTTGTCTGGTGATACTCGGTGCGTAGGATAATGCCTTGGCCCAGATAATCTCACTGGGAGGCTGTTCTGCTTGGCAGAAGGGTTCTGGGTATAGTACTCCCTTCTCTCGCGTCCCGTTGGACTCACAGGAAGGCAAGGGTCGAGGGAGATGTCAACCCGAGACAAAGGCTCACAGGGTTGTTTGCGCTGCCACTCCATGCCCGGAAATCCTTGGGCGGAGGAGCGCGGAGGTTGCGGGAATCTCTCACCCACAAAGGTACAGCTGAGCGCTGCTACTTCACACCCGGTAATCCTTGGGTGGAGGAGCGCTGAGGTTGTGGGAATCTCTCACCCACAGATCTATGGCTGTCCCACAAGGCTTGTTGAAGAGCCACCCCTCGGGGTGCTCGCGCTTCAACTCTATGCTCGGTATTCTGATGCGAGCAGAGGAGCGCGCACCTGGGAGGATAACTGCCCGGAAATCCTTGGGCGTGAAGCGGGTATGGGGCACCACAGAGTTCGCTGCGGAGGAGCAGCGGAGCGAGCGCCAGCCGACCTATGGCCCAGGTATCCGGGGGCATCACTCACCTCGCGGTAGGCTCGACAGAGTAGCGGGAATGCAGGCAGGAAACGGTGATCTCTCAGGCCGATGAACAGAACCGAAGGTCACGGGAATCATTGGCACCGCCCCCATGGTTGTTGCGGTTTTTGTTAATTTCTGGTGCGTGCGGGACGTCACATAACGCGCACTTCCACAGGGCCCCCCCCGGGAAAGGTAGTTTCTCCGGGTTTCTTCGCGGCTTGTGCCGACACTCGTGTAATCATGACAGCACACCCCCCTTTACCCCGGTCCTGGAGCTGCAGGAGCCCCCGGGTTTGGAAGGGCAACGACGGTGGAAGGCCGCCACCAGGCGGTCGGCGTGCACCGCCGACGCAGGTTCCCAGGAGTTTTCTTCGGGACTATAACCCCGCCAGGCTAAGAGGTACCACAGCTTTCCCCTCACCAGCTTGGAATCCAGCACCCGCCGTACGACAATCTCCTGTTCATGGTGTACCCACACAGGAGCCGGGACCTTCCGAACAGGATACAGCGAAGGTTTGAGCAGCGAGTCGTGAAACGCCGGGTGTATGCGCATGTGTCAGGGAAGTCGCAACTGTACCGCTACGGGGTTCACGTGTTTGACTACCGGATAGGGCCCTATGTATTTAAGATGAAAGACACTGGGTTTCCGAAATCGGATGTTCCTAGTGGACAGCCATACCCTATCCCCTTTGTGGTATACTGGAGCGGGCCTGCGGTGTTTGTCAGCTTGGGCTTTGTACCTTGATTTAGCTAGCCGAAGGTGTGCATGGGCTTGTTTGAGTGCTGAGTGGATCTTGTTGAGTCTACATTGTAAGTCGGGAAGACAAACGGTCCCACAGGGGAGAATGAAGGGAATAAAGCGTGGATGATACCCTGCTGCGAGAAAGAAAGGAGTTTGGTGTGTGGAGGAGTGTTGGGAATTATTGTAGGCTATTTCTGCCACCCATAGCAAGTCAACCCAATTGTCCGAAGCGTGGTCGATGTAGCAACGAAGATACTGCTTGAGGGTTTGGTTGAGCCGCTCCGTCTGGCCATCTGTTTGAGGGTGGAAACTCGTGGAGAGGGAGGAGCGTATGCCGAGTTCTTGACACGAAACCTTCCAAAAAGTAGCAGTGAATTGTGAACCTCTGTCCGACACAATTCCCAACGGAAGGCCGTGCAGCCGCACCACGTGTACCAACAGGAGTTTTGCCAATGCGCCTGCCGTGGGCACTTGTTTGCAAGCTATAAAGTGTCCCATCTTCGTGAGATAGTCTATAACTACTACGATTGCGTGCATCCTTGATCTTTAGGCAGACCCACCACAAAGTCAATAGATATTCTCTCCCAGGGGTTCATAGGGGTAGGCAGCAGCATCAGAAGGCCTTGTTTCTTTTGATGGTCGGTTTTCATTTGGGCACATACAGCACAGCGTTTTACCCACCGCAACACATCCGGTCGAACTGAGGGCCACCAGAACTGTCTCATCACTTTTTCCAGGGTTTTGGTTCCCCCCGTATGTCCTGCACAAGGGAGTTCATGACACCAGGCGAAAACGAGTTTACGGAGTTTGAGCGTAGGGACCAGGACCCTGGAGCCACATATGGGGAGACCGTGTTGTAGGCGCCATTCTCTATGGCTCTTTAGCCATGAGGCCCAGGCGAATGTTCGTATCCCTTGCTTCACCCCTTGTAGAAAGGACTCGGTCTGTACGCTGCCGATAACTTGTGCTGGTGAGAGAATGGGTTGATCGGGAGATTCCATAGGGAGGCCCGGAAGGGTCTGTCTAGACAAGGCGTCGGCCTTCTTGTTTTGTGTTCCGGGTCGATACGTAACGAGGAAGTGGTACTCCGCAAAAAAGAGCATCAATCTCTTTTGGCGAGGAGTGAGGTGGCGAGCGGACCGCAGGAACTGAAGGTTTCGGTGATCCGTGAACACGGTCACCTGATGTCGGGCTCCCATCAACCAATGTCGCCATTCCAGGAAGGCTTCTCGCATGGCGAGCAGCTCCTTTTCAGAGATGGTGTAATTAATCTCCGCTGGGTTTAATTTCCTGGACATGAAGGCCACTGGATGGAGCTGGCCTGTCTCCAGGTGACGTTGAGAAAGGATAGCTTCCACGGCCTCGTCGGAAGCATCGGCTTCCACTATAAATGGAAGATCGGGTTTGGCGTGACGCAAGATGGGAGCGGAGGTGAAGGCTTGCTTGAGGTGCTCGAATGCGGTTTGGGCTTCTGGTGACCATATGAATGGAATTCCTTTCCTCGTTAACTTGGTGAGAGGGGTCACCAATTGCGAGAAGTGGTGGATGAACCTTCAATAGAAGTTTGAAAAGCCAAGAAAGCTCTGTACGTCCTTCACGGTTTTTGGCTGAGGCCACTAAGCAACTGCTTGCACCTTGCGGTCCGTCATGATTTGTCCGTTGGGGGTTAACAGGACGCCGAGGAATTCCACGGTGGTCACATGAAATCCACATTTTGTGAGTTTGCAAAATAGGTGATGCTTTTCTTGGACTTGTAATACTGACTTCAAGTGACCAACATGTATCTCTAGAGAGGACGAAAAGATCAAGATGTCGTCAATGTATACCACGACGTATTTGTCCAAGAAGTCCCTCAAGAACTAATTTAGAAAGAATTGAAAAGCGGCTGGGGAATTGCAAAGCCCGAAGGGCATCACCAAATACTCAAAGAGGCCGAATCTGGTTTTAAAAGCGGTTTTCCACTCATCTCCCTCGCGAATTCTCACCAAATGATATGCCCCCCGGAGATCCAATTTGGTGTATATTCAATCTTCCCTCACTTGTTCTAACAATACGGGAATGAGCGGCAGTGGATACTGGTTCTTGATGGTCATCGCATTGAGGGCGCGCTAGTCTGTACAGCAGCGTAGCTCACCGTTGGCCTTTGGTATAAAAAAAAGGGGAGACGCTGCGGGAGATCTGGAGGGGCGGATAAATCCCAGCCTTAAATAAGTATCCAGATAGTTACGGAGATGACATGTTTCGGGACCCGTGAGGGCGTACACCCTGCTACACGGGACGGTGGCACCAGGTATCAGATCAATGTGGCAATCATAGTCGCGATGCGGAGGTAGTTGTTCTGCCATTTGTTGGTCGAACACTTCCTTATAGGGGGAATAACAGTCAGGAAGCGTTACGTCCTTCTCGGCCGCTGTAGCCACGTGGTGGGGGGACGCGTTGTCAGGCTCCGGAGTGTCCTCATACAAATGGGGGATGGGAGCAAACTGCCACACCTCCCAGCACAGTTCGCCCCTTAGCATTGTGGTAAATGCAGTTCACAGTGATTTCTTACTTGAATTTTAGCTGTAGTGGTTCACCAAAGTTGGTGCAGGTTAGTGCTGTGAATCTCTAGACACATGTGTTTCTGGATATTATCCGTCTTCAGTGTCCTCATGACGATTGCATTGGACGTGACAAAAGGTGGAACAGAACGTTAACGAGTTGGTAGCCCAATGTATCAGGGGCTCATGTTGTCTTAACCAAGGCAACCCGAGGATAAGGTTACATCGGGGTGCTTGTATGATGTTAAGGGTGAGCCATTCGCTGTGATCTCCTCCTATGGTCATCCTCAGGGATGGGGTAACGTGCCTTATGGGACCTGATTCCAGCTCCTTGCCGTCGACGGCGTAAACTAGTTCGGGAGTGTCTTTAAGCAGAAGGGGGATCCCCAATCGTTCAGCTTTTTTTGTGTCCAAAAAGCAGCCAGTTGCTCCAGAGTCAATCATGGCACTAAAGTATTGAGGCTCTTGGTTTATCTCCACTTGCACGGTGATGAAAAAGTGGTCGGGTTCTCTGGTGATATCTGCTTCCATAGAAGTGATGGTATGACAGCTTGAAGGTTTCCCTTCCTGCTCCTTCAAGCGCTTAAGTTTCCCGCTGGTCCATCACCGGTTATAATAGCTGCTTGTCCAGCACGGGATCGGCTGGTCTTTGGGCGCACAGGGCATTCCCGCAAGAAATGGCCTTTCTTGCCACAATATAAGCAGAGGCCCTGTTTTCGTCGGTGGTCTCTTTCGCTGAGTGTTAGGGATGCTCTCACCGTCCCTATTTCCATTGGGTCCCCTCGGGGCGGCGCTTGTTCCGGATGGCGGGGATGCTCATAGGACGAAGGAGTCTTATCTTTGCGCTTGTGTTCGCCTTTTCTCTCCCTGAGCCGATATTCCAATCGGGAAGCCAGCTCTATCATGGCAACACAGGTGCTTGGTTGTGGATCTATCTGGGCAATAACATCTTTCAGGTCTTCTGAGAGCCCTCTGTAAAATATAGCGGCTTGCTTCGACTCCGGCCAGTCAGTTTCTGCCACTAGCCGCCGAAAGCTGTTGATATAACCGATAAAGTCTGAACTGTTTTGACGGAGATCCAGGAGGTCGCGATCTGCAGAGAACGTATCTGCCCGGCGATCGAAGGTTCTTTCGAATTCAAGTCGAAAGGTATCCCAATCGTATAAGAGGACGTCGTCTCTACGAACGATGGGAACAGCCCATTGAGCTGCTTCTCCGGTCAGGTAGGAAATAAGAAACGCCACCCTGGCTTGGTTGGTGAGAAAGAGTTTCGGTTTGCAGTGGAAATGCAGCAGGACTTGTGTCATGAAGACCTGCACTTTTTGAATGTCTCCATGAAATCTTTCAGGGGGGGCTAAGGGAACATGCGCTGGCATCTCCACCACCACTTGAGGGGTTTGGGGAGTGAGTGTATTACCTGTGTCAAAAGGGTTTCGTTGGATGCGGTCCAAGCGTGTATGCAATGCAGCGGTTTCTGCTCTAGACATTGCCAATTCTATTTGGACCTGAGCCAACGCGGCCAACACGTCATCCAACGTGGCCATGGTTCGTTTTTTCAGCGTGATCAGGAGGAGGTAAATTCGTGGGCCAATGATTCTGTCAGGGCCTCCGTTGATCCTCTCCTCGGGATGACGCTGATGCTATGTATGGTCCACCTCCCATCCGTCCCCAGTCCGGGATATGTATAATACACTCGGACTCAGGAGACAGGTGGGCGAGGGAAGGAAGGGTAGGGACTGCAGGGAGAGAGACCTGTAAGGAAACAAGCAGACGGGTCAGATACGGATCAGGTTTATCTATCACCTCCCCCTGCGTCAGACCGTCGTCGTGTTTTCCCCCCTCTCCCTTTACCTGTTGCTCCTTCCTCCCTTTGTCTGGTGATACTCGGTGCGTAGGATAATGCCTTGGCCCAGATAATCTCACTGGGAGGCTGTTCTGCTTGGCAGAAGGGTTCTGGGTATAGTACTCCCTTCTCTCGCGTCCCGTTGGACTCATGGGAAGGCAAGGGTCGAGGGAGATGTCAACCCGAGACACAGGCTCACAGGGTTGTTTGCGCTGCAACTCCACGCCCGGAAATCCTTGGGCAGAGGAGCGCGGAGGTTGTGGGAATCTCTCACCCACGAAGGTACTGCTGAGCGCTGCTACTTCACACCCGGTAGTCCTTGGGTGGAGGAGCGCTGAGGTTGTGGGAATCTCTCACCCACGGAGCTATGGCTGTCCCACAAGGCTTGTTGAAGAGCCACCCCTCGGGGTGCTCGCGCTTCAACTCTATGCTCGGTATTCTGATGCGAGCAGAGGAGCGCGCACCTGGGAGGATGACTGCCCAGAAATCCTTGGGCGTGAAGCGGGTATGGGGCACCACAGAGTTCGCTGCGGAGGAGCAGCGGAGCGAGCGCCAGCCGACCTATGGCCCAGGTATCCGGGGGCGTCACTCACCTCGCGGTAGGCTCGACAGAGTAGCGGGAACGCGGGCAGGAAACGGTGATCTCTCAGGCCGATGAACAGAACCGAAGGTCACGGGAATCATTGGCAACGCCCCCATGGTTGTTGCGTTTTTTGTTCGTTTCTGGTGTGTGCGGGACGTCACGTAACGTGCGCTTCTGCAGGGCCCCCCGGGAAATGTAGTTTCTCCGGGTTTCTTCGCGGCTTGTGCCGACGCTCGTGTAATCATGACAGCTTATTGCTAGATTGCTTAGCACTGGACATTGGCGCCTCTTCCCATACCAATACACCAATGGGTTTTGATCAAGGTAGAGCTCTCTTGTATCATACAGATAGGCCCGGACCATTTGCTCAATGTTCATTGCCAGTGATCCACTTTGCTTGACCTTTGCACTGGACTTAAGCCCTGCTAGTAGAAACTACCCAGGTGCAAATTTGGGGGCTGATGCTCCTAGTCTTGGTGCTCTTGATGTTGTTCTTGTCATTGGTTTTGGCTGCTGTAAGCCAACAGCACTGCCCTCAGGCTCTGAACTTGAAGGCTGCACCACAGGACTTGTGCCCGGGACCCGTGGGCCTCTAATTCCCTGCTGTTCTTTTCAAGCTCAATGCCTTGCTCAACTATCCTTGTTTTGTATTTTCTAACATACCCCTCTGAATAAGGAATGAAAGTGGACAGTAATGGTTTGTACCGTGGAACAATAATTGTGGCACACATGTAATGTTTGGGGGACACAATGTCTCTTTCACCCCTTTTATTAGTAGACAAGAAAAAGATTAAACTCCCAACCAAGTCATAACCATCTTTTTTTCCCTCCACACCTGCGTACATTGCAGACACCTCCTTTAGCTGTTCCTGTAGCATGTGCAACAAAGGCCAGCTTGGCCCATGGTACTGTCCTCGCAGGAAGCAACATCTCTGTCATGCATTTGACTAGGCCCCGTTGGTCCATATCAATGATCATTCTTTTTACAGTTGCATCTCCTCTTTGCATTGCATTCAATGATAGGTCTGTGCTGCTCAAACAGTCGTTCAAGCATGTAACAAGTGGATTTACAATGTGTTGGCACCTCCTGTATGAGTGCTTTAACAGGCATTCTATTATCACGCTGAATGACCCTCAGCTGTTTCAGAGCTTTACATGAATGGCTGAAATGAGTGCAGATTGTTCTGCAGGTGGACAGTAACATGCTTACTTGGTCTTCTTTTTTGAGAAAGTCCTGTACAATGATGTGGATGCAGTGCGCCAAACACAGGACTCTGACATAACCACCATTGGCCATGGCCTTAACTATATTACTGCCATTGTCTGTGGTAAGAAATCCAATATTAAGCCCTATTGGTCGCAGACATTCAAAGACCTTGTTGTTAAAGTCTTCCAAAACGTTTGCAGCTGTATGGGATTTCTCAATTGCGAACATCGCTACTGTTGAATGCTTCCGAGCAGCATTATAAATCTCAGCGGTGTCAAAACCTGCAGATATTTTTTCACTAGCCACCACAAAAGAGATCCAGTGTGCAGTGAAGCACATGTAATCAGTAACTTGACAAATTGTCCACATGTCTGTTGTCAGGTGGATAGTGTGGACAGCACTCTGCTAAAAGGCTTGTCCAAGCAATTCAAGCGCATAATGATGTAGAGCTAGAATGTAAATGTAGTTGAGCTTATATAGCGCACAGCTACCCGCAGTGGGTTTCCCGGCACTTGCTTAGGGAACCCGTCCTGGTATTCCCCTGTGAGATAGCAGGGTATCCACAAGGTGAAAGTCAGGCATCCCGCCACGAGGGGCCGTTGTGGAGATTAAGCAAACTATTGCCCAGAGTCGCAGAGTGTGAACCCGTGAGTCGAGGAGGCAACGGGGCGAGAATTATCAAGTCCGTGGAATTTTTAGCCCAAGACCCGCCGAGGCGGGGAATTGAACCCTGGTCCAGGACCGATCTCAGTTTCCGGGTCTGCTGCCTCTAACCCCTGAGCCACACTTCTCCACAGAACAACAACTCTGACAAAATAGGACCTACTGGGAACCCTCTATTTCAGGCAGACGGTGGCCACAAATTCAAAAAAACCCAGCCCTTCAACAAAAGAAAAAGGAAGGCGGTCCAGAGCTGACCTTTCAGCCAGCTTCACGTTCATACTGCCCCTCCGGTCTAGACATGGCAGGAATAGTAGCTTAAATTTTTTCATTTCCTGATGCCACTGATGCAGGTGACATCTTGAGAGCAGGCGATAGTAGGCTCAATGTGCTTTGCGGCAGGGCAGTCACTGTCCTCTGTTGCCTTGGTGTCTCGACAGGTGTCTTGTGCCATTACAATGTTGCTGATGTGGGCAATACTACTGCACTGATGAGGAGAGGGCTGCTTTGTGTAATGAAGATGTCTTCCTCTTCTTCACCTTCAACCGTGATCAGATTCAGATTCTCTGGTAAGCCGACTTTCACCCCCTTCACCAACACTTGCAGTTTTTTGCCTGCTAAGGTGCGCCTACCAACGGATTGTATGGTGCTTTCTCAAATGGGTTGTTTGGCACTCAGTACCAAAGTTTGTACCAAACTTTCCCCAACTAACACTTGCTCGGCAAAGGGAGCATATGGCAATGTTCGCCACCTTCTGGCTAACCGAAAAGAAATCCCAAACTGGGGAGCTCAACTTTCTAATGCTGGTTCCACTGCCAATGTCAGATGAACTGGCGGTAGGTGGGCGTTTTGATATTTGACTTTCTGCAGTAACTACTTCTACTGAGGTGATTGGGGATGTAGGTCGCTGTCAGGACAGGACAATGCAAATATGGCAGCTGGCATTGGTTGGGTCTGTGGTGCCACTGCCACATCCCCCATGGGAAATTGGGATGGGGTAATGACTGCCTTCACTGGGGCTGGGCTAACATCCATGATGACTGGCTCGTTGTCATCATCCTCTTCTGCATCTGCCTCCATAACTCTAAGGCTTTCTGGAACCTTCTCTTTTTCTAGCCTTGTTTAAGTTGTCTCGTGACTTGTCTCAATCTCAGAATGACAATCGAACCAAGTGCCATCTAGATCATCAGAGAAGGGCTTAAAGAAGAAGATGATGATACACCACTAGCACTTCTTTTTCTAGTGTGAGATCTGGAAGACAATGGATCTTCTGGAGCAGATTGCTCTACTTCCTCAGCATGGAACTCTCTTGAACTGCTCCTACCTCAGGAGGAACTACTATTGGCAGTCGTGGCTGTTGTTCTTGTTGTTGTCCACTTCGCTGAGTTTCCTGCAATAATTGGGTGCTACTTTGCGATAGAGATAAGTCAATGTTTACATCACTGCTCATCGGCGTTGCCATGATTAGACTAGATGCTTCTGTGACAGACATGGGCTTGGGACTAGATTGAGGTGGGTCCACTGATTTGGGGGTGCTGCTCCCAGCTTGTTCCCCAGAGGCTGGCACAGTTTTTTGTTTTCCAAAACCATCCGGGGCGACATGCCAGTGGTGGTGGTGGTAAGCTCCTTCTTTTTCTCACTGGCTACTTTCTTGTTAGCAGTTTTAGGCTCAGCAGTGGCACCTTTCTTTAGTGCCATCTTGAAGCTGGTAGTTAGAAGTGGCACTTAGCTTCACAAGTTGAAGAGATGTCTGATGTGTGGATCACTCAAGCGTCACACCGTGCACAGGCCTTCTTTCTGGCGGCAGTACTGTGAGTGATGTACTGTTGTCTCTTGTTGTCTTCTTGTCATGCACCTAAAAGAAAAGAAGCAAGAAGGACATCAGTGAAATGTGACATTGTTGCTGTTCAATTAGCAGCACAAACAAATATAATTTACTGTGTGGTCACTGCTGTTACTCCATCAATTAACAAAACAGTGTAAATATATGTACTCATCCGTAAAACGGAAAACCACACCAACATATACTTTCATAGTGACTGACCACTCAGGATGAATAAGAGAGAGGAAAAACAACAACAACATACAGATGAACGTGCTTTATGTGCAGCATGTGACGTCACATCACTCACAACGTGTGATGTGGCACTGACTCTGAGGTAGGTGCACCTGACAAATGACAATAGACGGAATAAACCCCAAGACAATAAAAGCTGTTGTGCACCTATAGCAGACATGGGGTTGATTTGATTGAAGGAAGATGTAGTGGGAAATGGTATAAACAAAGATTTTTTTAATTAGGTAAAAAAAATTACTAAATTAAAAAAAAAATACCAATTACTTAATAAAAATAAAAACATTTAATTGCTCAACCATCCATGCAGCCTATGGCAAAAAGGTCCGAATTTGTTTGGATGCACAAAATGACTGCCAACCAGTGTCACATTGTCATCAACAACAGGAAGGTGTCCATTGGGAACAAGGAGAAGACATTCAGGCTTATAGGGAAAGCACACTGGCTGGATCCGCAAATTGGCCGACAGCCACATGGTCACAACAAGAAGCTGGAGGCCTAGGACAAAGAACGCATGTTGGCCTATGGCAAAAGCACATTGGCTGCCTACACAAAATGGCTGCCAGCCACATGGTCACAACAAGAAGCTGGAGGCCCAAAAGGAAGAACGCATGCAGGCCGATGGAAAAAGCAAACTGACTGCCTACACAAAATGTCCGCCAGCCACATGGTTACAACAAAAGTCTAGAGGCCATGAACAAAGAACGCATTTAGGCCTATTGTAAAAGCACACTGGCTGCCTACAAAAACCTGGCAGCCAACCACATGGTCAGGTCACAACAAGAAGCTGGAGGCCTACAACAAAGAATGCATGCAGGCCTATGGCAAAAGCACACTGGCTGCCTACACAAAATGGCCGCAAGCCACATCGTCACTCACAAGTCACGACAAGAGGTAGGAGGCCTGTAAAACAATCAAACAGTACATGCAGGCCTAGGCCGGGACAGTGCACTGACTATGCAAAATGGCCCCTGGCCAGTGGCCACATGGCATCTGGAACAAAGGCAAATGTTGGCCTATTGCAAACACACACACTGGCCAGACAAAGGAGGCATGGGAAAACAGAGAAAACATCATTAATTTGGCAATGCCAAAAACGAAAATTATTGGGCTAAAAAAAAATTCACAACAAGACACATCCTTCAAAGGCATTACCCCACCTAGTCCTGACTCCTATACACTTTTTTCATTAAAAAAAGCATGAAATACCGGAAAAAGCACATTTTGTTTTTCAGTCCAATTCCATGCATGGCCTAAATGCAGTGAACACCACAGAGACTGTTGTTTCATGCACCCATAACTAACACTGGGCCTGTTGGCTGAAAGGCCAATTGGCAGACTATGCCACAGTGTGGATTCGATCAAGATGTAGTAAACTGTAAAACATTTTTGCTTTACAAAAGAAGGAAAATGAAATCCAAAGAAATCACAGGCCACCCACCACAATCAATTTTGAAAATGTATTAAAAGTACAAATAAATCCAGGTGAATAGCCTCAATCAGACAAACAACACCAGTTTTTCAACCTACTTGTGAAATCTCAAATCCAAAGTCCTTAAATACAATGGGATATGCACGAGACACAAAGAGTGATCCTTCCAGCTCCAATTCCAAATGAAAAGTACCCAGATATGAACAAGGCACAGGGAGGATCCATCTGTACAGGAACAGGAAGTTGGAGACTCTGGGGCACTTCCCTCCAGTTGAAGAAAAAGTAAAAAAAAAAAAAAAAAGACTCTTCGCACAAAAAACCACCACCAAATGTCAATTCGAGGAGGTCATCTCTTCTATGTTTTTTTACAAGGGCACTTTGCTTTCTGTCCTATTTTAAAGCAATGCTTAAACCATATTATTGTGCAATTTGACATCCGATGTTCATCTTATTTCATAGTTATAACTGCTCTATTGCATTCACGATAAAGTGCCACTCAAAGTGACACGCATATGGTTTAAAATGTCAGGCAAAAAACAATTAAAATCGTGACAGTTATTATAACTGAATAGGAAAGTTTTAAGCAGAAGACACCTTCCTTGCTATGACAGGCTAAAATGCTGAAAATAACAAGACAAGATTTCCCTCACCTCAGTCTCTCGCCTATAGCCTCTTCCCGGCTGTGGTTCCTTTTCCTCCCTCTAACATGGACCACCCCCTACTTGCTATAAGATGGCTTCTCAGTGTTGGCATGTAATTTCTAACTTTTTAGATTCTACATGAAGATTCTCTCGATCCTTTGGGTGCAATAATTAGAACAATTCTTTTCTAGTTCTGCAATTGAATACACAAGGACTGGTCCACATTATCATTTATAAAACATCTACAGTTAAAGCAGATTAGAATGCCCTGTGTGTCAGCTGTTTCCGATTTCCGATGTGTCAATGGCAAGTGAGGGATCAGAAGTGTAGCAACCATTGATGCGGCAGGTGCAATGACCTCGGATTTGGATTCCTGAGGGGTACATTGCACCCCGAAAATGCTGTATCATACTACCCCAACAGTAGTCCATTTTATCCACCACCTTCAAATTATTATAAGTATTAGCCCTTGTTGCACACTCTTTTCAGCTCACTAACCAGACAACACTATCAATAACTCACCATTCTAACATACCCTTTATGTCACTTCACTGTATGCTACTACACTATATGTTATTACACTCCACGTTACTTAACTATATGCCACTCCACTCTATGCTATTCTACTTTATGCTGATCCACAGTACGCTACTCCACTCTACACCACTCCTGTGTGCTCTCTTCCACTCTATAGGACCCAACTCTACAAAACTCTACTACATTCTGTGCCACACTACTAGACTTTACTCAACTCTATCCCCATACACCCATGTCCAAATTTGCACACAACGCTATGCCCATACACTCTATTGTACAACATTCTACTCCACTCTACAACAATTTCCATCACTGTCCAACACAGCCCTCCACTCTACTGTATGAGACACTATTTAAATTTGTAACACTGTCCTCAACTCTATGCTATGCCACTTCAATGTACTCCACCCCACTCTACACTAATCCACTGGACCCTACTCCACTCTACACCACTGCACTGTACACCACTCCACACTATTCCACTCTATGCCACTCCACTCTTCTACACTCTATAGAGTATTCCACTGTAAGATATTCCACTGTATCCTCCTCCACTCGAGGCTAATCCATTATATGCCACTTTACCTTATGCTGCTCCATTGTGTGACACTCTCCTCCATTCTATTTAACTCCAATCTTCAAGCCTTTATCACATTTAATGGCACGCTACAACATTCTATTCTGCTATATCCCCATACACTCCACTGTCCCCCTCTAAACTCCACTCAATACCTGTACACTCCAACGTACAACACACTATTCCACTATATGACACTTTTGTATACAACACAGCATTCCACTCTACTGTACGAGAACCCTCTACAGTTTACATTCTATGCTACAGCAATACACTCAACTCCTTGCCACTCTACAATACACCAATAAATTCTATTGCACATTACTTCACACTACCTTACACCACTCCATTCAACTCTACTACATTATAAAAGACTTTACCTCACTCTACGCTGGGACACAACAATCCAGTGTACACAGCTACACTGTTTCACACTCTACTACACTTTATGCAACTCCACTTTACAACCTTCTAATAAACTTTATGCCACTCTCCAACACTTTACTGCTGTCTATTCCTTTTCACTCCACTGTACAGCACTGTACTGTACTGTATGTCACTGTACACTCTACTGCACTCTATTCTCCAAAGAGTTGCATAAAGTATTGCATAGTGGACTATTCTAGTCCACTATGCAATACTTTATGCAACTCTTTGAATACCACTGCACCCCACTTTACTCCACTCTATTCTGACACGGTTCTCTATTCTACTCCACTCTGCGCCACTCAATGCCATTGTATTCTATAACACTGTATGCCAATCCACAGAACCATATACTACATGACTGTACTGTACTGCACACCACTCGACTCTACAAAAATCAACTCGACTGTGTGCCACTCTACTCTACTGTAGTCTATATCACTCTCCAGTACTGTACAGCCCCAACTACACTGTACTGTACAGCACAATACTCCAATTGATGAAACTTTACTCAACTGTAAGATTTGCCACTCCGCTCTACTGCACTCCCTACTGCTATAGTCTACAACACACTAATCCACTCCGCTATACTCCACTCTACTACACTTTATCCCACTCTCCGCCACTGTACTAGACTCTGCTCTATGCCACTCCTCCGTCCGACATTCCACTCGACTGTATGGAACCCCTCTCTGGAACTAAGTGCTACACTCTATGACACTCTACTCCACTCTATGCCCATCCACACTACTAATTGTACTATAGTGTATTACACTCGACGCCACACAAACTCAACTTCTCTCTACGATAATGACACAGCACTCAATTCTATGACATTCTCCTCCACTGTACTCTACAGCACTCCAATTGACAATAATCCACTCTATGACACTCTACTTCACCCTACTTCACTCTAAAACACTACTCTCCTCTATGACAGTCTACAACACCCTACTGTACTATTTGACATTCCATTCCACTGTACAACTCGCTGCTCCAGTCTGTGATAGTTGACTCCACTATATGAGGCACCATAAAACACTTTTCCAAACTGTATGATACATTACTACATTTACTGCTCTCAGCTCTAAAATACACCAGTTTATGGCAATAGACTTTACAACACTCTACCCCACTATACTGTATGACACTCAACCTAACAACTCTCCTCTTGCGACACTGGACTCTAGGACTTGAAAACATTGTTATTCAAAAAATGTTTTAAAACATTGATAACTCCGAAAAGGCGAAGCTTAGTTATAGTAAGGAAAATGTATTTTCCCCTCTACTAACCAAGTTTAAACTGCACAGACCTTAAATAATTCTAAAGTTGTTGTTCTAACTTTTATTTACAATTATTCTACCACCTTCAAATTATTTTAAGTAGAGGACCTTTGGTTTTTTCATTGAATATATAAATATGTATATATATATTTACTGGAAAAAGCAAAGGTTAAAGTAACGTTATAGTTAGGTGTGATTAAAGTATATGTTTTTGTTTTTTTAAAAACTTTAGAAATTCACTGAAAAAAATAAAGTTAAAGTAATGGTATAGTTAGGTTAATATGTCAAAGACACATTAACTACTTAAGGTGGGCACATCAGACCACATTCCCTACTTTCACTAACTGATCAAAAGTCAGCTCCCAGAGCCAGCAAGAGTATTTTTAAGGCTCCCGTCAACTGGGAGAGACATTCTGTTTGCTCCGTCTTAATGGGAAACTCAAACATGCTGCTGCCAAGTGGGAGAACACATAGATTTCCATGCCTGTATCACTGCAGGCAGGGAGACCGCTATATCCCGGGGTTGTCTCCCCTGGACTTGTGTGCTGACCCCGGGAGTTGGAGTCCCTGGGGCACTTAATGACTCAGGGAGGAGGGCACGAGGTCCCCTCCCCATTTACAATAATTTTGGCTCTAGCGATGGGCTACCAGGGGTCTTTGATGTCTCGGGAGCTGCCCATCCACTCCCCCATATACATTAATTTGTGCCCTGAAAGTTGACTCCCAGGTGCCTGTAATGGCTAGCAGAGAGGGCTATGCCCTCCTTGGACCCCTTTTTACTCACCTGGGTTCACCCATCACTGTGTTTCTCCAATCTCTCGCTTCTGGATTCAGAACCGTGTCTTGTGTTCTGACTGCGGACTTCGAGACAATATGGCCGATGCCCGGTGGAGCTGCTTGGTTTGGCTATAAAGGAGCCTGGCTCGGGTTTCTCCTGCTGCCGTCACCTACCCAGCCGGACATTGGGGCATGGCTTTCCTGATCCCTCCGCTGCTCTTTTCCTTCCTCTGCCTCCTTCGGAATGAATCGCCGTAGATTGTTGACAACTGGACCAGCCTTGGCGCGGCTAAGGCATGATCGGACACTCCGGATAGCAGCTGAGTGATCTGGGGTGAGATTTCACCCTTCCGGACTGTTCCCTTGCCCTCTGGGTTGGGGCGTAGCTGTCCGCCCTGACGCTTGATCTCCTGCTGCGATGGGGCTGTATCGGGGGTGAGTGCCACATCGCTGCTGGTCCGGTGCCCCTGAATTCTTGTTTGCAATCTTCCGATCAAGGGGAGGCTCGCTCTCCCGGTCCCCACTGCTGCCTTGCTGCCTACCCCCATCCTGGCCATCTTCCTGGGTGTACGAATCGACTTCTCTGCTGCCTCCCGGAGCTCTTCTACATGATCACCCAAATGAGATCGGTGATCTCCCGCCCCCTTTCTCGTCTCCGTTCCTCCGGCTGCCTCCTGCTTTCCTGTCCGGTTACGTGGTGTCGACGTCTTAGTGACCTTTTGGACTGAATTCTTTGTCTTTCATCTTCCGGCCCACCATCTTGGGATGAACTGTCTGGTATCCCCACCCGGTGTCCTCCATTTTGTGGCCCCGACCGATCACCGTGCCAGAGCATGCCGTTGTTTCTTTTTCTCCCTATATGGCCCGTCGGACCGTGGCCTTCATGTCAACCCCTCCCTGACTCTCCCTTTCCCCTCCTTATTGTGTTTAATCTCCTCAAGGCTTGCTTCTTCACCCACCCTCGGAGACTCCTCCTACCTTTGCGATCCGACTTTATGGGATCCTGACTCTGATGTTTATATTTCCTGGTCCCCAATCCTATTAGTTGACTCTTCATCTCTATTCTTGTTTACTGTTTTCCCATGATCTGCTTTCTTCCGCAGCTTTTCCTTCCGACCTGATCGTTTGTACACCCTTGATTCCCCCCTCTTCCTTCTATTCCCCATGAACCTTTTCTAGTTGTTTTTGCGATGCTCTTTTTTTATTGGACCCTGTTGTTTTCTCCATTTTAGTTTCTCTCTCATTTTCCTGTCTTGATCTGCTTGCCGTACTCCTTCCGTACTGGTTTTCACTCTTCCTTCTCTGCCCCTTAGGATGTTTTTGTCTCTACTTATCCAGCGCTAATACTGTCATATCACTGTGTAACTTTACTTCATCATGTGTCATTCTGCCTCCTCCAGTAACTCATGTTCTTTACTCTTGTTTTTACTTTGTAACACTGTGCAATATTTAGTTTTTTCGCTGTAACTTGCTGATACTCTTAAAGTATCGCATACCTCCGGGTCTAGCCAGGGCTATATAAAACTCATTAAATAAATAAATACATAAAATAAAATATGCTCCTCTCCCATTAATAAAACAAAGCATCCCCGGCCTGCATGTTTTTTTGCTTTTCTTTACAATCTCACTGGAGTCCAGCAAGATCACGGAAATTTTTGCTGTTTTGGGTTTTGTTTTTGGCTGCGGGGGCCCCTCTGGGTCTGGGCAGGTATCCCTACCCTACCCCCTTATATGATTTTTTTAAAGTTCATGACAGGAGACTAAGCCACCGGATCCTGTAATGACTGTCAGCAGCATTTTTCTCATGTTGCTTGCATCCAATCTGAGCCCTCGCTCCTGCAGGATTCTGACTGCCGGGGGAGCAAATTGACCCAAGGTGACAAGCTCCCTGACCACAAAAGACTCTGGGCCTCATTTATGAAAAGTGACGCATCACTGCGTGAAAACAGTGATGCGCCACTTTTCACTGCGCCCTCCCTGCGACTCCAGTGATGCGTCATATATACAATATGACGCATCATGTCGCAAGGAGTCACAGATACGTCAGTATTTCTGACGTATCTGTAGGCGCAAAAGTGACGCATCGCTGGAGTGTGTCACAAAAGTGACGCAACTCCAGCAATGTGTCCTTTCACATGGGGCAAGCCCCATGTAAAAGGGCCTGCGTCAGTCTTACGCCTGCTGTGAGGCAGGCGCAAGAAATTGACGCATTTGCACCCTAGAAGTGGCGCAGTGAAATCTCGTAGATTTCACTGCGTCACTTCTACGACCCTTTGTTGCGTCAAAACGCCCCCCTTGCATACATTATACCTGGCGCAGGTATAATGTGGCGCAGGGGTTTACAAAGTGACGCATCTACCTAGATGCGTCACTTTGTAAATATGGCGCAACATGGCACATGTTTTACGCCACTGGTGCGTCACAAAAAGTGACGCACCGGCGGCGCAAAAGTGACGCAGGGGCTCATAAATGAGCCCCTCTATTTTTCAAAATTGGGTTTGAGGGACTCTTGTGAGGATCCCTTAAACCCAACTGTGGCGATATCTATACTTTTCCAACCTTAATATCTCAAAAACTACTAAATGGAGTTACACCAAATCAATAAGCCCAATGTTTGGACCAAGATCTAGCTTCTTGCAAATTATTGGTGTCATTCCGTTTAGCAGTTTTTAAGGTAGCCCGTCTTAAAGAAGCATTTGAAAAGTGCATGGGGATTTTGCTTCTTAGGACCCCCATTTTTTATCGGCCCCTGATAGACGGATCACCCCAAAAATACATATATATATATATATATATATATATATATATATATATATATATATATATATATATATATATATGGGTGTGTATGTTGTGTGTTTGTATATATTTTCTGGATGGGGTTTATGGGTGTAAGACTGTTTTTAGAGGTGGGTAGGGGCATAGGATGGTAAGAAGGGTATTTATGCGGATTAGGGGTGCATATGGGCATCGGGTGGTAAGGGTATTTTAAGGGTTTAGGGGTGGGTAAGGACATAGGGTAGCAAGGGAATTTTTAAGGCTAAGGGGAGGGTAGGCATATATATGGTGGCAAGGGTATTTCTGGGGGCATTGGGTGGGGGTAAAAGCATATGGTAATAAACAATAATGCTTTAGGGAGGGTAGTCATTATGGGTAGTAAGGGTATTTTAGGGTTTATGTAGGGATATGGGTGGTAACACAATTTTTTGGGTTAATGGGTGGGTAGTGGCATAGGGTGGTAAAGGTTTGTTTAGGAATTATGAGTTGGTAGGGGCATATGTTGATAATTGTAATTTATAAAGGGGAGGTCAGAGGGTTTTCCCCACGATGAAAATAACATGTATTTTTTTATAGTGCATAGGGGTTGGGGGTCTCCCCCTAAAAAAGACAAAACCTCAGTTTAAAATTATATATATATATTTGGAGAGAGAGAGAGCGAGAGAGAGATATTTAACGTACCTTGTTTATACTTACCTGTGTGGTAAAGGCATGCATGGCAAAGGTATATGCTTGGTAAAGGCATGACTTGTAGAATGATACAACCTTCCGGACAGCTGGCTTACAATGAGAAGGTGTGGTGCTGAGTATTGGTCAGCCCAGCAGGGCAGCCCTTCTTTCAGAGCAGCAGTCCAGCAGAGTGACAGTCCTTGTAGTAGAAAAGCAGTGCTTCTTCCTGTCAGAGTATCCACAGGTAAAAAAGTGTGCTGAAGAGATGGTGTATGTGATCCTTCTTTCATGCAAATTTGTACCTCTGAAGTGGGCAGAGGCTTCTAGAGGCAAGCTTTTGAAGTGCACAAATGTCCTTCCTTCCCTGCCCTTTCTCCAGACTAACCACAGGGGATATGCAGCCCTTTTTTTGCGTTCCCATGCCATTCCAGTGTGAGCCCAGCCATGTTTAAATCCGTCTTGGCCCTGCGCCCAATGAGAACAGTCCAGCCCGAATTGCCAGGCCACGTCCTCCCTGGACTGGAAACAAGTATCCTAGGACTGCTTTTGGGGTTTCACCCCTCATCAGCCAGGATAGCTTGACTCAGTGGCATGGAGAGCACGGGATCCATGTATGGGCATACCCGTCTCACTCGGGTTGACAAATGCAAAAAGAACAATTAATTGACAGAATGCAGAACAATGTCATACATTCACCTCAGTACAGAGATCTGGGCCTAAATCTAACGTTTTTTTACTCACTATGCCATTCCAGTTTGAACTCGGCAATATGCAAATCAGTGTTGGCCCTGCGCCCAAAGGGAACAGTCCAGCCTGAACTGCCAGGCCATGTCCTCCCTGGACTGAAACGAGCAACCTAGGACAGGTTTTGGGCTTTCAAGCCTCATCAGCCAGGAAAGCTTGACTCCAGTGGCATGGAGAGCATGGGCTCCCTGTGCCACTGGATTCAAGCTATCCTGGCTGATGAGGGGTCCTAGGATGCTCCTAGGAAGGACCTGGCTTGGCAGTTCGGCTGGACTGTTCCCATGAGGCACAGCGTCAAGACTGATTTGTATATGGCCAGGTCTAAACTGGGATGGCATGGTGAGCAAAAGAATGATGGATTAAACCCAGATCTCTTGACTCTGGGTGAATGTTTAGATTTTTTCTGCATTCCGTTCATCAATTTTGTGTCTTCAACTTACTAAAAGTAGCATTTTGAAAATGTAATTTAAAATTTGATTGCACCATAAGTTAGGATTTAAAATTAGGATTCCAGAGACACCAAACATGAATTAGTTATTGTTTCGCATTTGGAAATTACAATTATGAAAGGGAGTAAGGCAATTGTAATGTTATCTTATGGGAGAGATAGGACTTGAGTTAGTGAAAAACAAATTTTGGATTTTTTTGTACGAAATTCTTTATTTATGAATCATACAGATATACATCTTGAAAAGTCAACATCTGCCACTAAAATACCATAGCTAATAACAAATAGTAATATGAAAACATGGATGGCTGGTGTTTGCATCTTACAAATATGAAATGATACATAATGAATAGGGGGAGGAAGCGGGGGTGGGTAGGGCTGGGGAAAAGCTACCAGTCCGTAAGATGGGAAGTGAAAATATATGACGGCTTGGGTGACCTCGAAGGCCCTGCTCGACAATCAATGTATTATTCCTTTTCTGGTGGGATTAGTATCCATAAGTGGGAGGTTACGTATCCTGAATGGCTCACTGGCTCACCCACTCACTGTCCCGTGTAGAGGACATAGCACCAAAAAGCCCAACGAAGGCACCTTTAGAGAGAAGGCTGCACCTTCAAATGTGACTTTGGGGGTGTGCGAGGAGGCAGCTGACCCCTGTCTGAGGCTCGGGGGGATTACCCCAGAATGGGTAAACATGTATATTTTGTGTCATGTGGATGGTGGTGATGCTGATGGATTTGTAACTGCATTAATTAAGAGGCCGTTTGCACAGGACATAGGATGATATACAGTCACAGAGAAAGGATACGGTCCATGGCCGAGGGTAGGGGAAATTTTTTGACTCCTCTTTGTCCATTTGTCTTAGCGTGGGGATGTGTAGTTGCCAGAGTAGATAGGGACAGAGCGGGGAAAGCAGGAGTATGGGGAACAGTGTTGGGGGTTGCAATGCTGACTATTAGCATCATTAGGATCCTCTCTGAACTCCTGGGTATGAATGGGAGACCATCGTCTAAGAGTCTGCAGAACAATATGCCGCCTCGTGGTGCCGGGGGGAGGTGAGGGAGGGTGGGCCAGAGAGAGAGGGTGAGGAGACATACGGGAGGAAGGGGAAGGGGCAAGGAGGGGCCTGATACAGGGTTATGGGATGGATATGATCACCTACTGGATTATGAAGGGGAGAGGAAAAGGAAATGACAGGAAATGACAGGGCAGCCGGTGGTATATAGTACTTGTGGGAGTGAAAATATAGTGGTAGACTGAGTGTGTCTAACCTGCGGAGGGTGTGTGTTGGAGAAGATAGGAGAAGGGGGAAAATAGGTGGGAGCCTGCATCATTATGAGAGCACTGCGGGAGGTGGGGGGTTTGGGAGAGGGACTGCCTCAGTACATCGAGTTACCTTGTATGCTATGGTTTTACATGTCAACTGTGGTTGGTGGTGGAAGAATTGGTGTGGGACGGGTAGGAGGATGGGGTTCCGAGTCCCCTGCTTTGTGATTGTCCCCGGTGCTCTCCTCTGTATGCAGGAAGGGTGCCCATGTCTATAGGAACAGTTCAGATGGTCCTGCAGGTTGTAGATGACCTGTTCGTGTGAGGCATTGTGGATCATGGATACAAGTGTTGGTGGTGTCGGCGACCTCCATGTCGTAAGATACATATTTTACCTGTGACAAGCGCCGTATGAAAGACATGGCGTTGCGGCTTTAATAACTCTGGCGATTGCCGAGAGTCATGCAGAAGAATAGTAGGGGTGATGAGTGGCACGTGTAAGGGCATAGAGGTACTCAGGATCAGACCCACAAAAGACCAGAAGGATTGCATCAATGGGGATTCGCATATAATATGCAGTGTGTCGCAGCCTGTATTTGTGCACCTCCTCCAACAGTTTGCATGTGGAAGTAGGCCCGCTCTATGCAGTTTTATCGGTGTCCACTACCAATTGTGCAGGGTTTTGAAAAAACAGAATTTCAGTCGAGCCTCCCTGGTGCCCCTGTCAAGGGCTTGTAGAGTGTCTGCCCACTCATCCACTTCATAGGAAACCAATAGCCGTGTTTTGCCATTTGGTACAGAGAGCTCGCAACAAAGGTTGCGAGAAAGACGGGAGGAGAGTACTCCATATAGTGCAGACATTACCCCTTTGTGGAGGTATGATACCACCAGTGAGGATGACAAGGACCAAGGACGTGGGCCTAGAAATTTCCTCATGCAGTGCTGCAGTGGGGTATATCTCCAAGATTGCGTCTTGGGGAGGCCAAATTCCTCCCTTAACTGAACAAACATTTTAAAGTCACTGTCACGGAGGAGCTGATCCAGGGTGTTGATTCCCTCTGTCTTCCATTGGGGCCAAGACAGCTTCTGTTCATCTATACATAGGCCAGCAGGTGGTGCGCTCGTTGCCAGGCCCTGTGCATTACGGATAATACCGGATAAGTGGGTTCCTGTAGGCATGTCCCCATCCCATATAAACAGAGATATGCCTCAGCAGACAGTAGGTGCCATTCAATGAGTTACCAGTCCGGCGTGTCCTGAGTCCCAGGCAGCATATACGCCAGTTGGGAGAGCTGTAGGGCAAGAGCATAGTGTTTCACCGAGGGGAGGCTCGGTCCTCTGCTGGAACTCGAGCTAGCAGCTTTGACACAGCTAGACAAGGTTTCGAGGAGCCCCAAGCGAAGGATGACAGCATGGTGAGAGGTACCTCTACGGCAGCATCCCAAGGGTATGAATAAAACATGTGAGTGTGACAAGACGCATAGCTTGCACTCTTGCCTAATGGAGAGCCCCAGCACCTTCCACTTCTCGAAGTCACGTTGTATCTGAGTGAGCAATGGATTCAGGTTGTCTGGGGCCATCCCCACCATATCTTTATTCATCAGGATACCAAGATATTTAGGATGTGATGGTTACTATTGGGAGAAGTATCCATGCATGGCTGCTTTTGTGGTGCCATTCGAGATGGGAAGTGCTTTGCTCTTATCCCAGTTTATTTTATAACCAGAAAAGGAGGAGAAATCATAAAAGATTTAGGACAAAGATGGCAGAGACCAACGCAGATCCGTGGGAGTAAGCAGAACATCATCTGGATAGAGGTAAAGTTTGGAGTCACCGATTGGGAGGCGTACGCCTGTGACACTAGCTGAATTACATATGGTGGCTGCCAGGGGTTCCATGGCCAGTCAAAAGAGAGGCAGGTAAAGGGTGCACCCCTGACATGTTCCTCTGTGAATTGCAAATGGATCCGATATGAAAACCCCGAAATTCACCTGCACAGTTGGTTTGTCATATAGCAACCACACTTTGGCGATAAATTGATTTCCTAAGCCAAAATGTTCCTTTACTTTGAAAAGATAATCGCATTTGATGCGATCAATTGCCTTTCACTCATTGAGCGAAAGTGCCATCGCGTCGTTAGTGAGATCTTTGGCAGACCAGAGCATGTAGGCTAGGGTGCGCAGGTGATTTCTAAAGGAACGGCCCGGTACAAATCATACTTGCCTGTGGTACACTAATGAGGGAAGGACTTTTTGGAGGTGGGATGCCAAAATACTGGCCAAGATTTTGATATCGCAGTTCAGCAAGGAGATGGGCCAATAGCTGCCACACAACAGAGGGTCCTTCCCAGGTTTGGGTAAGACAGCGATTACTGCAGTGTTGGAGAGGGGGCCCAATGAGGACACCTGCTCCGCTTCGTGGAATGCTGTCTGAGGTGTGTTAGCCACCTCCTCGCCCGCCCAGCGATAAAATTCTCTCGCTGACTGACCTGTGCCGCCAGTAGCCTCCCTGCCTTTTTGTCCCTGCATATAGTGCCACCCTTTCAACCTCTGCAGAGCATACTCTGCTTTGGAGGTAAATAGGCTGTTTAGGGCCATCCAGGCCTGCTCTAATGATTCACGATGTTGTAGCTGTGGGGTGACTCAGGCGCCAATGGTCCACCAAACCATTGTCCACTAGCAAATCTTCCATCAAGGCCCTGTCAGCTGCACTACCCTTATCGAGCGGTCCCTTTCTATCGAGAACCGGGTCCCTCACAAGATTCTAGTCACTGCCAATAAGACATTGCGAAGCACCTATATCCACCAGCAGATGGTTTAGCTGAAGGAGAAATTATGTTTTCGCTCCTGTCGGAGTGTAGACCGATCCTGCGCAGTTATGGTGGTCCCTTAACCTCAGTTTATCAAACGTGTATCGTCTGACTGGGTCTGTCCATGTCTTTATCACTGTAACCGGAAGGGATTTCTGTAGGAAGATTGCTATTCCACATTTGCGTGGGGGTCCCATGCCTAGGGTATCACCACCATTCACACTACTCTGGATCCCCTTCCCCACCCAATCCCTACGTAACTTATCTGATTTCAGTGCATCAAGGTGTGTCTCCTGCAGCAGTGCCACATCAACTCATTTGGATTCTAGGTAAGAGAGAATTTTTCTCCATTTGATGTAATGCGTAAGGCTGTGTAATTTCCAGGTTATAGCACATAGGGGGTAAGTGGCGCACATGGTGTGAGTTAAAGTTAGACAAGGAGTAATAGGGTCCCACTAATCTATATCAGGAACGTTTGCGATGAGAAGAGTGTGGTAAAATGCAACAGGAGCAACACTCAGCCACAGGGGATGAACAGAAAGTAAGGAATCTGAGGCAATAAATAGGAAGGAGGATGAGAGATCTGAGAGATATGGATATGAGGATCAATATAATTAAGAAGGAAAGGAGGACAAAAGGCAGGCATAGAACAGAGAAGAGAAAGGGTAGAGAAGTAGGAAGAGTATATAGAGAAAAGATACGCAGGTGCGATGAGGGAAAGAAAAAAAATAGAATAGACTGGAGGAGGAAGGGGTACAGGTGTCAGGGAATCACCTGGCACATAACAGATGATATATGACCCGGTGAAGTACCAGGGTCTGTGTTCAAGGAGTTGTTGCCCTGGTAGTGCAGTGAACGATCAGAATGAAACCTGATGCTAAAAAGGTGGAGGTAAAAGGAGGGGGAGAACAGGTTGAAATAGTGAGAGGTACAATGTAATCAGAAAGGATAGGGTAGGGGAGGGGTGGAGGGAAGAGATAAAACAGAAAGAGGGTAGCAGAGGGAACATTAGACTTCCTACCGTGGGTCTAAATGCTTAGCGCACCGCTCCGAGAGTCGAGTCCACCGGGAGGACAGGGCATTGCTCAGGGCAGGTCACGAAGATAACGGAATGGGGCAGACTGAGGGGGCAATGTTGGCAAATGAGGAAAGGGTTCAAAGGGCAACCACTAATGACATTGCGGCACTCAGGGCGGTTCTAGAACAGTATTGGAGCCAAACCTGGGATTGGGGAGAGAAGATGTGAGCCTATAGAAGGCTAAGCACAAATGCTGCTGGCAGTTACAGGTGAGAACAATAAGAACCATGGTAGCATCATCGATAGATAACTTATACAACTTATACAATTACACAGATGACCAATACAGTGTAAGCGATACTCAGCTGTCTGTCGTCTGGCAGCAGTCTCAGTCCATGCAGGTAACAGCGGTAGGGTGGTGGGGCCATGTAAGGGGGAATTCCAAAGGGATGATGCAGAGGGAAAATGTAATAACTAATACATTTTCCCTTGGCATCGTCCCTCAGAATCCCCCTTCCACGGCCCCATCGCTGTTACCTGCACAGACCGCGGCTGTCTGGCAGCCGTTTCTCTTCCTGTGCGGATACCCGTTCATTGGCCTGGGGTCCTCACCTAGGTCCCCTCTGCCCTCAATCTGCATCCGAGGTGGGCTTCAGAGGAGAGCGGGATTTGTCCCTCTGCTGTTCATGTATGAAGGCAGCCATGGTTTGGAGAGTAGAACCCTTGTCCTCATTGGTGGGGTTGTCCTCTCATCTTCTCTTCCACGATTCTATGTTGGGTGTCCATGTCCTGCAATCATATGGTGTCCAGGATCTGGTGTAGATCTTCTGGGTCATAGAAATCTTTAGAGTCACCATCGCTAGTAATGCGAAACGGGCAGGCTCAAAAAGACCTTGCTTGATGTTCATTGGGTGTAATCTAGGTCTCAGGGAGAGGAATGCCTTGCTTCGATCATTGGTCTATCTGGAAAAATCTGCGGCCAATCAGATGCTATGACCTTCGTATGTGAATGGTCCTTGGATGCGTGCTGCGGCCAGCATCTACCTCGTTTGCTCGTGGTTAGGAAACAGGCAATGAGGGGACGTGGGTGCGCATTAGAGTCCTTGCATGGGAGCCAATGCGGTGGGCATGCTGCCTCTTCAGTGGGGGGTCAAAGGTAACACCTATAAGCTTCAGTAGGGTATTGCTCATAAATGCTCTGGCATTTGAATCCTCAATTGCCTCCGGGAAGCCAAAATGTAGCCATTGTCTCTCCTGCTGCGGTCCTCTAAGTCAACCAGTTTGCAACAGAGGAAGAGAAGTTCTTGGTCACTGTCCTGCATTGTGTCGAGGTGGCCCTCCACCACCGTCAGCCTTCAGTCCAGTCCTTCCGCTCGTGCATGAAACCCCACAATATCCACTCTTATCGATTTTGCCTCTTCCGCGAGCTTAGAGATAGTGGAGTCCATTCCTTCCAACTGTCAGCTGAACAGAGCGTAATTGATTTTGACCTTCATTGTGTACAATATTAATAACAGATGAAACAATATTATCCAAGGTGTAAATACGTGAAGACAAAGTATTAATGCTAATATCGACTATTGCAAGAACTTTTTCCAAATTAGCTTTATTGATTTGGCGCACATGTTCCGCAGCTCCCATCTGCGATTGCTTCCATAACTCATTATACGCCTCATAAATAAATCGTTTCGATCTAGGCGAACTAGGACCTAAAATGAAATCAGCCAAATTAATGACACTCGACGAAAGGGACAGGTGTTGTTTCACTGATGACAGTATGGAGTGGCATAACCATGTGCTTCTTTATGAATGTGTAGGAGAGCGAGTGAGAAACTATACCTAGTCGGTCCTGTGTTCGTGGGCACTAAGGTGGTGGGAAGGCTTTGCTCCTATTCACCGAGAACCCATATTCCTGCACATAGTTCTGTGTATGTGCAGAATCCCTGCAACACCCCTGCCCCTCCTGAGCCTGGAGGTGTATGCTGGAGGCACATGTTGTGCCCCCTGGAATTGCACCCCTGTTCCTGCACTATGTGGCATGCATGACATGATGCATGCCACACTGCAGGAACATACAGTCGGCACTCTCACGGTGGCAGTCTGCATGTTAGGCTCTCCTATGAGCCTAACAGACCACCGCCGTGAAACCGCTGCAGCACTGCCCTTTGACATGGATTATACTTGTAATCCGGCAGGCGGGTGCACTATGGGCTTGGTGGTCCACCTATCAGTGTGGCGGTGCCTCCTTAGTATGTCTGTTCCCCCTAGGTAGCAATGATATGCAGTGAAAGAAGTTGTTGAAGGATTGTGACTAGATACTGTGTGCAACAGTTGTAGTTTTAGTAAAGACAAAGCCCAAACAAAGTTCTTACACAGCTAAAAGAACACATTAAATATGTTCAAATTGAGAAGCAAAATGAAGGGTAGAGGTCACACAGTTCAATAAACAGTCATATATAAAAAAAGAATGCAAAGAATGCTATTCACTAACACTGTTATCAAAATACACTGGCCATAAACCTTACAATGATCTCAGTCAAAGTCCTGTTCATAGTTACATTTTTTAAATAAGATAGGATCTTAACCCCCTCATGAGAAACAAATATCAATGTTATCATATAGTAAAAGATCTGACTACCAATCGCATGACAAAAAGGAACACTACCATTCCCCTTTTCTCAGTCAAATCATTGATTAAAAAGCACATTTAACAATGCATCATGATAGTGTTCCTCTCTCAAAGAAATCAACAGAGTAATATTGCCCTGTGGCAGTGGATCTGAATTCCTGGTCTACTAGCCAAAGCCTATGGTCGCTATTTGTTCATGAATTCTAGTTCATTTACAACTAAAATGCCTAAAATGTAATATAATGAAGACAACTTCTTCCAGAAAACCTAATTTGTCTCTCAGTTTAGGGTTAAGATTTTCACAGCACTGTAAAACGCAGGATATAACAAGACCCTTTGGTACAAAAGACACTGGGTCTGTGGTTCTGTGCCCAGACAGGACAGACCTTATCAATAAAAAGGGTGGAATAGAGAGTGATGACCCACCTGGCCACACTCAAGGTGCAGCCAGCAAAACCCTCACGTCCTGGATCAGACTAGCATGCAAATGTATGTACTAAATCTATGTTCATCATAATGAAGTACGGGAAATCCCGTAATTTAATCTGAGGCACTACTTACCACTCAGGGCCAAGAGTAGGGATCATATAATGGTGGCTACAAGCCACAATTATGGCTTAGTACTGGGGAAGTGGGCTCCTAAGCTCCACTATGATTGCCTGCATTTTGTTGATATTTGATAGTCCTCCCCAGATCTCCAGTGAGCACTGAACTGAGGTCACAGCTTAATCTGGGTGGGGGTTTCCACATGAGCATGGGAAGCAGCAAGGAATGTTAGTCAATCTGCAGTGCGCATCATGCTTGATTTCCTCCCTAGAGGAATCAGTCAACTTCAATCCTCTACCAGAATGGCACCTGGGCTAGGAATGCAGGACTAGTCATGGCACGAGTCTTCAGAGATGTGGCATTAGCTTGAAGTTTATGTTTATTCTATGGTCTATCATAAACATGGCATGTTTTTTAAATACACCACACAGGTGAGTGCGTGTTTTCAGGTTTTTGGTGAGGCCTTAGGCTTGTCCTTCTGAGGGACTGAACCAAAACATGCACGGTAGCACTAGTAGCCAAGTGTCACTGCATTAATGGGTAGCCCCAGGAAAGATGATCTGAAGGAAAGCCGATACATGCCCCTCAGAACACTCCCCTAATGAAGTACAGAGGTTGGATGGACTGCATAGTTAATCCTCTATTTTGAGCTTTTCAAATACATGACATATTTATGATGATCTAGAAGTCACCTAAAGCTTTGTTATTAAATATGCATTGAACGATTTAATGATATCAGGCTGCAATATTTCTCAACACATGGTGCAGCTACTCCACAGAAAGCTATGATCTATGCTGCTGCTCACCAGGACTCCTCACAGATTATTCCTCTCTAGAGGAATTGAAAACCATTTGCTAAATAGTTTGAAAATCATAAAAATTGCATCTTCATATCTATTGCAAATTCTATTGGAAATCCTGCCCTTGCCTTCAACAGTAAGTTTTAACACTTCAGGAAATGGGACAATGGAGCAACATGAGATTGTAATCTTTCATGGCCAACAGAGATTTTAAGTAACAGTGGTCTCTCTGTACTGTACAGGTTGCCTCAAAAAAGTATGTTCTGAATCTTTGCAAGACCCATACGGTAGACAGTACTTTCAATATCAAACAAATGGTTAAAACCATAGGGTGCTCTCATGTTTTCCCATTTAGTTGTGCCAGAACGGCCTCAAGCATATTGAATTGAACTTTATTTCGACATAAAAACATATCATAAAAGTAATACAAACATCAATAAAAAAAAGAAAAAGGAACAGTTTGGCGAACGCAGTGTAAAAACCTACAGAATCAACAAAATAAAATAATAACCAAGTTTTTAAAAACCATAACAAGCAGAAACACATTACTGTAACAACTGTTTCCTTGCAGTTCTTATCCTCCAAGCCCAACCCAGAAATTTAGCCATAGAGCAGGCAAAGAAGGGACGGGCATCTGCGCGCAATATGCGTAAAGCTTCCAAGTATGATCTTGTGCCCAGACTCCTACATAAAGGCTTCAACCATCTTGACCTAGGCACAACATAGGCATGGCACTCAAACAACAAATGAGGTATGGACTCAACCCTTGAGTCGCAAAAGGGGCAATAAGGAATAGTTTGGAATGGAGGTTTCCAAGTAGACGTTAGGAATCCTAAGGGAAGAACACCCACCCTGAATTTAAAGTATAATGCTCCGTCACCCGGGTTATGGATTGAGTCCAGGTAAGGTTCTCTGAAAGGGATCTCCTTAACTAGCAGAAACTGGGCAACAGATTTGCAATGATTAGGGTTACACAACCTCTCATTATCCACCCAAAGCCAGTAAGCCTTCTTTAGCATTTGTTTTGAAGGTGCTGTTCTATTGACCCAAGCATCTCCTAAACCCAACTCATAAAGAAGTCGCTTAACCTCCCTGAGCCAGATTACCTTATACCAGCCAGATAAGGATAAGATTTCGCTTAGGGCATCTGCATAACTACTCAATTCAGGGACATTCCATATCCTGGCCCATAATAAAAAGGGACGTAACCTTGCTTGCTCGCAGATTGGGCGTGTGCCTGAATCTAGCAAGAGGGGAATTGTAGGGGTACTATGGGGTAACTTCATAAGATCTTTGTGGAAATTATTTTCGAGGTGGGTCAAGATGTCAACTCTCTGTATACCCCACAATTCCGCACCATACAATGCTGCACTCACCACCCTTGCCCTATAAATATCTAGTAGTGCCCCAATGGGTTTTAAAAATGAGGCACGTTGTTCCTTGAGCAGGGCCCCTGTGATCCTCTTATGGGTCAGAAACACCTTTTGGTGGTGCGCCTTCCAACTCATATTGACACACAGTCGAATGCCTAGGTAGTCAAATTCATTGACTCTATCAAGAGGAACAGAGTCCAAGGTGGGAGGAACAACAGTTTTCCTGGGAGGGTTAAGAACAAGGAATTTGGTCTTGCTTATATTTATGGACAGGCCCTTGGTGTCACAAAAGGCCTTAAAGCTAGAAAGCAACTTTTGGATACCTACTGGTGACTTTGAGATTAGGAGGGTATCATCCGCAAAAAGGAGCGTAGGAACTTTCCTACCAGCCAAGGATGGTGCATCTGACGGCTGTTGAAGCAGATGCTCCACCACTCCGTTAACATAAAGAGAAAACAGAGTGGGGGCAAGCACACACCCCTGGCGGACGCCCCTTTCTACGGGAATACGAGATGTTTTTTCCCCCTGGGTACCCCATCTAATCTGGGCAAAGTTGCTTTCATGAAACTTTATGAGCAAGGCCAACAAATAGGGAGGTATGCCCAACCTACCGAGGACATTCCACAATTGGACTCGTGGGACCAGGTCGAAGGCAGTTCGCAAGTCTATAAAGACTAAATACAAGCTGCCCCCACCCAGCACAACCACTTTCCAATATATCATTAAGAGGCGAAACGTCTGCTCGATGGTACCCATCCCTGATCTGAAACCTGCCTGGAAATCTGACAAAACCTGGTTTTCTTCGACCCACTGCAAGATCCTGCCTAGTACCACTTTGCCCGCGACCTTTTGTGTTGAGTCAAGCAGGCTAATAGGGCGATAGTTAGCTGGGTCGTCCCGACAGCCTTTTCTAAAAATAGGGACGACCTCAGCACCCCTCCATGAGTCAGGGAGAGAACCTCCCAACACAGCCTCATTCAAAAGTGAGGCAATTAATCTACTCCACAGTGATGGATATTTCTTCAGCAGGTCGCCCGGAATTCCATCAGGTCCAGCAGCCTTATTGGATACAATACAGCTGATTGCCCTTTCAACTTCCTCAGTGCTGAAGGGGCAGGCATTAATGGAAATCTCGGCTGGTAAGCTGGCGAGAAGACCCGTATTAAGATGGGGTACCCCACATTGGACAGAGTACAGTTTGGAAAAGTGGGCAAACCAGACATCACCAGGAATATTACAAGTAAACTGGAAATCAAGAGGTTTGTCCCTAGCTCTCAGCAGATCCCAGAACCCCTTGGAGTCTTTCCTGGTGCTTGCCTCCACTAGATCCCACCAAAAACTGTGTTCATGGGCCTCCTTCGCCTCTGCCACAACTTTTTTATAGAGTTTCCTCGCCAATCTAATATTGCCTGGATCCTTGCTTTTCACTGCGGAAATGAGTTCCCCCTTAGCAACCCGACATTTAGAGGAATACCACTTATTTCTTGCCCTAGGAGCACCTTTCGCAGAAGCCCTCACGCTGGTTTGGGGTATAATAAACAAATCGCTTAACACCGCAATGGTTTCTGTGAATGTTGGTAAAACAATTTGACTGGTAGCACCCAGGGCATCAAAGCGCGGCCCCACCGCTAGCATAGTGGTCCCTGCCTGTGCCATCCTTTCCTCGTCCGCTGCTACTTTAGCCCACTTTAGGCGCCTGCCACAGCACGAAGGAACAAGCTCATGAGAGGTTTTCCACTTGTGGGGAATCTTAATTGAGTTCCCAACCTGCCAGGGCGGAATCAATGTTAAGGAGAGAGGATTGTGGTCACTATCACAAGACGCTATAACCTCCATATCATAATGGAATGACCACAAATTATAATTCAACATAACATAAGCTATTCTCAAGCATATTGTTGGAGGCATTATTGTGAACAATGAGGCGCTACCTAGTGTTTCACAGACACATTTTTCAAGTTGTTTAAGGCAACCTAATCCACTGGGCCCGATTCACAAAAGACCTCCACACTCATGGCAGAAGCCCTACAGTGATGGCAGGGGTCCCGCACTCATGGCGGGACCTCCATACTGCAGTTACCTATTGCGAAGATCCGCCATTACAATAGACTGGGTACACCATATAATTGCAGCTTATGGGCCAAAATGCACCAGACACCCCCAATCCACACTATTTGCCTTACAGGAATGGAGTCCTAGCAATCTTTTTTCACAAAATGTTACAGTGAAGATACAGAAAATATAGAGCAACCCACAGTGCTGCTATGCCTTCAAAAAAGTAGTCTGCCAGGGACATATTTAGACCATTGGATCTCTTTACACACAGCATACTCGAAAGGTGATTTTCTTCACTAAACTCATCAGAGTGATAATGGAAATTGGCCCCACAATGTTAGTGCCTGGCAGCAACGGAAATCCCTACATCAACCCTAGTTTTGATAGCTCCCGCTTCCCAGATTAATATAAAAGACACACAGATGATGGACAGAATGCAGAGTTAATCAAACATTCACCCCCAGTCAAGCGATCTGGGTTAAATCCATTGATCTTTTGCTCACCATGCCACCCCAGTTTGGACCCAACTATAGGGATAGTCTTGACCCTGTGCCTCCTTGGAACAGTCCAGCCTGAACTGCCAAGCCAGTTCCTTTATGGACTGGAAACAAGCATCCTGCGACCGGTTTTGGGGCATCACCCCTCATCAGCCAGGCTAACTTGAATACAGTGACACAGTGAACCCGGGACCCACGCCTGGGCATACTTAGAGCGAGAAAGCAAAAGACACACAGATGATGGATAGAATGCAGAGTAAATCAAACATTCACATTCAGTCAAGAGATCTGGGTCAAATCCATTGTTCTTTTGCTCACCATGCCACCCCAGTTTGGACCCACCCATATGCAAATCAGTCCTGACCCTCTGCCTCCATCAATTGTGTGTCTTTTGCTTCCCAGATAATGTAGCAACAGTGATATGACCCTGTTGTGAGACCTTATGGCTTGTCACTCTCTCTGAACCATGGAGACTCAAACACTCAACAGCTAGAGAATAGAGGTTGTTTTCAAATCCCCACGGAACTGAGGCCAGTATAGACTATATCATGATCACCAAACGTTTTGCCTTCTGCCCTCTATTTTTCTGACCCTGTATTTGTTTGCTATAAGATTCTGGGCACTTTACTACTGCTGACCAGTGCTAAAGTGCATATGCTATCTGTGTAAATTATGATTAGGCTTTCCTGTTTTCAGTTTCTATTTTTTGCAAATTCTAGTGGGGTTTTTTCAGTGTTTTCAAGTGATTTCAATACCTTTAAAAACAGTTATTATCAGTGGTTACACATTTTTGCGCCACTAAAAACAACAGAAAAGTGTTTTCCGGTGTATATGGAAAGTTTTGCTTTTATTATTGCTTGCTTTCTTCACTGATAGAACATGGTATATAGACTGTGTAGGTATAGTGTACATGAGGTCCAAATACATTTTTGCAAATTAAACTTATTGTAGTAAACCATACAATACTTCTTCAGTGAGTCTTTGGTCATGTGTGCTCTCTCTTTCCTTCCCATGTAAACTTCTGTGAAAAGGCCCTCTCAACATTGGCACTTGAGACAGGCAACACCAAAACAGCCAGTACACAATTTCTTAACTCTGGCCACTGACATAGCTTTCAATGCCAATACTAGTGCACTTGTAGATTGCAATTCTCAGGTCAGGTTGTGCAACATTTGCATTGAGCTTGGTGCTTATGCCCTCAGAGTTATTGAAGCGGTCAAAAATAAAGCAGCACTTTTGAAACTACGGAGGAAATTCCCCTTTACTGAAGGTATCTAGAACTTGTACAGAGTACCACAGTGAGGTTTCATTAACTTCAAATGCCATTGGTGGTGAAGGGACATTTCTATGCCTCATTGCAAGACATTTCTCATAAGTTGTAAAATAAACGTTCCTGAATTGCTCTTCAAAATTGCTTTGCTTACCAAGTGGCAAGCACTCTAACATGGAACATGTTGCTGTTCAAAGTCACTAAAGGTGTCACCCAGCCTACTCTCAAGGAGATGTTTCACATCAACAACAATTATGCTGAACACTTGGCAGACAAGGGCTTTTTCAGACTCAAGTTTTTTTATTATGTCCACTACAACAGTTATGTTTTCCTGTAAAATTCTATGTATGCAATAGAGAGTACTTTTTTTCACACCACTATCAATAAGCAACCAAAGATCCTCACATTTCTTGCCTTTGGCACCATCACTCAGCACAAATTCTGTAAACAGTTGACACATGGATAATATAGCATTCAGAGTCCCTTGGACTGAGAACCATCAGCTAATGGACACAGTTGGGATGACACTTTCCTTGATGCCACACAAAGCACAAAATGCTAAATATTTGTGTTTTAGTTCCTGTGCATAAGAAAACAGTGCACCAGAATGGACTAAAAAGTCAATTGCATCCCTCATTAACTCAGAACATTGTAAAGATGCTTTCAGCATACCACCTAACAAGTGGCAAGGATCTCCTACAGGGAATCACTTCAGATCGGGTATCAATTTTGATAGGTCATCACACAACTTTTTCATATACGGAGCTGAATCACTACAAATACAAACAATATCACTCCAATCTTTAACTTGGAAAGAACCTTTTTTGCAGAGCTTTCCAAGTGACACTGCATTCCATAATTTCCAAAAGTTTGGTGTCATGTTTTCATTACTATCCCAGATGCTTGGTGATAGCGCTCTTTATACATATACTTGTCACTATACCTTGCATTGAATGTTTAAAGCCTGAGGTATTGGCAATTCACCTACTATCAATACTGACCCACTAGAAACCGTGGGCTGATGTATTAAGGGTGTTTACCCATTTTCTGTGGGTAAATGTGATGACACATATTAGGAAAGATTCTTATGAAACCAGCCATTTTACCTATCAGTGAAAGAATCAAACGCAGCCAAAATATCAAATATGATTTTGATATTTCCTGATTCTCTACAGTTAATAAAATAATTAAACAAGACCTAAAACATGCTTCTAAACCCTGCATCTTTAGACCAAAGACCACAAAACTGAAAAAAGCAAATGGAAGAAGAAACAATATTATAGTAGCATCCCTAAACAACAAAACTTAAGCAGAATAATGTTAGCCCAGTCTTTCTTACTGATAGCTTGTATAACAAAGCTACATTGTATTGACCCCTTCAGGAAGAAAAAAAAATGACTCTTTCACTCTCTTTTTCCTTTCTTTGAATGGCTTTTAGTTTGTGGTTGTCCAGGTATTTATTCAGTGTTTATATGTTTTCACTGGTGAGGGCTATGTCTCTTTCAGTGGGGTTTTATCAGTTATTATAGGCTTAAACCTAAAACCCCACAGCCTAATTATGATATAATTGGCTATCCATGATTGGCATATTTGGTTTACCAGTAAGCCCCTTAGTAAATTGCACGGTGTGTGCCAGGGCCTTTAAATCAAATGCTACTAGTAGGCTTGCACCACTGGTTATGCCACCCACAGGAGTAGCCCTGTAAATGTATCTCAGACCTACTACTGTAGTGTATGCACACGCAGTTGTGTACTGCCATGTTGTCCTGCCAAGTGCACCCACTTGCCAGTCCCAAACCTTCCCTTTCCTTACATGTAAGGTACCTCTAAGGTAGGCCCAAGTACCCCTTGGGCAGGGTGCAGTGTATGGGAAAGGTTGGACATGTACTAGTGTGTGTGATATGTCCTGATAGTCAAGTCAAGTCAAAAAGTGCTTTATTCGAGTATTACTCATAAAAGCAAACATACAAACATATAATAAAAAACAATTAAATCTAAAATGTCATATTGACATACGCACATTTCTAAAAAAGAAACAAATTATTTTCAGAAAAGAAATATACATAATCACAGGTGTAAGAACCATTTAAAATTTCATTTCACAGGTGTAAAGTTCATTGATGTTGATGATACAATTAAGTATAATTTATAAAATCTTTATACTAAAAAAGAATCATTTAAAATTTCTTTTCCAGATGTCACGATAAATTACACTAAACAGAGAATAGACAGTACTCTAGCAGTCTCTGAGCGTCTAGGCAGAGAGTAGTCACCGAACTAGCAATCTCTGCCTTATTATCCATGCCCACCCCAAATACTTAGCGGTGGCAATTATAATCCAAGTTAAAGTAGTCGATCTAACAATGCGCAAAGCCACCATACTACTTTTAGTACCCAGGTTCCTACACATAGGTGCCAACCAAACACGCCTTGGAGTAGAGTATGGTTTACAGGAGAACAAAAAATGTCCAAGTGTTTCGTTACCTTCCCCACAAACTGGGCATGTAGCAGGGCCTCCTTCCCTCCACTTAGATGTTAGGTTACGAAGAGGAAGAGAGCCCGCCCTTAGTTGAAAAAACAGTTTCCTATCCAAAGGTTTGGATATATAATCCCAATACAGTTCATACATGGGGTACAATTTAACCTCAAGAAAACTAGCAGTCATGGACCCACAGTTGATACTGAGCAAACTCTTATTAGCAACATTTTCCCCAAAAATATTTTTTAGGGTTGTCTTATTGGGAAATGATGCCCCAGCTGGGTCGGACCATAATGCATTTAGACCTAGTTCAGATAGTGCAAGTTTTAATGATTTGAACCATCTAATTCTATTAAAGCAATCTGCTTTAATAACGTCAGTAAACCCGGCCGCATAATGAGAGAGCTCAGGTGTGGTCCATAACCTACGCCAATATAAAATCGGTCGTAGTTTGCCCATTTTCGAGATTTCTTTCCTGCCAAGCTCGTATCTCAAAGGCAATAACGGACTACTCTGTGGAGTACCCGTTAGTTTCCTAAAGAATTTGTTCTCTGAGGTTTGTAACTCCTGTAAATTTTCATGCCCCCATAACTCAGCCCCATATAATGCGGACCCAATTGCTTTTGCCTCATATATAATCAGGGGTGGTTTGATCGGTTTGGTCAATGATTTCCTATGCTCCTTTATAATGGTTCCAGCTAATTGCTTATGCCTATTATCATTAGAAATAAGGATCCCCAGGTATGTGAATGATGATACAACCTCAAGAGTGCGTCCACTCATGGTAATGTTAGGTTTAAAATTTCGATACGGATTAAAAACCATGAGTTTTGTTTTAGACGCATTCACCTCCAGTCCGTGATCCCCACAAAACTTATCGAAAATGGCCAATGCTTTTTGCAGTCCACTTGGAGTTTTGGATAAAATTAACGTGTCATCGGCGAACATTAAAATCGGAACTTTTACACCTGCAAGAGAGGGAGCATCCACTGCCTGTGATTGAATGCGGGGGACAATGCCATTAATAAAAAGGGTGAACAAAGTTGGTGCCATTGAGCACCCTTGCCGAACCCCACGCTCAACAGGAAATTCGGCTGTGTCTTTACCGTATCCACCCCATTGGATTTTAGCATAGGTGCCTTCATGTAATCTCATGATCAGAGTCAACAAGACTCCTGGGACCCCTAAGGCCACAAGTACTTCCCACAGTTTCGCCCTTGGTACCAGGTCGAAGGCAGCCCGCAAATCGACAAAAGCCGCATAAAGACTGCCCCCACCTAGCACCACAGTCCTCCACTGGATCAGCTGGAACCGAAAAACTTGGTCCACAGTACTAGTGGCCCTGCGAAACCCAGCCTGAAAGGGAGATAGAATATTAAATTCTTCCGCCCAATCGAGCAATCGATTAACAATCACTCGCCCAACAATTTTTTGCACTGTATCAATTAGGCTAATTGGGCGGTAGTTACAAGGCTGGGTACGATCAGCCTTTTTGTACACAGGGATAATAACAGCACCCCGCCATGATACCGGGATAGCTGCACCCTTAGCAATGTGGTTTATCAACAAGTGAATATATTTACACCACCTACCAGTGTCATTTAAGAAAACGTCTGCTGGGACCCCATCAATACCAGGAGCACGTCCACTGTGTACGGCTCTAAGGGCCAACAGAATTTCACCCTTCGTGAAGACATTGTCCTCAGAAAATGTATAAATAGGGCAGGTACTATTTACAATCTGATCCCTGATAGCATACTGATCACTAAAAAAATTTATCCAGGCGTCCTGCGGGACATTGTTATTACAAGCCTCTTCAGACCTTTCTTGCCCCCATTTGACAATATGTCAAAATAATCTAGAATATTTTCGATCACTAGCACACTTCAGCTTGTCCCAATGGGCTTCGTCCCAATCTTTTTTCGCCTTGGCAATACAAATTTTGAAAAACTTTCTGGCAGAGCGGATGACCCCCAGGTTTTTGCTCTTGGTTGCTACTCCCAAAGAAATTCGTGCCTCCTTGCAAGCATGGTTATACCATTTAGCTGCTCTATAAACACGTGTCATCTTAGGATTTACTGGTTTCAGAAAGTAGCTTTTAATTTCTTGGAAAAGAGACTCATGTACTTTAATAGTATTGACTTGACCTGTAGTGATCCCTGCTTCACATTCTAGGGCCATAATAGCCTTATCGGTCGCAACTCCTATTTTTTTCTATAGCTTGCTGGTCCGTCCTAACACTTGTCCATCTGTCCTGATAGTGAAATACTGCCAATTGTGTTTTTCACTATTGAAGGGCTATCTGGTCCATAGGAAACTATGGGAGTTAATTCATAGCATCTTATAAATATAATTTCCAATTGGGACCAGATAGGAAAATAATATTTAGAATGCCTGAACTCAGAAACTAAAGACGCATCTTTTAGTAAAGATGATTTCTGCATTCTGTGTTTGAAAATGCCACTTTTAGTGAGTAGGTGTTTTCTTGCTTAAACACCCAGTGTGCCTCTCCTAGGATGTGTATTGACTGTCTGGTTTTTGAGTGGGAAGGGCTGGGGATGTTCAGTGGCTCCAGAGAGTCTGATGAGTCAGGGCTGAGCTGCATTTAGAGTAGGGGGAGGAGATTCCTTTCACACCTGAATGGGACTGGTCTGCCAAAGACAATGCTGTCTCCGCCTCCTGCCGGGCAGCTACACTGAGGGAACAGAACTGGTTCTGGCTGAGCACAGGGCTTCTATGCCACCAGAGAACAAAGGCTTCTGCTGTATAAAAGGTGGGGCCAGACCCCTGAATTTTAGATCATCCCCTGAATTTTAGATCATCCCTGGAATTCAAGAGTACTCTTTCCCAAGGAGAAGAGCTGGCCCTTTGCTGTGTTCCATGTGAAGTTGCCCTGCAGTTGCTGTTTCTGCCAAGCAAAGGAGACAGACTTTGCTATGTGCTGTGTCCCCTGCTTGAAGGAGATCACCAAGGGCCTGTGTGTGCTGGTCTCCTGTTCTCAAGTCTCAGAGACAGGGGCTGCTCCTCCACGTGGGCGTCAGAACATCGCCCCACTGCTTTCTCGCAGTGAGAAAAGCAGAAACGTAAAATGGTAGAAATACCATTTTATGTTTATGCTTCTCACACTGCGAGAAGGCAGAAGAAGTGTATGCCTGGTTGGTTGGGTCGGGGAGGAGTGGCTAGCCCAATGTTATTGGCCCTGGCCCGACCAAACCAGTCTCTGAGTTCTTCATGTAGGCTGCTGCGCAGCCTGAATGCAAAAAATGGCCTCCCCTATGACGCCATTGCAGCTTTGTGATTGGCTTAGGGGAAGAGAGGGAGGCTGCCCTCTACTGCTTCCTGTTTGCAGAGAGCAGGAGGCAGTAAGTGGGAGTCCGGCACCGAAGGGGAAGGTACGTTTTTCTTATTTTTTTAAAATTAAATTAACCCGCCACCCCCTTGAGAAGGCATTGTGCACAAAGAGGTACCTTAAATCCCAGCCAGTGCCAAATACTGTTTTTGTTTTTCTAGTACCGTGCCAGGGCAGGCCCTTACTGCTATTGCTGCAGGTCGCTCATTCTGGTGTTTCGATTCTCTGGATACTGTTTTCTTTTTAACATAACCGCAACTTGAATGGCACCACAGACGTTTACCACACTCAGTGACTGGTCTGTGAAATGTGTGGGTGTATGGATAGTTTCTTCAAATTATTGGAGTACATAAACTGCACTGAGTGAAGCAAATTTATTAAGTGAGTGCCAAATTAAGCAGGGTTGGTGTACTGGTGTTCTACAAAGTTTTTTTACAGAATTTGAAGTGGTACATAACTTGCAGTGACGTATTTTGTGCATAAAGTACATAAGTAGTGTTTTTTCAAATTACAACTTTCATGCACACATGGTGGGACATACAGTTTGTTTCCCTTCTCCTTCTGTTCTTAATGCCCTCACGTAATGTTTTTTTGTTTTTGATCTAACATATGGCTATTGGATAAGTTTTCGTTTAAAACCCCAAACACCCTACCTTCGACCTAGGGGACATATACTTTTACTTTTCTGGAAGTCCCTGGGTGTATAGTTCAGCATTGCTGTTGTGGAAGGCAAAAAAATACAATATAGTAGAGCAGCCTTAGTATAAGAGTGACGGATGATTAGGACTCAGAGGTCCGAGGAATTTACATTTATTAAAGAGATAATGGTGAATTTGTTTTACTTTAATGGCTGCTCAATACCTTACCTCATTTCTTCTCCTATTGATCTATTGGCACATGAAAGGGACCAACAAACATTAATTAGCAGCTTGTCTCCGCTAGTACAGTATAGTTTGTGTTGAACATGTTCATTTACTTTTACGATTCATGACGACATTGCGCTCTGGGGTCTCCTTTTCTCGGTGCGAGAGAAGGTGGGGTTCAATAGGGGTTCCAGACTCCTCTTAATTGTTCACTCCTCCAGTGCTGGTGCTGCCCATTCTGTACAGTCAATTCCTTATCAATTATTCATGTTAATGCTTGTGTAGTTGAACTAACAGTTTAAACAAACAATTAGCGTTGCGGGGCAGGCCCAGTCCCTTTTCAGGCGCCTGCTATAAGTGTGCCCCACTGTGTCTTGAGCCTTCTTTCACCATAGTTATGTTATGGTATGTTATGTTATGTTATATGGCATTTCTATAGTGCACGCCTACTCCGACAGAGTGTCCCGGCGCTTTTCACTTGCAGCTCAGCGAGAATAACATAGCAACACAGAAACAGAACGGGAAAGATCCGAAGAAAAGAAGGAAAAAAAACCTACAAATTAAAAAGCCAGGTCTTAAGGCTCTTCCTAAACAGAAACAAATTAGACATGCTGCGTAAACCCAGAGGCAGCGAGTTCCAAAGCAGGGGGGCTTTCAAGCTAAAAGAGCGCCCCCCAGTGCGAGCTTTCCTTACCCGAGGCACCACGGCCAGGTATAGAGCTTCTGATCGTAAAGAGCGGGCTGGGCGATAAAAAGTCAACCTCCGCTGCAGGTACTTTGCCCCTGTGCCAAACAGAGCTTTATGCATCAGGGTCAAGGTTTTAAACATAATCCGTTTCCGGATAGGCAGCCAATGCAGCGCCTGCAGCAGCCCAGAAGCTCCTGCTCGCCTATAGAGTCCAAAAATAGCGCGAGCCACAGCATTTTGCGCCACCTGCAGGCGCTGGACCAAATAGTCCGGAAGCCCCAGAAAGAGGGCGTTGGCGTAGTCCAGTCTAGAGCCTATAAGAGCCTGAACAGTGATCCGCCTGTGCTCCTCAGAGAGCAATGGTAGAAATTTGCGGAGCATCTTCAGAATACCAAAACAGGTGCCAACCAAACCAAGGATATGTGATCTTAACGTAAGCTTGTTGTCCAGCTTAACTCCCAGGTTTTTGGCGACCAAAGAAGACTGAGCCGGGGGACACATGTCCATAGGCCACCAGACCTGCCATTCAGGGTCGGCGGTACATCCGAAAAACAGGACCTCCGACTTGCTGGAGTTGGCCTTAAGGCTGTTCCGCTGGAACCAGTCAAAGACCATCCCCAGACAGCCCCGAATACCCTCTCCATCAAATGCCTGATCTTTCCCGCATGTGAAGAGCAGTTGAGTGTCATCTGCGTAGGAAACAATCTGGGCCCCAAAATCCTCCACCAATGCCGCCAGAGGGGCCAAAAAGATATTAAAAAGAGTCGGGCTCAACACAGATCCCTGTGGAACTCCGACTCCCAAAGGCGGCATCTCTGAGGTACTCTGGGAAACCCAGACTGTTTAGCGGCGGCCCTCAAGGAAAGATGTAAACCATTTGAACACCGTCCCCCTAAGACCGATGTCATAAAGCCTGGCGAGAAGCGCCTCATGGGGGACGTGTCAAAGGCCGCCGACAGGTCAAGCATGACAAGCACGGCCCTGCCACCTACATCCAGCGTCTCCCGGATGACCTCCGTGACCTCCAGCAGTGCCGTCTCAGTACTTAAATTGGGACGGAACCCGGATTGTGATGGATGCAGGAGATGGTTGGTTTCTAAGAAACCAGACAAGATGCCATGGACATGCTTCTCTGTGATCTTAGTTAGGGACGGGAGAAGGGAGATTGGCCTGTAATTGGCCAGCACCTCGGCGTCTAGTCCCGGCTTCTTCAGGAGGGGGATCACCATCGCCCTCTTCCAGGCGCATGGGACCCTACCCTCCCTCAAGGAGGCATTAAGGAGAGGATTAACCAATGGGTTCACCACCGATGCCACCCTGGCCAAGAATTTGGCCGGGCAGGGGTCCAATGGTGAGCCAGATTTAAGATTGATTAGCAGCAACAGGGACGCTTTGTTGGAGATAGCGGTGAACTCCTCCAGCACAACAGCTGGCATGGACGATAAGGAAATAAATATAGTGTGTAAGCTTGTAAAGGTTCTGACATGGTTTACGCTTTTGTGTTTTATTTGTTAACACACTATGGGGGATATTCTCAAGAACGTGTGTTAATTATCGCAACATTAGCTTAACGCAACTTCCCACATCGCAGTCCATCGCGGGAAAATAGCACAGTTATAACGTATTATTCTCAACCCGGTGGCACCATGCAATAGTCTCACGATAACGTGACAAACGCCCGCATTAAAATTAATGCGATGCCGAAAAAATGCAAAACACCAACTTGAAAAAAGCGTTGATGTGCCAAATTGTGATACAAAAATCAGCGATAACCAGCGACAGGCCTGCAATTCCGACACCTCATGCGGAAAACTGCACTATATAAGCAGTCAAAAGTAAATAAATAAACTGCGTAGCACCATGGATGCACCCAGACCGAGTACACAGCACAACGCGAACCCCACAAGCCCACCGGAGTCCTGGTCAGGGAAAGGCAAGGACAAGAAGAAGAGGAAGTTGTGGTTTAGTCCGCGGGAAAACAGGATCCTGATAATGGAGGTGATAGAACACCATCAACTACTGTTCGTCACCTCCACTGTGTCATTGGCAACAAAAAATGGGATATGGCAGTCCATCGTGGACAAGGTGAATGCAGTCGGAGTGCTGAAGAGTCAATGGAAGAGGTCAAGAGGCGCTGGAATGATGTAAAGTGCAAAACCAAGCAAAAACTCGCCAACAACCAGAAGGCAGCAATGCAGACCGGAGGTGGGTGTCCTGAGCCACAGGAGGAGCTGGATGAGATGGAGGAAATGGTGTCCACAGTCATCAGTGGGGAGACGGTGGCAGGAGTTGGGGGACCCAACATTGCTCAACAAGACCTGCAACAACAGCAACAGGGAGAGTAAAGACCAGGGACTGGGGGGGACGGGGGATATGGGCACAACGGCACACATGCACAATGAAGTAGAGCACACTGCACACCCACAATGACTTTGGAGCATGTCCCTGATCCCCTTGCCACACTGCAGCAAGTAGGCCCCCATCCACTATGTGCCCAGAGTGGGCCCGTCTCACACATCACCAATCTCACAACCAACACATGCACATGTGTCAAACCCAGCCATGCGGAGTGTCTGTGAGCAACACTGGCAAAGCAAGTGACACTGCATGACGAATAGCCTTGCTGCAGTCAATATACCATGAAAAGTTGCACGCAACAACACTGAGGTGGCAGAATGTGGACCACATCCGTCAAGGAGCAGGTCATACTCCGACACATCCATGTGCACAAACAACCCTTGACCTCAACAACACATCTGCAGACAAACTATGCCCCAGACCCCCAAATTCTACCAAGAGACCAAAGTACCCAAGTATGCAACATCTCAGCACTGTGGAAGCACAGAAGTCAAAGGCACACCGCATGAAAGGGATAAGGGCCACCAGAATCAGAGCTGCAGGGGCGACTCTTCCAAAATGCAGCACACACATAGCAAACACAGCACATCATATTGACAACAATGTGGTACAAACTGCAACATGTCCACAACTGGGGCTGCTTGTCTGTAGAAACTGGCAAATCCCCCCTGGCATGGCAGGAACATGTCATTTGAAAATGGCCAAGAACAAACACACATCCGTGATGTTGTAGAAATATCCACTGTCCCGCATAAAATAGGCAGCTCCTCCCAAACAGTCACAATGTCCATTGTTATGCAGTCTGTATGTAAACATGTACAATGCGTCAATATGCATGTGAAAACAATGTTAAACTGCATCTCCCCTTCACATTGCAGGGGGAACACCAACACCTCCTGCTGAGCAGACCGATACCGTATTCTCTGATGACAAAGAGGAACTCCACACTTTCGACACCGACGCACTCCAAGAGTTCATCGACAGCTACGTCAAATCACCTCCAGGAGCAGGGCAGCCCAACTTCATCGATGAGATCCCATCCCCTGCACCCACCACACAGGAGGCAGATTCCACCACCACGGCTGCCTCCCAGGACCCCTACGAACACGAACAACACATGGCCTTCTAACGCCGTGTGTTGGGTGCCAGGAGAAGATGGCTGAACATGTGTGGGTGGGGTTTGACCGCATGGCAGCCAAACTAGACGCCATACGTGGGTGTCTAAGTCCCATCAGGGACCACTCACAGTCCCTAATGGACACCCCCAGTCAACTCCATGCTCTACAACGATCCATGGATGACATTGCTGGAGTCCTGACTCGGAGACAAGAACAACTGTCTAGTCAGAGCAGCTCTGGCGATGTCACCCGGTAGTTGGGACACATGCGGAAGATCATGGCGAACATGGAGCGGGCGCAGGCGGAAAGAGCGGCTGCCATGGCTGCACATCAGCTGGGTTCCTCAATGCCCTGACGCCCATCCTCATGGCATTGCTGCCACAAGGCCTGGTGCGGATGACTGCTGCTGCTACCACTCCATCCACATCTCCGCCCCCTGAAGTGTCAGTGCCACACAGTGCGGCAGACATTCCACCTCCGGCCCCTGAGGCGTCACTGCCACACAGTGCAGAGGACAGAACACCACCACCCACAAGTGAGGCACATGAAACAGCAGAGGACGAAGATGCGGATGGATATGCCTTGGTGGTTAGAAGGAAGCGGTAGCATTCATCTTTGCCATATGGCCTGTTCCTGCTTGGTCACCGGCCCTTTGCATCATCACCATCCACCGTCTCCTGATACACTCAGCGACACTCACCTTGGACCTCAGCATGGACTGACATATTCTGTTTGTTCACCAATGACACAGCAATCAGACTGCGGACTGGAATCTTCCTCTTCCAATGAATTTCTCATTCCCAAAGGTCTATGGCTGGCCCTCCAAGCGCCAACAATGTGAAGTGGGGTATGCATGGCCCTATACTGCTCCAGCTACAACACTCCACTGAATGTGCATTAAACATTAATTTTATCACAGATGTGTCATGTCTATGGTCATTCAAGTGTGGAAGTATGAATGGATGTAGGGTCAGTGAGTCCCCCTTACATCCATGTTGCTCATGTTGTGGGACTTGAGTCACAGGGTACTACATTGCCAACTGTGGTCCGGGTGGCACTGACACTAGAACAGAGACACAAGCATAAGTCACTTCCTTGTCCAGGCCCGGACGGAACCCCACCCAGTGCCCTAGGTCATTGTTCACACCCCTATGCTGGAGTGGCATACACCAGGACAGCCCACTCCGCTCACAATGTGTGACAACAACGCTACACGTCCCGGGTCTTCACTGTCGGGATCTGCTGATCACAGGTCTAGGTGTCAGCATGCTATAGCCACTTCCTCACAGCTGGTTCACACTCATGCCACACCCATCCAGCACACGCATCACAACACATGTGACCCTGCCAATAAAAAGGGCTGGGCACACATGCTCGACCCCATTTCCACTCTCTTTCTGGGTGTATGCATGTGGTTATTATTAAGGGTGGGCGTAGTTCGCGAAGTCGCACTTCGCGAAGCTACGCAAAGTGCAGTTCGCACTACGCGAGCTACGCGTAGCACTTCACGAACTGCGTAGTAACATGTTCGCACTGTGCAAGTTGTTGTTTTCAATGATTGCGCAGTGCGGACAAGCAACCGGCAGTGTGCAATCATTGAAAATGGCATCTTGCACAGTGCGAGCTGTAGTTTTCTGCTGCTCGAGTAGATTTTTACTCGAGCTGCATCTTTCTCAACGCGAACTGGTAGTTTCTCATCGCGAGCGGTCGCGAGCATACGTGACCCCTCGCAATGAGAAACCTGACCTCCTCGCGTTGGGAATGTCGCCGGGAGGTTTATTTTCCATGCTCGCGATCACCAAATTGATGTTGCTGATCGCGAACGAGGAAAAAGTCTCGCCGGGATGTCATTTTGCTTGCTCGCGGTCGCCAACTTGACGTTGAGGACCGCGAGCAAGCAAAAAATGACCGCAGCACTACGCAAGCCTACGCTACGCGAGTTCGCACTATGCTATGTGCAATTCGCGTAGTGTGAAGTAGCGCGAACTTCGCAAACTACGTGAGCGTAGCATAGTGCTTTGCCCAGGCCTGGTTATTATATATGCATGAGGGCCTAGGGCCCTACCACATCACATTCCCCACTGCCGGAGGTGACATGATGGCATCCGCACCATGGGACTCAATCAGAAAGGGCCCATTACTTGAGGTGCACAGAGTTGGTGGCTTCCGAGGCACTTTGGCCAGCATGGGTCCACCGCCACGGGAGGTTGACTTTCGGTGCACTGAGATAGGGGCTGCATGCTGTGGAGGCTGCCAAGATCGCGGGCCCCAGGCTTGGAGCTTTCACTGGAACATGGTGGGCCCTCTTGGAGACACACCGGTCGCAGAAGGTGAGGAATGAGGCCTGGGTGCGCATGGGTGGGCAGGCACCGCTGGGAGGTGGGATGGGCTGGGGTGCGGCAGCCTGGGTGCACAGGAGCGGGCAAGCGATGTTGCTGTGTGCAATGATATGGACTCTGCCATCATTGACTCAGGACTCTGTTTCAGGGAGGGACTTGATGGACTGCAGTGTATAGTGGCACATGGTTGGAGACACACCGGAGGCAGCAGGTGAGCAGTGAGGCCTGGTTCCGCAGTGCTGGCACTCCCTCTCCCCCTCTCTCTCTCTCCCTTTCTCTCTCCCTCTCTCTCTTTCTCTCCCTCTCTCTCTCCCTTTCTCTCTCCCTCTCTCTCTTTCTCTCCCTCTCTCTCTTCCTCGGTCTCTCCCTCTCTCTCTTCTCTCTCTCTGTCCTTTGATGGGCGCATGACACACATTCTTCTCTTGGTTTTTGTCTTGAAGGCTGTGACTTACAGATTGTCCAGTGAAGACCCACTATGACTCTGCCAGATATTTGTTTTGAGTTTATTTTGGATTAAAAGATTTGTTTGGAATTAAAATTTAAATGAATGCTTCTCCTTTGTCTGTCCACACAGGAATGTTCTTTTTGGTCAATGTGCGACATCATGCGCATTGTTTGGTACATGATTCCGTGAGGTTGATGTGAGATGTCTTTGTCACGAGAGGGGGGGTGAGTGGCGGGCCTGGGGATGGTGGGTGTGGATGCTGTGGCCCTCTCGGGTGTCCGAACTACATGACCAGTGTCTCCATGGCATCTGTTGCTCTTCAGGTGTGGCTGTGGGCTGGGCTCCCTTTCATGGTGCTGGTTGTCTTCTGACTTTCCACCAGGTCAGGGAAGGTGTAAAATCCCTCCTGCTAACGCGCCTTATCGCCTGTTTTGTAATCTTATCACAAATCTGGCTGGTCGTAGAGAATGTTGCGAAGTGGTGTTTTCGCTGCTTTTTGCACAGGAACGCCTTCTCTGCCTCTCATTAGCATTAGTTGCCGGTGTCATCCGTGGTGATGTTTTTTGCGGCTGCTATTGCAGGAAAACTGGTAATGTCAGCTGTTAGCACCAGCTTGTGAATGGTGCAATAAATTTATTGACACTTTGGCTGCGATAAAGTACCGATAACTTGGAGATAAATCCTTGAGAATATGCCCCTATGTGATGCTGTAAAACAAAGGGGCATATTCTCAAGGACTTATCGCCGATTTATCGACACTTTAGCGTGGCAAAAGTGGCAATAGATTTTTCGCCCCATTCTCAAGCTGGTGCAAACTGCCTATATTGCCAGTTTTCCAGCGATAGCTGCCACAGAAAACATTGCCACGGATGAGAGCAACAACTAACGCTAATGATATGCAGAGTAGGCGTTCGCATGCAAAGATTCATGAAAACACCACTTCGCGATATTCCCAATGACCAGCCAGATCTGCGATGCGATCCAAAAACAGGCGATACGGCACATTAGCAGCAGGGATTTAACATTTGCCTTAGCATACCTGCGGTATGAAAGGGAACCCAGCCCACATCTGAACACCAACACATGTCATGGAGCTAATGATCATGCAGCTCGGAGACCCAAGAGGGCCACAACACCCACCGCCACCACCCACAGGCCCCCCCGGGCTATCATCTCCATAATGAGGGTCTGGTTTTTCTGCGGACTGAAAGGCGGGTTCCTCTTCTTCTTCTCCTTGCCCATCCCTGACCCCAAGGTCCCACGCTGGTCCTCAGTAGGGCTTGTGAGGTTCTGGTTGTCCTCTGTACTTGCTCCGGCTACCTCCATGGTGCTTCGCAGTTGTTTGTGTTTTGTTTGGGTTTTTGGTTGCTGCTTTGATGGTGATTTTTCCAGCCTGACCTGTGGGACTTGCAGGTCTGGCGCTGCTTATCGCTGACTTTTTTATCGTGATTGGGCACATCGCAACTTTTTCACATTCGGGTTGAGATTTTTATCACCGTCCTGGTAATTTTATCGCGGACATTTGACGCGTTATCGGGAGACTATTGCGTTTTGCCGCTGTGTTGAGAATACAACGTTAACACGGAGTTATTTTCCTGCCATAGACGGCGATATGAAAACTTGTGTTACCTATTTTGACGATGATTATCGCACGTTCTTGAGAATATGCCCCAAAGTGTGCAACGCAGATAGTTGCAAGGTCAAGTGACATAAATCACCCCTAACCACCTAGTGCCAATTGAATCACCAGGTCACAAGTGACCTGAATGAGACAAAGTTCCTTGTAGGATTCCCTACTGCCTTTTCATGCTGTCTCATTTTGTCCAGTCAGAGAAATCCCAATAACTTGTATTTCCTCAGTAGATTGTATTTGTAAAGGTAAGTCAATAAATAGGGAAATCTGTGAGGCACTCAGCATTGTTTTCTCAAAGTGTGCTATGAAATTCTCTGATTATACTGAATAAGCAGCAACCTACTTATTTATATGACATCTCTTTACTGATTTCTTTATTGATTTCATAACAACACTTTTACAGTTGCTTTATTAACCTTTTTGCTTTCTCAAATTTGCTTAAAAAAGAACCATTTGTCCACTATTTTTTCAAAGATTTCACAGGGGAGAGGCCCATACCCCCAAACCCTCTTATAACAGCTGGGCTCACTTTCTATGCTTGCTCGCCACAGGGCACTCATCCTGAACCTTTACGCCACACCACTTTCAAATTTCACCAGCCACCACTGACAGTGACACAGAGCAGAACAAAAACTGCAGCTCCCCCTTACTGTCCTCAGCTCTGATAACCATCGCTGCTGCTGTGAGGACCTCGTGATGTTCAGGGAACAACTGGGCAGATGGGACTTGAGTGTTTGCTCATCGACGGAAGCTACTTCACATGAGTTAGGATTTTGTGTGTAATATTTAGCTGCAGAGACAATTTTATTTTCAAATTTAGTTAGAGTGTACTTTTGCAAAGTATTGTGCTTTCAACTTAGGTTTTTCCATGTCTCTTTTCTTTCTCTGTTGTGCTCAGAAAGAACCATAACAAACATTTCATTTTTAGGTCTCGCATAGGGAGTACATGCGCTGCCTCTAGGAGGCATCAAGTAGTCAGTACTAGTGTGAAACTCCACCCATTGTGTTTATATTTGTTTTTTAGCTTGCCATTGGTTAAATCTTGCATTGCTCTTTTTATGGAGCTCGTTCATTGGCTGGTGGTCCGAAACGTCACTTCCCTTTTGCTTCCATTTTGCAGGAAGCAGCACCAACCAACTACAGTTTAGTTCCACTGCTCAGCGTTATCTACTCATTTAGGGACTTCTTTTTGTTTATTTTCCACCGCCGTTCACCACTAGTTGCCGAGTTTGGAAGTGTTGGCTTTTTAGTTTCCTGTTCCCGCCCCCCTCCCGTTGGCCGTGTTGTTCATCCTCCCGCCCCGTTTCCCGTTGTCTGTGTCCCCGTTCCCTTTGTTCCCATCCCCCTCCTGCTGTCTGTTGTCTTGCAGCTTCTGGCGGCCATGGAGGCGTGCGCTTGTTATAATTTACATTATTATTGTCAGTGTTGTCCATCCTCCCGCCCCCTTTCCCGTTGTCCGTGTCCCCATTACTGCCCCCCTCCCGCTGTCCGTTGTCTTGCAGCTTGTGGCGGCCATGGAGGCGCGGCTGCTCAGGGGTGAGCTTCACTCACTGTTTTTGACAAATAAGTTGATGTTAAGTTTCATAGACTGCACACATGTTTTAAACTGTGAATAATTATTTCCTGTTAGTTTGTTACCAGAGGGCTAGCTGAAGTGGAAGTATGTGCACTCGTGCTACTGACGTGTTCCCTTTGTCCCTGCCCCTCTGCCGCTGTCCGTTGTGTTGCAGTTTGTGGAGGCCTTGGAGTCGCGCGCTTGTTATAATTTTACATTATTGGCAGCAAGCTGCTCACGGGTGAGTTTCATTCACTGTTTTAACTTTTAAAGCTACTATGTTGGCAATTCAAAGTAGAGCATCTCTTCTATTTAGTTACGGGGCTTATCCATCCCAGCCGGGTTAGGGGTATTCGCAACAAGCCAACCACAGTATGGCCAGCAGAGCTACAGCCGTTACGGACAATCTGCTGACACGCAGTCAAGCTACGGACAACAACTGCGTGGGTACGGATCATCTTATTGGCAAGCACAAACGCAACAGACACAACAAACCTGTAAGTATGTAGAGTCTTTATTTCGGTTTTGACTTGGTTGATTTTAAAATGTCCGGGCCCGATTCACAGAACTAACTTAAGACAAAATCCTAAACTTACTACCATTTTCATATTCACAGAAGGCACTTACTCATTTTGGTATTCACAGAAGACACTTACTCACTTCGGTATTCACAGAAGTTAGGACTCCTAACTTTAGGACTCCTAAATGCCTTCTGTGAATACCGAAAGTCTTAAAATTAGGATTTTTCTCAGTTTAGGAGTCCTAAAGTTAGGACTCCTAACTTTACTACTACTAAACTGAGAAAAATCCTAATTTTAAGGCTTTCGGGAGTCACAGAAGGCATTTAGGAGTCCTAAAGTTAGGAGTCCTAACTTTAGGACTACTAAATTGAGAAAAATCCTTATTTTAAGACTTTCGGTATTCACAGAAGGCATTTAGGAGTCCTAAAGTTAGGAGTCCTAACTATACTACTACTAAACTGAGAAAAATCCTAATTTTAAGGCTTTCGGTATTCACAGAAGGCATTTAGGAGTCCTAAAGTTAGGACTCCTAACTTCTGTGAATACCGAAATGAGTAAGTGCCTTCTGTGAATACCAAAATGAGTAAGTGCCTTCTGTGAATACCAAAATGGTAGTAAGTTTAGGATTTTGCCTTAAGTTAGTTCTGTGAATCGGGCCCTCCATGTTTACCCAATGGGCAAGTTCAAAATGCATCTTCTCCCCTTTTCTAGTGTTGCTTTTTTCTGACCATCTGAAATGGGCAGGGGGTGGGGGGTGGATATATTTGTTTTAAACGTGGTAATTGGTGACAAAGCAAATCACCCATGTATGGAGTAATTTAACACTGGAGTCTCAATTTGGGGTTGATTACAACGTCCCGGGAGGTGCCAGTCCTCCATGGCAGAGGTCCATGGCTGCTTCCCCCTTTCTCCTCCTCTTGTTGCTCTAACTTTCCATGCCCCTCCTCCTCCTCCTTCGTGTCTCTTGCTGTCTACTCTCGGCCCTCCCGTCAGGACCCCATTTCTCTCTCTGACCCGCTCTGTCTTATACTACCCCCCAACCCCCCTTCCTTCGACACCATGTGTTTTTGTGGGTTTTTTCTACCTTCTCGCGTACTCTCCCAACCTTCCTGTGAACCAACGCTCTCCCCCCAAAACCTCCCTGTTTTCCATTGAGAATTATTTCACTTTTATTGTTTATGTCATTGTTTATTTACAAGGGGTTTGGTAATATTGCCAAGGCTTCTCAGATTCCGCCGTTTACACACGATCCTGCTGGTGGGTTTCATCTGACGAGTTATTTTGCTGCTTCTCCTTTCAGTCCAGCTCCGATCTTAAATGCACCCCATTGTGCTGGGCATTGGCTCTGAGCGACCTGCAGCTCGCTGGGACATTCCCACGGAAGTGGTCCCCCTTGCTCCCCTCCCTTCTGTTTTCAACCTCTTACCATGTTCCTTTCAGCACTCTCCTCTCTCCAGTGTCATAAAGCAAAATAATGCCCCCCAACCAATGCAGAATGTGAAGAGGGTTTATAAGGCTCCCAGCTCTGAAATTATTCATTCGGCTTGGGCAGGATGTGGCCCCACCGAAGGGTTTGGGAGCACCTGAAGGAGTCACACCCCCCCGCACCTCAGGGTCTACAGGGGCCTGCGTTACGTCCCTGCTCTCCTCCTTCCTTCCGTTTTGTTACGTCTTACTCCCTCTTGTTTTCAGTTCCTATTCTCTCTCTCTCCCTCCCTCCCTCTCCACGTTTATCTCGTCTCCTACCTTCCACGCTTCTCTCTTTTCCCTTACTTCACTCTATACCTTTACACTGCTCTTGCTGCCTGTCAGGCCTTCTCTGCAGCTTCTGCGGCAAGTGGCCAGTACTGGGTAGTATCACCCTTGGTATCCCTGTCTTTTCACTTCTCTGTCCTTTGTCCCAGTCTGCTGATCACTGAAAATGGTTAGCAAACACTCTCAAGGTTTCCTTGACTCTCCAGTGGCTGGTCGGGCTCAGGAGTCAACAATTCCCTGTTGGAGGTGGTTAACTCGTTCTGTATTCAGGTACGAAATAATTGAGGAACAATTTGTACGTTTTACTGATTTTTTTTTTACACAAAAAACCCCCAGAAATTAACCTGTTAGCTTGTACCTATTTTTTTTTTTTTAACGGAATTTGCAACAAGCATTTGCAATGCAATAGGTCTCGCATTTGCGAGAGTTTCAGCTTTTGACATTGTAAATGACAATGCCTTTTATTTATGTGTTTTGAAAACCTGCAAGTATTGTGTAAGCACGCACTTTGTACTTATAGGTGTTTCTTACGACAAGCAAGGCTGGCAGTAACTCTGCTTCTTTGTACTTGTAGTCTATGCTTACCAGCAGCCAGGCTGGTGGTAAAAGAGACGCAGTTACTGCCAGCCTTGCGTGTTGTAAAGAATTTGTGCTTACGCACCACATTAGAGGTTTTCAAAACACATAAATAAAAGACATTGTCATTTACAATGCCAATAGCTCAAACTCTCGCAAATGCGAGACCTATAGCATTGCAAATGCTTGTTTATTAGTGTGTGGCCAATTATAAAATGCAGGGGCCGTATAAGGGGTAACAAGACAGGGGCATCTCAGCAAATATAATACACATCATGCATGCAACAGAAATAAACGATCCTCACATTCACAATGAAGAACGTCGGGTTGACATACACCGCCACAAGTGCACATCAGAAAGTTTGGAGTGGAAACACGCACCCCCCACGTACTCTACAGAGAGGCAGGGGAAGGACAACCTACACAGATATGCTGTGGTGGGACTTGACAGATGCACTCCTATCAGTGCACTATTGCTGGGGTTGTGCTGTATTAAGGGGTTGGATGCCATGGACAACCTGTAAGAAACATGAAAAAGTCTTAAGCACTCCGAATATAATCAATAAGGAGTACCTTTAAGTTCAGTCTTCTTGTGTTCTTTATTTTGATACAGTAGTCAGTAATTCTCTGTTATTTTCACCACACACTAGGCAACACGTGTTTTGTCTATGGAGGATATTACACCAAAAGACTTCAGCAGGGCTGGAACAATAATTAAAAAACTGGTTTAATATAGGGAACACTCAACAAACATTGGACCATCACCCAGGTCGGTTTGACCAAAATCACATCAAAGAGTGAAAAGATCATAGAATAGGAATAGTAACAAATCACGGATTCCCAACGGTGACAGTAGTCAAATAATAAACTAAATATATGACACTTATAAAAGTCATGATAAGTGACAATTATATAAATCATTTTCAAAATGTAAAAAATAAAGATAGTTGGGTAATTTACCGATAACAATTGCACCCACTACAAGAATCAGAAATAAGAGTAAACAGAGAGAAAGAAACGTTCCACACTACCATAAGTGATCAGACAGCAGATCAATAGGCTGTGGGCTCACCTAAAGATATGCAGATAACACAAATTAGGGATGTGTTCAAATGAACATGCTTATAGAACTCTGGAAAATAAATGATAGCCTTAAATCCACCATGAAAATAATAAATGTATCAATAATACTACAAAATAGCAGTCAAAGGGTACTGTAAACGTTCCACCATCTATGCAAACGAGTACTATCAAAACCCACTAAGGTACTCTCCCTTGAGCCTGCATCAGACTCGTAATGTCTTGAGATCTTCTTTCATGTTATGGACTTTGTTCCTATTGAGGAGGATTTGGTGGCTTTTCTTCATCTTTGAGCACCCACATTATATCAAGGACCAATCAATTGAACTGTTATGTTTGATACTTCACACTGAGTGTGTGTGCACCAAATAACCCATTTAGCATTGTCTTCAAACCTCTTAAGAAACCTTACAGATTGTTGCGCAGAAGACTTAGCCAACATGCAAACTAAAGATGGGGCAACAGCACCCTGGAAACTTCACTATTGCAAGAATCATCACATGCCAGCCAGTGGACTATACTGGGGATGTGGGACCGATGGACCACTGTGTGAACTCTGGAGTGGTGTAGAAGATTAGAAGAACTCCTGCAATAACAATAAGATTAGAAAGATGGTAGCATTTACCACGTGGGAAAGCAATAGTGGGGTAGGGGGCAAAGATATTACCACAGGTAGACTGCCGAGAAGCAGGAGCACAGAAGCCCCAAAACCCTCAAACTACAAAATGGTGTGAGGGTAGACACAATCCAAAGTGGTAGGAAAATATGGGCACTTAAGAGGGATAGAAGGTGAGGCAAAGCTTGAAACCCCACTACAGAGAACTGGAATGGGAAAGAGAAGCCACTCCACATGTATCTCATATTCACATAAGCTAGAAAAGTATAAGAATGCACGTGAAGCTCCACAGATGAGATAAAAGCGACAGAGAATGATATGATAAGAATTGGATATCAAGGCAGGTGCTAGCAGAGGTATGTTTAGAGTGCTGGCACCAACAGTTGAGACATGTTGAAGGGAAAGGACACCAGCACGGACTTTACATAGAAAAAATGGAAGGCCTATCACCATCAAGCATTCAAGCATGCTGTCCAGGGCTAACACAGCATGGTTTGGCTTCTCAGCTAATAAATGGAAAGGTAGAAATACAGGAGCTCTTACTTAAATAATTGTGGGCGACAGTAAGGTACAAAAGGGGCATTTCTATAATCACACTATAGGGAAGTTGAGTAGCAGGGGAAGACCCCAAAAGCACTGCTCCAGAGACACCATCACAGGAACAAGCGAGAAGAGTGGAAGTTCCAAGGTGTATCCAAAGCCCACTAAAAAGAACAAGATACCTAGTACTACAGAAAGTGGTGTGTGGGCACCCCGAAAGTCAAGCTATTGAAGGATTGGAAGGCGTAAGCACACTAAAGCCACACTAAAGAGACATGTAAAGACGCTCAACAGGTATGATGGAGGCACAGGAGAGGGAGTGAACTTCAGCTAGTGCCCAAATGATGGGTGGGTTAGTTGACAGATGCACTATGGAGATGTTGGATAGCACCCTGGCAGACTTGCTAGAGTGCCTTAGGAGCCACAAACAAACAACCACTCCTCAGAGCCACAGGAGGGGAAAGACACTCAAAATACATATTCAGTCAGTCAGTAGGTCTTTATTCGATTCACATCATAAAAGACATTCTACACAAGGAAAAACATTTCATATATAATACAATTCATGTTATAATACAAGATAAAGATACTAAACCTTTAAAATATTACATAAAAACAGGTAGATTTAAAAATAATCACAGCATAATAAAATATAATGAGATACAGTAAGGGACACGCCAGTTAACCTAATAAACCATAATAAGGTACTAGTAATAGTAGCTAGCAGAACACAAATCACAACTTAAGTTTCCTTGCCCTGAGAATCCATGCCCAGCTAATAAATTTGGCAACACCTATGACTATGGGTTTTGAGGTATCTGTTTTCAAGATTCTACTGGCAACCTGTGCAGAACGAGTACTCATTAATCTGCAAACAGGTCGAAGCCAAACGCGAGGAGGGAGTTGGTAAATTGGGCAACCAAAAAGGAAATGGTCCAACGTTTCGATCTTGTCTACGCAGAAGGGGCTCTTATCACTACCAAGAGGACTCCAGCTTTTGGTGAGTCCTCGCAGTGGTAGGGCGCCCACTCTAAACTGGTGATACAGTTTACGATCAAAATACTTCAAAATAGTATCCCAGTAATTTTCATAAGCAGACTCGTCCTTAAGAACTAGGAATGTAGCAGTCATCGTGGTGCCTATGAGGGAAACACATCTCCTGTTCTTGATAATGCACCAATAGGCATCCTTAAGGACTTTTTTCGACCGAAAGACCACGGAATCTGGGTTAGCCCATAGGTCACGCATCCCAAGGTCAATCAACAGGGTTTTAATACTGGACAACCAGGGAATCCTGTGCGAACCCTCCATCCCTTTGACCTCCAAGAGGGCTTTTGCATAGATCGAAAGTTCAGGCGACGCCAAAACGCCAAAGGTCTATACCCTGCCCAATCCTCTATAGGCTGGATTCCCAGATCGTACAATAAGGGGATGCGCGGAGTAGATTGGGGAAGCCCAATAGCTGACCTAAGGAATTTATTCTGGGCGGTCTTCAGCTTGGACAGGTTACTAAATCCCCAGATCTCAGCACCATATAAGATGGCAGGTAGAATCTTGGAGCCATAGATCTTCATTAGGGGGGCTAATGGTTTAGTTAGGGAAAGTTTATGCTCTTTCAGCAAAGCACCACCCAATTGGGCATGTTTAAGAGCAAGAAGATCCAACTGATGAGACCAGCTGCAAGTCTCGCTAAAGGTGACCCCTAGATAGGTAAAGACAGCCGTTTGGGCCAAGTTGACACCGCCCAGACATACCTGCGCCTTAATACGCCGGGGTCCACGGAAAACCATAAACTTGGTTTTCCCAACATTTATTTCCAACTCATGTTCGCGACAAAAGATCTCGAAGCGAGACAGGGCTAGCTGCAAACCCTGTCTCGTCTTCGAGATCAAAAGGGTGTCATCTGCGAACATGAGTAGGGGAATCTTCATTCCAGCCAGGGTGGGAGCATCAGTAGGGTCATTGGAAAAGTAATTTATGACCCTATTAATAAATAATGAAAACAAAGTGGGAGCGAGCACACACCCTTGGCGAACTCCTTTAGACACTTTAAATCTATCCGTCACCTCCCCTGGTTTGCCCCAACGAACACGGGCAAACGTATCTTCATGGATAGTAACCAAAATGGAGACCAATTCTTTTGGCATGCCCATCTCCGAAAGTGCTTTCCATAACTTGTCCCTCGGCACAAGGTCAAACGCGGACCTAAGGTCCACGAAGGCCGCATACAACTTACCACCCCCCAAAAAAACTTCCTTCCAATAAAGGAGTACTACCCTAAATGCTTGATCCAGGGTTCCAATATGAGAGCGGAACCCTGCCTGAAGTGGGGACAACACATCAAAATCGGACATCCAGGTTTGAATACGACCCAAAACAAGACGGGCTATAATTTGTTGTACTGCGTCAATACGACTAATAGGTCTATAATTGCCCGGGGCAGAGCGATCGCCTTTCTTATAGATCGGCAATATCTCTGCCCCGAGCCACGAGTCAGGGACAGCAGCACCACCCGCAAGGCCATTAGCCAGCAAGGTCAGATACGGGATCCATACATCTTGCTCCTGAATGAATAGATCAGCAGGAATACAGTCTGGACCCGGGGCTTTACCACTCTTAATTGATCTTAGCACTAACTTAACTTCACAGGGGGAAAATTCTAGGGGATTTTCAACACCAGATGGACAAGACATGTAGGTAGCCGTCTTGTCACCAACCTTAAACTGATCCTCGAAATACGCGACCCACTGTTGTGGCTCAACATGATTATTCTTGTCACCAACCTTAAACTGATCCTCGAAATACGCGACCCACTGTTGTGGCTCAACATGATTAGTGGGACGAATATCCGAGGGGCAGTTACCCCATTTAAGAAGATGCCAAAATTGGACCATATTACGGTCATGGCAGGCCTGATAAAGATCCAACCAGCGATCTTCATCCCAGTTCTGCTTTGCCTTAAGTTGGGCAGTTTTATATACAGATCTACATTTTTGTATAGTGGTGGGAGAGCCAGATTTAATGGCCAGTATTAGAGCACTTTGGGCCAATCTACAGTCCTTATTGAACCACGAACGGGGTCTCTGTGCTTTGCCTTTACCAGTAGCAGGATGAGTTTTCACAAAAAAAGATTTAAGTTCGGCAAAGAGCTTATTGTGGATGTCCCGAATATTATCCTTAATCAAACTTTGGGACTTCAACTGATTAAGTAAGACCAGAGCATTGTTAATTAGTTCCCTAATGGCTGCCCGTGAAATTTCACAAGTGGCGATTTTCGGCCATCTCACCCTTCTAAGATCATTTGTGAGGAAAACATCCATAGGGGTTTGGCCATCAGGAGAAGTGGGGGGGAGAGCAAAACTGTTGTCTTTAATACGCAATGCAAGGGGATTGTGGTCGCTCTCGACTCTACTTACTACCACCATATCGTCAATGAGCGACCACATTTCCAAATTGACTAATATATAGTCAATTCGGCTCCCAGTTCTGCCATTGTCAAAAGTCGACCTCCCCAGCCTATCTGATTTTGTTCGCCCATTAACTGCTCTCATGCCCTGGTTTAGACATAAGCCTTTCATAAAAAGGGCAGCTTGAGTCCATTTACTTATAGGTTCGAGCTCCAGCTGGGGAACACCCCAAGTTGAATCTTCGTCCTCTGTGAAGTCCCCATGGTCGACCCCCAAGGGCTCAAAACAGACATTAAAGTCTCCGGCCACAATCTTATTAATGGACTTTGGTTCGGTCACTAAATAATCCTCCAAAAGAAGACAGGTGGGAGAACATTTGCCTCCCGGAAGACCCCTTGCATAAATGTTTATTATTAGGAGATTGAGGCCACTACGGTATTTAACCCTGATAATCAAAATATCAGGACTGTCAATTGGGACCTCTGTCACGGTGACACCTTCACATTGACGTACCCAAGTGGTTAAACCACCCATGGGTCTGCCCCTGTGACCCTTAACAGCAAGCTTATAAAAATTCAGAAAACCTGTGCGAAAGTGGGGAGTCAATGCCCAGGTCTCTTGAAATGCCCATACCTCAAACTCGTCAATAAAATTGGCCCAGTCAGGAACATCAAGCCTAGACCCCAACCCTGCGATGTTCCAAGAGCCTAATTTTAATGAGGAGAGTGCAACCCCGATTTTCACCGCTTGACCTAGAACAACCTGGGGATTGTTCAATACAGCAGGGAATAGTTGTATAGAACCAGATGGATTAGCCCTACTTGGAATAACATTAGAAGGTGATGGCTTAATAGTAAAATCCGGGATCTGATGACAATTGGGACCCAAAGACCCAGAAACAAGTGGTAAGGAGCAATTAGAACCATCCATGCGTCAATCGTTATCCTCCAGTGATGAGAGGATATCAAAGCAATTGGAAGTCGCAGTGGGCAGATAAGACCTTACAGGAAATATTGGAAGGGCACGATTATCCCACTTTGACTGTAAGGGGCCTGGCCTATAAAAGAAACCCAAAGGGAGAATTTTGATCGAGTTAGGAGCTGGGGGTAGATGGTGAGCAACTTCCAAAATATATTTAACCAGAGCAGGAGACTTAAAATCAACACAACACAGTCCCCAGAAAGGGACTTATAAGACTGACCAATCCAGTGGATGCGCCTAACCATGTTGAAATCATCAAACAAAGCCCTACTATTACCAATTTTAGAGCTCAAGTAACGCTGGGATTTGTTCTTAAGATTGGACCAGTGTTCGTAAGATCCTTCCGGGAGTGGTGGAACATTAGCCAAGACTATAGAATAGGGGGTGGCTTGGGGAGGAAGATGTAAACTAAAAGGCATTGTAGAGCTCCCTGCTCCCACCCCCTCATTACCAGCCCTGTTGCTCTGGGGGGGACATCTTTGCACGTCACGATGGTTATTAAAACCCCTGTCGGAAGCCTCACCTAGACCTGAATCTTGGCCCTTCTCTTCGCCTGTAGATAATGAAGGTGGCATGACCCCCACTGACCTTGACAGACTAGCTCTACCGGCCACGTTAGTCACCCCCACTGTCGTCACCCCATTTGACAGTGTGGGAGGCCCTAAGGCTAAGGACTTATCACCAGCAAGTCTATCTTCCAATTTATCCAATCTATCGGCAACAAGGTCCAATTTGTGGTGGACGGGTGTTAGGAGACAAGCTAGATGGTCTTTAAGTCCAACAATAAGTGCATCCAATAGAGGCTGAAACAGGTCCTGGCTCGGGGGGGTAAAGTTATGATCAGAGCTTTGCCCTTCGACGGTGGACCCACTAGGCTCAAAATTAGATGACACAACAAAGGGCTTACTCGTTCCTTGACCTCTCTTATCTTTACTAATAACTTCTTTTTTTTTAGCTTTATGAGCCAGCCTCCCTCTTGTAGTGACCCTAGTTGGACTTTGAATAACAACACAGGCCTGGGCGGAGTCCATAGGCTCCTGGGCAAGGAGGGTAGGCAATGGGGGAATAGTGGTGCCATCAACTAAACTAGAGTGATAAGAAGCAGGCAAATCAGCCTGCAACTGGGCACATGGGAGAGAGGAAGATGTAGGATCTAGAGAGAGTCTGCGTTCCACCGCTAAGATCTCAAGGTTCAACGCTGACTCAGCTCTAATTAAATAATCATCTAATGTCCCCCCCACCTTATCGCCAGCTCTCCTTTTAGACATACTGCGAGGGCAGACAAAGATCGATCTTCTCTGGGAGCAGCCCGCCTTCCCCTATAGTAACACCACAGCCTAGGGAAATGCACAACAAAAGATAGAAACAAGTCAATACCCCTCTTGGCCAGCTCACAGTTCCTGGAATGAGGCTTCTTAGACGCCGTTCCCCTCACGGCAGCGACAGATGGCACAATGGCTGCTCGAATTTCCACCACAGATGTTAGGGGAATAGCCCAGCCCAGCCTTATCCGGACTTTGACGGGCAAGGACGGGCCCGCCCTTGGCCCGGGCTTTGCCCGGGCGCGGCCCGCGCCTCCCGCGCAGCGTTAGTCTCCCGCACTTATCAGCGCGTCAGCTGGTGATTCTCCTCCCTCCGGGAGACGGGTGTTCTGGGCAATGAAGTCAGCACAAGCAGAGTTCACCGGGCAGGGTCTCAAGCGCGTCCCGTGCAGCGTTGGTCTCCCGCGCTTATCAGCGCATCAGCTGGTGATTCTCCTCCCTCCTGGGAGACGGGTGTTCTGGGCAATGAAGTCAGCACAAGCAGAGTTCACCGGGCAGGATCTCAAGCGCGTCCCCGCATATTATAAATGTATATAAAATGTTTTGGAAATCCTGGCAAGTGTGATATAGAGAAGTGTAAGAAAACTGTATGCCAACAGGTGTTTTAGTTGGGAAGCAGCACATTGGTAATAAGTAAGGAGTTACATAGAACTTGGTCCCCCTGAAGGGCTCTAGAGGGGTGGTGAGCATAGGCACATTTGCATATTTGCTAATGAATGGCAGGGGAGTATCTGTACCATGCGCAGTCAGTAAAAGGGGTAAGTGGACAGTATCTTCTCAGGAGGTAATTAGATGGCGTTACAAGAGACTGTATATTAAAGAACAGGTGAATGCTGTCACATTTTTTAGGAATGTTGTGGATAAGAGGCCATTAATATCTTCTTAAATCTATGAAGAGGATCTTTTAACATTGAAATAAAGGAGAAGCTTTATTTTCAATTTTATAGCTTTAGAAAAATAAAAGGGTTTCAAAGGGAAACCTGCATATTTCTACATAGAAATGTGGGAGATAGGTCAACCACTAAGGGTAGGTGAATGTGCTACAGAAGACAGGAAGGCATAGGTAGTCAGAAAGATCAGGCTAGAGATGCCATCTGTCAGGTCTGACCCTCTCAGTTGGGTGTTTGAATGGTCTACTATGCTTAACAGCAACACCAGCCACATAGTGAACTATGATGTGTACAGTTTGGGATAAATATCTGATAGGGTCCTAGATTTCATCTGTATGCTTGGGCTCAATGCTGATTTTGGGTCTGGTGAAATGTTAAGATCTTGCATGAAAAGAGGGTGCCTAGCAAAGCATGGATTGTTATGATGTGGAATAGAGAGTGCATATAGACTATGCTGTGAGAAAGTGGATTATTTGGGGTGTACGGCAGTCCCCCTCAAATAAAAATTTCACTATTTTTGTTAGGTCCAAGAAAGCTTTAAGTATTTTAAACTTGAGCGCAAACCTAGGTAGCTATTCCATGGAGAAGAAAAGCTTAACTTAAGAAAATGTGTAACGCATTTAGGAATAACAGAACTGTTAAAATGTCAAGAACACAACACACTAGAAATCCCACTCCAGTTTATAAAAATAGTGTAGAATTTATTTATCTAGGTGCAATTTAAGGCACACATCATGATGGATTGCGGGTTGGCTTCAGAAAACTCGTTAGATCCAGCCAGTGAGGAAAGAATTAAGGGGCTCATTATGATGGCGGGCGGACACCATAGCGGTGTTTGGGACCGGCTGCCAGACATGCGGCGGTCCCACCACTACAACATCCTGGCCTTTTAACATTGCGGACGGTGCTGCTGGCTGCAGCACCATTCGCCATGCCAAAATGTCACAATGTGCATTCCAATGCACAATGTGGCAGGCACCACGTGGTGCCTGCCACCTTGTGCATGGGAATGTAGGGGGTACCATGGGTATATTTGTCGCCGAGCATGCAAACATCATTCGCGAACAAGGAAAAAGCATATCGAGCGGGCGGAACAAGCAATTCCACATGTTTGCGGGATTTTTACGTGCTTGTGCAGATTTTTTACCGTTTCGCAGAGCTTTGCGTAACGCGACTACGCAAATTCCACCCACCCCTAGTATAAACTTTATATAAAAAGATATACGATAAGACCACACGATACAAATCCAACATATGAGTATGTATAATATTCTCCCTGGCCGGTTGTTAGGCCAGCCAGCCCTTGTAACTTCTGGTGATATTAATGAGCACTCCGATGCACATGATCACAGGACGATTCTCACGAAGGGCTCAGGCTGCAAAAAGCACATGCACACAGCGTCGCTGAGACTCGCTTGGACTCCAGGTGCCCACGATCACAGGGCACTTCTTACGAGGGTCTCAGGATGCAAAAAGCACACGCACACAGCATCACTCAGACACTCCAGGAACCTTTGTCTTCCTGAGTTTCTGCAACAGTGTGCCAGCTCACCTCGGGCCCTTGGGGATGAGTTACTTCAGGTCACAGCACAGCAAAGTCTTTACAAGCAGGGGGACACAGCACACAGCAAAGTCCCTTCAGCCTTTCCTTGGTTAAAACAGAAAACTGCAGGCCAGCCCCAGAACACACAGCAAGGGTCAGTCTTTTCCTTCAGTCTCTTCAGTTGTTTCTTCCTTGGCAAAGGTTCCTCTTGACCACAAAGTAGCTCCAGTCATATTCAATCTTGATCAAGCCATTCTCCCAAGTTCGGGGGCTTCAGCTCTCAAAGTTATACCCCTAAATGGCTTTGAAGTCTTTGTGTTGGAGCACAAAAACTCAGCCACTTCTAAAAGAGTGGCTTCTAAACACACAATGCAGAAACCACCTTCATAGAAAGATGTGTGATTACATTGCGAGTTCAGACATACTAAACTTCACCTCTCCATCTTAAGCCTTTGATAAGATAGGCTGGAAAAACATATTACACAGCCTCCCCATTCTATCCTATGGGCAAGATGGCCTTTTACCAGTGAAAAACGAAATGGAGATTATTTCACTGTCAGGACATGGTACACACCTTAGTACATGTCCTACCTTTCACCTGCACTGCACATTGCCCAGGGGGTACCTTGGGCATACCATAGGCGTGTCTGATGTGCATAAAAAGGGAAGGGTAAGGTCTGGCAAGTGGTGCACTTGTCAGAACAACATGGCAGTTTAACAAACTGTGCGCAGGCACTACAATAGCAGGCCTGAGTTCCCTTTTTAAGGCTACTGGTGTGAGTGGCACAAGTACTGCTGCAGGCCCACATTTGCATTACCAGCCCTGTCACACATACTACACTTTACTAGGGACTTTACTAGTAAGGCAAACATACCAATCATGGACAACCAATTACTATTACACTTTATAAAGGGAGCACTTGCACTTTGACACTGACCAGCAGTGGCAAAGTACCCAAAGCATCTAAGTTAGTTAAACAACATCCATCACAGCATCAAAAATAGAGGAGATAGAGGCAAAAAGTCCGGGGTAATCATGCCAAGAAATGCCAAGTCTAACACTTGTCCCCTCCAGCCGAAAGTGGGGGGGAACTACCCACCCTCATGGGAGTTCTCATCACTAAGGTAGAAAAACCTGGATAGACCATCAGCTTTGGCGCATCCTGTTCCAGGGCGGTGTTCCACCATGAAGTCCATTCCCTGTAGGGAGATGGACCACCTCAACATTTTTGGGTTCTCACCCCTCATCTGCATAAACCATCTGAGGGGCATGTGGTTGGTTTGAACCAGGAAGTGAGTCCCAAACAAGTAGGGCCTCAGCTTCTTCAGCACCCAGACCACAGCAAAAGCTTCCCTTTCAATTGCACACCACCTCTGTTCCCTGGGAAGTAGCCTTCGGCTAATGAAAGCTATTGGTTGGTCCAAGTCCTCGTCATCCAACTGTGAGAGCACCGCTCCCACACCATGCTCTGAAGCATCTGTCTGCACTACAAATTCCTTGGAGAAATCAGGGGCCTTGAGCACGGGCGCCGTGCACATGACATTTTACAGGGCATCAAAATCGGTCTGGCAGGCATCAGTCCAGAACACCTTCTTGGGCTGTTTCTTTGATGTCAGTTGTGTCAAGGGGGCAACAATGGTGCCATACCCCTTCACAAACCGTCGGTAATACCCAGTGAGTCCTCAAAAGGCCCTCACTCCTGTCTGGGTCTGGGGGGGTTCCCAAGCCAGAATGGTATCAATCTTTGCCTGTAGGGGCACCACCTCGCTGCTCCCTACCTGGTGTTCTAAGTACGCCACATAACCCTACCCTATCTGGCACTTACTTGCCTTGATAGTCAGTCCTGCAAGGCTTTCAACACTTCACAGAGGTGACGCAAATGTTCCTCACAACTGGAGCTGAACACAGCAACGTCATCCAGTTAGGTGGTGCTGAATTCCTCTAGCTCACTCAGCACCTGGTTAACCTGTCTCTGGAAGGTGGCAGGGGCGTTCTGAAGAACCAGACCTTACGGGCCTGGCGGCGCAGGGCACGCCTTAATCTCCTGGGTTCACCTGCTTTGTCGAACAGAGACACAGGACACTCCGTTAGGCGTAGAAGATCAGGTTTATTAGCTGCAGCTAAGTACTGTGGTCCCAGAAGTACACTCGGTATGTTCTTAGGAGACTGCCACTTTACTCCGTGGCGCACAATCTTTTATCGCACACAGATTCTCAATGAACACTCCCAATGTATACATGGTTAACCAATGGGAAGAGTTTGAAAACAAGTTATAAAGCGACCCAAATAAGCCTCCCTTTCAACTCTGTTTGTCACCCTTCCCCACAAGTTAATCAGTGGTAGTGTGGCAGAACACATTTGTATGCCTCGAAGGACAGTTCTGAAACGAGAGAATACAAGCAGAGAATAGCGAAGGACAGAAGATAAGATAAAGTCAAGAAAAGAATGGTGCGAACCAACAGATAGTCGAAAAAGGGATCAGTCAAAACAGACGAGGATTAGTGGACTCGGCCAGACCCTGACACCAGTTTCATAAGCAGAGGCAGGGGGGTTATTTGACACGTATCAGTGGGAAAGGCAAAAACACTATGTTTGCCGTGCTGCCTGAGTGAGGGCAACACAAAATGGTGGCGGGACACAAAATGGTGGCTGAATACGAATGAAATCGGAAAACTGAATTTCCTCAGACCCTCCTTTTGCCATTACTCAGGCAAAACGCACAGACTCATTCTAGTCTGAGTCGACGTCAATGGCTATGAGGTCATGAAGCTGTTGCTGCAACATCATTTTAATGTTCTTCGTTTTCCGTGACACAGGCCTTGGGACACACATAGTGGCACAAAGACCACAGATGGCGGGGCCACACTGCATACAGAGACAACAGGAAAAAATGATGGCCAAAACCACTCCAAGGAAGATTATTACCTTCCATCCCCATTTGGACAGTAAGCCCCAAAACCATTCCAATATAGACCAATCTCCTTCGTCCTGATGAATCGACTCGGAGATCACATGTAATTTGGAGATGGCTTGGTATACCGTAGGCGCATCGTCAGGTATATAAATGCAACAGCTAGATCTGATCAGTTTACAGACTCCACCACAATCCGCAAGAATAACATCCAGAGCAATCCGGTTCTGCAATGTCATGAGACGATCTGCCTGAAGTTCAGCTGTGAGATTACTCAAGGCTCCCACAGTGACATCTATGGTAGTCTCAACAACACAAACCAATTGTCTCATGTTTCTACTGCTGGCCATTGGGCCCCAGAAAGGGAGAAATCCTTTAAGGGAATCACCTACCTCTCGTCCTGCCGTGTTTTTAGAAACAATAATCCCTCTGCCATATCTGTTTCTGTGATGACCTGAAGGAGCAGTGTATGTAGAAGGGAGAAGAAAGGCTATATAGCACGTTCCTGAAAATTCCGTCGGTAGCCACGTGTAAGCTCTTTCGTGGCAGACAAAATACGTGCCCTGGGATGGCGCTAACGGTGGCGAATTCTGAGATGTATAAATGTATGTATGGGAACAAAAATTCTTTCCTTGTCCAGTGTCAGTAGTCTGACCATTCATTTGTAAACAAAAGTTACCTTGATGAGGCACAGTCCAAATTGGTGGAGATTTTCCCTGTTTAACTCTATCTGTAAGGCTAGTAACGTAACGAGTCACCTTCCAACCATCGTATGTCCGTTTCTCATCAACAGGAACCGTACTATTCTCCACAATTCTAGCCATAGCCACTATTCCTTTTATCAGAGAACTACGACTAAAATCTGGTCCACTACCATATGAACCAACCGGACGTCTAAATCGGGTCTGATATGCATTTGAAAACATCACAAAATAGGCCCAAGCAGAACCTTCATAAGAAAATGGAAGGGCCAAATATGGCATCCCTTTGTCTGTGGTATGAGGCATAAGTCCACACACCCAACAGTTGGTTGTGTTGACTACCAATTGGTGTTGGTGCAACAACTGGACAAATGAATTGTTAAAATATTCTGTTCTCCTGATTAGTTCATGTTGGGGAAGCGTATGTAATTGATGTGGGGAGATAATAGAATGAAGAGGCAAGGAAATAGAAGTAGGGACAGATTTGTGCTGCATAGTATGAACAATCCAACCTACACAAGCCAATAAGGTACTCAAAAACATAAAAACATACACTGTTATTCCACATTGACTGTACAATAATTTACAATATTTCTTTCTCATCTCTTCCGTATCCTTCTTTCCCAATTTGACATCCATCCTCTAAAATTGTTGCTCACGGCAATCTTCCTTACTCACTTGGCTGTGATTATTAGCCGTCCTATGACACTGCAAGTCCTGGGGGCCTAGCCACTATACAGGTCACGAACCAAGACTCCTACCATGACCTTGCAACCTGGACAGATGATACATGTCACAAAAGAGATGAAAAAGCTCAGGTGTCCTTGACCAGTCTAGGCCTTAAATTATATCGAGTTCTGTTCAGTACAGTTTGGTCCTGAAATAGGGTCTGTGGATCTGTAGTGTTCAGTCGGAGATGTGGCGGTACGGCTTCTTGTAAAATGTCATCATCTTCTTTCTCTGACCGAGCTCCATCTAGGTGTGCACTACTGAAAGGTACAAACCGGGGGACCCTTTCGCCTTCAAAATCACCTACACCCTTACGGACCCACTGGTCAAAAGGCAATGGCAAGGGCACCTTTTTGCAGTGCACGCCATGGATCCAGTTCTTTTTCCCTTCGACTTTCACAGCTGTACGTGTCACCACTAGAACTTGTCGAGGCGCCTTCCAACGAGGTTCCAAATTCCTTGTCCTCTGAAAAATTTTCACGCAGACCCACTCTCCAGGTTGGATAGAATGACCTGGGTCTGTGGAAACCTCTGGTAGAGCGTTTTGAACCTGTTGGTGGAGAACACGCAATTTAGTGGTGAGGTCATGTAAGTAGTCAATCAGCATTGGATACTGTATGTCAGAATACTTTTTAGGACGGGGGACTCCCCAAACATTAGCCGGGCGCCCAAAAACAACCTCGTATGGGCTGAGTCCCAAACAAGAATGTACAACTGTTCTAGTGGATAGGAGAGCTAAGGGTAAAGCATAGGGCCAGGCAAGACCCGTGCTGGCCTGTACCTTTGCAAGCCTAAGTTTGAGAGTGCCGTTATAGCACTCTACCAAACGCGCTGATTGAGGATGGTTTGCCGCATGGAATTTTTTCCTGATACTGAGACCGGCACACACCTTTTTTATAATTTGGCCCACAAATTCACTTCCATTGTCACTCCAGACAATGCGCGGCAAACCAAACCTGGGGAAGAACTCTTTCAGAAGAACTTTGGCAGTGGACAAAGCAGTGTTCTCTTTCAGGGGGTAGGCCTCTATCCATCTGGAGAAGGCACACACCACCACCAGAACATATTTGAGATTGTTGCATCGCTCCATGTGAATATAATCAATTTGCAACACCTCAAAAGGATATGTCGGGGGAGCATATTGACCTGCTGGAGTTGGGGTTCCCTTTCCTGGATTATGCATCAAGCAAACGATACAATGCTTCATTAAATTATCTGCACATTTTGGAATCCCATCGTTCAGCCACACTGGAGCTAAAAGCTTACATATTCCTTTCGCACTGATGTGGGCTGGACCATGTGCCATAGCAACTACAGGCAGTACATAGGCATCTGGTAACAGCCAACGCTGATGTTCTGACAATTCTATCCAACATCCCATCGCGTCTAATATTCCTGTACTCTCTTTCCACTTACTCAACTCCTTCTCTGTAGCCTCTCCTTGAATCGATCTCACACTTTCTATTGTGTCCTCACACATTCCTCTTTCCCTGACCCAATTTGCATGGCCTGCAACATACATGCGACTTGTAGCATCCCTGGCTGTTTCTTTTGCTACCTCATCCGCAAAGGCATTCCCGCGACCAACATCATCAGTAATCCTCTTATGCGCACTACACTTTACGATTGCTATCTGGGTAGGCAAAACAAGTGACTCAAGAAGGTCAGTTACCAACTGACCATGCTGTATTTTAGCACCGTGGGAGGTAAAGAATCCTCTTTCCCTCCACAAACGACCAAAACTATGTGCCACACCAAACGCATACTGGCTGTCGGTATACACATTCACTCTCTTTCCCTTAGATAACACACACGCTCTGGTCAAAGCTATCAGCTCAGCTGCCTGAGCTGAATTATCTCTGATGCGTGCGGTCTCCACGATTGTATGCAAGGTGGTAACAGCATGAGCTGAAGTTGTCTCACCATTAGGGAGTTTAAAACAAGAACCATCCACCCATAGGATCCCATCCGGGTCCACTAGTGGTGTATCTTTCAAATCAATCCTACCTTTTGTCTCCTCCTCAGTACACAGAATACAATCATGTTGTTCCTGAATACTTTTCTCCTCTGGAAGAGGTAACAATGTAGCTGGATTTAAAGTGTTACATCGTTTGATGTGCACATGACTAGCCAGGAGCGTCAGCTCACACCCAGACAAGCGAGCACTTGTAAGATGCTGCGTTTCCGTCCTATTTAGCAAGGTATCCACTGCATGTGGTACCATAACAGCGAGAGTGTTATCTAGCACCACTCCAGCAGACTGCTAAATAGAAATTGCTGCTGCTACTGTAGCTTTAAGACAACTAGGCAATGCCTTGGCTACTAGGTCTAACGTAGCCGAAAAATAGGCACATGGCCGCTGTTTGTCTCCAAATCGTTGTGTTAAGACTGACATCGCATAACCCTCTCTTTCATGGACATAGAGCGTGAAGGGCTTACTGTAATCCAGAGTACCCAACACAGGAGCAGAGCACAGAGCAGCACGTACATCAGTAAAACTCTTCTGACATTCGTCAGTCCAAGGAAGGGGTTGGGGTGTGTCTTTCAAAGTGAGTGCCAACAAAGGTTTGGCCAACAAAGAAATATTTGGAATCCACTGTCTACAATAAGAGGTAATGCCCAGAAAGGCACGCACTTCTCTTTGTGTGGATGGCACAGACATTTGTGCAATTGCTTGGATACGTTCTGGGGTCAATCGCCTTCCCTCCTTCGACAAGAGATGACCTAAATAGGTAACCTCTTGGCAGGTATATTGTAGTTTAGAAGGTGAAACCTTGTGATGAAGATCAGATAAGTGAAGCAACAGTGCAACAGTCACATTCTTGCAAATATCCTCTGAATCAGCAGCAATCAATAAATCATCCACATACTGAATAAGGGTAGCACCTGGCCGCAAAGGAAAAGCATCAAGCTGACATTTTAGAGCTTGGCTATAGAGGGAGGGACTTTCACAATAGTCTTGGGGTGCGCGCTTGAACCGGAAAGTTTGGCCTCCTAAAGAGAAGCCAGAAATATCCCTACTCTCTTCAGCAAAGGGGATGCTGAAGAAAGCATTTTTCAGATCAATAACAGAAAACCCCGCTGCCGAGGCAGGTATCATAGTTAACAGGGCAGTTATTTCTGGAACAACAGGAAACTGTGGTACAACAATTTTATTAAGGTCAATCACAAAGCGATAAAAAGGAGGCTGAGAAAGATCAGTGCGTTTAAGAACAGGAAGAACAGGACTATTGCATACATTTCCTCTCATCTCCTCAACCACACCCTTCTGAACCAAATCATAAATAATAGCCAAAAGCGCTCTTTCACCATCATTGGAAATTTTGTATTGAGGGATGCGTGGCAATTTAGCATTGGGCTTGAGGGTAACAACATAGGGTGGGATCTCAAGACAACCAACATCATTTGGACCCGTAGCCCAAAGTGTTGCAGGGAGAGAGAGCAATTCAGGTGGAAATTGATCTTTAGCCAAATACATTGGAGAAGTCAGTTTCTGCCCCAGAGCAAGATGTACACCAGAAGGAGAACAAAATATCGTTGCATGCAATCTTTTCAATAAATCCAAACCCAATAGATTTTCGCCGCAACCAGTCGTTAAAAGAAGCGGAGCCTCCAAATCATAAGAACCAATTGAAATAGGCAGAGGACAAGAGACCGGGCTATGAACTGGGGCGCCAGAAAATCCTACGGATACATTCGTTAAGCCAGACAAAGGTGCCCCAGGGAGTTTGGAATGAATGATAGAACTTCTCATCGCACCAGTATCTAAAATAAATGGCTTCTGCTCTACTGGAATCGATACAACTCCCTCACTTTGTCTATGGCTGTCCTAGTTAGCGTGAAAATCTTCATTCTCACCTTCAACATAGTAGTCATCATTGTAATACTGTGTGGACTGAGTATTTTGCTGATCAAAGTAGTTCGTAGAATTTGGAGGTGGAAGGGAACGCTGTGTTTGAGGCAACATACCTCGACCTCTACCCCTGGGCGCTAACTGGAAACCACCATGACCTTGTGGAGTAGACGGTCCTCCATTACGTTGTAATAAAACCGGGCAGCCATTTTTAAAATGACCTTCCTCCCTACAATAGGCACATTGGTTAGGGCCTAACAAAGGCCGCGGAATAAAGGGCTCAGGCTTCTGAAACACCCTCTGAAACTGGGGAGGCTGTTGAAACTGGCGCTGAGCAGAGTGAGGAGGATAAGCTTGTTGCAGAAGAACCTTCGTTTTTAATTCTTTAGTCTTTTTCTCTTGCTTGTCTTTTTCCTCTTTGTACCTATTTGCGTAATATTGAGCAGTAGCCAATATCTGAGCAGAAGAAGAAACAGCCCATGAGCTTTCGGAGTCTTTCAATTTATGTGACAACTCGGGAAGCAAATTAAATACGAATTTATTTACAAATAATCGCTGTCCACCCTCCGTAGTCATATCCTGACCACTGTGATCAAACGTCTCCTCAAAACGAGTGAAGAAATCGGAGACACTCTCATCTTTCTTCTGTTTACACGCAGCTAATTTATCCCAATTTACTCGTAAGGCGGGCATCATTGTTTTCATTAAAGTAATAATCCTACCAGGGAGTTCTGAAATCAAAACATCAGGCTTAGCATCACCCACTTGGGCTCTATCCGCGGCAATTATAACAGCCCAGCTACCACCCAATTCTTGAGCGTGATCCTCTCTACGAATCCGAGCCCATAACGCTTGTGGGACTACGTTTCCCATCAACATGTCAATATCGGCAAAATTCATACTACAGGCATCAACAGTCTGGGACAATTCTTTATAGTAACCAGCAGGATTTTTACGGGGATCCGGTAAAGACTGTTTGAGAGCCAAAACAACATATCTCTTCCAGGGGACATGTACCCATATACACTGGAAGTGAGCGGGAATAGCTGGAATATTACCTGCTTGTGCAACCTCTTCCCTCCATATCGGAGGAACCTCTCTCATTGGGTAATGTTTCAATGTCTGCCGAACAGCAGGATCAGAATCAAGAAAAATTCGTGAAGGAAATAAGGACCTAAAAGTAACAAGTGTCCTTACGACGTCCTCAACCTCAGAACCCACAATGAGTCCTTTATCGAAATTAGCCTGAACATCTAACAGACCCTGGGGGACTATATCCAAATCCATATCCTCCCATCCTTTAACAAGAGTGTAACACATAACATTATAAACACATCTCTGCGTGGGCGCATCCCACTGATGAAAGGTGGTCATGATATTATTCACACTATACTTGGGACCCTTCTCGATCCATTTGCGAGCGAGAGAGTCCAACAGCACCTGTTCGTCGGAATCTGGAAGTTGACTACGAGCCTGTCTTCGAGAAAAAGCCGGAGACATGTTCAAAGTCCCAAAGAAAGGGGACAAAAAACCAGAGACAGTATCTGTGATTCGTTTGCGCACAGTAGGAGAATTGGACATAAGGACAGGGGACAAGGTATTAGGCGATACAGGAGAAGAACTGGCAGTTATAAGGGGAGCCGAAGGCAAAGGGGATTGAGGATCAGGAGATGGAGGCAAAGGAATCGTTGGCTGAGGAGGTGGGAGTGGCAATACCGGAAGGGGCAAATGTGAAAGAACCGGAACAGGTGGGGGGACAACAGGCAACTGAACAGGTTGTAACAACGGGGGTGCATTAGCACCTTGTACATAGGGCAGAGGCAATCTCAATAGGTGAGACATCAACGGGTCTTCCTCCAGATCCTTACTTTTATCAGAAGGGGGAGTAGGCAACACCGGATAGAATCTATCTATCGCCATACGATGCTGTCTCTCTGAAATTTCCATTGCATGATCAATATCATTATCTTTTAACTGCTGGGCAGCCTGTATAACCGTCATACTTTGTGCTTTCTTATCTCATTTTGCCTGCTTAATTTCTTTCTGTTTAGCTTCCTTACGCCAGAGGCGGAAAGAGTCAAACATTGCCGGCCGGGCTTTTCTTTTGAACAATATTGCTTCCAAATGATCTAATATATCAGGCTCAAAACTCCCATTCTGTGGCCACTGCAGAACACCATCGTTTTTTGTGTATCGGATCCATGCCTCGTTAAAGGCAATGGGGCCAACACCATGTTTTGAATAGAGCTCATAGGTGGGAGTTCCAACTAGAGGAATCGGGCAAGAGTACTCCAGCCGGGAATCCCTATTACGACCAAAGCAACAGAACTTCCTAAACTTACTCAGACCAGGCATCGTTATTTCACTGGACTGTTCACAAACATCAAGGGGTTAAATCAAATAATACAGCACAAAAGGACTCACCCCTCGGCTTCGGCTTTTGCAATAGCGGAATCAAAGACCCAAATCAAAACAAAATAGTGGAAGCTACCCACCAATACTTAACTAAGTGTCTTCTTACGCCAACAGAGGCCCGTCTAACGTCTCGCGATACTAAACATCACCGAAGGGACCAAAGCAGGGCGGCAGTCAGGGCAGCAGTCGTCAGCAGCCGTCAGAAAGGAGAAACCGTGCTGCAAAAGACCTTTGGACCACTTCGACATACAGGGGCTGCTTGACGTGGTTTGCGATTCCTCCGGAATTTTCTTTGCGGGGCTCCTCACGACCCTCGGGCAGAACTGCTACCTCTGAAGCCGCCCCACGTTTGGGCGCCAAATTGAAGAACCAGACCTTACGGGCCTGGCGGCGCAGGGCACACCTTAATCTCCTGGGTTCACCTGCTTTGTCAAAAAGAGACACGGGACACTCCGTTAGGCGTAAAAGATCAGGTTTATTAGCTGCAGCTAAGTACAGTGGTCCCAGAAGTACACTCAGTATGTTCTTAGGAGACTGCCACTTTACTCCGTGGCGCACAATCTTTTATCGCACACAGATTCTCAATGAACTCTCACAATGTATACATGGTTAACCAATGGGAAGAGTTTGAAAACAAGGTATAAAGCGACCCAAATAAGCCTCCCTTTCAACTCTGTTTGTCACCCTTCCCCACTAGTTAATCAGTTGTAGTGTCTACAATTTGTCTTGCAGGTGGCAGAACACATTTGTATGCCTCAAAGGACAGTTGTGAAACGAGAGAATACAAGCAGAGAATAGCGAAGGACAGAAGATAAGATAAAGTCAAGAAAAGAATGGTGCGAACCAACAGATAGTCGAAACAGGGATTAGTGAAACCAGACGAGGATTAGTGGACTCGGCCAGACCCTGACACCAGTTTCATAAGCAGAGGCAGGGGGTTATTTGACACGTATCAGTGGAAAAGGCAAAAACACTATGTTCGCCGTGCTGCCTGAGTGAGGGCAACACAAAATGGCGGTGGGACACAAAATGGTGGCTGAATACGAATGAAATCGGAAAACTGAATTTCCTCAGTTCTTCAACCCAAAGGGCATAACTCTGAACTGGTATTGCCCCTCCGGCGTTGAGAACGCTGACCTCTCTTTAGCTCCCTCGGTCAAGGCAATCTGCCAGTACCCCGATGTCAAGTCAAATGTACTGAAGTACTGGGCAGCTCCCAGCCAATCAATGAGCTCATCAGCTCTGGGGATGGGGTGAGGGTCAGTTTTAGTGACCGCATTGAGCCCACGGTAATCCACACAGAACCGGAGTTCTGGGATGGCACCAGGTGCAGCAGGTTTTGGCACAAGGACCACTGGGCTAGCCCAGGGGCTGCTGGATGGCTCAATCACCCTTAGCGCCAGCATTTTGGAAACCTCCTCCTTGATACTGGCCCTGACCTTATCAGCTACTCTATAAAATGTTTGTTTTACGGGCAGACTGTCTCCAATGTCCACATCATGGACGCACCAATGGGTGACTCCTGGGGTCAGGGAGAACAGGGAGGTGAAAAAAGTGGGGGGGCTCAAAATGTTCGACTCTTGCCCCAATCCTTTGGAACTCATTGCCCCTGGATCTCAGATCCCTAACCCTATACTCCCAGTTTCGAAAGAAACTTAAAGCCTACTTCTTTAGCAAAATCTTCATTTAATCCTCTGTTACCCGACCTCCCTTCCTTGTCTAGAGGAGATCTGCCAGTTTACAGCGCCATGAAACCGCTGGTGTAAGAGCGCTATATAAGAATTTTTAAACTCAAACTCAAACTCTGACCTAATACCTGGCAACAGTCCCTCTGCTGTTCTGGGGTCAGGGTAGGCGAGAGGTTCACCCCATCCACTGACCCATCCTTCTCCTTGGCTGACAGGAGGACAGGAAGATGTTCACTCTCCTCTTCCACCCCATCATCTGTAGTCAAGAGCATGGTCACCTCAGACCTCTCAAAGTGGGGTTTGAGGCGGTTCACATGGAGGACCCTCAAAGGGTTACCCGGAGACTGGAAATTAACCAAGTAGGTCACTTCGCTCCTGCGCTCCACCACCTCATAAGACCCAGTCAACTTGTCCTGGAGCGCGCAAGGCTCCACGGGGACTATCACCCACACTTTTTGCCCAGGTTGAAATTTGACCAGAGTGGCATTCTGGTCGTACCACCGCTTCATTTCTTCCTGGCTGGCTTCCAGATTTGCCTTAGCGAGTTGCCTGAAACACCTAGTTTGGTTCCTAAAGGCCAGCATGTAGCTATATACATCCTGGGGGGGTTTACTAGGAGCCATCTCTCAGCCCTCCTTCACCAAACTCAAGGGTCCTCTTACAGGGTGCCCATACAGGAGCTTAAAGGGAATGAACCCCAAGGACTTCTGTGGCACCTCTCTGTAAGCAAACAGCAGGCATGGTAAGAGGACGTCTCACTTGCGCCTCATGGGTTCCTCAAGACCCATAATCATGCCTTTCAGTGTCCAGTTAAACCTCTCAACCAGACCGTTACCCTGAGGTTGGTAAGTCATAGTGAACTTAGAGGTTACACCGCACTCCTTCCACAGAGATTTCATATACCTAGATATGAAATTAGTACCCCTGTCGACACCCGCTCTTTGGGGAAACCCACGCGGGAGAAAATGCCCATCAGTGCACGGCCCACCACGGGGGCTGTCACCGTCCAAAGAAGGATGGCTTGCAGGTACCGGGTGGCATGGTCCACAAAGACCAGGATGTACCTGTTGCCCATGGCCGTCTTGGGATCCAGAGGCCCACCCTCTCAAAGGGAATGCTGACTACAGGGAATGGTCGAAGGGGAGCCTTGCGCTTCCTTCCACTCTTGCAACTTGCCTGGCAAATCTGACAGGTCCTGCAATGAGTATCAGAACTCTTGCGCATTTGAGGCCAATTAAAGTAGGTGACAAGCCTCTCAAAGTTCTTATCCTGCCCCAAATGTCCCACTAAAGGTACATCATGAGCCAACCCCAGTAGGAAGGCTCTGAAGCACTGGGCTACCACCAGCGCACGGGCTGAGCCAGGCTCAGCAACCTTAGGCTCACGATATAGGAGATCCTTCTCCCAGTAAATCAAGTGTGATCCAGACTTCTCACCTGTTGCCTGTTGCCGCAAACCTACAAGAGAAGAGACCCTCTTCTGCTCCTCACAGAATTCCTCCCTGGAGGGCCCTCCTTCCTACTGCCATTCGGTCAGCTCAGTTAGGTCCCCCAGTTCAGCTACTTGCTCCCCCGTAGGCTCCAGGGCATCCTCCTCAAAGGGTGCCTCCTCCTAGACCGTGGGAACTCTGGGGGCTGATTTCCCAGGCCCCCTACCTCTTCTCTTTATGGCAGGCACCTGGGCCACTGCTTCAGGCTCCAGGTCCTCTTGACCCCTTTACTGGCTGCCACAGACCAAGTGGTCACACAAGCCCACTCAGGCAGACCCACCATCTCCAAATGCGCCTGGCACTCAATCAATCAATCAAGGAATTGTAAGCACGCCACTCATCCATGAGGGTCTCAAGGCGCTGGGGGGATGTCCACAGATCTGTTTAGCCGATGAGCCAGGTCTTGAGGGTCTTCCTGAAGGTGTTCAGGGAGGGGGTGAGTCTGATGTCTGCCGGTAGCTTGTTCCAGGTCTTGGCTGAAATGTAAGAGAAGGATCTGGCTCTGTGGATGCTCAGGGTTTCGTCCAGTGCAAGGTTGGAAGATCGGAGGTTTCTTCTGGGTACGTGGAAGTTGATTCTGTCGGTGAGGTATTTGGGTACTTTGTTGTGTAGGCATTTGTAGGCGTGAGTGAGGATTTTGAAAGTGACTCTTTTCTCTGTGGGGAGCCAGTGGAGACTCGTATGTTGTGGCTGATGTGTTCGTGTCGGGGGATGTCGAGGACAAGTCTGGCGGCAGTGTTTTGTATTGTCTGGAGTTTGTGGAGTAGGGACTTGTTGATGCCGGCGTAGAGTGTGTTTCCATAGTCTAGTCTGCTGGTGATGAGTGTGTGGGTGACTGTTTTCCTTGACTCAGTGGGAATCCACTTAAAGGTCTTGTGGAGGATGCAGAGGGTGTTGAAGCAGCTGGAGGTGACGGCGTTGACCTGTCAGTTCATGGTGAGTGATGAGTCGAGTATGATACTTAGGTTCTTGGTGTTGTCTGAGGGAGTAGGTGGGCTTCTGAGGGAGGTCGGCCACCAGGTGCTGTCCCATGCAGAACGGGTGGTACAGAGGATGAGGACTTCTGTATTCTCGGCGTTGAGCTTCAAGCAGCTGTTGGTCATCCAGACAGCGAAGTCTTGCATTCCTTTCTGGAAGTTGACTTTGGCAGATGTGGGGTCTTTGGTGAGGGAGAGGATGAGCTGGGTGACTTTGGCGTAGGATACGATGTTGAGGCCATGTAGTCGGACGATGGCTGCGAGGGATGCCATGTAGATGTTAAAGAGGGTGTGGCTCAGTGATGAACCCTGTGGGACTCCGCAGGTGATTTTCATGGGGTCGGAGAGGAAGGGTGGGAGTCTGATCCTTTGGCTTCTTCCTGTGAGGAATGATCGAATCCAGTCCAGGGCTGTTCCTTGTATGCATGCATTGTGTAGGCTGGCGACTAGTGTGCGGTGGGAGACGGTGTCAAAGGCCGCTGATAGGTCGAGTAGGATGAGGGCTGCGGAGTGGCCTTGGTCCAGGAGGGTGCAGATGTCGTCTGTGGTGGCGAGTAGGGCGGTCTCTGTGCTGGGGTTGCTTTGAAATCCAGATTGGGATGGGTCGAGGACAGCGTTCTCTTCAATGAACCGTGTCAGTTTCCTGTTGAATGTTTTCTCTGCAGCTTTGGCTGTGAAGGGGAGAAGCGAGATGGGTCCATGGTTCTTGAGGTCGGTGGGCTCAGCTATGGGCTTCTTGAGCAGGGGTCTGACTTCTGCACGCTTCCAGTCATCTGGGAAGGTGCCTGTTTTGAAGGTGGTATTGATGGTGCGTTGTAGTTCGGGTGTGATGGCGGCCGCCTCTCTGTGGGAGATTGAGGGGGGCAAGGGTTGGTGTGGGCCCTTGAGTGGATGCTTTTCATGGTCGAGGTGGTTTCTTCGGCCGTGATCGGTGTCCAGCTGGTGATGGTGGGCTTGCTGGTGTTTATGGGGGGCAGGGGGCCATCTGTGGCACCTGGTGGATGGTCGATAAAATTGTCATAGAGGTTTTTGATCTTGAGGTGGAAATAGGTTCAATCCTAGCATTTGTAATCCTAGCATTTGTAAAGCGCACTACTTCCCCCTGAGGGCCTCAAGGTGCTGGGGGTGCTGCTACTGCTAGAATAGCCAGGTCTTGAGGAGTTGTCTGAAGGACAGCAGGTCATGGGTCTGCCGTAGGTGGATGGGGAGGGTGTTCCATGTCTTGGTGGCGAGGTGGGAGAATGATCTGCTGCTGTGTTGTAAATTGGCAGCGATTGGATTAGCATTAGCGGAATCCATCTTGTATTTAGAAGCTATCTTGTCCATTTTGTGGAATCCATTTTGAATTTCTGGCAGCCATTTTGTTTGCCATGTGCTGCCATGTGCTCACCATGTGCTTTGTCCTCCCTCAGTGTTGACTGCTCTTGTAATCTACCTAGAAATGAACTATATTTAGCATCTTCCACCTTTGCACATGCCCAATGAGTTTTCAGCTGTCCTTGCAGTTGTTAGTAGTATCTAACTGTCAGGATGTGTTTACTAGCAATGGCAACCTGTTAACTCCTCCTACTTGTCGACTGTGCATTTCTATATGACCTTATATGTACATAAAACCTTCTCCTGTACTTGTACCGCCCTCTTTTAAGCCCCTGTGTGGGTATAAATGGACCATGCTCCTTCTGTTCAGTGTGCTACTTCATTCAATGCCGAAGGGTGCTATGTGAATGTAGTTCCACTTCATGAGGTTTATTAAACTTTGTATTTTCTATTCCAGTTTCTGTGCCAACTTCTTCCTATTGGTCTGAGGACTCTGTGCAGAGAAGGGCGAACCCCTTGCACGGGTAGGCCTAGCTGAGGTCACCTTCTACAAATTGGCGCCCAACCAGTGGGGCTCATTGGCGACTCGGATGCCCAAAGGATTGGTCACGACGAAGGAATGGAATCTCGCTCTGGACGCGATCGCTGCCCGATGAGACCCGAGTCTTGGCAAACACAGCGTTTTTCCTTTCTTTCTGATCTGACCATCCAGGTGGTGCCGGTCCTCGACTGAGATCTCTTCTGTTGATTCGCCTTGCAGTGACCATTTGGTCGATTTTAGAACTTGGCAGTTGGAACCTGGACACCAAGTGATTGGTAAGTGTCATTCTGCGGCGCTTGCTGTTGGTTTTTATGCCTGGGTTTGGTAAGGTAGTTTAGTAACACTTACTGCGGCTTTTGTATTTTGGAATTTGTGTTGGCCAACTTGGATTGCTATGAGATTTATATATAAATTGCAATTTATATAGGCAGGTAATGAGGAGAATTTTCTCTATCTGAATTGATTTGAACGGCACATCGTACTAAAGGTACCTTAAGTGCTACTTTGATTATAATACTGCATATTCTGCACTATTTTTTGGCATGCCTGTTTTTAGCACACTTCGTAGGATGTGTTGCTTTTGTAGTGGTACCAATTTGAGACTCGATGAAGCACAACCGGCCCCCCCCGGAGGGGACGCCTAATAGGGATATGTATATTAAGTATGGTCTTTCTTCTATAATGTACAGCACATTATGGAATAAATACAAGTTTATTTCCACGCTACGCGTTTCGACTAAACAGCCTTGTTCACACTGTTTAGCCGAAACGCGTAGCGTGGAAATAAACTTCCTGACTATTATTTTCTCTGGAGCCCGAGAGTGTATTATTATCACGTATCAGACGGATTGAATATTATAGTTACCGGGTGCTCTTCCGGTGTATACACCACCCTCCACGGGTCCGTGGTCTCGTAAGGAGCAATCTTGGCTGCACATATATATATATATATATATCTTCACTGAAAAAACCATAGGTCACAGGGGTGTTATAGTTAGTTGGACATTTCCCTCATACAAAACCCTAGAAATTCCCCCGTTATAGTTAGTTCAGCTAACTATAACTCGCGCCCCCGCAATGCACTGCTGATGACGTCACATATTACATCACTCATGACATGGTCAGTGACATCACTGATGACATCACTGATGACATCTCAAATGACATCACTGATGACATCACTGATAACATCATCCAGTGACTGTGTGTTTCTGTAAAGTTTAAATATGTTTTATATATATATAAGGAAAGGCCTATGGAAGAATGAGTGGGTGTATAAGTGTGTGAATGGATGATTTAGTGGGTGTGTGACTGACTCTATAAGTGAGTGATTAAATCTATGTAACTGCAGACTAGTGACTAAACTGTGTGAATGTCTGTGTCTGTCTGTCTGTTGGTGTGTAAGCAGCTGCATGGGTTTGTGAACAGCTACATGAGTGTCTATATGGGTTATTGATTGGTTGCCTAAGTATCTGTATGGGTGCCTGAGTGTTTGAGTGGGTGGAGTGTGTGCGACTCTGTGCCTAGATGTGTGAGTGGGTGATTCAGTGGGTGCATGGTTTTAACAGTGCATCTGTGATGGACTGTATGGGTGGGTGAGTGTATGTATGGTTGTGTTAGTGAGTGAATATATATTTCATTACTACATGTGTAATTTACTACATATGTGAACGGCAGTATATATGTATGTTGGAGTATAAAAATAACTATAACTGAGAGTGTGTGATAGCGTGAGTGGCTGTATGGATGAGTGTATGCTTGTATCATTGATTGTATAAGACCATAAAAATTTGCTAGTATTTGTATGAGTAATTGAGCTTGTGCGTGTATAATTGTATAGGTGAGTAAAAGGCAGTGTGATTAATTACTTGCATGACTGAGTATGTGTGAGTAACTCTATGGATGAGTAGCGGTGTGGGAGTGTCTATATAGGTGTATGAGTGCATATGATAGTCCTGAACTGAGTGACCATAACTATGAGTGACTGTACAGAAAAGTGAGTGAATGAGTGTTTAGACCTAAGAGTCAGTGATGGGGTATGTACTTAATGGTGTTGGATTGTGTATGGTTTTGAGCGTGGCAGTATGTAATTTAGAGTGGGTGTATCAAAGGTTATGTTAGTGTGTGACAAGAAGCATCAAATGATCACATGAATGACATCATCAGTGATGTCATCAGTGATGTCATTTGAGATGTCATCAGTGATGTCATCACTGATATCACTGACCATGTCATGAGTGATGTAATATGTGACGTCATCAGCAATGCATTGCGGGGGCGCGAGTTATAGTTAGCTGAACTAACTATAACGGGGGAATTTCTAGGGTTTTGTACGAGGGAAATGTCCAGCTAACTATAACACCCCTCCATCCGGTGAACCTTGCTCGAGAGGAATGCCGCAGAATGAGAGTTCTTCCAGCTCCATCAGATCCATTGCAGCCAAGCACTTCAAGGGTGGATCCATCTGTGCAAAACTTGGACATCCGTCCACAGTTTCAAATCCTAAAAGTGCTCTGCATAAAATGCAATGCTGTATTATGCTATGAAGAGCAGTTGATTGATCTTATCTGTTTTAAGCAAGTGAATCATCATTGCTAGTTTTTTTTCCCTGAAGTTCATTGTTTTGTTCCTCCAGGTCTGTTTTTTCCTAGTTTTTCAAGAAAAAAAAAAAATTGTTCAAAACCCCCCCCCCCAAAAAATATAAAACAAAAAAGAAGAAAAAAAAAGTTCTTCTAAGAACTAACTTTCCTGGTTTAAAAAAAGATCTATATTTGTTTGTTTGTTTGTTAGTCTGTGAAAGTTTAGATGAATGTATGTGTAGTACGTAATTGACTGAATGATTGCATTAGTAGCGTATGGTGAATGTATAAGTGCAGAACTATGAGGAAGTGCTGTAGCATCACACAGTAACCTCTTTAACTGCAGTGTGCTGTAGTACTTCCGAAGCACAGGGATGCAATGTATGTACATAAATATGTTGCAAATCTATGCTTCTCTCTGCACGGCTGCTTAAACTGCAGCCATAAGATGACACAGGCACCCTTGCATCGTGGTGCAAGGATATCTGTGTCATGTGGTGTTTGTTTTTGTGCAGGAAGACACACCTTCATGCACAAAAACAATCAGAAAATGCATTTTTCTCCTTCAATGTATGCTGAACATTTTAGCATGCATTGAAGGTTAAAAAATAAGGAGAAATGAAAACAATTCTCCTTGTGCTTTCCTACACCAATTGGAGAATGGTGCAGCATTCACACACATGTCGAGATTTATGATTTCTGATAAATCTGGAGATGTGTCTTGTTCTATGAGTATTCAGTGCAATCACGCACAACAACACTTATAGAACACCCTTTCAACGCAAAGTGGTGTGTATAATGAGGTTGTATTTACATAGAGTAGAAAAGGTACACAGAGTGCCTTTTCCTCTCTTTGTAAATATGAAAGAGTGTATTGCGCAATAACTATGTTACAAAAAGTGACAAATTTCTGCTAGGAAACTTGCTTGCGATTGATAGAAGGTAAGCACAGAGTTTTGTCTGCAAAGATGCTCAAAGAAGAATGATTGAAATGATTGCAGTCCTTCAATAGGTACAATGGGAAATATTATGAACCACTCAAATCTGGTTTTTTTGGAGGTCACATGATATCCGATGACAGAGAGATTTCAAAACTACATAGGTATAAACAGAGTGTTTTTAAAAACGTTTTCAAACTTTGTAGCTTCTTGCAGATCTGCCCATTCTGCATATTAATACTTAGTTAAACTTACCTTCACAGTAATAGAAATTAAAAATGGTACACATTTTTTTTAGATTTTTTTTGTAATGTAAATTGGGGTAAATTGCTTATTTTAGAATTAGGATCTGTGAAAGAAAAGAAAAAATAGTTATAACATGTAATAATAAATTTTTTACAACACAGCATAATTTAAACAAAGTAATTTGTTTGCCTTTTTTGCTGTTCTCAGAATATATTGAATTTCACTAGAAATAGTGATTTCAATCGTACTCATCACTTAACAGCGGGAAAAAAAAACAATCAAAAAGATTGTTTAAAAAAAAACAGCATGCTATTCTCAGTAAAATACCAGAAAATACAAATCACACATATATGAAATGCTTATGGCTATCAAAATTTTATAACTTTAACTTATAAAAACTGTAAATGTTAATGCTTTAAAATATTCACCGAGTCAATGAGCACGAAAAAGTCCATAATTCAAACATATACCTTTCCTTGAGGCCAAATTGTAATTAATAAATTCCTCAGAGAGTGAATTATCTTCCTAAAACTTTGACTTTAAAAATATTAGGTAGGAATTTGGTAATTCCCTAGGCAAACGTTGTTTGAAAACCAACTGGGAATCATTGCAAAGTGTCCAGCCTTTGTCACATTTTAGATAGGCAGTGTAATGTCCAGATGTTGTGGAAGGACCATCATGGAAAATTATTGCAATTGCTACAAAAGTCCTTCCTGATATTGATAGTTGTGTTTCTACAAATTGCTTTATTAAAGTATCCAATTTTCTTCCATTAGCTGTACAACGTTGCATCATTAAAATTATGTATTGTCCATATTTTGTTAAAAATAATGTGGATAACATTTCTGATTTACATTGGCTACACTCCATGTTTTGATTTGCACCTTTAACTAATTTATTGATTAGTGGTACATGTATACATGCAATTTTCACAATGATGTTCCCATTTGTAAGAAAGGACAAAAATATTTTCTATTTCTAAACCTTCATTTTCAAAAATGGTAAGCATATACATTAAAAATTCCTGAGCATCTTGTTGGATATTTTGTGTCAATTGTGTAGAACCAGAACACACATCCAAAAGATTACGAACATCTGAAACAGATTGTATTTTACTTGTATCTGTTGTCAATTTTTCATAAACAGAATGCAACAGAGAACAAAATCTTTTTTGCCGATTCTGCATAATTTGTTCTTGCAAACCTTCAAGATAAAAAACAACATTGACTACTACATTAGCATAGCAGTTGACACCTGAACTATTTTCAAACTGTTAACCAACAATCTCTTCAATAGTGTCCTTTTTCTTTTTTCTTGCAATCAAAACATTATCTTGTTCTTTTCCCTTCTCTACACCTTCAGTACAGATATTCTCAAACCTTCTTTTTCGACCAACCACACGCTTTTCAAATACAGGATATTGACCTAAATTGGGAGCATACGCCCTTCTTAACCTATTATACTCTTTTACACAGTTTGCATCTGCAGTAACCTTTGTCTCATCAAAATCAATCAAAAACAAACCAGATCATTTTCTGACACGCGACAAAGCAGCATATGCCATACCATCTTTAAATACGGTAGATCCAATGTTCACCAACGCACTGTCTACACTTAATCCTTGAGATTTATGAATAGTCACTGCATATGCCAGAGAAAATGGAAATTGTTTCCTACGGACATATAAATCTTTAACAAGCAAAAAACGAACTGAACAACGCCCAATTTCTTTAACTTCTTCAATCTGATCAAATTTAATTTTTAAAAATTAAATTCCTTCTTTTTTCTGATAATTAACAAAATCCACCACTTTACCCATTGCTCCATTAACTAAACCTTTTTCTACATCCAAATTACGCCTTAAAATTACGAAACAGTTTACACATGCATATAGTGTCTTTTCTAAACCAGCTGTTTTAGATATTTTTTTTTCTTAAGAGTCCAGTTTTGTTTTCAACTTTCCCATCAAAATAATAGTGATTCCTTCATGCTCTATTTTATCGATGGCTTCCATTTTTATAATTTCTTCATTTTCCAATTTCAATAGTTCTTCGTTGAATATAGAACACTCACGCAGTGTTGGCATTAAGCAGATCACTGATTTATTTACTGCAATTTTCATGTACACTTTCTCAGGAACTACATTTTCATTTGTAAACAAATTGCAAAGTAATCGACTCTCCAAAGCTTGTTTGCCATGTTCTGTCAGTATTCCAATTCTTATATCTTGAAGAATAATTCCATATTCAGCATCATTTGCCTGTCGCAGATTTGTTGTCAGTTCTTTGTATTCAAAATAAGTCCAAATGTTCATGTTACCAACACTACCAAGAGACTTTCTGGTATCTTCATGTGCAAGTGTTTTAAATACTGGTTGTCCTTTTACAGGATTCAGTTGCAGTAGATCTCCAAAAACTTTGACGTGTTTTCCTCCAAATAAAACGTAATACTCTGTTTTAAGAATTTGCTGCATTCTTAAATGCACAAAGGCAAGCATCAAGTTTGAGACCATGCTTACCTCATCAATAATGAGAAGTCTTATTTTCTTCAGGACTCTTGAAACTTCACAACAAGCTTTTCCAGATAGCTTGTGGTATTCCAATTTGTTCTCATGCTCTACTGGTAGCATTAGTAAACGATGTAAAGTAATTCCTTTAATGTTATGTGCTGCCAACCCAGTTGGAGCAGTGACAACACAAGACAAATGCGACTCAGTTGTTGTCTGCAGATGTTAGACCTGGCACCTTGGCGTGAGTCTCCCTTCCTCTTTTTGTCGCTGTGCCTCATGTGTTTTTATGGTGTTGGCCACTCAGAGCACTGTGCCACTGCCAACCAGTGCCACAGTGCAAGTGTTCCCTATTTTAAAATGTATTTGTTGGTTGGATTCCATGATTGGCTTATTTAGTTTACTGTCAGACCCCAGTAAAGTGCACCAGGAGTGCCCAGGGCTTGTAAATGCAAATGCTGCTGGTGGGCTTGCAGCACTGGTTGTGCCACCCACAGAAGCAGCCTGGTAAAATGTCTCTAGGGTCTGCCATTGCAGAACCTGCGTGCAGTCTGGTACTGTCATGCTAACTGGGCAAGTGCACACACTTGCCAGTCCCTAAACCTTCCCTTAACCTCATATCAGTCACCCCTATGGTAGGCCCAAGTGCAGGGTGCATTGTAAGCATAAGGTAGGACAAGCCCTGATGTGTGTGGCATGTCCTAATAGTGAATTACAGCCATTTTCGTTTTTCACTATTGCACGGCTACCTGTTCCCATAGGCCAGAATGGGCTGTTAAGATTGTTACATCCTATGATCCTAACATGCCCAGGAAACATGGTAGAGAATCGAGTTTAGTATGCCTGAACTCAGAATAATAAGGTACATCTTTTAGTAAGGTTTATTTTAATATTCTGAGTTTGCAAATGCCACTTTTAGAAAGTTGGCCTTTGCTTGTCTAACCATTCCAGCCCGCCTCTGTGTGATGTGTATCTGCTGTCTGGCTTGTGTGAGTGGCAGGGCTGGGGAAACCCAGATGGGCAGGGCTAGGTAGCCTGATGGTGAATAGGAAGATTGACATTCAGATGGGTGGGAGGAATGCACCTGGACTCTGAATAGGGCTGTGCTCTCCCACCACAATGCTGGCTCCATCTCCTGTGGAGCGGCTGATGACTCTGCCCTGCACCCTGAATAGAAAGTCAGAGTCATGTCAACAAAGTGCTCAAGAACTGGTTTGGACTGGGCAAAGGCCCCTCTACCCCAGAGGAACAAAGGAATTAGGGGTATAAGTATTGGAACCCTGCCCCAAGATATTAGATCCTGCTGAACAAGAAGAACCTCTGCCAGAGGAGAATGAACCGGGAAAGCTGTAAGGAGGAGTACTGTCCCTGACCTGGGGGATTGGCCTGCAGTGGTTGCCTTGCTGCTGAAGGAGAGGAGAAAGACTACAAAGACTTTGCTTCAACTTGTGCTTTTAAAAAGATCTCCAAGGGCTTGTACAAAGGACCAGTGGACTTCACCTCCAGCCCCCCAGAGTTCCTCTGAAGTGCCTGTTGCTGTTGTTGGGCCTTCTGAGGGACTGCGTGTCGCAAGGAGCTGGAAGCGCGACTCAAGAAGGAGAAGCGTGCCGCCGTCGGAGCCGCTGTCGTTGCATCTCGCAAAGGGTGTCGCCGCTGCAGCATCGCATCAAGCAGAAGAGTCTCGCATCATTCCGGAAGTCTCGCAACGCCGAATAAGCGTGTCGCCATCGCAGCCATCGCAGCTGATGCATTGCACCGCATCAAGAGAAGAGTCTCGCAATGAGAAATAAGCGTGTCGCCATCGCAGCCATCGTAGTTGTCGCATTGCACCGCATCAAGAAAAGCGCCTCGCATCCGCGGAGATGCGTGCCGCCGTCAGAGCTGCTGTCGTCGCATTGCGTAAAGGGGTGACGCCGCTGCAGAATCGCATCAAGCGGAAGCGTCTCGCAAACGTCGGAGAAGTGTGCCGCTGCCAAGGCCGCTGTCGTCGCATCGCATAAAGGGGTGATGCCGCTGTAGCTGACGCATCGAGTCGAGCCTTCTCGCAACATCGGAGAAGCGTAACGCATCTGGAAGATCTTCAGGTCTTTATTTCTTTGCACCAAAAACTTCATCGCATCAACATCGTTGCAAGACTTTCAATGCCCTGCGTACATTGACTTAAAGTGTCGCATTTAAGAACTTAGGAGAACGAAGCAATCTTCTACCATCAAACCTACTATAAATATTCGGGACATACATTACCTCCAGGGTCTGGTCACTTCGGGGGGCGTGGCCACCAATCTCAGCGTCTGGCCACAACGGAAGTGGACGTGGACGCGTACCCCTAAGGCCCCAATACAATCGTCATATGGCCCATACCCACGCTCTGTGGGCGTGGGTAGGTGGCTGCAGAGGAATACCAGCAGTGCCCAGAGACATGGTGGTGGGTGCAGAGGAATACCAGCAGTGCCCAGAGACATGGGGGTGGGTGCAGAGGAATACCAGAGACATGGGGTGGGTGCAGAGGAATACCAGCAGTGCCCAGAGACACGGGGTGGGTGTAGAGGAATACCAGCAGTGCCCAGAGACATGGGGCTGGGTGCAGAGGAATACCAGCAGTGCCCAGAGACATGGGAGTGGGTGCAGAGGAAGACCAGCAGTGGGCAGAGGCATGGGGTGGGTGCAGAGTAAATCCAGCAGTGCCCAGAGACATGGTGGTGGGTGCAGAGGAATACCAGCAGTGCCCAGAGACATGGGGGTGGGTGCAGAGGAATACCAGCAGTGCCCAGAGACATGGGGGTGTGTTCAGAGTAAAACCAGCAGTGCCCAGAGACATGGTGGTGGGTGCAGAGGAATACCAGCAGTGCCCAGAGACATGGTGGTGGGTACAGAGGAATACCAGCAGTGCCCAGATACATGGGGGTGGGTGCAGAGGAATACCAACAGTGCCCAGAGACATGGGGGTGGGTGCAGAGGAATACCAGCAGTGCCCAGAGACATGGGGGTGGGTGAAGAGGAATATCAGCAGTGCCTAGAGACATGGGGTGGGTGCAGAGGAATACCAGCAGTGGGAAGAGACATGGGTGGGTGTACATCGTTATCAGATGCACACAACTCCATGTGTGTATGTACGCATCCCTAATTTTGGACTATGATGATAGTGCCATAAGAACACATCACTGACAGCAGGGTCCCACTCACAGGAAGATGGATGTCTTTCCCCCAATGCATAACACACCACATGTGGATGTGAGGACAAATAACAACTGCATACCCACCCATGGTAGATGCAGCACAATACACACCCTGAGATCAGGACACAAGACTTTATAGTCATGTAAATGCACACCAAAATAAGAGAGCCAAAGGGAACACATACTGTCAGGCACATCTCAGGACTGATAGGAATCTACAGGTGCAGGGCCAGCCACCAAGATCTTGTCTCTCATGGAAGGAATAGGGTTGAATTCCCACAGATACAATGCCCACAGTCAGGTGCCCAAATACCCTGCAGAACAATTAACATTTGTGTGCTAGGCCGGGATTACACACATGCATAGTGCTGAAAATTGAGAATCTCACAATGAATGCATTTACACATACTCAATACACAAGTACAGTGACTACCAAGGATGTTACAGACGATGCAGCCGGAGACATCAGTGAGCAGGCTTGGCCATAGTTGAAGGGATCCGTCATCCAACAAAGGAAATGTAGACACAGGTCAGCACAACAATTGGGCAACTCTAGCAGGGAAGATGTCAGGTGCCACAGAGGAAGGAACACTCCTTGGGACAATGTCTCCAATCCAAAGTAACACACACTAACAATGATTCTTACCAGAGACATTGTAATGGCACGCAGATACCATGGTCAACCTCATGACCATCAGAATAAAACATTTCTCAGAACCATAACACATCAGCACAACCCCAAATCATGTAGCCCCAGCAACAACATTAATTACCTGCAATGCAATAGTGCCAAAATGAAAATAAAATGCATTATTCAGGAGAAACAAAAGTGGCTTTAAATAACAATATTTACAAATGCCATATGGCAAGTCCAGGTCAGAAGTCCATGGGGGGACACATGGGAGGGTTTCCCCCTAGCCTGCCTGCACGTTGGAACCCTCAGGTTCGTCGACCGGGGTTGGGGGCATCATGTGGGGAAGGCACAGGCACTGCAGGGACAGGAGGGGTAAGGGTAGGTGTGGTGGGTGCAGGGGTGGACCTGTCCAACACAGGGGGGGGTGGCAGCACCAAAGGTAGTGGTCAGCTCTGCGCTGCACACCGCAGCCAGTGCATCCAGGGTAGCCCCTGCACCACAGGATAGCCCAGGGTCAAGGGAGGGTGTGGTGGGCACGGGATGGGGCGCTGCGCTCATGGGGAAGGGGATGAGGTGGTAGGGGACTCAACTCCCCTGCACGGGGACTTCCTCGCCCACTTCTGTGGTGGTGGATCAGCTGGGGCGAGGTCCAGCCCAGCCAGAAACATCTGCTGGGGGGACAGTTTTGCAGGGGAGCCAAGGGGAGTTGTGGAGGTAGAGGGTTTTGAGGCCTGCGGACTCACACTGTAGCTGCGTGTCTGCCTTTTAGTGCCCGACCCTGTGGGTGTGCCTAACTCCCCTTGAGTGTGCGTGCCAGGAGGTGTGCGCATGCCCTTCATTGGTTGTGCGCTACCTGTGTCTGGTGGGGTGCGTGTGTGTGAAGGTCTGTGTGTGCTTGGGACAGGTATGGGAGAGGGAATTGTGGATGGTGCTGTGGTAGGGGGGGACGGAGCGCTGCAGGAGAATCACTGCTGCCTGCAGGGAAGAGTCCATGGAACGCAGAAGCCGTTGTTGGCCAGACATCGTTGCTGACATGCCCTCCATGAACGACACCATCTGGGTCAGCAGTCTGGTGTGGCCATGGAGGACCTGCAGCACCGATGCCTGCCCAACCTGCAACTGCCGCTGGATGTCCACAGACTCTTCACTGAGGGCAGCAGGGGTGGCAGGGGGTGCGGTGCCTGGCCCGAAGGAGACATGCAGTAGCTCTGCACGGAAAGAAGGGACCGGAGCTACAGGGAGGGCGCTGATTGGAATGGAGGAGGCGGGGACAGATGGTGGGCTGCTGCTAGCTGGTGGAGCAGCCTCCGTCTCCTCGATAAGGTCTGCCTCGGACCCGTCGGCGTTGTAGTTGATGTCGCCACCAGACAGGTCCTCCGACTGACTCTTCACGCCCTCCGTGCCACTGGCTCCAGCAGACTCCTCAGCACTGGTGGCACTGGTGCTGCGTCCCTCCTCCTGGTCCGTGCAGGTGTCTCCCTCGGTTTCCGTGGATGATACTGTGGGCAAGGAGAAGGAACACAAACCATCAGTCACCTGTATACATCTGACACATGAGTACAAAAACAATAGGCCAAACTGCATATCAGGAAAAGCATCATGAGTACCAGCTACATTATCTAAGCCCTGTACTCCCCAGTTGGTAGACCCACTATGCCACTTGGACACAAGGAAAAAAAGGACATACCAGGCCAATTCTTTCATTACAAATGCACTGAGAAGTTAGTGTCTGTGAACAGGTAAGCACAGCAATACAGTGAAGTCATGCCATCTCTTCGTTACCCTGAAACAAACAGTAGTGGTGCACCCAAGCACAAATGACACACCTCAATACTCCAGGTGTCCGCACACCTTGCGACCTGTAAGTACTGTGCAACACAAAATCAAAAACACTTTGATCCCTTGGGACTCACAAGACTTTTCACAATTGACATGTTTAGCATGTTAGAAAGTGCCAATTTGTACACAGAACACACATGTGCCTGCATGAAAGATGCCTCCCACGGAGGTGCACACCAAAACACATTTACACAGCCATTGAAGGATCTGGCAGCTTTGGTAAAGAAGCCACTGTTCCAAAAAAATGGTGTTGCTGAAAGTACATATACATGTGCCCACTGAGCTATGGATGACTTGACACCGTTACTTTTGTATCACCACCATCAAAGGACATACACAAAATTCATAACACTGTAGGAACATGAATATGGATAATCACCAAAACCGTTTATTTTGGACAGTGGCGTCTATCAAAATGTGCCAGTGTGTTACATGAAAGTGTCAAAGTGGATTGCTGTGCACCTCCTTTGGAGACATCTGTTATGCAGGCACATTCTTGTGCAGAACCACAAAACCTCAAAGTCAAGCATTTTAAACATGGAGAGCTGTTTACGAGTGTAGGGATTGGCAATGGACAATCCTTTCTGACTAACTACATCAATTATGTATGTTGGCACATGGGCATCTGTTACCTGATGACACAGTTGTCTACACATAAGACACAATGCCTGTCATGTGGAGTGGAACACATGTCCAAATCCCAGACAATGCATAAGATAATGGGCCTGCAATAGTGATGTAAAATAGCATAGCTGTACTGTGGAGACACCCTCTTGGCAAGGCAGAATGTCCACACAGATGTACGCACACAAAGACAAAACTCCCTTGCACCAGAAACACACACAGGTGCACAAAATGCATGAGCAGGAATCATGTACTTAAAAAATGACATATCCTGCAAAACACAAACAATAACCCCAGCGCCAACATCACTGAGTCACTGCACGGTGATTCACTGCCGTGCCAATTTGCACACACAGGTCAGACCTGGCAAGGAGAAATCAGGGTAGTCCATGTAGGCCTCTACCGCACAAACCCACCATACATGAGACAATGTGATTGAGACAGATCAAGAAGTGACACCACTTAACCAGGGATAACTAAAATGTGCTGCTACAATTCACAAATGTACACATCAACTCCTGAGGCTGGCATTACATGTTTGTGACATACAACCAGCAACTGATTCTTGTGAATAGTCACACAGGCAATGCACAGTATGAGTATGCACAAGACAAATCGTGTATCCTTGTACAGGGGAAACATGTATCACACATTGGATAAGTAAAAATGAGCACAGTGAACTATGCCACAGAGGAAGAACTATGCTGAACACACAGAGAATGGGCAAACTGTCGGGAGACACACATGATTGTGAGGCCAGGGTGTCTCAGGGGACTGTGGTGAGCACACTGATCCGTGGGCATGGTATTACCTGACTGTAACCTGAGCAACCGCCATGGCACCATGCATACCTCCCACTCATGCACATCATGTCTGAGCCCACAACATTGGTCATGCATGCTGCAAGGGTGCTTGGTAGAACCCTCACACTCCTATTATGAGACTCATCATGAGTGCAAATGAATATGGACCCCCAACATAGTGAATAGGTCAGGGCACAGGCAAGGTACCAACACATGTCACACACCACCCTCCCACCTGATGCAGAAAGCAATGTGCAATGGATTAACTGCCAGCCTAGATGACCATGTGCAAATCTGATTAAACACAGACAGGGGACATATGTCAAGGAGGGGAAGGGATGAATCAGAGCACCGGTTGACATTGGGGAACTGTAAATGCAATGCACATATTAACTACGGCAGTGTATTCAGGCTACAGAGCACTTCCAAAAGCTGGTGACACACAACACAACAAACAGCCATGTACCTACCCCCTCCTTGCTGCAGTCTCTCCTGTAACTGCCTATCCAGGTCTGGGAAGACCACCGCCAGGACACGCGTCATGTGGGGGGTCAGGCGTCGGCACCCTCCATGGGGGAGTGGAGGTGATAGTTGCAGCTGGACCCGGGCGATCTGCCGGGTCCAGCAACGGATGTCCTACCATCTTTCCTCACTTGTGAAAGGCGCCGACTGCGATCCCCCGCCGATCTCACGGCCCTGACGATCCGCTTCCAGATCTGTCCCTTCTCGTAGGCAGTTACCTGTGAGGATGACAAAGTGAAACAACATCACTACACCAGCTCCATGTCCCATAGACACACATTTTAACATATTTGCTATGTTGAACAGGGCAGAGGATGCTGCCAAGGAATTGCTGTAATCTCATATACACATTGTCCTCTGTGGAAGCCCCAATGCACTACATGGCATTGAAAGTACACAGGTGGCAGAAGGGGTGCGACACACTACATGATAATGGCACACACTGTGCTTCACATGCAACAGCAGGCTGATGGACAGCACCTCCAAGCAGACACATGCCACAGTCCACTGATGCAACACCAGCAGAGTATACACAGACAAACACAGGCACTGAGTAATCACCTGCCCTTCACAACAGCGGATACAACCCTCACTCTGCACATGTGCCACTTGCCTGTGGGGTGTCACAGGTGTCGTGCTAGCTCAGCAAGTCAGACACACAGCACAGCTTAATTCTCACATCAGATGGGTAGAGCTGTTGCCTCCTCCATGCAGCTGTGGTGCAACACTTCACATACACACTTACTCACATGACAGGGAACATTCACACACATCAATGTCCATGGGGTGTACACATCACTTGGACACTCTCACCAAAGGTCCACTCAACTCATACACATCTGTGGGTACAGTCACCTGTCACACCGGGGGAACACACATTCACCTCAGAACTGTATTTCTAAAAACTACAAAGGCGTTGCCATGCTGAATGTGTCATGCACTATGCAGTGAATGTCACAGTAAGCACAATGCAAGGCAGGAGTGGACACAGGAACTACATCATGCTCTGCATGAGATACATAACCCCCCCCCCGGACACACTCTAAACAACATTGGCTGTCTGTCCCTCTTGGACACAATGCCAGAAGTGTAAGTAACAAAAAAGGTGCACAGTCAAAGGTAATGGAGTCAGCACTCACCTGTTCCCCTGGTCTCCCATACAGGTACGGTGGCAGGAGCACATCCAGCAGGGCCTGGTTCTCCTCCTGGGTGAATGGCTGTGCCCTCTCCACTGTCCTTGACATGGTGCCAGAGGATTCCAAGGCTGCAGCAATGTGGTCGACAGGAAAGTTGTGCAGGCATGTGCCCTCTCAGGGGTGCTGGCTGCCTTATATCTGTCTTGATCAGGGGCTTACACTTACAGGAACATATGGTGATTGGTCAGACTCCTTAGCATCCTACGTTTACTCCAATCCCTTTAAACCTACACCGATGACACAAATCTGCATGATTCAAATTTTGAGCATCATTGCAAGGCAACCACCACTTTGCAACATTGTAATTTTTGACCAACTGACTCTTCCTGCCCACCTGAAGGCCACATTGAAACTGAAAGCTCTGTATCCATGACAACCAGCATGTATTTTGGCCCAAATACTTTTACAAATGATTTTTGAAAGTACACACACATGTACTGTGCGTTTCACACGTACACGTACACGTACAGCACCTCTACAATAGTGTTACGGACCGTACACATGCTCTCCGAGCGAGTGTACGGTCCGTATCAGGCGTACTCCTACGCTAACACCACTATAGTGTTACGGACCGTACACACGCTCTGAGAGTGCGTGTGTACAGTCCATACCAGGTGTACTCCTACGCTAACACCACTATAGTATTACGGACCGTATACATGCTCTGAGAGTGTGTGCGTATGGTCCATACCAGGCGTACTCCTACGCTAACACCACTATAGTGTTACAGACCGTACACACGCTCTGAGAGTGCGTGTGTATGGTCCGTACCAGGCGTACTCCTACGCTAACACCACTATAGTGTTATGGACCTTACACACGCTCTGAGAGTGCGTGTGTACGGTCCGTACCAGGCATACTCCTACGCTAACACCACTATAGTGTTACGGACCATACATACGCTCTGAGAGTGCGTGTGTACGGTCCGTACCAGGCGTACTCCTACGCTAAAACCACTATAGTGTTGCGGACCGTACACACACTCTGAGAGTGCATGTGTATGGTCCGTACCAGGCGTACTCCTACGCTAACACCACTATAGTGTTACGGACTGTACACACGCTCTGAGAGTGCGTGTACATTGCATTTCATACATTTACACTGGTGATAGAGGCGCACACGCCAGTAATGGATGTCGCAGACTCCAAGATGCTGAACATCAACTCATATCCATTGCTGATTTACCTGTGCAGGTCCAATGTGTGTCATGCGGAGATGATGCACGTGTCTCCTTATATATGTTCAATATTGATGTGTGATGAGCTGTGTTCACATGTCATGTATGATGGGGCACTATGTGACACACTTCCCCTTCTCACTTTGCACATGTGTGCCTATCGTACCGACGTGTGAAGCACAGCCTCACTGGTATGGCACAGTCACCACCACCCTCAGATGTCCCCTGATACCAGGGACATGGACACTCTATCAAGTGACATGTTCCGTTGACTACATCTGCAGTTACTGCATCTAACATGTGTCTGTGTGGAGATGGTACTGGCACACATCTACACACACCATGCCCCACATTTACTTCCACGGAGGCAGGCTCTGTGTGCATCAGCCATCATATTTTCACAGAAAGACAAATCGCCGTTGTTGCAATGTCTGTGTATTCTGTTTACACGTGTAACCCTTCATCGCAATGTGTGTGAGATGTCCGTTTGACATTCCATGTGTCATGGGCGTCTTGCTTGCCCTCAGCTGTCTGTATGAGATTCCCTGCTGAGACTGTAGCTCGTCAGATGTATGTAACTCCTGTGAAGTTTATGGCTGTTCACTCCGACAGGCCCCCAGTTCGTTTCATGGCATGTTAGGTACACATGATGATCAACAGGTGTATCTGGCTTTTCGTAGGAGTGCCAGCAATCGGCCATATGTGTCCTGGATGTTTAGCACACACCAGACTCGATAGTTACAAGATTTTTAGGAGCTGTGCTCTGCTGATTGTCATTGATGTTTGTAGACTCTCAATCTTCATTATTCATTCCTATTTTCTGCAGGGCACCGCCTGTCCCCCGACAATTGCCAGACTTGGCTACCATGAGGGAACGTGACTGCATTTGTCGGTACCGATTCCCACAACAGTTGATTGTGGACTTGACCACCAAGCTGGCACCACACCTCCAACCGCAACACAGGTATCCTACAGCGCTGACCCCCAAGATGAAGGTGATGGCATCATTACATTTTTTTGCAGCAGGTACGTTTCAATTTACCGTAGCTGATGTTGGGGGGATGTCCCAGACGATGTTCAGCCGTGTCCTGCGTGATGTTTTGGCAGCCATGTTGTCGCACCTTAATGAATTCATAACATTTCCTACTCGTGGGCAGTTGAGAGATGTCAAAGCTGAATTCTATGCCATGGCAGGGATGCCCCATGTGATTGGGTCCATAGATGGAACACATGTGTCTTTGGTACCACCACAGGCACAGGAAGCAGCCTATCGCAACCGTAAACATTACCACTCCATAAATGCCCTTGTGGTGTGTCTTGCTAACATGCGGATTTCCCATGTCTGTAAAAAACTGCACGTTTTTCAGGGTCAGCACACAATGCATACATCATGAGGCGTAGCAGGGTGCCACGAATGATGCTGCAGCTTCCGAACGTACAAGCATGTCTTGTTAATGGGTATACTCTGTTTGTCCTGTGTGTTGTGATATCTTTGGCTCTTACGGCATCTCCTGACCCACTTATTTCCATGATGTTTCCATGTAGGGGACTCAGGATATCCCAACATGCCATGGCTGATGACACCTCTCCGCAACCCAGGATCAGCTGCAGATCACCGCTACAACAATGCACACAGGCAGACCAGGCGAGTGATTGAGAGGATGTTTGGCCTCCTGAAGAGCCGATTCCGGTGCCTTCACAAGACCGGTGGCTCCCTCCCATATGCCCCGGAGAAGGTCTGCAAAATCTTCATTGTGTGCTGCAAGCTGCACAACATGGCAGTGGAGAAGGCAGTGCCACTCATCCTGGAGCCGGATGAGCAGGAACATCCACCCGTGGAGGATGAAGAGCTTGGGCATGAGGCAAGTGAAGAGGAGGAGGAGGAGGACATGCGGAGTCAGCTCATACGCAACTTCTTCTCATAATGGTGAGTCACTGGCTCTGAGTGTGCACGCTTGTAGCCTTGGGTGGCATGTGTTGCAATCTTTGTGTGCAGCTGAGTTATGGCAAGTTGACATAGATGTGTGTTTTGATGTGTCACTCGAGTGATGATGTAATGCCACACCGTTTTCCAGAGAGACTTTATTACCAATTTGCAAGGCTACAACATTGTTCTTGTTCAGTGACTGACCATGTGTGCAGGGGCAAATCTTAGTGCTGAATTCTTTTCTGTATGTCATTCCCAGGTTATTGCACCTGTTGTCTGCTCGTGTCATCGTTGGCCACCTACTATCCCTCATGAGTATTGCAACGTGTGCTGAATCAGCGTTCCATGCACGGACATGTGGAAATGTCACTTTGGGTAAGGTTTGCTGCAAGGCTGTTTGGTGGCGGTACGGGTTGGGAATGTGTGCATGTTGTGTTACCATGCAAACATTTGTACTCACCATGGGGAACTTTACATGTATCATCACTGTTAGAAATGGGATTTCTGGTTGGCTAGGGCTTGCGCCAAAGCCAGGCAGAAACCACCACTCTAGTCAGGGCAAGGAAGTTACACGCCAAAGATAACCCCTGCTCACCCCCTTGGTAGCTTGGCACGAGCAGTCAGGCTTATCCCAGAGGCAATGTGTAAAGCGTTTGCGCGCGCACCCAGCAACAACACCCAAGGCCCACCACAAAGGAAACTCCACACAAGGTATTATATAAAAATACTACAAACCAACGAAGTCAGTGTAATGTCAACAAGGCACTTTTCATCCAAAAGGCACGGGTCTCCAGGCTCGGAATCGACCAATATGTTGTTGGGAGGAACGCAGACCTAAGGAGATAATACAAGTTCTGTATAAAGCCCTCACTCACCAACCTGGTTGGTGACATGCTTCATCATCGGGCTCCACTGGGTATGGCCGAGTGCCATCCCAGTGTGCTGCAACGCGAGGTTACTGCGGAGCGGGGTTTTTTTGTGAAGTGACAGTGAATTTAAAATTCCCAATTGAGTCAAAAAAGGTAATTTAATAATTTTGCTAATTGGAAGAATTAAAAAGGAGTGAGGGTCAAAAAATAAAAGACCAGGTTCACTCCATGGCGGTCAACATGTTTCTGCCTTCATGTGTGTTCAACAGGCTTTCGTCAGCACCAGAGTGGAAGTGCGGGGGCCCCGGTGGTATGAACGCGCTAAGGTTCACCCTACCGTGGGCTACTGTGTGAAAAATATATACAGTGCAAAATCCGCCAAGTGATACCGTGGTGGAGAGAAACGAGTTTATTTGTGAGGCAAGACCGTTCGTCGCCTCAGGGATCCCGGGTTGGGGGTGGGAGCAATATGGCACACCGCCCTCGCTGCTCGGCACCCGTTAGGAACCTGCAATGCCTCCAGCCACCGGTCCTTTGTATTATACCAAAACACATTAGATAATATTCACACAATTTACACTGTGCCAACTGGCACTGGGCAGAATTTTACAAGGGACTATTTACACGGGACAGGGCCACATGGACCACTGTCAGAATTAGCACAAATCACCAATAGTAAATGTAGACATATACCAATGGAAACACAAACTAACTGTAGAGCACAACCAGTAACTACTGGTGCAATAATGACCTCAGCGTCATCACACTAGCATCAGGTATAAAACATATCCTGCATCCATCACAGGGGCATAAATCACATTATGCAATTTCTCATTAGTCTAACGCATTAGACCTAACCACCTAAGTAAAACTATACTAGGGGCGTATATCGCACAGGGAAGTACAATCTCCCTAACATCAACCTAAACAGGTAAAACAATCTCCTAGGCAGAAATCCTATCTAGAGGTATGAAATACAGAATGCGCAAAACATACTATACACAGTACATTTCCTAACCCCATAAGCATGAACACAGGGTGCGCAAAACATACTACACAGTACATTTCCTAGCACCAAAATCATATTAGAGTCCAGGTTGCGCCAAAACCTAAACGCAGCAGCTGCCCACTACTTGCTGGGCAGCTGGGGAAAAGGCAGGGCATAAACGCTGCAGCTGGCACTAAGTGCTGCGCAGCTGTGGTAGGCAAATAAGGCATGGGCTCTCAATGGCCCTTGAAATACTGTCACAACGTTGGAGCCACCTAGGCTCTCAAGCAACATGTCTCCCAGTACTGTGGAGCCACACGCGGCTTCTGAAATTACTATGCGCCAGAATGCTGGAGCCCCCTTGGGGCTCTGTAAACATACAGGTGCCCTTCGTTGGAGCCACGCAGGCTCAGAAACTAAATAATGATGCCCCCTCGTTGCAGCTGACCCCTGCAAAGTGGGGCAGCTGGAGAATACTGGCCACACTGGGGCAGTATGGGGCCACGGGACCTCCGGACCCCCACGGGGCACTTGAAACAAATATGGCCATCGTTGGAGCCACCTAGGCTCGGAAAAGGGGCATGCCCATGTTGGAGCGGCCCGCTGCACAAACGGGGCCGCTCTGACCAGGTACCTCTGCCAGGCCACATTGAACACTCGCCCCACTCACCTGGGCACTTCTCTCTGGAGGATCTCCTCTCTGCGGCGGGACTCTTTCCTGTTGAGGAGACTCCGTCCGCTGTCCTGCTGCAGTCCCCGGGGCCCGCAAGGCTCCGGTCTTCTATTTCCCGTGCTGCGGGACCGGCAGGAGTTCTCTCGCGGCGCGGGGCATCCCTTTCACTCTTGGGAGCCCCGCGCTGCATCGGCGGCCTTTGCCGCCTTCCCGGCTCCTCTCTCCCGCTCTGGGAGGCGGGGTGGGCTCCCGTCTTCCCTCGTCGAGTCTCAAGCTTCGGGGCTCCCGCGCACAGCTTCCGGTCCTGCCGCGGCCCCACCCCCATCACAGGCGGACTTGCCTGACTTCCGGGGCGGCCGCGGCGGGACCTAGAGCGGCGATCTCGGAGGCAGTCAAGTCGCGGGGTGGGCACCCGTGCACCAAAAGGCAAGCAAAGTCACGGGGTGGGCACCCGCGCACCAAAAGGCATAGAAATAAGCAGAAATAAGCGGGGTGGGCACCCGCTTTCAAATAAAAGCAGATGGCGGCATATTTAGCGGGGTTATCACCCGCAAAGACATAAACTAAGGCCGCAATGCGGGGTGGGCTCCCGCTCACCAGGAAATCCATTAAAGAGGCAAAAGCGTGGGGTGGGCTCCCGCTAAAGGCAGGACAGGGGAATCTCCACGCTGGGGATTCCCTCGGGAACCAAAGATGGCAGCTCAGCGCTGCACAGATCCCATGCATTCCCCTTTCCTGGGGGGGAAACAAATAAATACAAGGTCCCAGGTCCCAGAGGTCTTCCAGGTAGCCAGGGCATCCAGGGGCTGGGCAGGGCCCAGGGTGGCAAGCCTTCCCCTGGGCCCCAGCAGCAGCACGCCCCTGGTAGATTCGAGTCAGAGCAAGAACATTTTCATGGGGTCACAGCCCCTCTTTTATACACCAAATCCCTTTGTCTCAAAGGTGCAGGGAAGGGGCGAACCAGATACAACTGGTTCCTGAGCACTTTGTTTTGCTCAGCCCCTCTCCCTATTCACAGAGCAGGCCAGGGTCATCAGTCGCATCACAGGGGGCAGAGCCTGCATTGTGTGGGGAAAGAGCAGCCCTATTCAGGTCCTAGTTGCACTCCTCCCACTCATCCACATGCAGCTCTCTCCATTCACCACCGGGGCAGACCCATCCTGACTCTGGGCATTCCCTGGCCCGTCACATGACCTCAGCCAGCCATTCACGCGACAGGCAGTCACTGCACATTTATGCCAGCGTCTAGAAGTGGCACTTCCACCCTAGCTACATGGACACCGCACACATCATCGCGCAGCATTTAATCACACGAGTCCGCACATACCAATCTCGAGCCTGCACACCCCACACATCAGGAACTACCAGGGACACATACATTCCCCATGCATTCCTATGGGAGGGCAGGCCTATCTCACCACATGCACTCAGAGTGCGCACGCACTTTACTCTGGGACACAGGGAAAGTGCGCAGAAACCAAAAATCACTACCACCAGGTCACCAGTAAAAGCAAAAAGTTCAGGGGTGAACCTGCCAGAAGGGCCAAGTCCAACAATCACTCCCAGGAATTGATAGTCACCCTTTGTGACAGTCACCTGTATACGTTTTTGGATTCTGATTAAGGCATCAGTGTGGCTGACACTTCTCTCAGAGACATACGGGTGGACATAGTGTTGGACCTCCTCATTACATGCTCAATGGAGAATTGCAGCTGCTCTGTGTGCAGCAGGAGGTGTTTGTCTCATCCCCTTAACTTGTGTGTCAGTTCATTTGGATTTCTGACATCCGTGTTGTGAAGGGGGTGTCCAGCGTATGTCCCACATGTTAAGTCAAGTGACATGTGAGTCTGTTCATATGGATACATTTCCCTTGGTGCTGAGTTTGTGTAATAAAGATGTTCTGCACCCTCAAAAGTGCCTCATCTCTGTCACTGCATGTCTCTTGCCACTTTGCAGGCGTCATCTATGGCATAGTTGTCACAGATTGTGCATATGAGTTTATGTATACTTTGTCACCGTGCATGCAGTTATTAATGCCTACTATTCTCTATTGTGCATGAAGTCCATGGTAGTGTATGTAGTTGTGCAGGTTGCTCCCCCCACGAGCTGTCAACGTATGCTGAGGATGTGTCTCCTGTGCGCTGCTCGTCCTTCTGTTCACAGATTCTGTGTCAGTCATCTTTGATGATTGTTACTCAATTTACTCTGAGTGACACATGAGTTACCTGACACTCCTTCATTTACGTACGGCTGTTGCAGTTGTCCTTTATGGCATCCTTGACTTTGTGTGAGAGTTTAGGCTAATTTTCAAGAGCCTGCCGCCAGCTGCTGCGGCCCCTGCCACAGAGGCCCACCCAATTACATATGTCTGAAAGCCACACGCCTACAAGATGCTGCTCACTTCCTCACTCCACCCATTCATCATGCTGTCATCAGCTTGTCTGTGCCACTGTTGCAACAATGCCATGCCAAATGCATGACCATCAGCACATGCAACGAGCACGGTGCACCGCCCTCTTGTCCTTGCATGACCCACATCACACAAGAGGCTCATGTTGCAGACACCCTCCAAGCAATGTACACACCTAATTAGGCAGCATGCTCCAAGGCATCCCATTAGCACACACACAAACCCTTTTCATGCAGGGTGTGCAACTCCAACTGCCTACACAACGATGCCCCACCTTCCAGGCCCTGTCACAACAACCAGGTCATGTCCATCCTACTCCACAGCATCTCCGTCCAACAGAACACCATGTGACTCTGTTACCTCCTCAACACAACAGGGCCACACATCACCATCATGGCAGTGAGATTGCTAAATGCACCCAAAGCACACCTCTTCTTCATTGCCATCTCTGACGGATACAAGAACACGTGCAGGGACGTCCCCCTGAAAGCCATAGGATGACTTTTAAGTTATTCACAAGTCCACCCTCAAAGTTAGATATCCGGCTAGGCAACAACCACATGGACACCCTCGGGATAACACCCCTAGACAGCTCTCCAGGCCGACATCCACAAGTTGGCAAAGCCATCAACAGGTCCATCTTCACGCACGCCCTCACCTCCACAGGCTACATGTGGATTTGTGCCAGTGAGTTCTGGCTGGTGGAGAGCAACACCACCATCCATCATTGGTTCATCAACATTTCCATCCACGTCTCGGACAGGCAGCACACTAACACACACCCCACTACCAATCCCCAAAAGATGCTTGATGGAAGTCACCCCAGACAAGCTGTGTGGGACAGTGGAACCAAGACCACCGCCACACCCTGCTACCTCACACACTGGATCAGCAAATGATCCACAAATGTTGCCACATTGACGGACTTTCCTGTGAAGCAAAACAACAGTTAATCCACCTGTGACAAGGGCGACCTACTGGACTCATACAGGTGTTGCCGGACTCTTGTGCCAAGTTTGCAACACAATGAACCATCAATTGCCTCCAAAGCCTGTAAAACGGTACATACAGACATCACCATATCAGCATCAAGGACAATTAGAGATCCTTCTGATAGGGCTGAGGCACCAAACTACAGGACATCAAGAAGCTCATCTGCATTGTGAGTGCACTGACATTAGCTACCAATCCACAAGACTGCCCCCCCTTGCAAGCCAGAGGCAATTCCTTGCAACTTTCTAGCACTACAGGGTCCTTGACTTACACGCAAGGCTTGGCACGCAGAGGCAGACAGCACTATTGTCCGCGTGAACAAATCCCCTCATGTTCTGGACTTCCATCAGCATAAAAGACAACACCCGGCTCATGTGCAACATCCACTGGGGATCTCCATCCGGCACCTTCCAACACAACATCTGTTACACATCCTTCCCCATCCTTGTAGCCCCGTCCAGCATGTCATGTATGTATCATTTGAGTTAGGCACATTCCATGGTAGATGGAGGCATGCAGTGACCCAGGCCCTTCTTAGACAACGTACGGCAGACCCGCAGGCTCTCAAGGAACATCACCGTGCTTCCCTACCCAGGAAATGTCGTCAAGAAGACAGTCAACGAGCAACTGACAAACTGAGGAAAATGCTAAGAGCTCCAGGAAACCTGCACAAGAATATCTTCCATAGTAATCACACCACTGCAACCGTCAGCATGGCCACCACCAAGTTTGCACCGCTCAACATTGGTGAGTCCACCCCCCTCGAACTCTGAACAGCATTCTACACAATGTGCTCCCACACTGTCAGCTCACACTTCTCCAACACTGGTATAGAGAGTCTGAAACATAATGAATTCAAGTCTTAGCTCACAAGCAAGTCCCAGGGAGTCTGCATGGAGCCTTAGGCATGTAGTGCACTGTGGTCATCTGGCCCATGCCCCAGGAGTCATCTCTCAGCTTGTCAATCTTCAATGTGTCCATGACCCCCCTCTCCTCCATCACATGTGCAACCTCATCATCATCTCGTATGCCATTGACAGACAGCTGCTCATCACACTAACAAAAGACCATGCCGTTTCCAGTTCCTAACTTAATGGAGACATGAGGTGTGTTACAAAATGGCTAAGCATCAGCCATCTGAGGATGGACTTGGCCAAGAATTGGGTATTGATCTGAGGATTGTCTCCTTACAGCGGTGTCAACTCCTTGTGTACCAATGACCGGGGCATTGCACCAGCACCCATAGGCAACGCACACAAGTTGGTGTTCATCATGGACTGGTTGCTCACAATTGCCATGCAAATGAACAGCATCTGGACCTCATGCTGCAACACCCTCCGCATGATGCACATGATCCACAGATAGATCTACTCCAAGGCAAGACAGACTGTCCCCAAGCTACCCAACACCAGCCGGGACAAGTACAGCATCACCCTCTACGGGGCAAGAACAGCGAAAATCCAGCCTGACATGTCCACATCCCGGGTGCATCTTCACAGGTCATCTTCGACATTGCGCGCCCCACACACATCACTGTACCTCTGAGATATCTGCAATGGCTCAATGTCTGCTGCAGGATGAGCTTCAGAATCCTCACCCACACTCAGGAGGCAGGCCCCAACCCAGGCCCCCAAAGCAACCTTTGACATCTGTCATCCAAGACCCCATTGTCCAACTCCCTGCATCCAAACTTGCACTGTCCCCCATTCTTCACATCCACAGGACTACAGCATGCAGCCGATGGTACTCCCACCTGGCCAAACCGAGCAGGGACTCCCTCCCCGGGCCCCTCCACATGACCCATGACCTCTACGCCTTCATGATTCTCTTCCACATTGTTCTGTCTGCCCCGGATTGCAACCCCACCCTCATTAGCTTGTGGACATCACGTTTGAGTGTCGAGCTCCATGTCTGTATTGGATGATACAGTGATACCCATGTGTGTCCTGTTCCAGCCTACGATCCAAGGGTATGTATATCTGGCGTTAGTTCAACACTCAGGCATAGTTGTACATTTCCCCACACGTATGTTGTTGAATCATGCAAAATTACAGCAACATCAAATTCAAATTAATGTGTTTTATTGTAGGTCTGGGGTGTGGGTGTGATTTGTGGAAAGAAATAGGTGCTGTACAGGGATAATAGAATCCAAAGTTCACAGGGGGAGATGGTATCCTTGCCATTTGAAGTCATCATAGTCAAGACCACAGTCTTTGGCATCATTGGTCAGACTGTGACCAGCAAGTCCATATGGCAGAGAATGTCAGTGAATGAGGTGATGCTCATGAAGACCAGGTGCCATGCCAGGTGACCTGGGAGATGTGGATGGCCCGCTGCCTCTCAGTGTCTTTTCCGTGGATGACCCACCTTCCTCGCAGGACCCACAGATGCAGGTCTGGGTGATGCTCGGGACGCTCCGTCGGACGAAACCTCCTCCTCCTCCCTCCCTGTGGCTGGTGTTGTTCTTCGCCTGGTGGCACACGGAGGATTGCCCATGTTGTCGGCGATCCGACGGATGGAACGGCTCATGTCCGTGTACACCGCCAGGAGCTCAGCCAGTCTTGCCTCCATCCGTCCTTGGTGTTGTTGTTGACTGGTGTGTTGCTCGGCCTGCTTGTTTTTGATATCTGTGAGGGTCTCCACTACCTGGCTGAGGACCCTGGTGTCACACCGGTATGCCTCGAGGATATTGCGTACGTGTGACATACCGGTCCCTTCAGCTGGCTGGTCAGGTTCTCGCCTCCGCCTGCCTCCACTCCCACCACCCCTGCCCACACGAGCCTGGCCTGCCGTTGTGGGCACATCGGGTCTCCGGGACCTCTGAGGGATGGCAGTTGCGGTGTTGTCTGCCTCCTCCTGGGTGCCCGGCGAACCTGGTCCCTCCCGCTCAGACTGGCTCAGTTGTTCAGTGCGGGCAGGGCTCCTGGGTGTCTCCTGGGATGTGGCAGGAATGGTGGTGGTGGTTGGCAGAGATGGTCCTGAAGCAGGTGCTGCAGGGGGTCGGACACCAGAGGGGCCAGGTTGATCGGGGTCATCCGCGGAGTCTTGAGAGGCGTCTCTGCCGGTGGGATCTGGTTCCTCCCGAGCCTGGGACTGTGATTCTCCCCCCCCCATTGTTGGGGGGAGATCCATCAGGGTGCCCTGTGTGTGAGAGAAAGACAATGTTAAAGCTGTATCATGCGACATCCTTATTTCATGCATATTCAAGTTGTCACAGTTCCTCCATTTAGTTGTATGGTCTTAGCATTCTCCTGCATGTCCACTTGTGGATGGGTATGTTGCGGGTGCAAGATTGATATGTGCTCCTAACTCTTTGACCTGTTGTTTTTAGTCTTGTGTGCTTCTGGGGCGATGTATTGGTCTTGTTGTGAGACATGTCCATTGTGAGACTGTGTCAATACTTTAACTGTCCTGGGGGTGTGTGGTTGTGTGAAGGGTGTGTGTGACAGGGGCATGCTGCAATGACAGTGAGTGTGAGTTCTTGTCCTAGCTATCTGAGCGTGTTGTGTTGGTGTTTTAGTTTGTAGTGGTCAGATGAGGGCCTTGTGCTGCCTACAGCAGGGCCAAGTGTCATCTATCTTGTCAGTACTTTGGCAGTCCCTGTACATTCAGCATGGTGCATCGGTATGTACCTGTGCCATATGGGATGAGTCCAATGGTGTGTGATTGTGAGTTGAAGAATGCTTTTTAAGAGGCCCACCCTCCCAGCATAGCGGACATCCATTGTTGTGTTGGTGGTTCGTGTAGCCTGGGACATGGCATGGCCTTGCTTTGTGAATGCGGCATACACATGTTAGTGGCATGAGCATTGTTTTTGAGTGTGGTTGTGTCCGGTGAGTGCTTGATGGTAGTTGCGTGCAGTTTGTGTAGTTGGGGTGTGTCTGGCCTTCCCCCCATGTTTCCTAAGTTGTTTGTGTACTCACCAGGCTCTGGAAGTCCTTGTAGTCTGTGTACTCCCACCGGCGGGAGCAGGGCCATCACCTTCTCCTCCCAGGGATGGTAATGTACCGGTCTGCGGGGCAGCCCACCTCCCGTGATGTTACTCTGGGCGTAGGCTTCATTCATATTTCTCTTGACTGTCCTCCGCAGATCGTACCACCTGGCTTGGCATTCGTTCCTGGTCCTTCTGATGGGTGCAACAGCATTCACCATATCGACAATCCTCTGCCACAGGCTTGATTTTTCAGCTATGCTGGTCTGTCTGACCAATGTTCCAAAGAGCTGTGGCTCGACTCTGATGACTTCGTTGACAAGGATGTCCAGCTCCTCCCTTGTGAACTTTGGATTCTTGTCTGTGGGCATGGTGTGGGGTGAGGGTGTGGCTGGTTGTGGGGGTGTGGGGGTGAATGTGGGTGTGTGTGTGTGTGAATGTGAAGGTGTGTGTGTGAATGTGAAGAGGGGGTATGTGTGAAGGAGTTTGTGTGAAGGTGTATATGTAAAGGTGTATGGGTGCAGTTGTTGTGGTGTGCTCTGTCTGTAGTGAGTCTGTCGCAAAGGCTCATGGTTAGTGTGCGTGGGCCCTTTTTATTGGTCCATTTGTGGGTGTGTCTGAGTTTGAAATGTTGGTGGATGTGTTATAAGAGGTGGTTGTGAGTTTGGGCCTCTGTTTGCCTGTTTGGATGTGCCAGGTCAGTCATTTTTATGTTTTTTCTACTGTAGAAGTGTTTTGTGGTGTTGTGCGTGTCGAATTGACGCTCCTTGTGCTGTTTTACAGTGTCCTGGTTCAGTACGAGTCGTTTTCGCGTATGTATGAATGAATGAAAGAAGATGTATAATGCGCAACTAAGCCCAAAGGCATCAAGGCGCCTAACAAAAAAGATCAAACAGACCAGGACTACACCTACGGATAAGCCTTAGCAAAGAGCCACGTCATTAATGCCTTCCTAAACATAGGGACAGTATATTGAGTTTTAATTTCAGTGGGAAAGGTATTCCACAGTTTTGGGGCTAGAGACGAAAAAGCCCTCCCTCCCCATTTAACTCTTCGAAAACGGGGAACTGACAACAGGTTCTTTCCCAGAGAGCGAAGGTTTCTGCCCGGGACATAAGGTACCAACAGGTCCTTCACCCCCTCTGCACCACTGCCAGATAAGGCCCCATAGGTCATGCAAAGGATCTTAAAAACAATCCTGTCTTGCATCGGTAGCCAATGCAGACTCTTCCAAGCAGCAGTAGCAGAAGAAATCCTAGGAGCATTAAGCACAAATTTGGCTGCCGCATTCTGGGCTATTTGTAAACGCTGCACGAGGCCCTTATTCATGCCGGCATAGAGAGCATTGCAGTAGTCAAGCCGTAAGGCGACCAATGCAACAACAATCTGTTTGCGAGCGTGGGGAGCCAAATAATGTCTAATTTTCCTAAGGATCCTGATAATACCCCAGCAAGTAGCAACAGTCCTATTAACCTGCTGAGACATGGAAGAACGGGGTCGATTATCACTCCCAGATTACGGGCCAAGTTTGTAGGTACAGGGCACACTCCCAAAGAAGGGGGCCACCACTCAGAGGACCAAATGTCCCTGTTTCCACCAAAGATAAGAACCTCGTTTTTTCCCCCGTTCAGTTTTAGTGAATTGTAAATCATCCACTGAGAAACTGCCTCCATGCAGTTTCTAAAGCTGAGAGCGGGGGTACTACCCGAGTGGGAGAGGGACACCATAATCTGGGTGTTATCAGCATATGATACCACCTCCATCCCGTAAGATCTTATTAGCCTGGCAAGTGGGGCCACATAGATATTAAAAAGGGTAGGACTTAAGGCCGACCCCTGAGGGACCCCACATTGCACAGGTAGGGGCAGAGATAGGAATTCACCCAATTTGACCCTCTGTTCCCTCTGGTCAAGGAAAGAGGCCAAAAGGCTCAAAGCCAAACCTTCCACCCCATCTCCCTAAGGCGAGATATCAAAACCAAGGGAGATAGGGTTTCGAAGGCGGCTGTCAGATCCAACAAGACCAGAAGAGCGGTATGGCCCTGGTCAACCTCTGTGCGGATGTTATTAAGCACTACCGTAAGGGCCGACTCCGTATTATGGTGTCTCCGAAAGCTATGCTGGGACTGATCAAGGCAACCCGAGCTGTCTAAAAAGGCCGTCAGATGCTCATTGAGATGAGTTTCCAGCATCTTCGCAGGAGCAGGAAGCAATGAAATAGGGCGAATGTTTTTAAGGATTTCCGGGTCTAAAGTTGGCTTCTTTAAAAGAGGCCTAACCACAGCACTTTTCCACAAAAGAGGGGAAAATGCCCTCCTGTATTGCCCGGTTCATAATACTCAAGAGGGGGGGCAAAAGAGTTTCCCGACATTCCTTAAAAACTTTAATAGGGCAAGGGTCCAAAGGGGACCCTGACCTGGTCTTGCTAAGAAGTAGGTCTAGCTGTTGAAGGGAGAGCAGTGGAAAGTTGGACAAGTTCGCAGACAAGGCCACAGTTCCACCACCCACGGCAAGAATGGCCGACGGGAGGGGAGACAACGCAGCCCTTTGCAATGCAAGGGCCGAATAAATATCGGCTATTTTAGAATGGAAAAATTGTGCGATCTTATCACAAAGATCCTAGGAACTAGAAATAGGATCGGGCACTTGCAGGGAACACAGAGAGTCTGCAATTTTAAAAAGTTCTCTGGGGGAGGTAAGAGCGGTAGTCAGCTTAGAAAAGTACTCCTGCTTTTCTTTAATCACCTCCACTTTATATCCCTTGAGAAGGAGTTTATGTTTTTCCCTCTCGTGATAGTCCCAACTCGCCCTCCACAGCCTTTCCTGCTTCCTACAGCCCTGCCTTAGGACTCTCAGAGACTCTGAGAACCAAGGGGCTGAAGGTCTCTTTCTAGCAGAGTAACGAAGAGAGACAGGAGCCAGCAAATCCACCGCCAAGGTGATAGAGGTAGTCAATTCAAGCGCCGCCGCACTGACATCCTTTGCTGTGGCAATCACTAAATTAGGAATTAAAGGAGCAAGGGTATTATTGGAAATAATCCCATAATTACGCTTAGGTTCTCTCTTGCTAGGACCGCTCAACTTAGTATATGCAGGAGAGGCCTGAAGCTTCAAAGGGACCGCTAAATGATCAGACCAGACCAACGGTATTGGTACGTCTGTCGTCAGCCTGGCATCATTAGAAAACACCCCGTCCAGGATATGACCTGCCCGATGGGTAGAGCTGGTAACCAATTGCTGAAAACCACAAGCGGACAATGACTCCAAGAGGGAAAGAGTTTCCCTGGAATCTAGATTATCAAGATGAAAATGTAAATCTCCCAGAACCGTAAGTTGGGCACAGCCAAAGTAGGGCTCTAGGAGATTAAACAAAGAGTGGCCAAAATCCGCTCTTGGTCCTGGCGGTCTATAAATCAATATACCCACGAAAGGAGCAGCAAAAGAAGAAATTACTAAAAAGTGTAAGGCCTGAAGGGTATCTGAAGGGGCGGATAGAGGAGAGATACGACAGGTGTGGGAATTCTTATAGAGGATCCCCAGCCCTCCTCCCCTACGTCCCACTCGGTCCAACCTAACTAATGCATAACCCTCAGGAATAGCTTCCACCAGGTCAGGTCCAGAGGAGTCACAAGCCCAAGTTTCAGTGATGAAAACCCACAAAGGCTTTCTTACAGCCACAAATTCACTACAGGCGATGTTGTTCTTCACCAGTGATCTGGCATTAATAAGAAAGCCAGTTTCACTCGTAGAGATGGAGGAGGAGACAGAATCAGTGGGGGGGCAAACATTAGGAACAAACTCTATCATCGGCATACAGTGTCTGGGAAAACAGCAGCAGAAATGGGCATCAAGAAGAGCCTCCGGAGGGCAGGAAAAATGACACAATAACCGAGGGGGTCTGTAAGCAGTTAATTCACAATATGAGTAACGAAACCTACCATCTCTGCCACCACTCTCTCCTAATGGCTTCCTGCCTTGCCCAATTTCTAGCCCGTCCTTAGCACGGATGGGCACAGACGGGCTGGACTCTGGCGTTACTCCGGCGCGATTACGGCGCGCCCGCTGCACGCAAACGCTGCGCGTTTGCATAGTGGATTTATATAGAGGTCTAGCGCGTCAGCCGGACAACTAGAGCGCTAAACAAAATCCCTTCCGAGCCCCAAAATGGCGCTGGCTAGCCGGTATACCGCGCTGAGGGAAATCCGCTGAAGCCGCGGTGAATCAGAAACTCTTAAAATGCAGGTATGTGGAGGTGAACTAAAAACAGGGGAGAAGCTAACATAAAAATTTACACAAATCTAGCATAACAAGGTGTTTTTAAAATACACTGGGAATACAAGTGTAGCGCAAATATTTAACAGGAATTAAAGCGCACAATGCCAAGCGCTAAGCGTATTATGAGTAGCCTTGTCTAAGGCTGACACTCCACCTTCTCCACCCTTAAATAAACATCTAGCGCGTCAGCCGGACAACTAGAGCGCTAAACAAAATGGCGCCCGCCAAGCGTCCCTTCCGAGCCCCAAGATGGCACTGGCTAGCCGGTACACCGCGCTGAGGGAAATCCGCTGAAGCCGCGGTGAATCAGAAACTTTTAAAATGCAGGTATGTGGAGGTGAACTAAAAACAGGGGAGAAGCTAACATAAAAATTTACACAAATCTAGCATAACAAGGTGTTTTTAAAATGCACTGGGAATACAAGTGTAGCGCGAATATTTAACAGGAATTAAAGCGCACAATGCCAAGCGCTAAGCGTAGTATGAGTAGCCTTGTCTGTAAGGTGCGTACATACGCAATGTGGTTGTACCGTGCTCGCATACGCTATTATGCTGGGGTACGGTGCTGGGGTACGGTGCGTACAAGTAAGGGGCTGGTGGATGGTGCGTACAAGTACGGGGCTGGGGGACGGTGCTGGGGTACGGTGCGTACAAGTAAGGGGCTGGTGGACGGTGCGTACAAGTACGGGGCTGGGGGACGGTGCGTACAAGTAAGGAACAGGGGGACGGTGCGTACAAGTACGGGTCTGGGGTATGGTGCAGACATGGGGGGGTACGGTGCTGACAAAGGGGGTGGGATACGGGGCTGACATAGGGGCGGACATACGCGGGGCAGAGGGGTGGGGGCTGTACGACTCGTATCCCGGGCATAGGTTAACCCGGGACACGGGTGGTACGGAGTTCGCTACGGACGGGCTTTTTTACATACGTTTGTGTATTGGGGATGGCAGGACAGATCGTACTTGTGCGCTCGTACTTCATTTTTAATAAATTGTACGTAAAAATGTCCGGGGATGTGTCGGGGACTTTTCCCGATACGATTCGTATGTATTTTTCACATACGAATCGTACTTCACCGAGTGGACGGTCCTTGTACGATTCGTATGTAAAAAATACGGATACGAGTCGTACGGGGAAAAAAATTAAGGGATCGGAATTGGCACCTTGGTCTTTCACCTGAAATTACCTTTGTGATTTCATCCTCAAACTTTTTTGTAATCCCAGGTTCTACATTGTATTCAACATTTTGCCCTACTAATGTGTCAGTTTCTGCACTCACTTGCTGAGGACCAAAGTAACAAAATTCAATATCATCACAAACCTTCTTCACAACTGATACTGACCCACGCAAAAGAGCACTGTTCAACTCATTTAACTTTAGTGCTGTACTTTTTGCATAATACAATCTTCTAACTAACTTCCGCATTTGAGTATGATGTAATACCAACATCCTGAAATGGTGAAAAAAACTTTGACAAACTTTCCTAGAAAGACAAGCCAGAGAATGACCTTGCAAACCTGTATTTTTTCTCACTCTGCAAGGCTCTAGTCCTTGCAGCACCTTAATCTTTTGTTTAACACTTTTTTTTACTATATGCTAGTAAAAAACTACATAATTTATCAATAGATTCTTGTCGTACACTACAAATACTACTGCAATCCCAAGTGTACACAGGGTGTTTAGGACGTCTCCCTAGAACTTCATAAGCTATCAATTCTTCTGCATCTCTTTCAACCATTTTCTCTTTGTCAATTGGACAACCATCTCTAACCTCATAACCTCGACCACTGGTGTCAACTGCACACAATATTTTAATTGCTCTGTAAATAACTCTCTTCATTAAAGAAAGGCTCTGAACTGGAACTGTGTTTCCATTCTCCCAAAAAAACATCACAAATTCTTTTTCTATTAATTACTCTTTTCCTCCTACTTTTGGCCTCCATTAAATGGATTGGTTTATCTAGTGATCAAATTCTGTTTAATACTAAAATGAATAGTTTCCTTTTTACTTCAAAAGCCTTTTCAACAATGGTTTCAATATGCTTCTTCTTTTTATAAAATAGAGCTCTCTTTTTATATTTCTTCACATCTTTTAGTAAATTATGTACTACTCTCTTGTAAAAATTTTTTTTCGTATTTCCTTATACTGATTTTGCCTTCTTTTTACCATACTTTGTCTCCTTTGACTGTCCATTTGCTTTTTTGCTTTTCCTATTATTTTGAATTCTTTTTCTAGTTGAAACATTCTCAGAGGTATCAGCATTCTGTACATTCTGTTTGGTCCTACAAACATTTTTAATACATTGCTTTGTGATCTTACCAGAAGATTTTTTCTTTTTAACCACATTATGTTGTTCATTCAATACTTGTGGTTGATGTTTATTCAAGTAATTCTCCTGTCTCTGTTCTTTTCTTTTTCTTTTTTTTCTGGCATGATTTCTCTATTTATCGGTGAAAAACAGTATCTGTAAAAAATAATCACAAATAAATGTTTTTTAATAACTTTCAAATTTATACTATTCTATTACTGTACAAACACATTTTATATAAATACTGACTAAGAAACTATAGCCCTGAAGCACAAGTGTGACGATGGTTAAAACACTACATGCATAGTGCATACTACTTTGAAGCAGTTCATGCCCTAAAGCCTGCCTCACTAAAAGACTACATGTTATCTGACTGAATGATTACCGTACTATAAGGAGAGACACTGGGTGAGTGACAGAGTGTTTGCTAGAAGTTTATGGATACTGACTGGGATATTGATGTGTGAAAGACAAGTGTGTAGGTGATTAGAGACCTACATCCATAGTGGATACGTGTTTGAATCTATCCATATGTTAAGGCCTGTCTCAGTCCAATAGTACTTGGATACTGACTGAATGTTTTGAGTATTGCAAGGAGAGCGCCAGGATGAATTTATAAGTGTTTGTATTTTGGTGCAGTAAATACATTAGTACATGGTGCTGAATAAGTCACTGGAGAAGTATAAGGGGAGTGACAGAGTGTTTGCGGGAACTGTATGAATACTGTCTGGGATATTGAAGGTGTGGCTACAGACCTACATGCTTAGTGGATAGATGTTTGAAACAGTCCATAGAGTAACACTTGGATCACTGCAAAACTACCTGAGTATTGACTGAATCATTAGAGTACTACAAACAGAGTGACTGGGTGAATCTTTTTAAGTTTTTGGATTTTGGTGCAGTGAATAGATTAGTACTTAGTGCCAAATGAGTCAGTGGAGGTATGCAATTGAAGTGACAGAGTGTTTATTGGCGTTTATAGATACTGGCTGGGAAATTGAAGGTCTGAAAGACAATTATGTTGGTACTTAGAGACCTCCATGCATAGTGGAAACACGTTTGAATCAATCCATGTGCTAAGGCCTGCCTCACTCAATTAGTACTTAGGTACTGACTGAATGATTAGACTATTGCAAGAAGCGTGCCTGGGTGAATTTATAAGTGTTTCAGTTTTGGCGCAGTGAATGCATTACTACATGGTGCTGAATAAGTCACTGGAAGAGTGCAAGGGGAGTGACAGGGTGTTTTCTGGAAGTACATGGATACTGACTGGGGAATTCAAGCTGTTAAAGACAAGTGTATAGTAGGTTAGAAGACTGCATGAATACTGCATAGACATTTGAAGCAGTCCATGTGGTAATGCATGGTTCACTACATGAGTACCTGCGAACTGACTGAATCATTAGACTACTGCTGGAAGAGTGCCTGGGTAAAACGTTTAAGTTTTTTGGTTTTGACGCAGTGAATAGATTAGGACATGGTACTGGATCATTCACTGGATGAGTGCAAGATGAGTGACAGGGTGTTTATTGAAGTTTTTAGATACTGACTAGTTAATTAAAGAAGCGAAAGACAAGTGTGTAGGTGACTAGAGGCCTGCATGCATACTGGACAGATGTTTGAATCAATCCATGTGCTAAGGCCTGCCTCAGTCCATTAGTACTTAGGTACTGACTGAATGATTAGACTATTGCAAGAAGAGTGCCTGGGTGAATTTATAAGTGTTTCAGTTTTGGTGCAGTGAATGTATTACTACATGAAGCTGAATAAGTCACTGGAAGAGTGCAAGAGGAGTGACAGGGTGTTTGCTGGAAGTACATGCATACTGACTGGGGAATTCAAGCTGTTAAAGACAAGTGTATAGTAGGTTAGAAGCCTGCATGCGTACTGGATAGACCTTTGAAGCAGTCCATGTGGTAATGTACAGTTCACTGCATGAGTACCTGCGTACTGACTGAATCATTAAACTACTGCTAGGAGACTGCCAGGATGAAACTTTTAAGTTTTTCGGTTTTGGCGCAGTGAATAGATTAGTACATGCTGCTGAATGAGTCACTGGAGGTGTGCAAGGGGAGTGACAGGGTGTTTATTGGAGTATATAGATACTGACTGGGCAAATGAAGGTGTGAAAGACAATTGTGTAGGTGGTTAGAGGCCTGCATGCATAGTGGATAGTCATTTGAAGTAGTCCATGTGCTAAAACCGGGTTCACTACATAAGTACCTGGGTACTGACTGAATCATTAGAGAAGTGCAAGGAGAGTGCCTCGGTGAATTTATAAGTGTTTGGCTTTTGGCGCAGTAAATAGATTAGTACAAGGGGCTGAATGGGTCACTGGAGAAGTGTAAGGGGAGTGACAGGGTGTTTGCGGAAACTGTATAAATACTTTAAGTTTTGGGGTTTTGGAGCAGTGAATAGATTAGTACATGGTGCTGGATGAATCACTGGAGGTGTGCAAGGGGAGTGACAGGATGTTTGTTAGAGTATATAGATAATGACTGGGCAATTGAAGGTGTGAAAGATAATTGTATAGGTGATTTGAGGCAAGCATGCATAGTGGATAGACGTTTGAAGTAGTCCATGTGCTAAGTCCGGGTTCATAACATAAGTACCTGGGTACTAACTGAATCATTAGAGTACTACAAAGAGAGTGCCTCGTGAATTTATAAATGGTTGGGTTTTGGTGCAGTCAATGGATTTGTACATGGTGCTGAATGAGTCACTAGAGGAGTGCAAGGGGAGTGACAGGATGTTTGCTGGAAGTGTATGGATAATGACTGGGGAATCTCAGGTATGAAAGACAAGTGTGTAAATGGTTAGAGGACTATGTGCATAGTGGATAGGGGTTTGAAGCAGTCCATGTGCTAAGGCCTGCTCACTGAATGAGTACTTGGGTACTGACCGAATGATTAGAGTACTGCAAGGACACTGCCTGGGTGAATTTATAAGTGTTTGGGTTTTGGCGCAGTGTATGGATTAGTACATGGTGCTGAATGGGTCACTAGAGGAGTGTAAGTGGAGTGACAGGTTGTTTGCGGGAACTGTATGAATACTGACTGGGGTATTGAAGGTGTGAAAGACAAGAGTGTAGGTGGTTAAAAGACTGCATGCATAGTGGTTAGGCATTTGAAGCAGTCCATGTGCCAAGGCCTGGCTCACTGCATAAATACTTGGGTACTGACTGAATGATTAGAGTACTGCATGGAGAGTGCCTGCGTGAATTTATAAGTGGTTGGGTGTTGGCACAGTAAATGGATTAGAACATGGTGCTGAAGGGTCACCAGAGGAGTGCAAGGGGAGTGACAGGGTGTTTGCTGGAAGTGTACGGATACTGACTGGGGAATTTAAGGTGTGAAAGACAAGTAGGACTGCATGCATATTGAATAGGGGTTTAAAGCAGTCCATGTGCTAAGGCCTGTCTCACTGCATTAGTACTTGGGTAATGACTAAATGATTAGAGTACTGCAAGGAGAGTGCCTGGGTGAATTTATAAGTGGTTGGGTTTTGGTGCAGTGAATGAATTGGTACATGGTGCTGAATGGGTCACTAGAGGAGTGCAAGGGGAGTGACAGGGTGTTTGCTGGAAGTGTATGGATACTGACTGGGGAATTGAAGGTGTGAAAGAGAACTGTGAAGATGGTTAGAGGACTGCATGCATAGTGGATAGGCGTTTGAATCAATGCATGTGCTAAGGCCTGCCTCACTCCGTTACTACTTGGATATTAACTGAATGCTTACAGTATTGCAAGGACAGTTCCTGGCTGAATACATAAGCAATGACTGCCTTCTAATTCTACCAAAACTTGAGAACAGGAAAGGTTTTTTAAGCAGTTATATGTATGCAAAGATATGAAGTACCCAAATGCTTCTCTCACAGTAGTTCCCAAATGCACACAGACTCACAGTGTGATTCTAGACAAGCAACACTATCCCTAGAAGTTTACCAAAACTCATTCACTACTCTGGAAGGGGTAAGGGGACTGCACATAATCTACATATTTCAGTACTGCACTTTAGTGTCAAAGCCAAACTCATTTTATTAATGCATAAGCAATGACTGGCTTCTAATGCTACTAAAACTTGACATGACAGGTTTTAAAACAGATATCTGTCAGCAAATAGACAATGTTATCAAATGCTTCTCTCACAATGGTTACCCAAATGAACACAGACTCACAGTGTGATTCTAGACAAGCAACACTATCCTTTGTACTTTAGCAAAACGCATTCACTACTCTGGAAGGAGTAAGGGGTTTGCACAAAATCTACATATTTCAGTACTGCACTTTACTGTCAAAGCCTGACTCATTTTATGAATGCATAAGCAATGACTGGCTTCTAATGCTACTAAATCTTGACAACATGACAGGTTTTAAAACAGTTATCTGTCAGCAAATACATGATGTTACCAAATGCTTCTCTCACAGTGGTTCCCAAATGCACACAGACTCACAGTGTGATTCTAGACAAGCAACACTGTCCCTAGGAGTTTACCAAAACTCATTCACTACTGTGGAAGAGGTAAGCAGACTGCACACAATCTACATATTTCAGTACTGCACTTTAGTGTCAAAGCCTGACTCATTTTATCAATGCATAAGCAAAGACTGGCTTCTAATGCTACTAAAACTTGACAACATGACAGGTTTTAAAACAGTTATCTGTCAGCAAATACACGATGTTCTCAAATGCTTCTCTCACAATCCTTACCCAAATGCACACAGACTAACAGTGTGATTCTAGACAAGCAACACTATACCTAGGAGTTTACCAAAACCCATTCACTACTCTGGAAGGGGTAAGGGGACTGCATACAATCTACATATTTCAGTACTGCACTTTAGTGTCAAAGCCTGACTCATTTTATGAATGCATAAGCAATGACTAGCTTCTAATGGTACTAAAACTTGATAATATGACAGGTTTTAAAACAGTTATCTGTCAGCAAATACACGATGTTACCAAATGCCTCTCTCACAATGGTTGGCCAAATGCACACAGACTCACAGTGTGATTCTAGACAAGCAACACTATCCCTTGGACTTTACCAAAACTCATTTACTACTCTGGAAGGGGTAGGGGGACTGCACACAATCTACATATTTCAGTACTATACTTTACTGTCAATGCCTGGCTCATTTTATCAATGCATAAGCAAAGACTGGCTTCTAATGCTACTAAAACTTGACAACATGACAGGTTTTAAAACAGTTATCTGCAAGCAAATACATGATGCTACCAAATGCTTCTCTCACAATGCTAACCCAAATACACACAGACTCACAGTGTGATTGTAGACAGTTAACTATCCCTTGTACAAAATACATTTATTAGTCTATAAGATCTAAGGTGACTGCACACATTACAGAACATTTTCTATAACACATTAGTACCAAAATGTTTCTCTCAAAATGATTCCTAAATGCACACAGACTCATTGTGTGATTGTAGACAAACAACACTATCCCTTGCACTATACCAAAACACATTTCTTAATCTACGAGTACTACATTTTAGTGTAGAAACATGACTCATTTTGCAAATTCATAAACAATGACTGGTTTCTAATTGTACCAAAATATAAAAACAGCACAGTTATCTGTCTGCAAACACATGAAAAACACAATTGTTTATCACAGAATGGTTTCTACATGCACACACACTGTCAAAAAGATTGTAGACAAAAAAAAGTACTCCCTGCACTTTAGCAGGAGAAATACATTAGTTCGATTAAAATCAAAATAGACCACATACATCCCCTCACAATTAAATAATTCATCTTTCAAGTTGGTTTGTAGATTAAGAAGTATATCAGTCACACACCAGATTTTCTTATACAGAATCTCTGCACTGTTCACCTGTCAGCAAAACCAAAGAATGGCAAAGTTTCCCTCTCATTTTCCACACATATACATGAAAACATCAAATCACATTCCTTCCCACATTAATTCTAAAGCTAACACACATTTCTATTGGTTAAACATTTCAACCCTTTCCAAATGACATAAATTTGAACCCTACCCCCAATCTGCCTTCTGCCTGTTACCATAGAAACAGGTCATGGAACACTGAACTGAGCACACAGGTCACAAGTTCAGCACACAATGTTGCTAATCAAAACAGCAAGTGTGCTTGACTTTTCAACATATCAGCTTATCATATATAATGTTCCTTTCAATCAGATTTTGTTAACCAATAAGAATCGTGCGTTTAAATAACAGAAACATGCACCCTACTTTTCAGTATAGAAGGTTGTCAAACATCCAATGTTTTCTTGTCTTTTTTCAAAACTGTATCTTAGCCACCATTTTAGAAAAATCTTACTTTTCAAACTGCCATTTCATTTACAAGACCATCTGAGTGCATCCAGACCTCCCTTCAAGATGCTTAGAGTGTGGATTGTGGGACACAGCTATATTTTCTGGAGCCAAAGGTATGCAGAAAACAAAGGCATTCACAAAGACCTAGGTTTGCCAAATGTAGACATTAAATGGATTGGCTTAGAGAGGGTTAAAGTGGCACCAATTGATGCCATTGGTAAAATCCTTTATGCATCTCCAACACCCAGACCTCCTAATAGTGCACTGTGGTGGCAATGACCTAGGCACTTTGACCGGGGTAGGTCTGGAAATGCTTATGAAGGACACCTTTGCAGAATTGATTTCTCTTTTTCCCAAAACTGCCTTTGTGTATTCTAATATATTCCAAAGGCAGAAATGGAATTGGTCAAATCATTTTTGTCCACAGATTGAGAAAGCTAGGAAACATGTGAATAAATCTGTTTCTGCTTTTCAACGAGACTACAGAATGGGGTCCATTTACAATAACAATCTGCGCTTTCATATGCAAGAGATGTATAGGAGAGATGGAGTACACTTTACTGATGAAGGAAACAGAGTCTTCCTCAACAACTTTAGACTCTGTATAGGTACTTACTTATAAGTACCAAAAACTCTCAGTGAACACAACGGCTCTTTTTAGAGCCACTCAAGAACGAAACACTTAAGCTTGATGTTTATCTCCCAAAAATTTCAGTTTTTTTCCTTGGATCCGTGCACCCAACTCGTTAGGAACCGCGCACCCTACGCGAGAGAAATTGGCACCCAACGCGTTAGGATGCGCGACTCCTAATTTTAAAAAATAGCCCCTATCACTAATTTTTATTATCTCCGGGGACTCCGGGGACCCCATCCCCCGGGGTTTATTAAAAAACGTTGGGGACTGTGGGGGGAGCCCCAACGCCCCCACGGTCCCAGCCGGCTCCCTGCGTCCTTCGGGAGCCAGCATTGCTTTTCCACATGGGGAGCTGCTGACATGCAGCTCCCCGTGTGGAAAAGCAATTTTGTTTGGATTTTGAAAGAGAGAGCAGGATTCCCTGCTCTCTCGTTCAAAATCCAAACAAAGTTTGCTATGGGAGGGCGGGAGACTCCTGCCCTCTTATAGCAAACAACAGTGTTCTGGGGTGGGCACCTCAGGACACTGTAGGAGCCGGCCCTGGGGGGTGGCGGTCCCCAGGGCCCTCAAGGGCTCCAGGAGGAGGGCCACGCAGCCCCCCTCCCTCAAACAATAAAGCCCTGGGGGTGGTGATCCCCGGGGCTTGGGGGGGCCGGTCAGCCCCCCCACCCTGTCTATTTTCTAGCCCCGGGGGTAGCGGTCCCCGGGGCTGGAGGGCCCCCATGAGCCCCCCCTTAATTATTACAGATTGTACTCCCCCGGGGGCTAATTATTAAGGAAGCGCGGAAGCCCGCGCTTCGGGTTTTTTTTTTTTTCAGCCGGATCCGTGCACCAAGCGCATTTTGTCCATAGGGGGACGCATGGTATGGCTCGTACCCCCGCTCTGTGGGCGTGGGTATGGTCCGTACCACGCATTCCCCTAAGGCCCCTGTACGACCCGTATCCACGCCCTCAGAGCGGGGGTATGGGCCATACCATGCATCCCCCTACGGACCGTACATATTTCCTTAGAGCGGGGGTACGGGCTGTACCACGCGTACTCCTACGCCAACACTACATTTGTGGTACAATGCATACCTATGCCACAAATGTTGCCTTACGGCCTGGTGAAGCATGTTACACAAAAATTGGGGTGTGTTCATGTCACGGACAGCAGTGTACTGCACCAAGGGGGTGGGTGGGTGAGGGGGTGGGTGGGTGCGTGGATGCAGAGGAATACCAGCGGTGCCCAGAGGCATGGGGGTGGGTGCAGAGGAATATGTTACAAATAAATGAATGATACGTAGTCCAAGTGATGTGGTTCAGGATCACAACTTTATTCTTCAGATAGGATCCACAATAAGTCTCATGCTAAGCTTTATTCAATGCCCCACCAGGAGCAGCCTCCCTGCTGCTCAGCCCTTCCACACCAACTGATTCTCCCTTCAATCCAAACCCCTCAACATTCTATATGACCTCATCATAGGCTGAGCAGCAAGGCAGAGATCTTCTGTAGGGAGAGTGCATTGAGTAATTAGTACATTACAACACATCTCCCCCCTTATAGTGATTGAAAACATTCAAATTGTGTGAAGATGATGAAACACACATCTCAGCAAAGGAGGATGCATTAATCAACAAAATAATAATACAACACCCCCCCTTTATAATGATCATTAGCTACCACATGCATGAAGATTGTAAAACATACAAATGACAGTGAAAGGAGAATGCTTAAAACAACAAATTACTATACACATCTCCCCTTTATAATGATCATTAAGAACAAAGAATGCAAGTTAAGGAAATACATTCTTAAAAACAGTGGATAACTCACCCACCAAACTACAGGTACATTGCCATCACACCACACGGAGTACCCCTTGCGCCACAAACTAGAGCACAAAACTGCGGCAGAGTAGGGATCTACAACCCTTCACCCATACTAAAACTGGGTAATTATAACCCAAAACACTTTTGAAACACTGTAAAAACTTAATACGGGTGTCTTTACACACCCGTAACGCACAGTCCAAACACCTTCAATGAGGAAACAACACATACAGGGTATACCAAAACCAATAAGTCAAAGAAGCCACACGAATGGTAGACTTCCTACGTGCGCACCCGTAACGCACAGTCCAAGCACCTCACATGAGGTAACAACCATCTCAAGGGTAAAACCAGACAGGAAAGACTGAGAAGCCTCTATATCAAGAGTCTTCTTACATGCTCACCCTTAACGCACAGACTAACACCTCACACGAGGTAACCAAGCAATTCAAGGGTAAAACCAGACAGGAAAGACTGAGAAGCCTCTATATCAAGAGTCTTCTTACGTGCGCACCCTTAACGCACAGACTAACACCTCACACGAGGTAACGAACCAATTCAAGGGTAAAACCAGACAGGAAAATCAGAGAAGCTTTAAAAGAAGGAGTCTTCTCATGTGTGCACCCGTAACACACAGTCTATACACCTCACATGAGGCAAATCTTAATAAAGGACGTACGCTAACAAGACCAAGGACATTCCCTCTATTCCATGCAGATTCACAACAAAAGACACAACACTCTAACATCCCCTCTCAAATGAAAAAACATAGTAGGAAAACAGAACCATGGATAAACATGTGACAGAAAAGCCATTACAGTAAAGTAATTTCTCTAACTTCTCAGAAAGTCATCACAGACAAAACAGACCCCACGCACGGAGAGCAAACAAAAACTTTAAGTGAAAGCAGTAAAACACGTATACTGTTATGCATATTTGAGGCACAATATTCATAAAAACAAAATATAGATAGTGCAAGACAAAAACAAAAAAAACGTGTAGAAAATCCTTTTTTTCTTCCGACAAAATCCCGAGAGGTAAAGAGGCTCCATTACTACGATGTAGTAGATGTCATTATGATTGAGCGACCCTAACAGAGCGTTCAACATTACCCTGAAACAAACTCCAACTGCGGTATAAAACCACGAACAGCAGGCGGAAATGACCTTGCAACATTCCTAGTCCCGTGCAAGATCAGGAAACCCAGGCGGAAAGCTTCCTCTTCGTGAAAGTTGAACTTTATTTAAAAAAGGATATCATGGTTGGCAAAGTACGGAAAGAACACATTAGGGCAAACAGCTTCAGGCAACCACAAGATGGCGGCACGTAGGTGACGGCAAGCCGGGTGGCTCTCGGCACGTCGCTGCATACAGAAACGAGGATGTCGTGAGGAATTCCTCTGATACCGCGCGCAGCACCACAACTAATCAACTTTCAAATCGGTAAGCCTCGCGCTGGCACCAACGAATGCTGCTATGAGCTGACGTTTTTTTTTAAAATAGCGCAGCAATAAAATGTACAACCAATAAAATATACCTCGACAGTAGATTACTGAAAACAGTTAAAGGAGTCTCACAGCACAATAAAAAACACTGCAGCAGATTCCTCAAACGTGCACAAGAGTGGATTTAAACTTGGGAGCAGGTCTTCTCCACATCAAGCCATAGAAGATTGAGGGCAGGTACCAGGGTTAGATCTGGCCTTGAATGTAGCCAGAAGCAGGAACAGCATGCACTCTCCCAATGTTGGTACCTTGGCAAAGTCAGTCACCAGCATGCAGGCGGTAACCCCGCAACTCCCCTCAGTTCACTCTTGATACCTCAGCACATTATCCATAGCAGGGAAAAGTAGACAGAGGAAACACTGTCAGACTTGGGAATCAAGAGGGAGACAGCAGACAAATAAGCAGGAGCAGGTCGCACTTCTGGGACTGTCCCAAGGACTGACTTCTTCCAAGTCAGGTAGTGGACAATAGGCAGGCAGGTAGAAGCTGGCACCTCAGGTAAAACGTTCCTAAAATCCAACAGTCAGCAGGAACCAACCCAAATCCAAATGTACAGTACACGCAAATACTGTCCAGGTCACAGATAATGTTCTCTGTCAACATGTAACAAGACAGGAAAAGTTCAGCAAAGACAGGCAGGCTTCTAGACAATGAAGAAAAGTCTAAGACAAACTGGCACTTACTGGTTGGGGCGACCGATGAAATGGTCACTGGTGGGGAATTAGGGATGCCAGGTTTGTTCAAATCCACAGGTTGTAGTTTATTTCTTCAGTTTTAAAAGTCCAATTTCCATTAAGGTAGCACGCAGGTTCTTAAAATCGTCGCCAGTGTTACAAATAAATGAATGATACGTAGTCCAAGTGATGTGGTTCAGGATCACAACTTTATTCTTCAGATAGGATCCACAATAAGTCTCATTCAAAGCTTTATTCAATGCCCCACCAGGAGCAGCCTCCCTGCTGCTCAGCCCTTCCACACCAACTGATTCTCCCATCAATCCAAACCCCTCAACATTCTATATGACCTCATCATAGGCTGAGCAGCAAGGCAGAGAACTTCTGTAGGGAGAGTGCATTGAGTAATTAGTACATTACAACAGAATACCTGCAGTGCCCAGAGACATGGGGGTGGGTGCAGAGGAATACCAGCAGTGCCCAGAGACATGGGGGTGGGTGCAGAGGAATACCAGCAGTGGGCAGAGGCATGGGGGTGAGTGCAGAGTAAAACCAGCAGTGCCCAGATACATGGTGGTGGGTGCAGAGGAATACCAGCAGTGCCCAGAGACATGTGGGTGGGTGCAGAGGAATACCTGCTGTGCCCAGAGACATAGGGGTGGGTGCAGAAGAATACCAGCAGTGCCCACAGACATGGGGGTGGGTGCAGAGGAATACCAGCAGTGCCCAGAGACATGGGGGTGGGTGCAGAGTAAAACCAGCAGTGCCCAGATACATGGTGGTGGGTGCAGAGGAATACCAGCAGTGCCCAGAGACATGGGGGTGGGTGCAGAGGAATACCTGCAGTGCCCAGAGACATGGGGGTGGGTGCAGAGGAATTCCAGCAGTGCCCAGAGACATGGGGGTGGGTGCAGAGTAAAACAAGCAGTGCCGAGAGACATGGTGGTGGGTGCAGAGGAATACCAGCAGTGCCCAGAGACATGGGGGTGGCTGCAGAGGAATGCCAGCAGTGGACAGAGGCATGGGGGTGGGTGCAGAGGAATACCAGCAGTGCCCAGAGACATGGTGGTGGGTTCAGGGGAATACCAGCAGTGCCCAGAGACATGGGGGTGGGTGCAGAGGAATACCAGCAGTGGGCAGAGGCATGGGGGTGGGTGCAGAGTAAAACCATCAGTGCCCAGAGACATGGTGGTGGGTGCAGAGGAATACCAGCAGTGCCCAGAGACATGGGGGTGGGTTCAGAGGAATGCCAGCAGTGCCCAGAGACATGGTGGTGGGTGCAGAGGAATACCAGCAGTGGGCAGAGGCATGGGGGTGGGTGCAGAGTAAAACCAGCATTGCCCAGAGACATGGGGGTGGCTCCAGAGGAATACCAGCAGTGGTCAGAGGCATGGGGTGGGTGCAGAGTAAAACCAGCAGTGCCCAAAGACATGGTGGTGGGTGCAGAGGAATACCAGCAGTGTGCAGAGACATGGGGGTGGGTGCAGATGAATACCAGCAGTGGACAGAGACATGGGGGTTATGTTATGTTATGTTATGTTAAAATGGGACTTTTATAGCGCAACGGCTACTCCAAGGAGTGTCCCGGCGCTTTGTGCTCCAGACCTAAAGAAAGAACTGGAAAACATAACAGAAAAAAGACAGGAGCCTAAAAGAGGAAGCGGACTAACCAGAGAACAGCCAAGTTTTTAAGTCCTTCCTGAAGGCAAGCAAGTTCGAGGTAGTCCGCAAGGACACCGGTAGAGAGTTCCATAGCTGGGGGGCAAGGAATCTAAAGGACCGGCCGCCTAGACGAGCCCTTTTGATACGTGGTACCCGAGCCAGAGCCAATGTTTCCGACCTGAGGGATCGGGTAGGTCGGTAGAAGTCCAGCCTCTTCTGGAGATATTTTGCACCATTACCATGCAGGGCCTTATGGGCTAGGGTCATGGCCTTGAACAGTATCCTCTTCCGTACAGGAAGCCAATGGAGGGATAAAAGAAGGTTAGAGGCACTAGTGCGACGATGCAGGCCAAAGATCGCTCGAGCAGCAGCGTTCTGGGTCACCTGCAAACGCTGAAGGAGATATTCTGGCAGACCCAGATATAGAACATTTGCATAGTCCAATCTGGATCCTATAAGTGCCTGGACAGTTATCCTCCGATGTTCCTCAGATAGAAGGGGAAAGAACTTACGCAACATTCTGAGGATCCCGAAACATGTTCCCGTAAGAGTAGAAACCTGGGATTTGAGCGAAAGCTCATTGTCAATTTTCACTCCCAGGTTCTTAGCCCACTTAGATGACTGAGTTGGAGGGAACATGTCAGCAGGCCACCTCCCATGCCAATCTGGTTCCGATGGGCATCCGAAGAATAGTATTTCGGATTTATCCGAGTTGCACTTGAGGCTGTTGAGTTGGAACCAATTAAAAACAGCCCCAAGGCACTCACGGATCCTTTCTCCATCGAACTCTTCGCTCTTACGGCAGGTGAACAGAAGCTGGGTGTCGTCAGCATAAGAGACGATCCGGGCCCCATAGGACTCTGCCAATGTCGCCAGAGGGGTCATAAGGATGTTAAATAGAGTGGGGCTCAATACAGAGCCCTGAGGCACTCCGACTCCCAATGGCGGCATTTCGGCAGATCCAGGTGGGACCCAGACCGTCTGCCGGCGGTTGGCTAGAAAGGAACGAAACCAGTTGAGCACCGTCCCCCCCAGACCGATGTCGTGTAGTCTAGTGAGGAGATCCTCATGGGGGACGGTGTCAAACGCCGCCGACAGGTCTAGCAGAACTAACATCACCCTGCCTCCGGTATCCAGCACCTCTTTCACGATCTCAGAAACTTCCAGGAGCGCCGTCTCGGTGCTTAAGTTGGAGCGAAAGCCCGATTGGGATTCATGGAGTAACTCGTTTGACTTCAGGAAGTAAGAAAGCACGCTATGAACGTGTTTCTCCAGGATCTTGGTAAGTGCTGGAAGGAGCGAGATTGGCCTATAGTTGGAGGGCACTTCTGGGTCAAGATTAGGCTTTTTAATAAGAGGGATGACCATGGCCTGTTTCCAGGACTGGGGCAGAAATCCCTGACTCAGGGAAAGGTTAAGAATGGGATTAGCTATGGGGTTAACGGCATCTGCCATTCTCGCTAAGAATTTTGCTGGACAGGGATCTAGCGGTGAGCCCGATTTAAGGTTCCTCATCAAGGCTAAGGATGCGGCAGCCGAAAGGGGCGGGAAGTCTAGCAGAACTGGGCCTGGAGACGACAGGAGAGTTGTCTCAATCGGCAGAGTTGACGGGTCATCTATTGGTCTCAATGGAAAGGAATCCTGAATTTGCCTAATTTTGGTGGTAAAAAAATTAGCAATGGTGTTGGCCCAGGTCTCCACCGGAGCGTCCTGAGCTGAGATTGACCGCGGGCTGGTGAATTCTCGCACAATTGAGAAAATCTCCTTACAGGAGTTTGCCGCGTCTTCAATCCTTTTGGCAAAATAGCATTTCTTGCCCTGAAGTATTAAATCATGATATGATTTCATCATGGTTTTATAAAGTTGTTTGGCCTCAGGTTCGTACTGGGCTCTCCAAGCCCGCTCAGCGACTTTGCATTGCCTACGGTGATGGGCCAATTCCTCCGTAAACCAAGGGGCCGAGACCCGTTGGGCGGCAGACCTGGGTGGCTGTAATGGGGCGAGCTCATTTAATCTGGCAAGGAGCCAGGATTGCAGGCTCTCCAGGTCTTTCTCCAGGTCACCCGTATAAGACATGGGGTGATTCACCAGAGCCTGCGCTAGCAGATCCGGAGTCACCCGATGGAGTGCCCTATAGCTGCTACCCTGCTGTCTCGTGGCACTGGCCGTAGAATTCGTAGTAGATGATATTTCAAAATGAACAAGACAATGATCAGACCATAAGACTGGCAGAAGTGTTACAGCCATAATAGGTGAGGTGGAAAAAACCTGGTCAAGTGTGTGGCCTTTATCATGGGTCGGGCCAAAGATATAGGGGGAAAGGCCCAGAGTAGATGTAATATCAAGCAGCTTGATAGCATCCTGGTCTTGGTGATCATCCATATGGAAGTTAAAATCTCCAGCCAATATACACCGCTCCGATCTTAGAACAAGGACCAACATAACCTGCTGGAGATCATCAAGAAAGGATCCCACCGGGCCCGGAGGTCTGTAAACAACAAGACCCTTCAGCGCTTGCTGAGGCGATAGGGAGATGGTAAAGGCAAGAGAGTCAGCCCCTATGATGGTATTTGTGTGCGTGACCGTGCACAGAAAAGATTTTTTCACAACCAGGGCAACTCCTCCCCCCCTACCCTTGTCTCTATCTTGTCGATGGATGATATAGTCAGAGGGAATGGCTACCGCGATGTCCGGGTGGGAGGATTCATTGAGCCATGTCTCAGTGAGCATCAGACAGGTAGGACTGGTCGTCGAAAGGAGATCATAAATCTCTTGAGTGTGTCAGGTGGGTGCAAAGTAAAACCAGCAGTGCCCAGAGACATGGGGGTGGGTGCAGAGGAATACCAGCAGTGCCCAGAGACATGGGGTGGCTGCAGAGGAATACCAGCAGTGGGCAGAGACATGGGTGGGTGTACATCATTATCAGATGCACACAACTCCATGTGTGTATGTACGCATCCCTAAGTTTGGACTATGATGATAGTGCCGTAACAACACATCACTGACAGCAGGGTCCCACTCACAGGAAGATGGATGTCTTTCCCTCAATGCATGACACACCACATGTGGGTGTGAAGACAAATAACACATGCATACCCACCCATGGTAGATGCATCACAATACACACCCTGAGATCAGGACACAAGACTGTATAGTCATCTAAATGCACACCAAAATAAGAGAGCCAAAGGGAACACACACTGTCAGGCACATCCCAGGACTGATAGGAATGTACAGGTGCTGGGCCAGCCACCAAGATCTTGTCTCTCATGGAAAGAATAGGGTTGAATTCCCACAGATACAATGCCCACAATAGTCAGTCAGGTGCCCAAATACCCTGCAGAACAATTAACATTTGTGTGCTAGGCCGGGATTACACACATGCATAGTGCTGAAAATGGAGAATCTCACAATGAATGCATTTACACATACGCATTACAGAAGTAAAGTGACCACCAAGGATGGCACAGACGATGCAGCCGGAGACATCGGTGAGCAGGCTTGGCCATAGTTGAAGGGATCCGTCATCCAACAAAGGAAATGTAGACACAGGTCAGCACAACAATTGGGCAACTCTATGCAGGGAAGATGTCAGGTGCCACAGAGGAAGGAACACTCCTTGGGACAATGTCTCCAATCCAAAGTAACACACACTAACAATGATTCTTAGCAGAGACATTGCAATGGCACGCAGATACCATGGTCAGCCTCATGACCATCAGAATAAAACATTTCTCAGAACCATAACACATCAGCACAACCCCACATCATGTAGCCCAGCAACAACATTAATTACCTGCAATGCAATAGTGTCAAAATGAAAATAAAATGCTTTATTCAGCATAAACAAAAGTGGCTTTAAATAACAATATTTACAAATGCCATTTTGCAAGTACAGGTCAGAAGTCCATGGGGGGACACATGGGAGATATTCCCCCTAGCATGCCTGCACACTGGAACCCTCAGGTTCGTCGACCGGGGGGGCATCATGTGGGGAAGGCACAGGCACTGCAGGGACAGAAGGGGGAAGGGTAGGTGTGGTGGGTGCAGGGGCGGACCTGTCCAACAGAGGGGGGGTGGCAGCACCAAAGGAAGTGGTCAGCTCTGCGCTGCACACCGCAGCCAGTGCGTCCAGGTTAGCCCCTGCACCACAGGATAGCCCAGGGTCAATTGAGGGTGTGGTGGGCGCGGGGTGGGGTGCTTCGCTCATGTGGGAAGGGGTTGAGGTGGTAGGGGACTCAACTCCCCTGCACGGGGACTTCCTCGCCCGCTTCTGTGGTGGTGGCTCAGCGGGGGCGAGGTCCAGCCCAGCCAGAAACATCTGCTGGGGGGACAGTTTTACAGGGGAGCCAAGGGGAGTCGTGGAGGTAGAGGGTTTTGAGGCCTGCGGACTCACACTGTGGCTGCTTGTCTGCCTTTTAGTGCCCGACCCTGTGGGTGTGCCTAACTCCCCCTGAGTGTGCGTGCCAGGAGGTGTGCGCTTGCCCTTCATTGGTGGTGTGCTGCCTGTGTCTGGTGGGGTGCGTGTGTGTGAAGGTCTGTGTGTGCTTGGGACAGGTATGGGAGAGGGAATTGTGGATGGGGCCATGGTAGGGGGGGACAGAGCGCTGCAGGAGAATCACTGCTGCCTGCAGGGAAGAGTCCATGGAACGCAGAAGCCGTTGTTGGCCAGACATCGTGGCTGACATGCCCTCCATGAACGACACCATCTGGGTCAGCAGTCTGGTGTGGCCATGGAGGACCTGCAGCACCGATGCCTGCTGTTAGACCTGGCACCTTGGTGTGAGTTTCCCTTCCACTTTTTGCTGATGTGCCTCATGTGTTTTGTTGGTGTTAGCTGCTCAGGGCACTGTGCCACTGCCAATCAGTGCTACAGTGCAAGTGCTCCCTATGAAAAGTGTATACATTGATTGGTGTCCATGTTTGGCTTATTTGGTTTACTATCAGCCCCTAGTAAAGTGCACCAGTAGTACCAGGGCTTGTAAATACAAATGCTGCTGGTGGGCTTGCAGCACTGGCTGTGCCACCCACAGAAGCGGCCTAGTAAAATGTGTCTAAGGTCTGCCATTGCAGAACCTGCGTGCAGTCTGTTACTGTCATGCTCACTGCGCAAGTGCACCTACTTGCCTAAACCTTCCCTTAACTACATATTAGTCACCCCTCTGGTAGGCACAAGGGCAGGGTGCATTGTAGGCATGAGGTAGGACATGCCCTGATGTGTGTGGCATGTCCTAATAGTGAATTACAGCCATTTTCGTTTTTCACTACTGAAGGCTACCTGCTCTCCATAGGCCAGAATGGGCTGCTGGAATTATTACACTCTATAATCCCAGCGGACTCAGAGAGCATGGTAGAAAGTCAAGTTTAGTATGCCTGAACTCAGAATAATAAAATACTTCTTTTAGTAAAGTTTATTTTAATATCCTGTGTTTGTAAATACTACTTTTAGGAAGTTAGTATTTACTTGTCTAGCCATTTCTGTCCGCCTCTGCTTTGTGTGTGTGTGTGCTGCCTAGTTTCAGTGAGGGGCAGGGCTGCTGAATTCCAGGAGACAGGCTGGCTGCCAGGTGGCTGCCAGGTGGTGGGTAGAGAGATTACACCAGGATGGGTGGGAGGAGTACACCTTGACTCTGAATAGACCTGTGCTCTGCCACCACAATGCTGGCTCCGCCCCCTGTGGAGCGGCTGATGTCTCTGCCCTGTGAGCTGAAAGGAAAGAGCAGAGTCACCACAACAAAGTGCTCCAAAGCCGGACTGAGCCAGGCACAGGCCCCCTGGCGACAAAGAACAAAAGAAACTGTGTATAAAAGAAGGAGCCCTGGTCCTAAGAAATCAGATCCTGTTTGCACCAAGAAGAAACTCTGCCTGAAGAGAAGGACCTGGGAAAGCTACATGGAGGACTACTGTCTCTAAGCCTGAGAGACTGGTCTGTGGTGGGTGCCTTGCTACTGGAAGGAGAGGAAAAGACTGAGAAAAAACTTTTATTTCAACTTGTGCTTTAAAAACAATCTCCAAGGGCTTGCTTGTGAACTTGCCCCCTGATCTGCGCCCCAGGAACAGTGGGCTCTACCTTTCCCTGGAAGAAGAGGAAGCTGCTGTGGGTGGTTTTGCTAACGCTGACCCCAGAGAACCTGTGTGCCCCCATCCCGCTGAGCAACGCGACTTCTGATCTACTGTGCTGCAGTGAGCACCGTGAAGGCCTGCCCTGCCTGGCCTAAACAAAGCAAACAACTGCCCCCTCGAGTCGGAGCTCGCAACGTAAAGAGAGACTGCCTGCGTCTAAACGCCGAGCCTCTGCGACCCCAGGCCATAGAGACCACTGTGAGGACCAACGGCGTACTGGTTCGCCGATCCTGACCGATGCCGACAGCGCTGCGCGCTGAGAATCACCCCCGAGCTGCCCCTCCTGCTTCCAATCTTCGAGGTGTGCTGTGACGTCTGAAAGCGCCCCACGAAGCATCGCCGTCCACTGAGCAAGCGGGACTGCAACGCGACGCGGGACGCCCCTCTCAAGACTGCTGAGGCCGCCACAAACTTTGCCCCCAAGAAATAAGGTACTGTGAGCCCAAGCACCCCTGTACGACGCGTACTTTCCTTTGTACGGTCCGTACTGCGCTGTCGTCCCGCTACGCTACTCACGTGGGAAGCGTGAGTCTTTGCGTGGATCGCACCAAGCCCATTCGGCGCGTCCCGGTACCTGCATGGCCTGTACAGCTTTAAAGAACCAGACGCTGCTCACGCGGGAAGTGCGAGGAGTGGCAAGAGGCGTACCGGACTCGTACGACACATACCTACAACGGTACGGCCCGTACGGCTTGAGTCCGAGTACGCATGCTCACGCGTGAAGCGTGAGGAATCGTACGACGCTTACAAAAAGTCCCTACGAAGCGCACATACCCCAAGAAAGTGCAGATTGCACCAAAAGTGACCATTTAAAGAACTGTGGCCTCCTGAAAAGTGATAACAAGTAACTGGAACCTCATTTTAAAGCGAAACACTGTATTTTAAAGCCTGCTTACAGAACCTTTATATAAAGAACTTTATTTTTATAAATACAGTTTTGTGTCTCTGTGTGGTGGGTTGGTGGTTGTTGTGTGGGACATCCTAAATGCTTAACCTTATGCCCTCTGGGATTTAGCCTGACTGCTCGCGCCACGTTACCTAGAGGGTGAGCAGGGGTTATTTTTCAAGAAGTAATCCTTTGCCCTGACTTAGAGGAAAGGGTCCCTGCTTGTCGCAAGTGCATACCTGCGGCAACCAGAGACCCCGGATTCTAACACCTGCCCACCCTGCAACTGCCGCTGGATGTCCACAGACTCTTCACTGAGGGCAGCAGGGGTGACAGGGGCTGGGGGTGCGGTGCCTGGCCCGAAGGAGACATGCAGTGGCTCTGATTGGACAGAAGGGACTGGAGCTACTGGGAGGATGCTGATTGGAATGGAGGAGGCGGGGACAGAAGGTGGGCTGCTGCTAGCTGGTGGAGCAGCCTCCGCCTCCTCGATGAGGTCAGCCTCGGACCCGTCGGCGTTGTAGTTGGTGTCGCCACCAGACAGGTCCTCCGACTGACTCTCCACGCCCTCCATGCCACTGGCTCCAGCAGACTCCTCAGCACTGGTGGCAGTGGTGCTGGGTCTCTCCTCCTGGTCCGTGCAGGTGTCTCCCTCGGTTTCCGTGATGATGCTGTGGACACAAACCATCAGTCACCTGTATACATCTGACACATGAGTACAAAAACAATAGGCCACACTGCATATCAGGAAAAGCATCATGAGTACCAGCTACATTGCTCCGCACATATCTAAGCCCTGTACTCCCCAGTTGGTAGACCCACTATGCCACTTGGACACAAGGAAAAAAAGGACATACCAGGCCAATTCTTTCATTACAAATGCACTGAGAAGCTAGTGTCTGTGAACAGGTGAGCACAGCAATACAATGAAGTCATGCCACCTCTTGGTTACCCTGAAACAAACAGTAGTGGTGCACCCAAGCACAAATGACACACCTCAATACTCCAGGTGTCCACACACCTTGCGACCTGTAAGTACTGTGCAACACAAAATCAAAAACACTTTGATCCCTTGGGACTCACAAGACTTTTCACAATTGACATGTTTAGCATGTTAGAATGTGCCAATTTGTACACAGAACACACATGTGCCTGCATGAAAGAAGCCTCCCAAGGAGGTGCACACCAAAACACATTTACACAGTCATTGAAGAATCTGGCAGCCACTGTACTAAAAAAATGGTGTTGCTGAAAGTACATATACATGTGCCCACTGAGCTATGGATGACTTGACACCGTTACTTTTGTATCACCACCATCAAAGGACATACACAAAATTCATAACACTGTAGGAACATGAATATGGATAATCAGCAAAAACGTTTATTTTGGACAATAGCGTCTATCAAAATGTGCCAGTGTGTTACATGAAAGTGTCAAAGTGGATTGGTGTGCACCTCCTTTGGAGACATCTGTTATGCAGGCACATTCTTGTGCAGAACCACAAAACCTCAAAGTCAAGCATTTTAAACATGGAGAGCTGTTTACGAGTGTAGGGATTGGCAAGGGACACTCCTTTCTGACTAACTACATCAATTATGGCTGTTGGCACATGGGCATCTGTTACCTGATGACACAGTTGTCTACACATAAGACACAATGCCTGTCATGTGGAGTGGAACACATGTCCAAATCCCAGACAATGCATAAGATAATGGGCCTACAATAGTGATGTAAAATAGCATTGCTGTACTGTGGAGACACCCTCATGGCAAGGCAGAATGTCCACACAGATGTACGCACACAAAGACAAAACTCCATTGCACCAGAAACACACACAGGTGCCCAAAATGCATGAGCAGGAATCATGTACTTAAAAAAATGACACATCCTGCAAAACACAAACAATAATCCCAGCGCCAACATCACTGGGTCACTGCACGGTGATTCGCTGCCGTGTCAATTCGCACACACAGGTCAGACCTGGCAAGGAGAAATCAGGGAAGTCCATGTAGGCCTCTACCGCACAAACCCACCATACATGAGACAATGTGATTGAGACAGATCAAGAAGTGACACCAGGGATAACTAAAATGTGCTGCTACAATTCACAAATGTACACATCAACTCATGAGGCTGGCATTACATTTTTGTGACATACAACCAGCAACTGATTCTTGTGAACAGCCACACAGGCAATGCACAGTGTGAGTATGCACAAGACAAATGGTGTATCCCTGTACAGGGGACACATGTATCACACATTGGATAAGTACAAATGAGCACAGTGAACTATGCCACAGAGGAAGAACTATGCTGAACACACAGAGAATCGGCAAACTTTCGGGTGACACACATGATTGTGAGGCCAGGGTGTCTCAGGGGACTGTGGTGGGCACACTGATCCGTGGGCATGGTATTACCTGACTGTAACCTGACCAACCGCCATGGCACTATGCATACCTTCCACTCATGCACATCATGTCTGAGCCCACAACATTGGTCATGCATGCTGCAAGGGTGTTTGGTAGAAACTTCACACTCCTATGTTGAGACTCATCATGAGTGCAAACGAATATGGACCCCCAACATAGTGAACAGGTCAGGGCACAGGCAAGGTACCAACACATGTCACACACCACCCTCCCACATGATGCAGAAAGCAATGTGCAATGGATTAACTGCCAGCCTAGATGACGATGTGCAAATCTGATTACACACAGACAGGGGACATATGTCAAGGAGGGGAAGGGATGAATCAGAGCACCGGTTGACATTGGGGAACTGTAAATGCAATGCACATATTAACTACGGCAGTGTATCCAGGCTACAGAGCACTTCAAAAAGCTGGTGACACACAACACAACAAACAGCCATATACCTACCCCCTCCTTGCTGCAGTCTCTCCTGTAACTGCCTATTCAGGTCTGGGAAGACCACCGCCAGGACACGCGTCATGTGGGGGGTCAGGCGTCGGCGCCCTCCGTGGGGGCGTGAAGGTGATAGTTGCAGCTGGACCCGGGCGATCCGCCGGGTCCAGCACCGGATGTCCTGCCATCTTTTCCTCAATTGTGAAAGGCGCCGATTGCGATCCTCCGCCGATCTCACGGCCCTGTCGATCCGCTTCCAGATCTGGCCCTTCTCGTAGGCTGTTACCTGTGAGGATGACAAAGTGAAACAACATCACTACACCAGCTCCATGTCCCATAGACACACATTTTAACATCTTTGCTATGTTGAACAGGGCAGAGGATGCTGCCAAGGAATTGCTGTAATCTCATGTACACATTGTCCTCTGTGGAAGCCCCAATGCACTACATGGCATTGAAAGTACACAGGTGGGAGAAGGGGTGCGACACACTCCATCATCATGGCACACACTGTGCTTCACATGCAATAGCAGGCTGATGGACAGCACCTCCAAGCAGACATATGCCACAGTCCACTGATGCAACACCAGCAGAGTACACAGACACACACAGGCACTGAGCAATCACCTGCCCTTCACAACAGCAGATACCACCCTCACTCTGCACATGTGCCACTTGCCTGTGGGGTGTCACAGGTGTTGTGCTAGCTCAGCAAGTCAGACACACAGCACAGCTTAATTCTCACATCAGATGGGTAGAGCTGTTGCCTCCTCCATGCAGCAGTGGTGCAACACTTCACATACACACTCACACACATGCCAGGGAACATTCACACACATCAATGTCCATGGGGCATACACATCACTTGGACACTCTCACCACAGGTACACTCAACTCATACACATCTGTGGGTAAGGTCACCTGTCACACCGGGGGGAACACACATTCACCTCAGGACTGTATTTCTAAAAACTACAAAGGCGTTGCCATGCTGAATGTGTCATGCACTATGCAGTGAATGTCACAGTAAGCACAAAGGTGCACAGTCAAAGGTAGTGGAGTCAGCACTCACCTGTTCCCCTGGTCTCCTATACAGGCTGGGGTACTGTGGGAGGAGCACATCCAGCAGGACCTCATTCTCCTCCTGGGTGAATGGCTGTGCCCTCTCCACAGTCCTTGACATGGTGCCAGAGGATTCCAAGGCTGCAGCAATGTGGTCGACAGGAAAGTTGTGCAGGCAAGTGCCCTCGCAGGGGTGCTGGCTGCCTTATATCTGTCTTGATCAGGGGCTTTCACTTACAGGAATACATGGTGATTGGTCAGACTCCTTAGCACCCTACGTTTACACCAATCCCTTTAAACCTATACCGATGACAAGAATCTGCATGATTCAAATTTTGAGCATCATTGCAAGGCAACCACCACTTTGCAACATTGTAATTTTTGACCAACTGACTCTTCCTGCCCACCTGAAGGCCACATTGAAACTGAAAGCTCTGTATCCATGACAACCAGCATGCATTTTGGCCCAAATACTTTTACAATATGATTTTTGAAAATACACACACATGTTCGGTGCGTTTCACGCGTACACGTACGGCACCTCTACAATAGTGTTACGGACCGTACACACACTCTCCGAGCATGTGTACGGTCCGTACCAGGTGTACTCACAATCCAACACCACTATAGTGTTATGGACCGTACACGCTCGGAGAGTGCGTGTGTACGGTCCGTACCAGACGTACTACTACGCTAACACCACTATAGTGTTACGGATGTACACACGCTCGGAGAGTGCGTGTGTACGGTCTGTACCAGGCGTACTACTACGCTAACACCACTATAGTGTTACGGACCGCACACACGCTCGGAGAGTGCGTGTGTATGGTCCGTACCAGGCGTACTACTACGCTAACACCACTATAGTGTTACGGACCATACACACACTCTGAGAGTGCGTGTATACGGTCCGTACCAGGCGTACTCCTACGCTAACACCACTATAGTGTTACGGACCGTACACACGCTCGGAGAGTGCGTGTGTACAGTCCGTATCAGGCGTACTCACAATCCAACACCACTATAGTGTTACGGACCGTACACATGCACTGAGAGTGCGTGTGTACGGTCCATACCAGGCGTACTCCTACGCTAACACCACTATAGTGTTACGGACCGTGCACATGCTCGGAGATTGCGTGTGTATAGTCCGTACCAGGCGTACTCACAATCCAACACCACTATAGTCTTACGGATCATACACACGCTCGGAGAGTGTGTGTGTACGGTCCGTACCAGGCGTACTACTAAGCTAACACCACTATAGTGTTACGGACCGTACACACGCTCTGAGAGTTCGTGTGAACAGTCTGTACCAGGCGTACTACTACGCTAACACCACTATAGAGTTACGGACCGTACACACACTCTGAGAGTGTGTGTGTACGGTCCGTACCAGGCATACTCCTACGCTAACACCACTATAGTGTTACGGACCGTACACACGCTCGGAGAGTGCGTGCGTACAGTCCATACCAGGCATACTCCTACGCTAACACCACTATAGTGTTACAGACCGTACTCACGCTCGGAGAGTGCGTGCGTACAGTCCGTACCAGGCGTACTCACAATCCAACACCACTATAGTGTTACGGACCGTACACACGCTCTGAGAGTGCGTGTGTACGGTCTGTACCAGGCGTACTCCTACACTGACACCACTATAGTGTTACGGACCGTACACACGCTCAGAGAGTGCGTGTGTACGGTCCGTACCAGGCGTACTCCTACGCTAACACCACTATAGTGTTGCGGACATTACACACACTCAGAGAGTGCGTGTGTACGGTCCGTACCAGGCGTACTACAACGCTAACACCACTATAGTGTTACGGACCGTACACACGCTGGGAGAGTGCGTGTACGTTGCATTTCATACATTTACACTGGTGATAGAGGCGCACACGCCAGGAATAGATGTCGCAGACTCCAACAAGGCTGAACATCAACTCATTTCCATTGCAGATTTACCTGTGCAGGTCCAATGTGTGTCATGGGGAGATGATGCACATGTCTCCTTATATATGTTCAATATTCATATGTGATGAGCTGTGTTCACATCTCATGTGTGATGGGGCACTATGTGGCACACTTCCCCTTCTCACTTTGCACATGTGTGCCTGTCGTACAGACGTGTGAAGCACAGCCTCACTGGTATAGCACAGTCACCACCACCCTCAGATGTCCCCTGATACCAGGGACATGGACACTCTATCAAGTGACATGTTACGACCAGTGTGCCCCTATGTAACTATGTCCTGTGTGTGTCCTGTGTTCACATGAGCTTGCTGTTAGTGTTCCGTCGACTACATCTGCAGTTCCTGCATCTGACATGTGTCTGTGTGGAGATGGTCCTGTCACACATCTACACACACCATGTCCCACGTGTACTTCCATGGAGGCAGGCTCTGTGTGCATCGTCCATCATATTTTCATAGGAAGACATATCGCCGTTGTTGCAATGTCTGTGTATTCTGTTTACACGTGTAACCCTTCATCGCAATGTGTGTGAGATGTACATTTGACATTCCATGTGTCATGGGCGTCTTGCTTGCCGTCAGCTGTCTATATAAGATGCCCTGCTGTGACTGCAGCTCATCGGATGTATGTCACTCCTGTGATGTTTATGGCTGTTCACTCCGACTGGCCCCCAGTTCGTTTCATGGCATGTCAGGTACACATGACGATCAACAGGTGTATCTGGATTTTCGTAGGAGTGTCAGCAATCGGCCATAGGTGTCCTGGATGTTTAGCACACACCAGACTCGATAGTTACATGATGTTTAGGAGCTGTTTAGCATGTGCTCTGTTGATTGTCATTGAGGTTTGTAGACTCTCAATCTTCGTTATTCATTCCTATTTTCTGCAGGGCACCACCTGTCCCCCGACCAATGCCAGACTTGGCTACCATGAGGGAACGTGACTGCATTCATCGGTACCGCTTCCCACAACAGTCGATTGTGGACTTGACCACCAAGCTGGCACCACACCTCCAACCGCAACCCAGGTATCCTACTGCGCTGACCCCCAAGTTGAAGGTGATGGCATCATTAATTTTTTTTGCCACAGGTATGTTTCAATTTACCATAGCTGATGCTGGAGGGATGTCCCAGACGATGTTCAGCCGTGTCCTGTGTGATGTTTTGGCAGCCATGTTGTCGCACCTTAATGAATTCATAACATTTCCTACTCCTGGGCAGTTGAGAGATGTCAAAGCTGAATTCTATGCCCTGGGAGGGATGCCACATGTGATTGGGTCCATAGATGGAACACATGTGTCTTTGGTACCACCACAGGCACAGGAAGTAGCCTATCGCAACCGTAAATATTACCACTCCATAAATGCCCTTGTGGTGTGTCTTGCTAACATGCTGATTTCCCATGTCTGTGCACATTTTCCAGGGTCAGCACACGATGCCTACATCATGAGGCGTAGCAGGGTGCCACAAATGATGCTGCAGCTGCGCAACATACGAGCATGTCTTGTTGGTGGGTATACTCTGTTTGTCCTGTGTGTTGTGATATCTTTGGCTCTTACGGCAACTCCTGACCCACTTATTTCCATGATGTTTCCATGTAGGAGACTCTGGATATCCCAACATGCCATGGCTGATGACACCTCTCCGCAACCCAAGATCAGCTGCAGATCACCGCTAAAACAATGCACACGGGCAGACCAGGCGAGTGATTGAGAGGACGTTTGGCCTCCTGAAGAGCCGATTCCGGTGCCTTCACAAGACCGGTGGCTCCCTCCCATATGCCCCGGAGAAGGTCTGCAAAATCTTCATTGTGTGCTGCATGCTGCACAACATGGCAGTGGAGAAGGCAGTGCCACTCATCCTGGATCCGGATGAGCAGGAACATCCACCTGTGGAGGATGAAGAGCTTGGGCACGAGGCAAGTGAAGAGGAGGAGGAGGAGGAGGAGGACATCCGGAGTCAGTTCATACGCAACTTCTTCTCATAATGGTGAGTCACTGGCTCTGAGTGTGCACGCTTGTAGCTTTGGGTGGCATGTGTTGCAATCTTTGTGTGCAGCTAAGTTATGGCAAATTGACTTAGATGTGTGTTTTGATGTGTCACTCAAGTGATGATGTAATGCCATACCGTTTTCCAGAGAGACTTTATTACCAATTTGCAAGGCTACAACATTGTTCTTGTTCAGTGACTGACCATGTGTGCAGGGGCAAATCTTAGTGCTGAATTCTTGTCTGTCTGTCATTCCCAGGTTATTGCACCTGTTGTCTGCTCGTGTCATCGTTGGCCACCTACTATTCCTCATGAGTATTGCACCGTGTGCTGAATCAGCGTTCCATGCACGGACATGTGGAAATGTCACTTTGGGTAAGGTTTGCTGCAAGGCTGTTTGGTGGTGGTACGGGTTGGGAATGTGTGGTGACTGCTTCTGTGCATGTTGTGTTACCATGCATACATTTGTACTCACCATGGGGAACTTTACATGTATCATCACTCCCATGAATTGATAGTCACCCTTTGTGACAGTCACCTGTATACGTTTTTGGATTCTGATTAAAGCATCAGTGTGGCTGATACTTCCCTCAGAGACATACGGGTGGACATAGTGTTGGACATCCTCATTACATGCTCAATGGTGAATTGCAGCTGCTCTGTGTGCAGCAGGAGGTGTTTGTCTCATCCCCTTAACTTGTGTGTCAGTTCATTTGGATTTCTGACATCTGTGTTGTGAAGGGGGTGTCCAGCGTATGTCCCACATGTTCAGTCAAGTGACATGTGAGTCTGTTCATATGGATACATTTCCCTTGGTGCTGAGTTTGTGTAATAAAGATGTTCTGCACCCTCAAAAGTGCCTCATCTCTGTCACTGCACGTCTCTTGCCACTTTGCAGGCGTCATCTATGCCTTAGTTGTCACAGATTGTGCATATGAGTTTATATATACTTTCTCAACGTGCATCCAGTTATTAATGCCTACTACTCTCTATTGTACATGAAGTCCATGGTAGTGTATGTATTTGTGCAGGTTGCTCCCCCAACGGGCTGTCAACGCATGCTGAGGATGTGTCTCCTGTGCGCTGCTCGTCCTTCTGTTCACAGATTCTGTGTCAGTCATCTTTGATGATTGTTACTCAATTTTATCTGAGTGACACATGAGTTACCTGACACTCCTTCATTTACGTACGGCTGTTGCAGTTGTCCTTTATGGCATCCTTGGCTTTGTGTGAGAGTTTAGGCTAATTTTCAAGAGCCTGCCGCCAGCTGCTGCGGCCCCTGCCAGAGGGGCCCACCCAATTACATGTGTCTGAAAGCCACACGCCTACAAGATGCTGCTCACTTCCTCACTCCACCCAGTCATTATGCTGTCATCAGCTTGTCTGTGCCACTGTTGCACCAACGCAATGCCAAAAGCATGACCATCAGCACATGCAACGAGCACGGTGCATGGCCCGCTTGTCCTTGCATGACCCACATCACACAAGAGGCTCATGTTGCAGACACCCTCCCAGCAACGTACACACCTAATTAGGCAGCATGCTCCGAGGCATCCCATTAGCGCACACACAAACCCTTTTCGTGAAGGGTGTGCAACTCCAACTGCCTACACAACGATGCCCCGCCTTCCAGGCCCTGTCACAACAACCAGGTCATGTCCATCCAACTCCACAGCGTCTCCGTCCAACAGAACACCATTTCAGTCTGTTACCTCCTCAACACAACAGGGCCACACATCACCATCATTGCAGTGAGATTGCTAAATACACCCAAAGCACACCTCTTCTTCATTGCCATCTCTGACGGATACAAGAACACGCGCAGGGACGTCCCCCAGAATGCCATAGGATGACTTTTAAGTTATTCACAAGTCCACCCTCAAAGTTAGATACCTGGCTAAGCAACAACCCCCTGGACACCCTCAGGATAACATCCCTAGACAGCTCTCCAGGCCGACATCCACAAGTTGGCAAAGCCATCAACAGGTCCATCTTCACGCACGCCCTCACCTCCACAGGCTACATGTGGATTTGTGCCAGTGAGTTCTGGCTGGTGGAGAGCAACACCACCATCCATCATTGGTTCATCAACATTTCCATCCACGTCTCGGACAGGCAGCACACTAACACACACCCCACTACCAATCCCCAAAAGATGCTTGATGGAAGTCACCCCAGACAAGCTGTGTGGGACAGTGGAACCAAGACCACCGCCACACCCTGCTACCTCACACACTGGATCAGCAAATGATCCACAAATGTTGCCACATTGACGGACTTTCCTGTGAAGCAAAACAACAGTTAATCCACCTGTGACAAGGGCAACCTACTTGACTCATACAGGTGTGGCCGGACTCTTGTGCCAAGTTTGCAACACAATGAACCATTGTTTGCCTTCAAAGCCTGTAAAACGGTACACACAGACATCACCATATCAGCACCAAGGACAATTAGAGATCCTTCTGATAGGGCTGAGGCACCAAACTACAGGACATCAAGAATCTCATCAGCATTGTGAGTGCACTGACATTAGCTACCAATCCACAAGACTGCCCCCCCTTGCAAGCCAGAGGCAATCCCTTGCAACTTTCTAGCACTGCAGGGTCCTGGACTTACACGCAAGGCTTGGCACGCAGAGGCAGACAGCACTATTATCCGCGTGAACAAAGCCCCTCATGTTCTGGACTTCTATCAGCAGGAAAGACAACACCCAGCTCATATGCAACATCCACTGGGGATCTCTATCCGGCACCTTCAAACACAACATCTGTTACACATCATTCCCCATCCTTGTAGCCCCCGTACAGCACGTCATGTATGTAGCATTTGAGTTAGGCACATTCCATGGTAGATGGAGGCATGTAGTGATCCAGGCCCTTCTTAGACAATGTACGGCAGACCCGCAGGCTCTCAAGGAACATCACCGTGCTTCCCTACCCAGGAAATGTCGTCAAGAAGACAGTCAACGAGGAAAATGCTAAGAGATCCCAGAAACCTGCAAAAGAACATCTTCCATAGTAATCAACCGTCAGCATGGCCACCACCAACACCAAGTTTGCACCGCTCAACAATGGTGAGGCCACCCCCTCAAACTCTGAACAGCATTCTACACAATGTGCTCCCACACTGTCAGCTCACACTTCTCCAACACTGGTATCGAGAGTCTGGACTATAATGAATTCAAGTCTTAGCTCACAAGCAAGTCCCAGGGAGTCTGCATGGAGCCTTAGGCATGTAGTACACTGTGGTCATCTGGACCATGCCCCAGGGGTCATCTCTCAGTGTGTCAATCTTCAATGTGTCCATGACCCCCCTCTCCTCCATCACATGCGCACACAACCTCATCATCATCTCGTATGCCATTGACAGCCAGCTGCTCATCACACTCACAAAAGACCATGCCGTTTCCAATTCCTAACTTAATGGAGACATGAGGTGTGTTACAAAATGGCTAAGCATCAGCCATCTGAGGATGGACTTGGCCAAGAATTGGGTATTGATCTGAGGATTGTCCCCTTACAGCTGTGTCAACTCCTTGTGTACCAATGACCGGGGCACTGCACCAGCACCCATTGGCAACGCACACAAGTTGGTGTTCATTATGGACTGGTTTCTCACAATTGCCATGCAAATGAACAGCATCTGGACCTCATGCTGCAATACCCTCCGGATGATGCACATGATCCACAGATAGATCCACTCCAAGGCAAGACAGACCGTCCCCAAGCTACCCAACACCAGCTGGGACAAGTACAGCAACACCCTCTACGGGGCAAGAACAGCGAAAATCCGGCCTGACTTGTCCACATCCCGGGTGCATCTGCACTGGTCATCTTCGACATTGCGCGCCCCACACACATCACTGTACACCTGAGATAGCTGCAATGGCTCAATGTCTGCTGCAGGATGAGCTTCAGAATCCGCACCCACACTCCGGAGGCAGGCCCCAACCCAGCACCCCAAAGCAACCTTGGACGTCTGTCATCCAAGACCCCATTGTCCTACTCCCTGCATCCAAACTTGCACTGTCCCCCATTCTTCATATCCACAGGACTACAGCATGCAGCCGATGGTACTCCCACCTGGCCAAACTGAGCAGGGACTCCCTCCCCGGGCCCCTCCACATGACCCATGACCTCTACGCCTTCATAATACTCTTCCACATTGTTCTGTCTGCCCCGGATTGCAACCCCACCGTCATTAGCTTGTGGACATCACGTTTGAGTGTTGAGCTGCATGTCTGTATTGGATGATACATTGAGACCCATGTGTGTCCTGCTCCAGCCTACGATCCAAGGGTATGTATTCCTGGCATTAGTTCGACACTCAGGCATAGTTGTATATTTCCCCACACGTATGTTGTTGTATCATGCAAAATTACAGCAACATCAAATTCAAATTAATGTGTTTTATTGTAGGTCTGGGGTGTGATTTGTGGAAAGAAATAGGTGCTGTACAGGGATAATAGAATCCAAAGTTCACAGGGGGAGATGGTATCCTTGACATTTGAAGTCATCAGTCTTTGGCATCATTGGTCAGACTGTGACCAGCAAGTCCATGTGGCAGAGAATGTCAGTGAATGAGGTGATGCTGTTGCACATGAAGGCCAGGTGCCATGCCAGGTGACTTGGGAGATGTGGATGGCCCGCTGCCTCTCAGTGTCTTTTCCGTGGACGACCCACCTTCCTCGCGGGACCCTCAGATGCAGGCCTGGGAGATGCTCAGGACGCTCCGTCGGACGAATCCTCCTCCTCCTCCCTCCTCCCTCCCTGTGGCTGGTGTTGTTCTTCACCTGGTGGCACAGGGAGGGTTGCCCATGTTGTCGGCTATCCGACAGAGTGAACGGCTCATGTCCGTGTGCACCGCCAGGAGCTCAGCCAGTCTTGCCTCCATCCGTCCTTGGTGTTGTTGTTGACTGGCGTTTTGCTCGGCCTGCTTGTTTTTGATATCTGTGAGGGTCTCCGCTACCTGGCTGAGGACCCTGGTGTCATGCCGGTATGCCTCGAGGATGTTGCATACGTGTGACATACTGGTCCCTTCAGCTGGCTGGTCAGGTTCTCACCTCCGCCTGCCTCCACTCCCACCACCCCTGCCCACACGAGCCTGGCCTGCCGTTGTGGGCACATCGGGTCTCCGGGACCCCTGAGGGATGGCAGTTGCGGTGTTGCCTGCCTCCTCCTGGGTGCCCGGCGAACCTGGTCCCTCCCGCTCAGACTGGCTCAGTTGTCCGGGCGGGCGGGGCTCCTGGGTGTCTCCTGGGATGTGGCAGGAATGGGGGTGGTGGTTGGCAGAGATGGTCCTGAAGCAGGTGCTGCAGGGTGTGGGACACCAGAGGGGCCAGGTGGATCAGGGTCATCCGCGGAGTCTTGAGAGGTGTCTCTGCCGGTGGGATCCGGTTCCTCCTGAGCCTGGGACTGTGATTCTTCCCCCCCATTGTTGGGGGGAGATCCATCAGGTTGCCCTGTGTGTGAGAGAAAGACAATGTTAAAGCTGTATCATGCGACATCCTTATTTCATGCATATTCAAGTTGTCACAGTTCCTCCAGGTAGTTGTATGTTCCTAGCATTCTCCAGCATCTTCACTTGTGGATGTGTATGTTGCTGGTGCAAGATTGATATGTGCTCCTGACTCTTTGACCTGTTGGTTTTAGTCTTGTGTGCTTCTGGGCCGATGTATTGGTCTTGTTGTGAGACATGTCCATTGTGAGACTGTGTCAATACTTTACCTGTCCTGGGGGTGTGTGGTTGTGTGAGGGGTGTGTGTGACTGGGCCTGCTGGTAGGTGTGGTGTGATTTGGCAGTGGGCTCCCAGGTGACGTAGCTGTCCCCACATGGGTCATGCTGCAATGACAGTGAGTGTGAGTTCCTGTCCTAGCTATCTGAGCGTGTTGTGTTGGTGTTTTAGTTTGTAGTGGTCAGAGGAGGGCCTTGTGCTGCCTACAGCATGGCCAAGTGTCATCTATCTTGTCAGTACTTTGGCAGTCCCTGTAAATTGAGCATGGTGCATGGGTATGTACCTGTGCCATATGGGATGAGGCCAATGGTGTGTGATTGTGAGTTGAAGAATGCTGTTTAAGAGGCCCACCCTCCCAGCATAGCGGACATCCATTGTTGTGTTGGTGGTTTGTGTAGCCTGGGACATAGCATTGCTTTGCTTTGTGAATGTGGCATACACATGTTAGTGGCATGAGCATTGTTTTTGAGTGTGGTTGTGTCCTGTGAGTGCTTGATGGTAGTTGCGTGCAGTTTGTGTAGTTGGGGTGTGTCTGGCATTCCCCCATGTTCCCTAAGTTGTTTGTGTACTCACCAGGCTCTGGAAGTCCTTGTAGTCAGTGTACTCCCACCGGCGGTAGCAGGGCCATCACCTTCTTCTCCCAGGGATGGTAATGTACCGGTCTGTACTAGGGGTGGGCGGAATTTGCGAAATTAACTTTCGCAAATTATCGCGAAAATGCACAAAATCTCCGCAAACACGCCGGAAATATCGCGAAGACGCGGAAGTTTTTTTGCCGCCTGTTCTCGGTATTTTTTGCGTGATCGCGGGTCGCCAACTTACCCATGCGGTTGCTCACGGGCGCGGCCATCTTGTTTTCACTTGTCCCGCCCTCTCGCGATGCTTACTTCCTGTTCCGGGTCGCGCAATGCATGTTCGCGCCTGTTCGCGGTCGATATTTCCTGTTCGCGACCGCTTTTACTTGATCGCGTTGTTTTTTGCTTGCACAGGGAGAAAATATCGCGCGAACTTGCGCACGTGATCGCAATGGGCGCGGCCATCTTGTTTTTCACTCTATTGCATGGTTCTGGGGCCTGATTTTCAATCCTCCCTAAATCTTTTCAATCTTTTGTTTATAGCCACTTTTTTTGGATCTTTATTACTTATTATTTCTCTAACTATTTTCCTGCTTCTATATTTTTGGTTTTGGTCTACTTTTTTTTTATTTTTTAGCTACTTTTTCTCTTTCTATTGCCTGCTATTTATTTCCTTTACTCCTTTATTTATTTTACCTTTTCTTTCCCGCCCCGTCCCCAGAACCATGTCCAAGGGCAGGGCTGTTCGCCGGCGCAGCCAGAGCCGCGACCGCCTTCCTTGCGGAAGGCGGCGCCCACAAGGGGTGCAGGCACAGGCCTTATTTGGGGAGGCGAAGTTGGCTGCACTAATTTTCTTTGTGCAGCGCCACCTCCCCTCAACCCTGGCAGCAGGTGGCAGGCCTGGGTCCGGGTACGGCGTCCGGGAGCGTCGGCAGCGGTGGGGGAAGGTGCGCCGGGCAGTGTCGCGCATCTCTGGGGTCCGGCGCACCCAGGCACAGCTGACGCACCGGTGGTCCGACATCCTGGACCGTGAGCAGGACCTGCTGGACCTGCTAGGAGTGGAGGTCCCGGGGCTTGGTGAGTACCTATTTAATTATTACAACTTTGTGTCTGTTCTTCTGCTCTATGTTATATATTGCGAATATCTTTTTTTCCTTCCAACCAGCTAGAATGTTGCTGCTTACAATACATTCCAGGTTAATAACGTTTAAAAGTCTTCTGTGATTATGACACAGGTGCTCTTCTGCGCTACTACTAATCTTACTTGTTTGCAGCTTTGCGTTTGCGCTTGCTTAGCGTGATTCTTTACGAGTTTATTTGAGAGAAATTAAGTTACGTAATGCTACAGTGACTCACGTCCACTCCTTACTTTGTCCTGTCACTAATAGATAGGGGCGGATTGATACTTAGGTTTAGGTACTTTGTATGAGCTTCTAATTGGTTAGTGGTATGCGTGATGCCCCCCCTCACTCAGTTACGTGACGTGCTGCTAGTACGGCAGTCTTTAGAACCTTTTCTAGTTTGTTCAATGAGTGGAGGTAGGCTTAGCAGTTACTTAGCAGTAGCAGATCAGCATCAATCAAACCAAAATTTGGTGTATACAAAAAATGTAGTCATGTTCATGTGTCCTCCATGATTGGACCATACACATTGTTGAGGAATACAGTGGAAATGCATACTTAATGTACAATTGGCATGCCTGTAATAGGTGGGCTAGGTTGGGTGGTACGTTGTACTACTACTTAGGCTTAGTTGTAACTTAGTTTTCTGGAATCAGAATGGAAGACTGGATTACTGTTGATAAATAGTAACTTAAGTAGTCGAACTGCGAATCCCCCGATATTACATGTTGACCAGATGAGATCGGTCAATGTAGTTATTGCAATTGTTGTTTACATAAGTGTTTTTTGACCGTTGTTGAAAAATATTGTATTTGTTTGACACCATCCATCAATGTTTGTCTCTTTCTTATATCTTTCCTGTCCATCAGCACCCAGGGGCAGACCGACAGGGACTGGGCAGTCGGCGGGACAGGAACACCACCAGGAGGACACCGCTGAGGGCTCCTCTGCTGGCCCCAGTAAGTCTTCTTGTTTTTAATAATATTTCTTATTCCATAACTTTTACTGCCCCATTTCTCCCCAATTATCCTTTGATCTGTATGGTTTCAAAAAGCTTATCCCTGCCTCCGCTATGATGACTGAGTACTACTACATACTATCAGTCTGTCTGTCTGTACTGTAGTAGCTAGTCTTGCCCAGTTGGCCAGTGCCACTCTTTGTGAAAGGTTGTAATATAAAACTCATATTCACCAGTAGCTCGTACAATCCGTTGGGTCGTTGTCTTGTACTACTTTTACTCTTATTGATGTTGAGGCTTTGAAAATTCACAGCAACAACAGCCCTACCAGATTTCTTAATATTTTGATATGATACCCTATAGGACATACCACTGTTGTAGGGATCTTGCACATACATTTGCACCAGAAAATAGGATGTTGGTGATGGTAGGTTGGACCTTCCTTGCACACCTCAATCAGAAATTCCGCACTCACCACAATTCCACTGCTTGACTATAGTACTGTCTTGTCATACCTATTAGGTCTCGGAACCCTCCCCCCCAAGATACCCAACAAGTAGACAACCCAGAACATAACACACCCAACCTCAGTCGTGGAAGCAATTCACATGCACACCCTTACTTTAATTTGTTCACTCGTGTAAGTTAGTCCACTCCACACCAAATACCACGAAGTCTATGTAAGTTTAAAATGTTTATTTCAATTTGAGAAGGTCTGTACACTGTTTTCTTAGCAGCACCAACCGGCAAATCAATAACATTAAAACAATATACATTGTTACACTTATACAGTTGGGAATTAAATCATGATAACTGAACAGTGGTGGAAGGCAGCACCACCATCCCATAGCAATTTAGTTTATATACATTTATAAATGAAGATGTGAGTGAAGGGACCCCTCACCTCAGAAGAACCTAGTACTGGTAGTTGGTGCATCGTTCAGAAGCTCTGGTTCGTAGAAGGAGATCTTGCGTCTGTAATGCGAAAAAAGAAATGGTGTGCGTTAGTATATTGCAACTTGCAAGCATTTCTCAGCCGTGCCAAAAAGTGTAGCATCTATGGATAAGCAATATGGACTAACAGTAACAGTAGTACACCAGTTCTTCCTAAAAAAGTGGCTTGTTAATGTTTGTTGACCGCTTGTACGCAGCGCGTAGACTAGACAGTAGCAGTGTGAGGCAGGTCATGTGGGCTCAAAGGTGTCTTAAGAAGCTGCAAGGTAAAGGTAACGTCACATGTGCATGGCTAGGGCTAATCAAGCAAATGCTACAATGATCATATAACTATTAGTGTCTACTCTACTACTACCTGATTTGTACTAGTGATGTATGTTAGTATTAACTCATGTTTCAACCTTGCTACTGATCAATAGGGGGGAGGTGTATATGACGCCTAATAAATGTGTAATGTTTTCTAGGCGCACTACCGACCACCATTGCTGGGGCCAGCGAAGGCGACACCGAGGGCGAGGATGCGGCAGTTGCAGATAGCAACGGAGCGGTAGGGGGAGTGGCAGCACCAGTGGCAGGCGGTGGTAAGTTAGCTTCATAATCTTTAACTATTGTTGAACTTGACAGCACACTCACTGCAAAGGTGTACTGTATGTATATGTATACTGTACAGTTGTGAATTAGGGCCCCATTAGGATGGTGGGCGTATTGCCCCCGCCGGGCCGGCTGGAATTCACTGCCGTCACCGCAGGGGCAAACCTCCCGCCATCCCTGCAGAAAATATTCAGACATGTCCAGGCGGAAAAGGGTTCAATATGGCGGTGGTGTCTCTCTCGCCACACCGGCAGCCATATAATCTGCATTTTGGAATGCCTTTGCGTGGCGGCATTGCCGTCCGCCACGGAAAGGCATGCACACATTGCAGAGTATGCTTGGGGGCCCCCATGGAGGGTACCTACCGATGCTATGGTACCCCCCGAATTTCAAAGCAAAACGTGCCAGGCTCCGTGCGGGGCCCGTCATGTTGTGCTTGGAAAAGCAGCACAACATTTTAGCATTGCTTTCAGCAAAGCCAACCAGAATTTAAATTAAAAAAAACAGGGTGCGCCCGCCACTGTGCCGGGCGCATCATCCTAATTAATTGTCCCCACGGGACCCCCACCCTTTTTAGCAGTCGGATGGCGGGCGGACAAAGTCCGCCCGCTATCCGATGTCGTAAGTAAGTATGAGTTCTTGGGGACGTTTGAAGAGTGAACTAGAAGACTAGAATTCCCTTTAATTGGTATAGGACTAGGAGCCGGAGTATTGAGTAACCAATGGCCTCATCTATCTGATTTTAACTCCGCTTTGAAAGTTTTATGGAGAAGAGCACCTGGTGCACTGTTCAACTAAAAAGTGTAAGACAGGTGGAAGGAAGAAGGACGGGCGACATTTAAAATGTTATGTACTACTGTGCTTTATTTTATAGTGCTACTCTACCATGCCACTATGTGTATAAATAATTACCTTGTTCTACTGTTTTATTAAGACTATATTTTACAATTGTCTTGTTTTTTTCTTTTTGATAGACAGCAACTCCGAAACTCAACCGGAAGGAGTTGGCCGCCAAGGCATGGCGCCGGAAGCTGGAGGCAATCCAGCAGGAATACCGGCGGCTGGTGGTCCTAGCCGAGGAGGAGGAGGAGACTGCAGCAGCTATTGAAGCCTCCTCCAGTGCCCCGGGCCCCAGCCACCGCCCTCCAGCGGTACGGCACCACCGCCTGGCGGCTGCCCGCCGCCACCGTGTCATCTCCTGTGCCCCCCCCACTGTGGCTGCAACTGCCGCGGCCTTAGACGCCGCGTCGCCCATTTAGAGGACGAGATGCGCCAGATGCGTGTCCTCCTCCAGTCCCGCCCCACCAGTTAGTCCCTGTCACTGCCCCTTTTTTAATTCCTGTTCTTTACTAGTTTGGCGTTTGACTTTTTTCTACTGTGGACAGTGGTTGGGGTTAGGGAGGTGGGTGGGTCAGCTTTTGTGGGTTTAGTTTATTTGTTAGGGTAAATTAAATATATTTTTCGATGTTACATGCAATGTTGTTAATGTTTTGTAGGTGGGGTAACTGTTTTACATCACATTGTTTCCTTGCTGGTGCATGGCCGCCCATAGCCTGTGTTTGATTTCAATAATTTGCTGACTGTATAAGACACAAACAGATAGATGCGACACACCTCACTCATTGACTGGTCCTTCTAGTTCTTTCAGTCTGTCCTCTAGTCTATGCATTCTGTGGAGTGGTGTTTGAAAATGAAATCATTGACAACATGTCCATTATTAATTCTGCCTCCCCCAAACTTCTCTCTTACCGGTGCTTGATGTTTATGTCCAATTGTGGCACAACACTGGCTGCATGGTGAAGATGGTTTCCTTTTTCATACATGCCATGATTGGGGTGATGGTGGTGGTAGTATAGTAGTAGTAGTATACACTGGCAGGGTGGCAGCATTTCCAAAAAAAGAAAAGGAGACAGTCAATCGCCTTTGAGAGACTGTTAGAGGAGTAGTTGAATGAAGTACATCACAGAATTTACCGAGCAACAATTATATGCTCAAATATTTGACAAAAAAACTGAATGGTGGTTATTATGAGGATAGCCTACTGGACAGAGTTACAAACTATAGTTTTGTCGACTCGAGTCACTTGACTATGCCTACAGTCTAACAGTTAGTGCTGTATATGAGGAATGACAACAAACAAATCCAATCAATGCCGGCAATTCATGCGGAGGTATATGTTCCTTTGTTAAATAAAATAACCTCTGAAATATCCTACTCATGGGTGGGCAAGCAGAAGAAGATCATCGCTCTGCATTGAAATTGAAGTAGTGTTGCTTTCACCACATCCGCCCCAGCAAGTGTGTGATTAAGTATTGGTGTACATTTAATTTAGTTACACCTCGACAATAAGTCACACAGCGCGGGGGAAGAGGGTTGGGGTTTGTTGAATGGATGGGAAGGGGGATTTTGGAAAAGGTTTGACATAGAAAAACAGTATGCATACATAGACAAACAAACGACAATCATTGAAGACTACCATACCATATCCATTCCATATGTTAAGGGAGAAAAAGGCAATGCATGCATGATGATGAGACCCGGATTACATACACTTCTATTTCTTGTTCTGTTCCGGCCTTAATACTTTAACAGATAGCAAATAGAAATTTTAAATATTGGTAGTGAAGCATCGTAAACACAGAGCAAACGTAATGATGATTGATAATCACAACTCCAAGAACACACTGTTGTAAAGATTGTATACAAGATATTAATCAAATTATTTAAAAGAAGTTAAGTGGATACTGTTACTGTCTTATCCTTCCAACCAGCTAGAATGTTGCTGCTTACAATACATTCCAGGTTAATAACGTTTAAAAGTCTTCTGTGATTATGACACAGGTGCTCTTCTGCGCTACTACTAATCTTACTTGTTTGCAGCTTTGCGTTTGCGCTTGCTTAGCGTGATTCTTTACGAGTTTATTTGAGAGAAATTAAGTTACGTAATGCTACAGTGACTCACGTCCACTCCTTACTTTGTCCTGTCACTAATAGATAGGGGCGGATTGATACTTAGGTTTAGGTACTTTGTATGAGCTTCTAATTGGTTAGTGGTATGCGTGATGCCCCCCTCACTCAGTTACGTGACGTGCTGCTAGTACGGCAGTCTTTAGAACCTTTTCTAGTTTGTTCAATGAGTGGAGGTAGGCTTAGCAGTTACTTAGCAGTAGCAGATCAGCATCAATCAAACCAAAATTTGGTGTATACAAAAAATGTAGTCATGTTCATGTGTCCTCCATGATTGGACCATACACATTGTTGAGGAATACAGTGGAAATGCATACTTAATGTACAATTGGCATGCCTGTAATAGGTGGGCTAGGTTGGGTGGTACGTTGTACTACTACTTAGGCTTAGTTGTAACTTAGTTTTCTGGAATCAGAATGGAAGACTGGATTACTGTTGATAAATAGTAACTTAAGTAGTCGAACTGCGAATCCCCCGATATTACATGTTGACCAGATGAGATCGGTCAATGTAGTTATTGCAATTGTTGTTTACATAAGTGTTTTTTGACCGTTGTTGAAAAATATTGTATTTGTTTGACACCATCCATCAATGTTTGTCTCTTTCTTATATCTTTCCTGTCCATCAGCACCCAGGGGCAGACCGACAGGGACTGGGCAGTCGGCGGGACAGGAACACCACCAGGAGGACACCGCTGAGGGCTCCTCTGCTGGCCCCAGTAAGTCTTCTTGTTTTTAATAATATTTCTTATTCCATAACTTTTACTGCCCCATTTCTCCCCAATTATCCTTTGATCTGTATGGTTTCAAAAAGCTTATCCCTGCCTCCGCTATGATGACTGAGTACTACTACATACTATCAGTCTGTCTGTCTGTACTGTAGTAGCTAGTCTTGCCCAGTTGGCCAGTGCCACTCTTTGTGAAAGGTTGTAATATAAAACTCATATTCACCAGTAGCTCGTACAATCCGTTGGGTCGTTGTCTTGTACTACTTTTACTCTTATTGATGTTGAGGCTTTGAAAATTCACAGCAACAACAGCCCTACCAGATTTCTTAATATTTTGATATGATACCCTATAGGACATACCACTGTTGTAGGGATCTTGCACATACATTTGCACCAGAAAATAGGATGTTGGTGATGGTAGGTTGGACCTTCCTTGCACACCTCAATCAGAAATTCCGCACTCACCGCAATTCCACTGCTTGACTATAGTACTGTCTTGTCATACCTATTAGGTCTCGGAACCCTCCCCCCCAAGATACCCAACAAGTAGACAACCCAGAACATAACACACCCAACCTCAGTCGTGGAAGCAATTCACATGCACACCCTTACTTTAATTTGTTCACGCGTGTAAGTTAGTCCACTCCACACCAAATACCACGAAGTCTATGTAAGTTTAAAATGTTTATTTCAATTTGAGAAGGTCTGTACACTGTTTTCTTAGCAGCACCAACCGGCAAATCAATAACATTAAAACAATATACATTGTTACACTTATACAGTTGGAAATTAAATCATGATAACTGAACAGTGGTGGAAGGCAGCACCACCATCCCATAGCAATTTAGTTTATATACATTTATAAATGAAGATGTGAGTGAAGGGACCCCTCACCTCAGAAGAACCTAGTACTGGTAGTTGGTGCATCGTTCAGAAGCTCTGGTTCGTAGAAGGAGATCTTGCGTCTGTAATGCGAAAAAAGAAATGGTGTGCGTTAGTATATTGCAACTTGCAAGCATTTCTCAGCCGTGCCAAAAAGTGTAGCATCTATGGATAAGCAATATGGACTAACAGTAACAGTAGTACACCAGTTCTTCCTAAAAAAGTGGCTTGTTAATGTTTGTTGACCGCTTGTACGCAGCGCGTAGACTAGACAGTAGCAGTGTGAGGCAGGTCATGTGGGCTCAAAGGTGTCTTAAGAAGCTGCAAGGTAAAGCTTCTGCAGGACATTTGTTGGACCCTATCTTTACGAACTGGGAAGGGATAAGTGTATCTGACCCGATTAAGATCGTATGGTCAGATCACTACCTGATCCCATTCAAACTTAGATACTTGCCCAACAGAGGGTCTTCACTTAAACCTTTGGCTACTAAGCGCAGAGACTGGAGGAAATTTAGCCATGATGGATTCAGTCATGCCTTAGGACAAGGATATCCTAAGCCCAGTAATAACCTTACTGAGGCATGTAGGATATATGACGAGTGGGTTGAATGTGCTTTGAATAAGGTTGCACCCTGGACTCAGAAAGCTGTGGCTCGGGGCATGAAATCCGCGCCGTGGTTTACCACTGAGCTACAAGCAGCCAAATCTAAGTGTAAAGCTCTTGAGCGTAGATGGAGAGCGGATTATGCCCCTTCACTACGCGAAGCATATACGAGTGAACTAAAGGCATATCATAAACTAATCAGGAAAGTTAAAAGAGATTACTACAGTAAGAGGATTGACTGCGCAGATAATACCTCGAAAGAACTATTCAAGATCTTAAAAGAACTTTCATCCCCGTTAGCTAGTTCAGAGGAAGCGAGCCCCTCGACCGAATCATGCAATATGATCGCTGACTTCTTTGTTGGGAAGGTAGACAAGATCTATGATGCATTCCAAACCATCCCAGAACACACAGATCGGCCTAATTCTTACCGTGAAATACAGGTTAAGAATAGTTTGGAGAAATTTGTGGTCCCCCAAACTGAGGAGTTAATTAATATTCTTTCAAATATTCACTCTGGCTCGCCCTTAGATGTTGTTCCAGCGAGGATTCTTCGCAGCCATCTCCCCCAGGTTGCGGAACATCTAGGAAACTTGGCCTCTCTTTCTTTCCAAGAATGCCTAGTCCCGGACGAATGGAAACTGGCCCAAGTTGTCCCGATAAAAAAAAAAGCGCACATCAGTATACTACAACTGGACAATTTGAGACCTATCTCGCTCCTCCCCTATTGTGCGAAGGTAGCTGAGAAATTGGTCAACCGACAACTGGTGAGATTCATGGAAGACAATAAGATCCTTCACTCATCTCAGTCGGGCTTTAGAGCTAAACATTCGACGGAGACTGCTCTCCTTCTGTCGACGGAACTGCTGCGGTGCCAGACGGACGAGGGACACACGACCGCACTGGTCCTATTGGACCTAAGTGCGGCATTTGATACCGTGTCACATTCCGTGTTACTGGACCGTCTGAGTGAGATGGGTATAACTGGTACAGCCCATGAATGGCTGACGTCCTTTCTTAAGAACAGAAGATTCCAGGTGCACTGTCCTCCGTGCAAATCCAGTGTTAGAAGTCTCAAACAAGGGGTTCCCCAGGGCTCGACTCTGAGCCCAACATTATTTAATCTGTACATGGAACCTCTTGCTAGATTAGTGGAGTCATTTGGTGTGGACATTGTCTCTTACGCAGATGATACACAACTGGTGATCAATTTGTCTCGTGACCCAGTTGTGGCGGCGGAGAAATTCTCGGCATGCCTGGTAGCACTGGACGGGTGGATGAAGTCAAACTACCTCCGTCTTAACAGCAATAAGACGGAGGTTCTTATTGTCGGTCCTTGTCCATCCATCTGGACTTCCGCTTGGTGGCCCTTAGAACTGGGTTCTGTTCCGGTCCCGGTGGAAATAGTCAAGAATCTTGGCATACTCCTTGATTCCAATCTTGCCTATACTAGCCATGTGGGAAATGTGGCCGGTAAGTGCTATGGTATTCTAAAGATCCTTAGGAAGATTCTTGACCTTCTGCCTCCTAGCGCTAGAAAAACAATGATACATGCCTTGGTCACCTCCCACTTAGACTATGGGAACTCTCTCCTATGTGGACTAAGTGGGAAAGGACTAATGCAGCTACAGCGTGTTCAAAGTGCAGCTGCTAGGCTTGTTTTGAACCTTCCTAGAAGAGCCTTTGGGAAAAAAGCCCTCCATTCATTACATTGGCTCCCGATAAGAGAACGAATCACATTTAAAATGTTGTGCATTGCCCATCGCATTGCTCATCTAAAAGCTCCCTCTTATCTCCAAGCTCTGCTTCCTGTCTATCGGCCTTCACGCCCTCTTAGATCTATGGGCAATATGCTGTTAGTCGTACCACGGATTTACAGAGCAAGGATGGGAGGACGGTCTTTTCGCTATCTCGCTAGCAAGGGCTGGAATGACCTTCCCATCGAACTAAGAATGGAACCGTCTGAAACAAGGTTCAGACAAATGTTGAAAACCCGTCTTTTCCCCAAAGACTAATTAGTATGGTTCTCCGGCTTCCCTCCTCCGCCTCTTTGGCTACTGAGTGATGTGGGTGGTACTATCAGCGCGGGGACGCACTGTTCCGTGTGCAACCAGGCGCTTAACAAATGTCATTAATTAATTAATTAATTAATTAACGTCACATGTGCATGGCTAGGGCTAATCAAGCAAATGCTACAATGATCATATAACTATTAGTGTCTACTCTACTACTACCTGATTTGTACTAGTGATGTATGTTAGTATTAACTCATGTTTCAACCTTGCTACTGATCAATAGGGGGGAGGTGTATATGACGCCTAATAAATGTGTAATGTTTTCTAGGCGCACTACCGACCACCATTGCTGGGGCCAGCGAAGGCGACACCGAGGGCGAGGATGCGGCAGTTGCAGATAGCAACGGAGCGGTAGGGGGAGTGGCAGCACCAGTGGCAGGCGGTGGTAAGTTAGATTCATAATCTTTAACTATTGTTGAACTTGACAGCACACTCACTGCAAAGGTGTACTGTATGTATATGTATACTGTACAGTTGTGAATTAGGGCCCCATTAGGATGGTGGGCGTATTGCCCCCGCCGGGCCGGCTGGAATTCACTGCCGTCACCGCAGGGGCAAACCTCCCGCCATCCCTGCAGAAAATATTCAGACATGTCCAGGCGGAAAAGGGTTCAATATGGCGGTGGTGTCTCTCTCGCCACACCGGCAGCCATATAATCTGCATTTTGGAATGCCTTTGCGTGGCGGCATTGCCGTCCGCCACGGAAAGGCATGCACACATTGCAGAGTATGCTTGGGGGCCCCCATGGAGGGTACCTACCGATGCTATGGTACCCCCCCGACTTTCAAAGCAAAACGTGACAGGCTCCGTGCGGGGCCCGTCATGTTGTGCTTGGAAAAGCAGCACAACATTTTAGCATTGCTTTCAGCAAAGCCAACCAGAATTTAAATTTAAAAAAACAGGGTGCGCCCGCCACTGTGCCGGGCGCATCATCCTAATTAATTGTCCTCACGGGACCCCCACCCTTTTTAGCAGTCGGATGGCGGGCGGACAAAGTCCGCCCGCTATCCGATGTCGTAAGTAAGTATGAGTTCTTGGGGACGTTTGAAGAGTGAACTAGAAGACTAGAATTCCCTTTAATTGGTATAGGACTAGGAGCCGGAGTATTGAGTAACCAATGGCCTCATCTATCTGATTTTAACTCCGCTTTGAAAGTTTTATGGAGAAGAGCACCTGGTGCACTGTTCAACTAAAAAGTGTAAGACAGGTGGAAGGAAGAAGGACGGGCGACATTTAAAATGTTATGTACTACTGTGCTTTATTTTATAGTGCTACTCTACCATGCCACTATGTGTATAAATAATTACCTTGTTCTACTGTTTTATTAAGACTATATTTTACAATTGTCTTGTTTTTTTCTTTTTGATACACAGCAACTCCGAAACTCAACCGGAAGGAGTTGGCCGCCAAGGCACGGCGCCGGAAGCTGGAGGCAATCCAGCAGGAATACCGGCGGCTGGTGGTCCTAGCCGAGGAGGAGGAGGAGACTGCAGCAGCTATTGAAGCCTCCTCCAGTGCCCCGGGCCCCAGCCACCGCCCTCCAGCGGTACGGCACCACCGCCTGGCGGCTGCCCGCCGCCACCGTGTCATCTCCTGTGCCCCCCCCACTGTGGCTGCAACTGCCGCAGCCTTAGACGCCGTGTCGCCCATTTAGAGGACGAGATGCGCCAGATGCGTGTCCTCCTCCAGTCCCGCCCCACCAGTTAGTCCCTGTCACTGCCCCTTTTTTAATTCCTGTTCTTTACTAGTTTGCCGTTTGACTTTTTTCTACTGTGGACAGTGGTTGGGGTTAGGGAGGTGGGTGGGTCAGCTTTTGTGGGTTTAGTTTATTTGTTAGGGTAAATTAAATATATTTTTCGATGTTACATGCAATGTTGTTAATGTTTTGTAGGTGGGGTAACTGTTTTACATCACATTGTTTCCTTGCTGGTGCATGGCCGCCCATAGCCTGTGTTTGATTTCAATAATTTGCTGACTGTATAAGACACAAACAGATAGATGCGACACACCTCACTCATTGACTGGTCCTTCTAGTTCTTTCAGTCTGTCCTCTAGTCTATGCATTCTGTGGAGTGGTGTTTGAAAATGAAATCATTGACAACATGTCCATTATTAATTCTGCCTCCCCCAAACTTCTCTCTTACCGGTGCTTGATGTTTATGTCCAACTGTGGCACAACACTGGCTGCATGGTGAAGATGGTTTCCTTTTTCATACATGCCATGATTGGGGTGGTGGTGGTGGTAGTATAGTAGTAGTAGTATACACTGGCAGGGTGGCAGCATTTCCAAAAAAAGAAAAGGAGACAGTCAATCGCCTTTGAGAGACTGTTAGAGGAGTAGTTGAATGAAGTACATCACAGAATTTACAGAGCAACAATTATATGCTCAAATATTTGACAAAAAAACTGAATGGTGGTTATTATGAGGATAGCCTACTAGACAGAGTTACAAACTATAGTTTTGTCGACTCGAGTCACTTGACTATGCCTACAGTCTAACAGTTAGTGCTGTATATGAGGAATGACAACAAACAAATCCAATCAATGCCGGCAATTCATGCGGAGGTATATGTTCCTTTGTTAAATAAAATAACCTCTGAAATATCCTACTCATGGGTGGGCAAGCAGAAGAAGATCATCGCTCTGCATTGAAATTGAAGTAGTGTTGCTTTCACCACATCCGCCCCAGCAAGTGTGTGATTAAGTATTGGTGTACATTTAATTTAGTTACACCTCGACAATAAGTCACACAGCGCGGGGGAAGAGGGTTAGGGTTTGTTGAATGGATGGGAAGGGGGATTTTGGGAAAGGTTTGACATAGAAAAACAGTAAGCATACATAGACAAACAAACGACAATCATTGAAGACTACCATACCATATCCATTCCATATGTTAAGGGAGAAAAAGGCAATGCATGCATGATGATGAGACCCGGATTACATACACTTCTATTTCTTGTTCTGTTCCGGCCTTAATACTTTAACAGATAGCAAATAGAAATTTTAAATATTGGTAGTGAAGCATCGTAAACACAGAGCAAACGTAATGATGATTGATAATCACAACTCCAAGAACACACTGTTGTAAAGATTGTATACAAGATATTAATTAAATTATTTAAAAGAAGTTAAGTGGATACTGTTACTGTCTTATCCTGGTCAAAAATGTGGACTGGTTTTTTGCATCTCGGCATTCCTCTTGCTCCTCTCGTCCATCAATCTTGGGTGTGTCGCCTTGCCACTCGCCACTGCCCGGCTGGAAAAAAAGGTGATTGATTGGTAAGGTAATTAATATGCATTGTAATGTTTTACAAAGTTTTGACCAAGGCCCGGCCTGTAATTTTAGATTGAAAACCAAAGGGGATATTGAGAAAGAAAGTGAAAACAAATGCACAAGTGATGGTGTAGTGCAACAAGAACACTTTCCGAGGTGGCATGTATGCATATGCATCATCTCTACTCTAGTCTGTTTCCAGCATTGACCTTCAACAGTAACAGGAGAGATCAGGCCCACAGTGCACATCCTACGTTAACACTTTAGAGTTCTTTTTTTTTCTCTCAAAGAGTTGGACAAACGCAAAGCACATTATCCATTCCAAACATAGCATTTTACAGTTAAAGTTAGTAAAATCAATGCACTGCAGTCATCCCACCGCTACACTCTATTCAACTTCTACACAGACATTTGGGTCTGCTGTGGTTGTTGTTGACGTGTTTACCTTTAGGCTTTTCCGTTTTATGCCACTCCTGAAACATCCTCCTCCTGACTTCATCATCATCTCTGATACTTTTACTGACTGAAGATCGGCCTGCAGTATAAGTATAATTTTTATGACACAACCAGAGTAGAAATATAAATATTACTGACTTGAGTCATTCTTTATTGTGTACAGAAAGATAGATTACTACTAGTACACTTTGACATCACTTTGTGCACAAACAACGCAAACACAAAGACCAATAGCTCAGAGTCGGGTGTCCAATGCATGCCATTAATTGTCATCATTCATTACCTGTTCCTTCTCATCTTAAGTTAACGGGCCGTCTCTTTCGCCATCATCATGATGGACGGTGCTGTTAAGTCACAGTCATTTGCATTGTGCAGATTGAGTGAGTCCCCTTCCTGTATTGAATTAAAAGCAATGTATCACCAAGATGCAGGAGAAGTACACATTTCTTGTTTGCAAGAAGGGGAAAATTAGTGTGTTCTGTAGAAAGTTGATTAGCGGCAGTGCACAATTACATCAATTCATGCGCAACACACACAACAAAATCTACATCATTCAGTCTGCCATTCTGCGGCCAATGCATGGCATCAATCATTACCTGTTGCATCTCATCTCGTTAACGCTGCAGGCCGTCTCTTTCGCCATCATCATGATGGACGGTGCTGTTAAGTCACAGTCATTTGCATTGCGCAGATTGAGTGAGTCCCCTTCCTGTATTGAATTAAAAGCAATGTATCACCAAGATGCAGGAGAAGTACACATTTCTTGTTTGCAAGAAGGGGAAAATTAGTGTGTTCTGTAGAAAGTTGATTAGTGGCAGTGCACAATTACATCAATTCATGCGCAACACACACAACAAAATCTACATCATTCAGTCTGCCATTCTGCGGCCAATGCATGGCATCAATCATTACCTGTTGCATCTCATCTCGGTAACGCTGCAGGCCGTCTCTTTCGCCATCATCATGATGGACGGTGCTGTTAAGTCACAGTCATTTGCATTGCGCAGATTGAGTGAGTCCCCTTCCTGTATTGAATTAAAAGCAATGTATCACCAAGATGCAGGAGAAGTACACATTTCTTGTTTGCAAGAAGGGGAAAATTAGTGTGTTCTGTAGAAAGTTGATTAGTGGCAGTGCACAATTACATCAATTCATGCGCAACACACACAACAAAATCTACATCATTCAGTCTGCCATTCTGCGGCCAATGCATGGCATCAATCATTACCTGTTGCATCTCATCTCGTTAACGCTGCAGGCCGTCTCTTTCGCCATCATCATGATGGACGGTGCTGTTAAGTCACAGTCATTTGCATTGCGCAGATTGAGTGAGTCCCCTTCCTGTATTGAATTAAAAGCAATGTATCACCAAGATGCAGGAGAAGTACACATTTCTTGTTTGCAAGAAGGGGAAAATTAGTGTGTTCTGTAGAAAGTTGATTAGTGGCAGTGCACAATTACATCAATTCATGCGCAACACACACAACAAAATCTACATCATTCAGTCTGCCATTCTGCGGCCAATGCATGGCATCAATCATTACCTGTTGCATCTTATTTTCAGTTAATGGCCAGTCTCTCTCGGCTCTGAAGGAGGATAGCTATAGAAGTCATCAGATTCATGGTCCACTTGTTTTGGAAGGACGAGGAAAGTTTGAATTTGTTGTTACCATCATCCAATCATCATTCATGAGGGAAATGGAATTGACCAGGAGATGCTGTATGATCGAGCGGAGGAGCTGGATTCTGAGGACTGTAGTGTCAAATGGCAGACACCTGAAACTTGTATCTTAAATTAGAAGAGTAGAAGACGGTGATAATGCATTTGCTGCGATTCACAAGTTTATAACCGGAACGACAGACACAAAAAAAGGGGGAAAAAAGGGAGGAAGACAGTAAGTGCGAGCCTAATTGTCAGGGAAGTATAGCCCGTCCTCAAACTCTGGGGGATTTTCCAGTAGTAGGTAATCATCTGACACAATACTCCTGTCACCTGAGCCGCTGTCCTCATCTTCCTCTGTTGATTCATGCATTGTGTAATTCGGTGGTATGAAGTGCTGATTCATTTTGATCATTGTTAACCTCTCCACGTTTTTTGGAGATAGACTGGTCCTTCTCAAGGTTACAATGGAACCAGCAGCACTGAAAACACGTTCGGAAGAGACACTTGCGACAGGGCAAGCCAGATACCTTATCGCCAGCCTGCTGAGCTGTGGCCATTCAGACCTTTTCCTACACCAATACTGCACTGGGTTTTGATCAACGTACACCTCTGTTGGGCCGTCCAGATAGGCCTGGACCATCCGCTCAATGTTCAGGGTTGCTGCTGGTAAGCTTTTGTGCTGTTTTTTCTGTGCATCAGCACTGTGCTTAAGGCCCATCTTTACATACCAATCTGATAATGATTGTACTCGGCCGAATGATCCAGTTATTGTTTTTGTAGTCGATGGTGATGGTGAGTGTTGCGATTGTGAGCCAACCGCACTGCCCTCAGCCGACGAAGTTGCACTTGATTCTGCATGGCCTGCTTCAGTATCAGTACTTGTTGTGGGTTGATGTGGCGGGCTTTTAATTAGCAGCCCTTCGTTTTCAAACTTGATGGCTGCTTCAGCTATACAACTTTTGTAGCGGGCAACATCATTGTCGGAAAAAGAAAGGAATAGTCCTAATTTTGCACGTGGATCCAGAATTGTGGCACAAATGTAATGTTCTTGTGACAACATTTTATTTTGTATCCTTACATTTTCTGATAAGCGCCTGGATAAGCTCTCCACCAAGTCATGGGCTTGCCTTCTGTCCTCTACACCTTTGTAGGATTCAGACACATTATTCAGCTCATGCTCTAGCATTTGCAACAATGGGATAGCTTGGCCCATTGTACAGTCATCCTGGCTGACTTCACGTGTGAAGACCTCAAAAGGAGACAGCATCTCAGTCAGGCATTTAATTAGGGTCCATTGCTCCCTCTGAAGGGTCATGCCTTTAACACAAGCATCACTGCTTCTGTACCAGACATATTCATTGAGTGACCTGTGCTGTTCGTACAGACGATCAAGCATGTAATACGTTGAGTTCCAACGTGTTGCCACCTCCTGGATGAATGCCTTGACTGGCATCCTAAGTTTACGTTGGATGATACTCAGCTGCTTCCGAGCTTTAAAAGAATGGCTGAAATGAGTGTATATTCTTCGGCAGATGGCCAGTAAATTGCTTACTATGGGTTCTTTTTTCAGAAAGTCTTGCACTATAATGTTTATGCAGTGTGCCAAACACGGAACCCTGAAATAGGAACCAAGTTCCATGGCCTTCAGTACATTACTGCCATTGTCTGTGGCAACAAAGCCAATACCAAGCCCTCTGGGCCGCAGCCATTCCAAAACCTTGGTGCGAAACTCTTCTAAAATGTTTTCAGCCGTATGAGATTTCTCCATGGCGAACATGGCTACAGTTGCATGTTTCCGAGTACCTTCAAAAATCGCAGCTGTGTCAACAACACCTCGTGCAGATAGTTGATCTCTAACCCCCACAAAAGAGATCCAGTGTGCAGTGATGCACATGTAATCTGTGGCTTGGCAACTGCTCCACATGTCTGTTGTCAGGTGGATATTGTGCACAGCACTCTGCCGCAAACTTTGACCAACCAATTCCAGCACATCATGATGTAGTGCCGGAACAGCAATTCTTGCGAAATAGGACCGGCTGGGAACTTTCCATTTCGGGCAGATGGCAGACACAAATTCAAGGAAACCCACCCCTTCCACAAATGAAAAAGGAAGAAGGTCCAGCGCTAACATTTTAGCCAGCTTCGCATTGTACAATCGTGCCGTTGGGTGGTTGCGTTGGAACTGCCCCTCTAACCTAAACATGCTGTCAATGGTAGGCTGGCTTACTTTCCTTAGTGGTGCTGTTTTCATTAACCCACTAAGGCTCAACGACACAGATTGTCTCATTGAGGTACTCGCCAGTCGCCTTGGTGTCTCACCCACACTCTGAGTATGGCTCTTACTGCGGTGCCACTCTGATGTTACTGAGGAGGATGTGGGCGTTACCACTGCAGTGACTGCACTACTGGAGACAGGGCTAGAAATGGCTCCCTGTTCTTCACCTGCCACCACAATAATATCGCTCCCTGATTCCTGACCAACTTCAAAGGGTTTAGTTTTTTTACTTTCTTTTAACTTAAGTAGGTGATCCTCCCACACGATAGTGTGGTGTATTTTTAGATGACTTGCTTGTCCTCCGGTACCATAGTTTGTACCAAGCTTACCACGCCGAACACCTTGCCGACAAATTGAGCATATAGCAACGTTCTCCTCCTTGGCGCTAACAGAAAAGAAGTCCCAAACTGGGGAGGAGAACTTTCTGGCACTGCTGGATGTGCCACTTTCAACACCAGATGAACTTGAGGGGGTGCTTCAAAATATGTGACCCTGTCCACCTACACTGTGACTTTTACTACCACTTCCTACTGAGATGGTTGAGCTGGATGTAGGTCCCTGCCGGGCCTTGGAAAATATGGCAGCTGGAAGTAGTGGTGGTGTAACCTGTGTTGGTGAGATCCGTGCTACATCCCGCTCAGTAGCAGCCTTTCTGGATAGGGTGAGAAGGTCGGTCTCCAATCCCTTTGGGGCGGGAGTAATGTGCGTGATGACTGGCTCGTCTTCATCAACATCATCACCCCCCTCTTCTACATCTAACTCCATAACTCTAAGTTTTTCTGGGACCTTCCTTTTCAGAAGCAATGTCTTGTGGCGTACTTCACTCTCAGACCGAGCTGGTGGGACCCAAGTGTCATCACGATCATCAGAAGCGGGGCTTGAAGAAGAAGATGATGGACTAAGCCTCCTTTTCCTTGCTGGTGGTCTGGAAGACAATTGATCTTCTGAAACAGTGGTTTGACTTCGCTCCACTTTGTCTGCAGGAAGCTCGATTTCCTGAAATGCCCCTACGTCAGGAGCAACAACTACTATGGTGGGCTGTTGCGGCGGCTGCTGCTGTTCTGGTTGCGGCGGCTGCTGCTGTTCTGGTTGCGGCGGCTGCTGCTGTTCTGGTTGCGACGGCTGCTGCTGCTGTTCTGGTTGCGGCGGCTGCTGCTGTTCTGGTCGCGGCGGCTGCTACTGTTCTGGTTGCGGCGGCTGCTGCTGTTCTGGTTGCGGCGGCTGCTGCTGTTCTGGCTGCGGCGGCTTGACACTGATCTGCTGAGTTTGCGCCTGCGTTGAACTTGATTGTGTACTACTTTGCGGTAATGACATTTCTTCAACATCGCTGCTCGTTAGTAGACTGGCTACCTCTGCGACACTAAAGCCCTTGGGCCTAGGTTGGTGGGGTTGGACCGCTGTGCTGCTCCCAGCTTGGTTCCCGGACAACGCTTTGGTGCCAAAAAAAACATTGGCCGGCACACCACCAGTCGTGGTTAATGGTTTCTGTTCCTTCTTCTCACCGGCAACTTTCTTGGTACTGGACCTGGTACCTTTCTTTGGGGCCATCTTCTTCAGATGTCAGGCAGGAGGCAGATGCACAACAAGTTCTGGTCACAAGTGGGCGTGATGCGCAGCAGGACTTCTGTCTGGCTGGCAGTACAACGGGTAGCCAGGTGATGCCGATGACACCTCCTACTCTGTCTTTTGTGCACTTAAAAGCAAAGAAGACAGGAGAAGAACATCAGTGAAATGTTGCATTTGTTTTTGTGGTTCAGTTACTTAGTACTGTACTAGTGCAAACAAAAGATAGTCTAGCCATTTATGACTATTTTTTTTAACTAGAGCTATGTTATACTACTAGTACTGTGTACAGCCACACACTACACTCTCAGGAAGGATAGGAAAGTTAATAATAAACAACAAAATAAAAAACTAATGGAAGTGGGGTGGACCATTGCATTATTTGAGAATCTCAGCATCCATGGATCTGCTGCTGGCAAAGGGGGTGGATGGATGGAAGCAGTAAGCCAATAGGAAAACCATGCAGGCCTATATGGCAAAAGCAGGACACTAATAACTCCCAACACAAAAAAAGGCCACCAGCCACATGGACACTCACAAATCACAAACAAGCAGGGGGCCTGGGAAACACCAGGAGCTGACAAAAGGCCTATAAAAGTCAGGTAAAGGATGCATGCTGAAGCACACTGCTCTGCCTTTTTAATGCAACAAAATGCAAATACGAACATTCACAGGCCCCAAAAAGGTCTGCAGGGAGCATGCATCGCACACCAACACTCACCAGACACACACAACAAAAGCATGTCTTTAAGACAACCAACATCAGAAAGCCCACCCCAAAAAAACACATGTCCCCAACTCAATCCAATGCCATCCATGCCCTAAATGATGGCTAAATTCAACAGACCACACAGAAAACACTTTGATTAATAAAGCTGTGGCTACCTGCTCTGGTCCTAGTGGATGAAAGCAGGCCTGTTGGCAGACAAGGCCAGGCAAGCTTGCAGGCCTAGGCCTCAAAATGGCCACCAGCCACATGGCCAGGCCCAACAACATCAGCAAGGCCACCCCAAAAAACACACTTCCCCAACTCAATCCAATGCCATCCATGCCCTAAATGATGTCTAAATTCAACAGAGCACACAGAAAACAGTAGATTACTAAAGCTTGGCTACCTGCTCTGGTCCTAGTGGATGAAAGCAGGCCGGTTGGCAGACAAGGCCAGGCAAGCTTGCAGGCCTAGGCCTCAAAATGGCCACCAGCCACATGGCCAGGCCCAACAACATCAGCAAGGCCACCCCAAAAAACACACTTCCCCAACTCAATCCAATGCCATCCATGCCCTAAATGATGTCTAAATTCAACAGAGCACACAGAAAACAGTAGATTACTAAAGCTGTGGCTACCTGCTCTGGTCCTAGTGGATGAAAGCAGGCCTGTTGGCAGACAAGGCCAGGCAAGCTTGGAGGCCTAGGCCTCAAAATGGCCACCAGCCACATGGCCAGGCCCAACAACATCAGCAAGGCCACCCCATAAAACACACATCCCCAACTCAATCCAATGCCATCCATGCCCTAAATGATGTCTAAATTCAACAGAGCACACAGAAAACAGTAGATTACTAAAGCTGTGGCTACCTGCTCTGGTCCTAGTGGATGAAAGCAGGCCTGTTGGCAGACAAGGCCAGGCAAGCTTGCAGGCCTAGGCCTCAAAATGGCCACCAGCCACATGGCCAGGCCCAACAACATCAGCAAGGCCACCCCAAAAAAACACACTTCCCCAACTCAATCCAATGCCATCCATGCCCTAAATGATGTCTAAATTCAACAGAGCACACAGAAAACAGTAGATTACTAAAGCTGTGGCTACCTGCTCTGGTCCTAGTGGATGAAAGCAGGCCTGTTGGCAGACAAGGCCAGGCAAGCTTGCAGGCCTAGGCCTCAAAATGGCCACCAGCCACATGGCCAGGCCCAACAACATCAGCAAGGCCACCCCAAAAAACACACTTCCCCAACTCAATCCAATGCCATCCATGCCCTAAATGATGTCTAAATTCAACAGAGCACACAGAAAACAGTAGATTACTAAAGCTTGGCTACCTGCTCTGGTCCTAGTGGATGAAAGCAGGCCGGTTGGCAGACAAGGCCAGGCAAGCTTGCAGGCCTAGGCCTCAAAATGGCCACCAGCCACATGGCCAGGCCCAACAACATCAGCAAGGCCACCCCATAAAACACACTTCCCCAACTCAATCCAATGCCATCCATGCCCTAAATGATGTCTAAATTCAACAGAGCACACAGAAAACAGTAGATTACTAAAGCTGTGGCTACCCGCTCTGGTCCTAGTGGATGAAAGCAGGCCTGTTGGCAGACAAGGCCAGGCAAGCTTGCAGGCCTAGGCCTCAAAATGGCCACCAGCCACATGGCCAGGCCCAACAACATCAGCAAGGCCACCCCAAAAAACACACTTCCCCAACTCAATCCAATGCCATCCATGCCCTAAATGATGTCTAAATTCAACAGAGCACACAGAAAACAGTAGATTACTAAAGCTGTGGCTACCTGCTCTGGTCCTAGTGGATGAAAGCAGGCCTGTTGGCAGACAAGGCCAGGCAAGCTTGCAGGCCTAGGCCTCAAAATGGCCACCAGCCACATGGCCAGGCCCAACAACATCAGCAAGGCCACCCCAAAAAACACACTTCCCCAACTCAATCCAATGCCATCCATGCCCTAAATGATGTCTAAATTCAACAGAGCACACAGAAAACAGTAGATTAATAAAGCTGTGGCTACCTGCTCTGGTCCTAGTGGATGAAAGCAGGCCTGTTGGCAGACAAGGTCAGGCAAGCTTGCAGGCCTAGGCCTCAAAATGGCCACCAGCCACATGGCCAGGCCCAACAACATCACAAAGGCAACCCCAAAAAACACACTTCCCCAACTCAATCCAATGCCATCCATGCTCTAAATGATGTCTAAATTCAACAGAGCACACAGAAAACAGTAGATTAATAAAGCTGTGGCTACCTGCTCTGGTCCTAGTGGATGAAAGCAGGCCTGTTGGCAGACAAGGCCAGGCAAGCTTGCAGGCCTAGGCCTCAAAATGGCCACCAGCCACATGGCCAGGCCCAACAACATCAGCAAGGCCACCCCAAAAAACACACTTCCCCAACTCAATCAAATGCCATCCATGCCCTAAATGATGTCTAAATTCAACAGAGCACACAGAAAACAGTAGATTAATAAAGCTGTGGCTACCTGCTCTGGTCCTAGTGGATGAAAGCAGGCCTGTTGGCAGACAAGGCCAGGCAAACTTGCAGGCCTAGGCCTCAAAATGGCCACCAGCCACATGGCCAGGCCCAACAACATCAGCAAGGCCACCCCAAAAAACACACTTCCCCAACTCAATCCAATGCCTTCCATGCCCTAAATGATGTCTAAATTCAACACAGCACACAGAAAACAGTAGATTAATAAAGCTGTGGCTACCTGCTCTGGTCCTAGTGGATGAAAGCAGGCCTGTTGGCAGACAAGGCCAGGCAAGCTTTCAGGCCTAGGCCTCAAAATGGCCACCAGCCACATGGCCAGGCCCAACAACATCACAAAGGCAACCCCAAAAAACACACTTCCCCAACTCAATCCAATGCCATCCATGCCCTAAATGATGTCTAAATTCAACAGAGCACACAGAAAACAGTAGATTAATAAAGCTGTGGCTACCTGCTCTGGTCCTAGTGGATGAAAGCAGGCCTGTTGGCAGACAAGGCCAGGCAAGCTTGCAGGCCTAGGCCTCAAAATGGCCACCAGCCACATGGCCAGGCCCAACAACATCAGCAAGGCCACCCCAAAAAACACACTTCCCCAACTCAATCCAATGCCATCCATGCCCTAAATGATGTCTAAATTCAACAGAGCACACAGAAAACAGTAGATTAATAAAGCTGTGGCTACCTGCTCTGGTCCTAGTGGATGAAAGCAGGCCTGTTGGCAGACAAGGCCAGGCAAGCTTGCAGGCCTAGGCCTCAAAATGGCCACCAGCCACATGGCCAGGCCCAACAACATCAGCAAGGCCACCCCAAAAAACACACTTCCCCAACTCAATCCAATGCCATCCATGCCCTAAATGATGTCTAAATTCAACAGAGCACACAGAAAACAGTAGATTACTAAAGCTGTGGCTACCTGCTCTGGTCCTAGTGGATGAAAGCAGGCCTGTTGGCAGACAAGGCCAGGCAAGCTTGCAGGCCTAGGCCTCAAAATGGCCACCAGCCACATGGCCAGGCCCAACAACATCAGCAAGGCCACCCCAAAAAACACACTTACCCAACTCAATCCAATGCCATCCATGCCCTAAATGATGTCTAAATTCAACAGAGCACACAGAAAACAGTAGATTACTAAAGCTGTGGCTACCTGCTCTGGTCCTAGTGGATGAAAGCAGGCCTGTTGGCAGACAAGGCCAGGCAAGCTTGCAGGCCTAGGCCTCAAAATGGCCACCAACCACATGGCCAGGCCCAACAACATCAGCAAGGCCACCCCAAAAAACACACTTCCCCAACTCAATCCAATGCCATCCATGCCCTAAATGATGTCTAAATTCAACAGAGCACACAGAAAACAGTAGATTAATAAAGCTGTGGCTACCTGCTCTGGTCCTAGTGGATGAAAGCAGGCCTGTTGGCAGACAAGGCCAGGCAAGCTTGCAGGCCTAGGCCTCAAAATAGCCACCAGCCACATGGCCAGGCCCAACAACATCACAAAGGCAACCCCAAAAAACACACTTCCCCAACTCAATCCAATGCCATCCATGCTCTAAATGATGTCTAAATTCAACAGAGCACACAGAAAACAGTAGATTTATAAAGCTGTGGCTACCTGCTCTGGTCCTAGTGGATGAAAGCAGGCCTGTTGGCAGACAAGGCCAGGCAAGCTTGCAGGCCTAGGCCTCAAAATGGCCACCAGCCACATGGCCAGGCCCAACAACATCAGCAAGGCCACCCCAAAAAACACACTTCCCCAACTCAATCCAATGCCATCCATGCCCTAAATGATGTCTAAATTCAACACAGCACACAGAAACAGTACATTAATAAAGCTGTGGCTACCTGCTCTGGTCCTAGTGGATGAAAGCAGGCCTGTTGGCAGACAAGGCCAGGCAAGCTTGCAGGCCTAGGCCTCAAAATGGCCACCAGCCCATGGCCAGGCCCAACAACATCACAAAGGCAACCCCAAATAACACACTTCCCCAACTCAATCCAATGCCATCCATGCCCTAAATGATGTCTAAATTCAACAGAGCACACAGAAAACAGTAGATCAATAAAGCTGTGGCTACCTGCTCTGGTCCTAGTGGATGAAAGCAGGCCTGTTGGCAGACAAGGCCAGGCAAGCTTGCAGGCCTAGGCCTCAAAATGGCCACCAGCCACATGGCCAGGCCCAACAACATCAGCAAGGCCACCCCAAAAAACACACTTCCCCAACTCAATCCAATGCCATCCATGCCCTAAATGATGTCTAAATTCAATAGAGCACACAGAAAACAGTAGATTAATAAAGCCGTGGCTACCTGCTCTGGTCCTAGTGGATGAAAGCAGGCCTGTTGGCAGACAAGGCCAGGCAAGCTTGCAGGCCTAGGCCTCAAAATGGCCACCAGCCATATGGCCAGGCCCAACAACATCACAAAGGCAACCCCAAAAAACACACTTCCCCAACTCAATCCAATGCCATCCATGCCCTAAATGTGCTTGAAAACGAAATATATTCAAAAAACAAAAGGAACAGTTGCTTCATCATGCACACACACACCCATGAGGCCATGCCCATGGCTAGCTCGGGCCTACTACTACAACCCACAAAATTAAAAAAAAAAAAAAAAAGGAATGATGGTAATTAATTAATTATCAAAAATAAATTGTAGTTACACAACAACTGCAATGCCCACAATCAAACACAACAACCACTTACTTGTAAAATATCCTATTCCAAAAATCCTGAAATCCAATTGCAATGATGCAGCAGACAAAAAGAGTGATCTTTCCAGCTCCAAATCCAAAGGCAGAATGAGCAGGAGATGGACAAAGCACTGGGAGGAGCCTGCTGGACAGGAACAGGAAGTTGGAGATTCTGTGTCACTTCCTCCCTCTCTCCACCTTGTAAAAAAATGACTCCTTGCACAAAAAAGGAAAGCTAAATGTCAATGTAAGGAGTTCTTCTCATCCAAAATCAGTATTTTCAGATGGTTTCATGCTGCTAGAGCCGATATTCCTCTCCAAATTGTAAATTTTACGTTGTTGAGTTCTCGAGCTTCACATTACTTCCGCCGGCGTGTCGAAAACGATATGATCGCGTTCTCTTCTTTGTCCCTGTCGCGTTGGATATGACGTGTTCGCGGTCTCTTTCTCCTGTTCGCGTTCGATTTCACGTGCCCGTGTCCTCATCCTCTGGCTCGCGATGTAGAATGACATGTTCGAGATCTCAATCTTCTCATACTCGCGCGGTGCATGATCGCGAGAAGAAAGACATGATCGCGCGACAAATGACGTGATCGCGTGAAAAATGACGTTAATGCGGCCGCGAACTCGCGCGAGACAGCGCAAAATGGCTACCAAAATCCAACATCTCGTGGAGAACGCGACCGGGTCAAGAAAACTTGTCGGAGAACGCAGGGATTCAGGTAAGGCGATCGCGCGCGCGCGAGAATGTATTTTTTTACAGCTCTAGCAAGAAAGAAATTATCGCTAAGCTGCGGAATGCGGAAATTTTGACATTTTCGCGCTTTCCGCGGAACGCGAAAATGCCAAAATATCGCAATTTCCGCGAACGGAACGGAATTTTGGCCCAGGCCTAGTCTGTACCGTGATGTTACTCTGGGCGTAGGCTTCATTCATCTTGACTGCCCTCCGCAGATCGTACCACCTGGCTTGGCATTCGTTCCTGGTCCTTCTGATGGGTGCAACAGCATTCACCCTATCGACAATCCTCTGCCACAGGCTTGATTTTTCAGCTATGCTAGTCTGTCTGACCAATGTTCCAAAGAGCTGTGGCTAGACTCTGATGACTTCGTTGACAAGGATGTCCAGCTCCTCCCTTGTGATCTTTGGATTCTTGTCTGTGGGCATGGTGTGGGGTGAGGGTGTGGCTGGTTGTGGGGGTTTGTGTGTGAATGTGGGGGGGTGTGTGTGAATGTGAAGGGGTGTGTGTGAATGTGAAGAGGGGGTATGTGTGAAGGAGTTTGTGTGAAAGTGTCTGTAAAGGTGTATGGGTGCAGTTGTTGTGGTGTGCTCTGTCTGTAGTGAGTCTGTCGCAAAGGATCATGGTTAGTGTGTGTGGACCCTTTTTATTGGTCCATTTGTGTGTGTGTCTGAGTTTGAAATGTTGGTGGGTGTGTTATAAGAGGTGGTTGTGAGTTTGGGCCTCTGTTTGCCTGTTTGGATGTGCCAGGTCAGTCATTTTGATGTTCTACTGTAGACGTGTTTTGTGGTGTTGTGCGAGTCGAATTGACCCTCCTTGTGCTGTTTTACAGTGTCCTGGTTCAGTACGAGTCGTTTTCGCGTATGTAAGGTGCGTACATACACGATGTGGTTGTACCGTGCTACCATACACTTAGTTTTTGTAAGGTCCTTACATACGCAATGCTGGGGGACGTTGCTGGGGTACGGTGCGTTCAAGTAAAGGGCTGGTGGACGGTGCGTACAAGTACGGGGCAGGGGGACGATGCTGGGGTACGGTGCGTACAAGTAAGGGGCTGGGGACAGTGCGTACAAGTACGGTGCTGGGGGACGTTGCTGGGATACGGTGCGTACAAGTAAGGGGCTGGGGTATGGTGCGTACAAGTACGGGGCTGGGGTACGGTGCTGGGGTACGGTGCGTACAAGTACGGGCCTGGGCTATGGTGTGGACATGGGGGGGTACGGTGCTGACAAAGAAAGGGGTACGGTGCTGATATACGGGCGGACATACACGGGGCTGAGGGGTGGGGGCTGTACGACTCATATCCCGGGCACAGGTTAACCCTGGCTACGGGTGGTACGGAGTTCACTACAGATGGGCCTTTTTACATACGTTTGTGTATTGGGAATGGCGGGAGGGATCGTACTTGTGCGCTCGGACTTCATTTTTACGAATTGTACGTAAAAATGTCCGGGGACGTGTTGGGGACTTTTCCCGATATGATTCGTATGTATTTTTCACATACGAATCGTACTTCACCGGATGGGCGGACCTTGTACGATTCGTACGTAAAAAAATACGGATACGAGTCATACGGGAAAAAAAAATTAACGGATCGGAATCGGCACCTTCTCTTATTTTCCAACATCAAAATATGCATACACCTTCAACAACTAAAAAAAGGTTGTGGAATCTTATAACCCTAGATCTGTTTGCTCCCCATTTTTCTTTCATGGGACAAACTGTACTGAGAGCAATCCCTGAGCAAGTAGAGATTTTAAACCTAGAAATAAATACGTTCAGCATTGGATCAGTGTGCCCCCGGAAAGAGAGTAATCTAACTAGGAAATCTCCATCACAAAAGTGGTACTCGCCAGAACTCAGATTGATGAAAAGAAAATGCTAATCTGTGGAACATAGATGGAGAAAAACCAAAGAGAGTAGAGCTAGATTAATGTCCCAGGAGGAGTTTAAAGTTATCATAAAGCCGTCAAACATACTAAAAAACTGTATTTGTTAAAAAGAATTGAAGACAAGACAATTCAACTAAAGAAGTATTCAAAATAGTGAATGAACTTTCTAAGCCAGTCGTAATTTCCCAATGATTGACTCCTTCAGGAGCTAACTAGAAGAAAGTTAGCAACTTTTTCTATGATAAAGTTTCCCAAATCAACTTCACATTTAAAATCCAACCCACACTGGAGGATATTATTCGGGAAGCTCTGAAACCCTCCCCTGAGTTACAATCTCATTTAGGAAATGTTGATCCTTTTACAGAAGAGCAAGTAGTGAAGGTAATGACTGAGACAAAATCGGGCTCCCTGTTAGTTCCGTGCCCACACTTCATGTACGCTCGGTTAACACCCGTCCTGTGTCCTTACTTAACGCATATTTTTAACCAATCATTAGAAGCAGCTATGTTTCCGGATGCTTGGAAACAAGCAAAAAAAGCAGGTATGGGTGTTTCCCAAACTCCCAACTCCCCCACGCGTCCAAGGTTTTAGAGAAACTGATTAACAAACAACCTGTTGACTACTTAGAGACAAATGATCTCTTGGATCCTTCACAGACAGGTTTTAGGGCTATGAACATTATGGAGGCTACACTATTAGCAGTGTTGGATACAATTAGTCTACTGGTGGACCATGGTATAGTTGCTGCGCTGATCCTTTTGGACTTGTCGGTGGCTTTCGACACGGTATCTCACAGCCTCCTGCTGCAAACATTAGATGAAAAAGGACTCCAATTTTAAAACCTTTCAATGGATCAACTCCTTTCTAAAAAAACCAGAACTCAGAGAGTACAGCTGGGGTCTTTTCTTCTAACCCAAAAATAATCAAGTGTGGAGTTCCGCAGGGATCATTGATGGTTCCCAAGCTCTTTAATGCATATGTCTCTCCATTGGCCATGATTAAGAGGAAATGGGGCTGTTCTTATGCAGTTGACACACAGCTGCTTATAGTTATCGCAGAATGATATGAGGACATTAGAGATAATCTGGTCAACTGTCTCTCAGAAACTGCAAATTGGACGATAAGTTGAATGTTTGAAGTTGAATGCAGAGAAGTCTGAAATACTACCCTTTGGAAAAGCACACCTATCCTGGGGCGTATCTTGGTGGCCCCAGTCGTTAGGCATTGTACCAGAACCTAAATGGGTTGTAAAGAATTTGGGAGTTCTGTTTTTCAATGCACTAACCATGCAAGACCAAGTGCAAATACAGTGTGGCAAATGCTTTGCCATGCTAAAATTATTAAGTAGACTTTTCTTATGGATCCCGGCCAACTGGAGACAAACCATTGTTCAGGCCTTGATAACTAGCAAACTGGACTATGGGAAGGCGCTATATGTTGGTATGGCTGACTACTTATTGTCCAGATTGCAGGTGACCCAGAATTCATCAATCAAGCTGGTCTGCAACAAGAACAAATACAGCTTGGCTTCTGAGTGTTTGAAGGTGCTACAATTGCTGCCTATGCATCAAAGAGCTAAGTTCAAACTATTGTGCTATGCGCCTAAAGCCCTATACAAGCACGCCCCAAAAATCCTGCAGTACAAAGTTGATTTTTATGTCCATCCGCGAGGACTGAAGTCTTGCAAGCTCGTTCTTGGTAAAAATAGATGCACATAGAAAGTCAGATCTGGAGGCCGCTCTTTTTCACACCAGGCAGCCGTTTATTCGAATAAACTTCCTTTAGACCTACACCTTACTGACGACCATATGTGGTTTAGGAAGAAACTGAAAACATGGCTGTTCAGGACTTAATTGCTGGTGCCTCTACAAGTTTCTTGACTATAGGGGTTAGCTATCTTAGCGCTGTGATATCCCTTGGGATGAGTGTTGCGCTTTACAATTACAATAAATAAAACTGGATGAGCAATCTTTTAATTGTTTAAGTATTTTGAAGGTGTGGTGTAACAATGGTGTAATTGATGGGTCAGACATGTTGCCATGTTGCACAGCTGCACTTTAAAATGACTGTTTAATCCAGCAGACTCTGTGGTCCAGTCAAAAGTAAAACGCATTAGTCATTCTTTTGCACTTTTTTTCTTTGTTTATGTAAAGTTAATATTTAATTAAATAATCATGGACAATATGGATTTCATTGCTGCCTCTCCTTCGGGTTTTGTCGGATATGGTGAAGGAGCTGAATTGAGATATATCTTGAGATATTTCCATGATACTTATTGCAATGCTCTGTGACAATATAACAATCTATGTAAAGTAAATGAATGAATTGATGCTATCTTCTGTTATTACTATTCACATTCAGTTTAAAAAAATGTTATGTATAATAGTTGTTACATTCACTAACTGGCCTAAGCCTATCCATTCCTCTTAAAAAGAAGAAAACGTGGCCTACCCAAACACATATCCCTGTTTGTAGTATAAGCCTATCCTTGATAGATTGCTGCAAGTCGGTTACTCATGCATAACTTGTATCTCCACAAATCTTGCTGATTGTGCAAAATTCAAAATAATTAAAAAAATAATCTAATAAATTACTCTAAATATAAGATCCAGAAGTTTTTTTTTCTTCATTTTTCTAATGCATTCTTCCAAAATAAGGTATTTTAACCCATATAAGTCATTCATCCAAACTGACCTCTCCCATTACACTCTATATCAAAGGACTGAAGAAATGGCAATACAAGCTTGAGTTAAGGGCCTGCTCATTTTAACCATGGTCCACTTGAGGCATGAAATCCATGAGTATTTTACATTCAATCCATGTAATTGAGAGAGGATGTAAAAGGGATAAAGATCACATAAACCACCCTCCCCCAGTAAAGTGCTTTTGTCAGTGCAAGAGAAATGGGCATGTGATATTATGTTATGCTATGCTACATAGATTTGTTGAGCGCACTTGTCACCTGTGCGGGTATCTAGGAGTTTGAGTAGGTATGTAGGTTGAGCGAGATTAGGTATTGGTCATCCGAAAGAGATCTGTCGGGTTGGTCGAAGGGCTAGGGATTCTTGCGGAAGTTGAGTAGTGAAGAAGAGATCTTGATGTGCCGGGGGAAGTCATTCCAGGTCTCGGCGGCAATGTGGGAAAGAGCGCAACCCCCAGCTCTGCTTCTGTGGATTAGTGGGATATGTATGAGATTCCACCTTATTTCCATTTTTGAGCAAAAAATGCAATTATTACTACAAGTAAAGTGCTAGTATGCTAACATCAGGGCAAGATGCATAAAGTGCTTAAGGCAGAACATTAATTTTCAATCAAATGCACACCTATTATGTTGTTCTGTATACTGTACCAGATGTATAAAGTGCTGATGTTGGAGGCAGAACATTTCCCAGATAAAGTACATTTGTGTGTTCAAACCTTGGTTAATTCACCTGTTAGACCTATCATCTTTTGGCGTGGTTTATCCTGACTTTTTGGTTTCTGACCTCCTGGTTTTGACTTAGTATTTGCTGGCTTAAGGACTCTGAGCCCATTACCACTGCTGATAAGTGCTAACAAGCCTGTGCTCTTATCTAAAATATGATGACAAATGGTTTAGCCATTATTGGTCTGTTTGGTTCACTTATACCTCCCTAGTAAATTGATACCCAGAACCTGTAACCCAAATGCTACTAGTGGGCCTGCAGCACTGATTGTGCCACTCACAGAAGTAGCCTTTCAAACCTGACTCATGCCTGCCACTGCAGAGCCTGTGGGTGCCATTTACTGCCACTTCAACTTGGTATTTCCAACTGCTTGCCAAGCTTTAAACTTCCCTTTTATTACATAGCAGTCACCCCCTAAGGTAGGCCATAGGTAACCCTGAGGGCAGGGTTCTGTCTAAGTCAAAGGTAGGACATGTACCTTTTTATTATACATGTTCTGGTAGTGACAGCCATCCAAGTTCATTTTCACTGCTGTGATGCCTGCTCCTCTTATAGGTTAACATTGGGAATTCCTTAAATAATCATTTTTTAAGTGTAATTCCTGATTGCAGGGGAGCTGCTTTATGTTTTATATCGTTGAATTGGTAATGAGAAATCTTCTTTAGTGGAAGAGTGAGATCTGAAATTACTAGTCTAGAAATGCCACTTTTAGAAAGCATTGTATCAAATGTAGGGACTAGGGGTGTTGTTGTTTAAAGAGGTCCAGTGTACATACCCCAGGGAACTTGAAACAAAAAAGGGTACAAAGTTCCTCGTGTACAGTAGCGGAGAAGAGAAGGTGAGAGAGTATATCTCCACCAATCAGTGATAGAGGAGACCAATCAGGAGAAAACGGGGGAATTCCCTTGGTTGAACTAGTGCTCTCACACACCCAGCAAGCTTGGTGTCATGCTTCATCATATGAGCACTGCCCCTCGTCAAGTCGGCGCTGCAATCCTTGACGGGCTCCCAAAATCGGGGCTCTTTGTCGGGGATCTTTTGTTCCTGCCGAAGGTGCTTGGGGGTTAGGGGCCTAGTGTGAAGTAATGTAGCAGAAAAATGGGTTTAAAAGGGGTCAGTTAGTCCTACTTAATTTTATTCCAAAGGTAAACTGCCCTATTAAAAATGTGTAGAGTGGCTAAGTGCTAGGAGTCAGGTATCTAGACATAAGCTCTACTCTATAAGATCAACATGTTTCTTGCCATGAGAGTCAGGAGGATCAAGGCAATTCATCAGGATCAAAATAAGGCTGTCTACGATACGTGGTGAAGTGACTTCTACATACCACTTCCTATGGTCTGTACCTGTTAAAGATGAAGAATTATTTTTTTTATATATAACAATTCTAAAAGTCACTCTTCATACTATACATGATTATGAGTAATTGTGTCATAAAAGATCACCGTGCTAAGGGCGTGCATCACGCAATTTCATTATATTGCAGTGTCTAAAACGCCATTCGGGGGTGAAGGGTGGGGAAATTAAAACCAATGGTAGTTATGCTATGGATCTATGGAAGGAAAAAGACTCACCTAAAAATGTTGCTACTAATGTTAGCAACGGTGCTGGCGGCTAAAAAGGAGGACATCGAATGGGTCCTGGAAGAACAAAGAAAATGCCAGCAGAATGATCATTACTTGTACCTGTTGTAGTACATAAACAAGAGATCGCCATATATCTGATGGCACCGTTGTAGAGGGTAGAGGGCAGCCGGGCGGAGCCACAGAAGACCGTAGCCCTGGCCGATCAAATCATAACGGACACCAGGGTCGGGCCAGGATGTGCTGGTCCCGGTACATGGTATCCGAAGGAATCGATCACGAGGGTTCCGGTAGCCGGTCGGCAGATGTAGCTCCACAGGCGTTGTGGGAAGAAAGATAATAATTATAGTACTCACCGACGTGAATTCACGTTCAAGCGAGCGACCTACCCAAACCGCCAGGAACCGGGGTGGTAAGTGTAGGAAGGGAGTACGAGAAGATATACTTTAGTTCCGGGTGCGTCATCAGGTGCGTAGAGCACGTCATGACGTGTCACGCTTGTTGGATGGAGTTATGTGATAGGTTCCCGGGGAGATGGTGTGTTACGTTGCTAGGTAACGGTGTGAAGTATCCTGAGACAGGTGACTCAGGACTAAGTAACCCGTCCACCTTTACTCCTCACAACGGGATGGTCCCGGTTGAGATTCTTACCTTCGAAAAGGCAGTTCTGAAAGATCTAGCCTCACTACCGTCTCCTACTCCTTTCCACAATTTGTCCAAATCTGAGACAGAAACAGCGAATGCTCCCGCAAGAGATGAATCCATAATTATTAAACAGGCCGATAAAGGTGGGGCAACTGTTATTCAGTCCATTGATGATTATGATGAAGAGTGTAAACGACAACTAAACAATGACCAATACTACGCCCCTATCACCATTGACCCCACCCCTCGCCTCTCTAACACTATTTCCATATTAGTTAATGAGGCATTAACCAATGGGTGGATTAACAAAAAAGAAGCAGATTTCCTGACTGCCACTGAGCCTAAGACGCCCTATTTCTACACTTTACCAAAGATACACAAAGGCACAACACCAGTTCCAGGACGCCCAATAGTTTCGGGTATCGGCTCAATATTGGAGCCACTTTCTAAATTTGTGGATCACTTTTTACAACCTTTGGTGATGGATATACCATCTTTCATCAGGGATACGACTGATGTCCTCAGAATCATTGACTCCATAGAGGATCCATCCCGTATTGACCTCCTCATCACTCTTGATGTAGAGGCATTATATACTAACATTCCTCAAGGAGATACCTTGACAGTTGTAGAAGCCGCCTTGAACTCATTAGAGTGGGATTCACCAACCCCAATAACATTCATAATGGATTGCGCGTCCTTAGCGTTAACTGAGAACTTTTTTGAGTATAAAGGGCAATTATACCACCAATGCCAGGGTACATCGATGGGGAGTACCTTTGCCCCGAGTCTGGCCTGTCTATACATGGCAACATTTGAAAAAGAAGTCATCAATACTGTACACAACCCGTTTCAACAACATCTTAGCCTCTGGAAACGGTTTATTGATGATATTTTGATTTTTTGGCATGGCCCTATCGACATCTGTAACAGATTTGTGCATTGGATCAATCAGCAAAACCCTTTTCTGAAATTCTCCCATACCATTTCAGACACGAACATTGCATTCCTCGATTTGAACATCAAGTTATCAGGCGATCAGCTCTCATAAGGCCTCAATAAAAAACCCACAGATCGCAATAGCCTTCTCCTATACCAGAGCCATCACCCCAAAGCGCTTAAAGACAACCTTCCCGTGGGACAATTCCTACGTATTAGGCGCAATTGTACTTCCATCAATGACTATAAATCAGAAGCCTCCTCGTTAGCCAAAAACCTCAAAACCAGGGGATACCCATCTAAGGTGATCAAAGACTCCATGAAGAGAGCCTTAAACAGTCCTAGGGAGTCCTTGTTAGAAGTACACCAAAAACAACCTGAGGACATTATCACATGTGTCACTTCATTTACACCCAACTCTGCCCCTACCAAGAAGATTATCTTAAAACATTGGGGCATTCTAAGCACATGCGACCTACGGATACCTATACCTAGGTTTGCCTATACTAGAACTAGTAGCCTGAGAGATATTTTGATCCACACAAGACCCAAGAAACATACTACCCCATCACAAACCACCCTTTGGGGTTTACCACCTGTCAGAGGACATTTCCCCTGTGGAACGTGTACAGTTTGCAAATTTACGACAGCCACTAAAGAAATTGTGTTACGACCCAATTTTAAGTGGAACATACTAAAACATACCAACTGCAATACTAAAGAATGCATTTACCTGATTACTTGTCCCTGTGATCTACAGTACATAGGGATGACCATGCGTCCAACTAAAATTCGTATAACTGAACATAGGAGCAACATACGCTGCCAACGCACAACTACAAAACTGTACAGACATTACTTGGAGGCACAACATACACCGACTCACTACACTGGGTCATACTCGAGTCCCATGTACAGATTTCTAAATCCTCCCTATTCAGGCTTGAACAGAGATGGGTACATAGATTATCTTGCCATACTGAGGGTTTAAATGATGATATACCCTGGAGTACCCTATCTTAAACTGGGAACTTTATGCCCTAATTTCCTGATCTAAGTCTATTCTGACCTTTGATCCAACCTTTGTAGTAGTCAACGCCATCTACATTCCTATTGGCAGGACACGATGCCCCTTTCTCCACTGTGATCCTCTGTTTGCCATATATAAAAACACACCGATTATTGGTCCACTCTCTTAAGGTTGTTCATATACCGATGTGTCAATTTTTGCACATTGTGATCATCGATACATCTTTTTTCACACCGTGACTCCAGGAAGATAGATTGTATAGGGACCCTAACATTGTTGTTCCAACCACACACCATGTTGTAGACACACAGACCACTAGATCTACAGCACCACGACACAGCCCTCGAGCAATGTAAGGCTTATACATTACCAATGATGAATCACATTCTTTCTACCAACACACGACTGTTTGAATTCGCATGTGGTAATATTGTGTTATACACCTAACGCCATTCGGGAGTGGTTTTATACACCATTACCATACAATGCAACGTGTTCTGGTCAACAACACTACCCGTCATTGTTTACCGCCCCTTTTCAGATAAATAGTCCCTTGTTGTAAATACTTTTCAGTCTTCCTGATTCCCAAGCTCATACGTCGCAAGTTTTGGACGCATTGTGGAGTTTACGTGCTAGTCTACACCTCGTAGCCTAGCATTTAGACACGTCACCTGTCTCAGGATACTTCACACCGTTACCTAGCAACGTAACACACCATCTCCCCGGGAACCTATCACATGACTCCATCCAGCAAGCGTGACACGTCATGACGTGCTCTACGCACCTGATGACGCACCCGGAACTAAAGTATATCTTCTCGTACTCCCTTCCTACACTTACCACCCCGGTTCCTGGCGGTTTGGGTAGGTCGCTCGCTTGAACGTGAATTCACGTCGGTGAGTACTATAATTATTATCTTTCTTCCCACAACGCCTGTGGAGCTACATCTGCCGACCGGCTACCGGAACCCTCGTGATCGATTCCTTCGGATACCATGTACCGGGACCAGCACATCCTGGCCCGACCCTGGTGTCCGTTATGATTTGATCGGCCAGGGCTACGGTCTTCTGTGGCTCCGCCCGGCTGCCCTCTACCCTCTACAACGGTGCAATCAGATATATGGCGATCTCTTGTTTATGTACTACAACAGGTACAAGTAATGATCATTCTGCTGGCATTTTCTTTGTTCTTCCAGGACCGATTCGGTGTCCTCCTTTTTAGCAGCCAGCACCGTTGCTAACATTAGTAGCAACATTTTTAGGTGAGTCTTTTTCCTTCCATAGATCCATAGCATAACTACCATTGGTTTTAATTTCCCCACCCTTCACCCCCAAATGGCGTTTTAGACACTGCAATATAATGAAATTGTGTGATGCACGCCCTTAGCACGGTGATCTTTTATGACACAATTACTCATAATCATGTATAGTATGAAGAGTGACTTTTAGAATTGTTATTTATAAAAAGAAATTTTCTTCATCCTTAACAGGTACAGACCATAGGAAGTGGTATGTAGATGTCACTTTACCACGTATCGTAGACAGCCTTATTTTGATCCTGATGAATTGCCTTGATCCTCCTGACTCTCATGGCAAGAAACATGTTGATCTTATAGAGTAGAGCTTATGTCTAGATACCTGACTCCTAGCACTTAGCCACTCTACACATTTTTAATAGGGCAGTTTACCTTTGGAATAAAATTAAGTAGGACTAACTGACCCCTTTTAAACCCATTTTTCTGCTACATTACTTCACACTAGGCCCCTCACCCCCAAGCACCTTCGGCAGGAACAAAAGATCCCCGACAAAGAGCCCCGATTTTGGAAGCCCGTCAAGGATTGCAGCGCCGACTTGACGAGGGGCAGTGCTCATATGATGAAGCATGACACCTAGCTTGCTGGGTGTGTGAGAGCACTAGTTCAACCAAGGGAATTCCCCCACTTTTAGAAAGCAAACATTTCTCTGTTCTTAGCTCTTTTGTGTGCCTTACAGCCAGTCTCTAATACATGGCTGGGGTGGGGTGACAGCTACACTTTGTGCATTCCCTCTAGACAGCCACAAGTACCGGAAACTCATCTGCATCTGTATTCAACTACATACTAATGGATCTTCCTGGGCAAGAAGGAGGGTAGAATCTGACACATACACCTCAATAGGTAGTGGCCTGGCCTCACACAAAACACTGATTTACCCCCACAGATAAGCTAGCAGACAGAGCTGGGTGAAAAGGGGACTTGTGCACCACAAAGGCTTTACTTTGTAGTCACCTCCACTTCAAGGGCATGTTTGGGTATAAGTATTGGGTCTATGACCCCCTCTCACTAGCTCACTTTGGGGTCCTAAGGAGACTCTGCCAAAAAGAGGAGTTCTGCTACAGGAGGGACTGCCACTTTGCTAACTGCCTTGCTGTGTTAGCTTGCTACCTACTGATTGCTTTTCTGCTTTTCCTGCAGCATCATGTCAAAATAGCCTTCTGCCTCTGTTTACGAAGGTGGTGTCAGGGACTGGCCGAGTACACTAATACACTAATCCCCGTCTGGTTTGACTAATCCCTGTCTCAACTATCTGTTGGTTCACACTATTCTCTTTTGACTTTATCTTATCTTCTGGCCTTCGCTGTTCTCTGCTCGTATTCTCTCATTTCACAAATGTCCTCCAAAACACACAAATGTATCCTGCCACCTGCAAGTCAGCTGCTAGCAATAACTGTTTAAACCTGTGGGCAGGGGTGACAAACACAGTTGGAGGAGAGGCTTATTTGGGTTACTCGATATCTTGTTTTTAAACTCTTTCTATTGGCTATGTCTTGTTTTCTAACTTTCCTTATTGGTTCTTCATGTATGCCTTGGGAGTGTTCTTTGTTAATCTGTATGTCATCTATGCACTATAAAAGATTGTGCGCCACAGAGTAAAGTGGCAGTCTCCTGAGAACATACCGTGTGTACTTCTGGGACAACTGTACTAGCTGCAGCTAATAAATCTGATCTTATTCGCCTAACAGAGTGTCCCTTGTCTCTTTTAGATAAAGCAGGTGAACCCAGGAGATTAAGGCATACCCTACGCCGCCAGGCCCATAAGGTTCTGGTTCTTCAACTGGCGCCCAACGTGAGGCGGCTTCAGAGGTAGCGGTTCTGCCTGAAGGTCGTGAGGAACCCCGCAAGAAAGTTCTGGAGGAGTCGCGAACCACGTCAAGCGACCCCTGTATGTCGAAGTGGTCCGAAGGTCGTTTGCAGCGTGGTTACTCCTTCCTGACGGCTACTGACGATTGCTGCCCTGACTGCCGCCCTGCCTTGGCCCTCTTTTGTTGATGTATGGTAAGGCGAGATGAAAGACGGGCCTCTGTTGGCGTAAGAAGACACCTTAGTTAAGTATTGGTGGGTAGCTCCCACAATTTTGTTTGGTCTTTGGGTCTTTGATTCGGCTATTGCAAAAGCCGAAGCCGAGGGGTGAGTACATTTGTGCCGTGTTAATTGATTTAACCCCCTTGATGTTTGTAAACAGTCCAGTGAAATAACGATGCCTGGTCTGAATAAGTTTAGGAAACTTTGTTGTTTTGGTTGTGATAGGGATTCCTGGCTGGAGGACTTTTGTCCGATTCCTTCGGTTGGAACTCCCACTTATGAGCTCTATTCTAATCATGGTGTTGGCGCCATTGCCTTTATTGAGGCATGGATCCGATACACGAAGAATGATGGTGTTTTAAAGTGGCCAGAAAATAGTAGTTTTGAGCCTGACGTACTAGATAATTTGGAAGCAATTTTGTTTAAAAGAAAAGCCCGGCCGGCAATGTTTGACTCTTTCTGCCCTTGGCGTAAGGAAGCCAAACAGAGAGAAATTAAGCAAGCAAAACGAGATAGGAAAGCACAGGGTATGACGATTATACAGGCTGCTCAGCAGTTTAAAGATGATGAAGTTGATAATGCGATGGAAATTTCAGAGAGACAGCATCGTATGGCGATAGATAAATGCTATCCGGTGTTGCCTGCTTCCCCTCCTGATAAAAGAAAGGACTTAGAGGAAGATCCCTTGATGTCTCACTTATTGAGATTGCCTCCACCCTATGTACAAGGTGCTAATGCACCCCAGTTGTTACAGCCTGTTCAGCCGCCAGTTGTACCTCCGCCTGCTCTGGCTCTTCCGCATTTGCCCCTTCAAGTATTGCCCCTACCAGCTTTGCCTTCGACTCCTTTGCCCTCATCTCCTGAACTTCGATCCCCTTTGCCTTCTGCTCCTCCTGTAATTACTGGTTCCCCTTCTGTTAGTTTGCCTAATACCTTGTCCCCTATCCTTATGTCCAATTCTCCGTCTGTGCGTAAACGACTCACAGATACTGTCTCTGGTCTTTTGTCTCCTTTCTTTGAGGCTTTAAATGTGTCTCCGGCTTTTTCTCGAAGACAGTCTCGTAGTCAATTCCCAGCTTCTGAAGAACGAGAAAGGTTGGACTCTCTCGCTCGCAAATGGATCGAGAGGGGTCCCCAATATAGTGTGCTCGATATTATGTCCACCTTTTCACAATGCAATGCGCCCACGCAGAGATATGTTTTTAATGTTATGTGTGACACTCTTGTTAAAGAATGGAAAGACATGGATTTGGGTTCGGTTCCTCAGGGTCTATTAGATGTTCAGGCTGATTTTGATAAAGGACTCATTGTGGGTTCTAAGGTTGAGTATGCCGTAAGGACACTTGTTACCTTTAGATCCTTATTTTCCTCGCAGACTTTTCTTGACTCCGATCCTTCGGTTAGGCTGACATTGAAAAATTATCCAATGAGAGAGGTTCCTCCAGTGTGGAAAAAAGCGGTTGCAGCCCAAGGTGCTAATCCAGCTGTTCCTGCTCACTTCCAGCATATATGGGTACATGTCCCCTGGAAGAGAGCTAAAGTTTTGGCTCTTAAACAGTCTCTACCGGATCCCCGTAAGAACCCTGCGGGTTATTATAAAGAATTGTCACAGACTGTTGATGCCTGTATTATGAATCTTGCCGATATTGATATGTTGATGGGAAATGTAGTCCCACAAGCGTTATGGGCTAGTATTCGTAGAGAAGGTCACGTACAGGAATTGGGTGGTACTTGGGCAGCTATAATTGCCGCAGATACAGCTCAAGTGGGTGGTGCTAAGCCTGATGCTTTGATTTTAGAACTCCCTGGTAGAATTATTACTTTAATGAAAAAGATGTTGCCTGCCTTGCGAGTCAATTGGGATAAACCAGCTGCGTGTAAACAGAAGAAAGATGAGAGTGTCTCCGATTTCTTCACTCGTTTTGAGGAGATGTTTATCGATCACAGTGGTCAAGATATGACTACGGAGGGTGGACAGCCATTATTTGTAGATAAGTTCGTATTTAATTTGCTTCCCGAGCTGTCACACAAGTTGAAAGACTCCGAGAGTTCATGGGCTGTTTCTTCTTCTGCCCAGATATTAGCTACTGCTCAATATTACGAGAACAGAGACAAAGAAGAGAAAGAAAAACAAGAGAAAAAGACTAAAGAATTGAAAACTAAGGTTCTTTTGCAACAAGCTTATCCTCCTCGTTATGTTCAGCCCCAGTTTCAACAGCCTTCGCAGTTTCAAAGGGTGTATCAAAAGCCTGAGCCGTTTATTCCGCGACCTTTGTTAGGTCCTAATCAATGTGCCTATTGTAGGGAGGAAGGTCATTTTAAGAACAGTTGTCCGGTTTTATTGCAGCGCAATGGAGCACTATCTGCTCCACGAGGTCATGGTGGCCTCCAGTCAGCAAACAGAGGTAGAGGTCGAGGTGTGTTGACCCAAGAACAGCGTTCCCTTCCTCCTCCAAATTCCGTGAACTACTTTGATCAGCAAAACGTTCGATCTACTCAGTATTACAATGATGATCATTATGTTGAAGACGAGAATGAAAGTCTTCATGCTAACTAGGACAGCCATGGACAAAGTAAGGGAGTTGTGTCGATTCCAGTAGATCAGAATGGACCTTATGTTAATGTCACTACAATGGGTGTTTCAGAGCCATTTCTTTTAGATACTGGTGCGATGAGAAGTTCTATCATTCATTCTAAACTCCCTGGGGCACCTTTGTCTGGCTTAACAAATGTATCTGTAGGATTTTCTGGCACCCCAGTTCGTAATCCGGTCTCTTGCCCTATGCCTATTTAGATTGGCCCTTATGATTTGGAGGCTCCGCTTCTCTTGACGAATGGTTGCGGCGAGAATCTGTTGGGCTTGGATTTATTGAAAAGAATGCATGCCACAATATATTGTTCTCCTTCTGGTGTACATCTTACTTTAGGACAAAAATTGACTTCTCCAATGTATTTGTCTAAAGATCAATTTCCACCCGAATTGCTCTCTCTTCCTGCAACGCTTTGGGCTACGGGTCCAAATGATGTTGGTTGTCTTGAGATCCCACCTTATGTTGTTACTCTCAAGCCCAATGCTGAATTGCCACGCATTCCTCAATACAGAATTTCCACTGAAGGTGAAAGAGCGCTTTTGGATATCATTTATGATTTGATTCAGAAGGGTGTGGTTGAGGAAACAAGAGGAAACATATGTAATAGTCCTATTCTTCTGATTCTTAAACGCACTGATCCTTCTCAGCCTCCTGTTTATCGCTTTGTAATTGATGTTCGGGAGGTAAACAAAATTGTTGTACCGCAGTTTCCTGTTGTCCCAGATATCACGACTCTGTTGACAATGATACCTTCCACAGCGGCTTGGTTTTCTGTTATTGATTTGAAAAAAGCTTTCTTCAGTATTCCCATTGCCGAAGAGAGTAGGGATATTTTTGGCTTCTCTCTTGGAAGCCGAAGCTTCCGGTTCAAGCGCGCACCCCAAGGCTATTTTGAGAGTCCCTCCATTTATAGTCAAGCTCTGAAATGTCAGCTTGATGCTTTTTCTTTGCCGTCTGGTGCTACTCTTATACAGTACATGGACGACTTGTTAATCGCTGCTGATTCAGAGGATATCTGCAAGAATGTGACTGTTGCATTGTTGCGTCACTTGTCTGATCTTAATCATGAGGTTTCGCCTTCTAAACTACAAAATGTTCACCGAGAGGTTACCTACTTGGGTCATCTCCTATCAAAGGAGGGAAGGCGATTAACCCCAGACCGTATTCAAGCAATTGCGCAAATGTCTGTGTCATCCACTCAAAGAGAGGTGCGTGCCTTTCTGGGCATTACTTCTTATTGTAGGCAGTGGATTCCAAACTTTTCTTTGTTGGCCAAACCTCTGTTGGCACTCACTTTGAAGGACACACCTCAGCCCCTTCCGTGGACTGACGAATGTCAGAAGAGTTTTACTGACTTACGTGCTGCTCTATGCTCTGCTCCTTTATTGGGTACTCCTGATTACATTAAGCCCTTCATGCTCTATGTCCATGAGAGAGAAGGTTGTGCGAGGTCAGTCTTAACGCAACGATTTGGAGACAAACAGCGGCCATGTGCCTATTTTTCGGCTACGTTAGATCCAGTAGCTAAGGCATTGCCTAGTTGTCTTAAAGCGACAGCAGCAGCTGCAATCTCTATTCGTCAGTCTGCTGGAGTGGTGCTAGATAATACTCTCATTGTTATGGTACCACATGCAGTAGATACCTTGCTAAATAGGACGAAAACACAGCATCTTACAAGTGCTCGTTTGTCTGGATATGAGCTGACGCTCTTGGCTAGTCATGTGCACATCAAACGATGTAACACTTTAAATCCAGCTACTTTGTTGCCTCTTCCGGAAGAGAAAGGTGTTCAAGAACAACATGATTGTTTCCTCCGTACTGAGGAAGAGACAAAAGGTAGAATTGACTTAACAGATACGCCACTAGTGAATCCGGATGGGATGCTATGGGTGGATGGTTCTTGTTTTAAGCTCCCTAATGGAGAGACAACTTCAGCCTATGCTGTTACTACTTTGTATACGATCGTAGAGACAGCAGGCATCAGACATAATTCAGCTCAAGCAGCTAAACTGATAGCTTTGACCTGAGCGTGTGTGTTATCAAAGGGTAAGCGAGTGAATGTATATACCGACAGCCAGTAAGCGTTTGGTGTGGCGTTTAATTTTGGGCGTCTGTGGATGGAAAGAGGATTCCTTACCTCCCATGGCACTAAGATACAGCATGGTCAGTTGGTGACTGACCTTCTTGAGTCACTTGCTTTGCCTACCCAGATAGCAATCGTGAAATGTAGTGCGCATAAGAAGATTACTGATGATGTTGGTCGCGGGAATGCATTTGCGGATGAGGTAGCGAAAAGGGCAGCCAGAGATGCTACAAGTCGCATGTATGTTGCGGGCCCTGCGAATTGGGTCAGAGAAAGAGGAATGTATGAGGACACAATAGTAAGTGTGAAATCGATTCAAGAAGAGGCTACAGAGAAAGAGTTGAGTAAGTGGAAAGAAAGTACAGGAATGTTAGATGAGATGGGATGTTGGGTAGAATATCAGAGCACCAGCGTTGGCTGTTACCAGACGCCTATGTATTACCTGTAGTTACTATGGCGCATGGTCCAGCCCACCTTAGTGCGAAAGGAATATGCATGCTTCTGGCTCCAGTGTGGCAGAACAAAGGAATCCCTAAGTGTGCAGATAATGTAGTGAAGCATTGTATTATTTGCTTAATGTACAATCCGGGAAAGGGAACCCCAACTCCAGCAGGTCATTTTGCTCCTCCGACCTATCCATATGAGGTGTTGCAAATCGATTACATTCATATGGAACGATGCAACAATCTCAAATATGTTCTAGTGGTGGTATGTGTCTTTTCTAGATGGATAGAAGCTTACCCCCTGAAAAACAACACTGCTTTATCTACTGCCAAAGTTCTTCTAAAATAATTTTTTCCTAGATTTGGTCTGCCGCGCATTGTCTGGAGTGACAATGGGAGTGAATTTGTGGGCCAAGTCATGCAAAAAGTTTGTGCAGGTCTTGGTATAAAGCAAAAGTTCCATGCGGCAAACCATCCACAGTCAGCGGGTTTGGTAGAATGCTATAATGGTACTCTGAAACTCAAGCTTGCTAAAGTACAAGCCAGTACAGGTCTTAATTGGCCCGATGCTTTACCGTTGGCTCTCCTATCCACCAGAACAGCTGTGCATTCTCGTTTGGCACTTAGCCCTTATGAGGTGGTTTTCGGACGCCCAGCTAATGTATGGGGAGTCCCTCGCCCTAAAAAGTATTCCGACATACAGTACCCAATGCTGATTGATTATTTGCACGACCTCACAACTAAATTGCGTGTTCTCCATCAACAGGTTCAGAACGCTTTGCCAAAGGCCTCCACAGACCCAGGTCATTCCATCCAACCAGGCGACTGGGTCTGCGTGAAGAATTTCCAAAGGACAAAGAATTTGGAGCCTCGTTGGAAAGAGCCTCGACAGGTCCTTCTGACGACACGTACAGCAGTAAAGGTCGAAGGAAAAAAGAACTGGATTCATGGCGTGCACTGCAAGAAAGTGCCTTTGCCTTTGCCTTTTGATCAGTGGGTCCGAAAAGGTATAAAAGATTCTGAAAGCGAAAAGGTTCCCCAGTTCATACCTTTTAGTGATGCACGTCAGAAAAAGAAGACGACGACATTCTCCAAGAAGCTGTGCCACCACATCTTCGATTAAATACTACGAATCCACGAACATTGTTTCAGGATCAGACTGTATCTGATAAAAACAATTTCAATTTGAGACCTAGACTGAAGAAAAAAACTTGAGATTCTCTCTTCCATGTAACTTCTATCCCGGTTGCAGGGTCACGGTAGGAGTCTCGGTTGTGACCTGAGTAGTGGCAATAGGCCTGCAGGACGTGCAGTGTCATAGGACATCAGATAATCATAACCAAGTGATTGAGGACGATTGCCGTGAGCATCCACTTAGAAGATGGAGACTACATTAGGAGAAAGAGAGAAAAAGGACAAGATGAGAGAAAAGTATTGTAAACTACTGTATAGTCGTTGTGGTGTAACCTTGTGTGTTTTTATATTATTGTGTATTTTATTGGCGTGTATAGGTTGGGTTGTTCATGCTATGCAGCCAAAAGTTGTCCCTACTTCTATCTCTTTGCCTTCTTATTCTACTATCTCTCCACATCTATTTCATACACTTCCTCAACATGAACTCATCAGAAGAACCGAATACTACAATAATTCATTTGTCCAGTTATTGCACCAGCACCAATTAATAATCAATACAACCGACTGTTGGGTGTGTGGACTTATGTCTCACACCACAGATAAAGGGATGCCGTATTTAGTCCTTCCATTATCTTATGATGGTTCCACTTGGGCTTATTTTGTGATATTCTCCAACGCATATCAGAGCTGATTTAAACGACCTGTCAGTTCATATATTGGTGGACCAGATTTTAGTCATAGTTCGTTGATAAAGGGAATGGTAGCTATGGCTAAAATCATGGAGAATAGTAAAATTTCCGTTGATGAAAGAAGAGCATATACTGATTGGAACGTCACTCATTACATCACTAGCCTTACTGATAAGGTTAAACAGGGAAAATCTCCACCAATATGGACTTTACCTCATCAAGGCAATTTCTGTTTGCAAAGAAATGGCCAGACTGCTGACACCGAACAAAGAAAAAGCTTTTGTTCCCATACATACATCCACTCATCTCAGAATTCGCCGCCGCTGGTACCATCTCAGGTCACGTATTTTATCTGCCATGATAGAGCCTATACGTGGTTGCCGACTGGTTTTTCTGGAACATGCTATATAGCTTTCCTTCTTCCCCCTACATACACTGCTTCTTCAAATCATCATAGAAACAGATATGGCAGAGGATTTATTGATTCCAAAGACACAGCAGGACAAGAGGGAGGAGATTTCCTCAAAGGATTTCTTCCTTTTTGGGGTCCTATGGCAAGCAGCAGAAATATGAGACAACTGGTTCGTGTTGTAGAGACTACTATAGACATCACTGTAGGAGTTTTGAGTAATATCACAGCAGAACTACAGGCGGATCATCTTATGACATTACAGAACCAAGTTGCCTTAGATGTTGTTCTTGCGGACCGTGGTGGAGTCTGTAAATTGATCGGATCTAGTTGCTGTATTTATATACCTGACGATGCTCTGACGGTATACCAAGCCATCTCTAAATTACATGTAATCTCCGAGTCGATTCATCAGGACGAAGGAGATTGGTCGTTATTGGGATGGTTTTGGGGACTACTGTCTAAATGGGGATGGAAGGTATTAACATTCCTTGGAATGGTTTTAGCCATCATTTTCTCTTGTTGTCTCTGTATGCACTGTGGCCCCGCCATCTGCGGTCTTTGTGCCACTGTGTGCATCTCAAGACCAAAGTCACAGAGAACAGAGAACAATAAAATGATGTTGCAGCAACAGCTTGATGACCTCATGGCCATTGACATCGACTCAGATTAACGTGAGTCTGTGTATTTTGCCTGAGTTCTGGCAAAAGGAGGGTTTGAGGAAATTCGATTTTCGATCTCGATCGTATTGAGCTGCCATTTTGTGTTCCGCCGCCATTTTGTGTTGCCCTCACTCAGGCAGCACGTCGAACAAAGGGCCCGATTCACAGAACTAACTTAAGACAAAATCCTAAACTTACTACCATTTTGGTATTCACAGAAGGCACTTACTCATTTTGGTATTCACAGAAGGCACTTACTCATTTCGGTATTCACAGAAGTTAGGAGTCCTAACTTTAGGACTCCTAAATGCCTTCTGTGAATACCGAAAGTCTTAAAATTAGGATTTTTCTCAGTTTAGTAGTAGTATAGTTAGGACTCCTAACTTTAGGACTCCTAAAGGCCTTCTGTGAATACCGAAAGTCTTAAAATTCGGATTTCTCTCAATTTAGTAGTCCTAAGTTTAGGACTCCTAACTTTAGGACTCCTAAATGCCTTCTGTGAATACCGAAAGCCTTAAAATTAGGATTTTTCTCAGTTTAGTAGTAGTATAGTTAGGACTCCTAACTTTAGGACTCCTAAATGCCTTCTGTGAATACCGAAAGTCTTAAAATTAGGGATTTATCTCAATTTAGTAGTCCTAAGTTTAGACTTAGGACTACTAAATTGAGAAAAATCCTAATTTTAAGACTTTCGGTATTCACAGAAGGCATTTAGGAGTCCTAAAGTTAGGAGTCCTAACTATACTACTACTAAACTGAGAAAAATCCTAATTTTAAGGCTTTCGGTATTCACAGAAGGCATTTAGGAGTCCTAAAGTTAGGACTCCTAACTTCTGTGAATACCGAAATGAGTAAGTGCCTTCTGTGAATACCAAAATGAGTAGGTGCCTTCTGTGAATACCAAAATGGTAGTAAGTTTAGGATTTTGTCTTAAGTTAGTTCTGTGAATCGGGCCCCCAGCATTTAACTAGTGCTCGTCTGACAGGATACGAATTGACATTGTTGGCCCCTCACATTACACTAAAGAGATGTGCGACACTAAACCTAGCCACTTTGATGCCAAACCCGGTGACTCAGTCTCAGTAGTCTCATGATTGTATATTCCTTACTGAGGAACAGACAAAGGGTTGTGTCGATTTGCAAGACACGCCCCTTTCAAGTGTTGATGGGGAACTATGGGTTGATGGGTCCTCTTTGAAGTTACCAGATGGTACAACGTCAGCTGCATATGCAATTACAACACTTCAGACGGTAGTTGAGACAGATCGTATTCCACAGAAGTCAGATCAAGCAGCTGAGCTAATAGCTTTAACACGAGCGTGTGAACTTAGTACTGACTTATCTGTGAACATTTATACAGATAGCCGCTATGCGTTCGGAGTGGCTCATGATTTTGGGCTACTCTGGAAGGAGAGGGGCTTTCTTACATCCCTTGGGATGCAAATAATGCATGGAGAATTAGTACATAATCTCTTGACTGTTTTAACATACCCGAAGAGAACAGCAATTGTTAAATGTAGCGCACATAAGAAAGTCATTGATAAGATAGGACAAGGCAATGCTTTTGCAGACCAAACAGCCCGTGAAACTGCCATGCAGCGAAGCACCACGTCTATGTACGTAGTGAAGACACAGGCTGAACGCTGGCATGATACCAGACAGGAAGTGCTAGATATGCAGAGATCTGCTTCTGCAGAAGAAATTGAGCAATGGTCTAAGGAGGGAACATTGGACGATGAGGGCTGTTGGAGGAATAAAGAGATGAGCAAGTGGAGATTGCCTACAGCCTATTTACAACCTATGATTCATATGGCACATGGGTGGGCACATGTTGGAGCCTCCTTGATAACTAAATTGCTCACGCAAGTTTGGGAGCATCCAGAAATTGCCGGCACAGCTAAAAATATGGTGCAGTCTTGTTTGATTTATGTTCAGCATAATCCTGGTAAAGGGACACAAACTCCTACAGGAGGGTTTGCTACGCCAACCGCACCTTTTGAAGTTTTGCAAATGGATTACATCCAGCTTGAGCGCTGTAATAACTTAAAGTATGTTTTGGTAGTGGTATGTGCCTTCAGTAAATGGATAGAGGCATACCCTACAAAAGACAATAGAGCTCTCACTACAGCAAAGGTACTTTTGAAGGAATTTTTCCCTAGATTTCGTGTTTGTAAACTTTTATGGAGTGATAACGGACCCCATTTTGTTGGTCAAGTTGTCGAATATGTCCTGAAGGGATTAGGGATAAAGCAGAAATTTAATTCTGCTTTCCATCCACAATCAGCAGGGCTAGTGGAAAGGTATAACGCCACACTTAAATTGAAACTGGTGAAAATACTAGCTTTCACATCCTTGAATTGGCCAGACGCATTACCTTTGGCACTGTTGTCCATAAGATCAGTGCCACATTCGCGATCTGGTCTTACACCTTATGAAGTGGTGTTTGGAAGGCCTATGAACATTTGGGGGATTCCTAAACCACATCCCATACATGATGTACCATGTGTATTGATGAGTGACTACCTATCACAATTGACTGACAGTTTGGTTTCTATTCATAAACAGGTTCGAGAAGCTCTTCCTGATAGGTCTGCAGGTGAAGGCCATGGACTTCGACCTGGAGACCAGGTGATGATCCGATCATTCCAGAGGTCGAGCAGCTTGGAACCGAGGTGGCACGGCCCGGAGCAGGTGCTCCTTTCAACGAGAACTGCGGTCCGAGTGACGAACAGGAGGGGGCCGATTCACAGAACTAACTTAAGACAAAATCCTAAACTTACTACTTTTGGTATTCACAGAAGTTAGGATTTTGTCTTAAGTTTGTCTTAAGACAAACTTAAGACAGACTTAAGACAGTCTTAAGACAGACTTAAGACAAACTTAAGACATACTTAAGACAGACTTAAGACAGACTTAGGATAAACGTAAGACAAAATCCTAACTTAAGTCTGTCTTAAGTCTGTCTTAAGTCTGTCTTAAGTCTGTCTTAAGTTTGTCTTAAGTCTGTCTTAAGACTGTCTTAAGTCTGTCCTAAGATTGTCTTAAGTCTGTCTTTAGACTGTCTTAAGTCTGTCTTAAGTTTGTCTTAAGACAAACTTAAGACAAAATCCTAACTTGTGTGAATACCAAAAGTAGTAAGTTTTAGATTTTGTCTTAAGTTAGTTCTGTGAATCGGGACCGAGGAACTGGGTGCACTCTACCCACTGCAAGAAAGTGCCGTCTACCTTGGTGGATCCTGCTGCCTTGATTGACCATCGGGACATCCTGGATACAGGGAGAGGCCAAGCCATATCACCTGACGAACCTGAGGAAGTCTTCCCGGACCACACGATTCCTGGAGTATCCCGATATCAACTGAGACCTCGGAAAGAGCCTACATCGTCGAAATAGACTGGTTGAGCAACCGCCCTGGGTAAGTGAAACGGAATTCCGATGTGGCAAGGGGGGGGGATCAGTCCTGTTTAGTGTAGCGACATCCGTCTTGACCCTCGGTGAAGAAACCAACGGCTGCCCAGGGATAAGAGCTCCAACGATTGTTTTTAACGACAAGCCGATCATGTCCACAATGAGATCAACTGTTGCTAAGAGAAAGATCATTTGTGCTATAGGGTTTGTTGTTGCTATGGTGGCTGTAGCAGTAATAACCTGGTTCGTTGAGAAAGTGGCTCCTGCTCGAGAGCTTTTGATCGCCACTACTCCAGTATCAGTTGAACACCCCTACTTTACGCTTCCCTACCATGAGCAGAAGCATCGACAATCCTACTTAAATAATACCTTTATCCAGATGTTGCATCATACTCATAATGCTACAAATACTACCAACTGTTGGGTGTGTGGGATGATACCTGCACATCAAAAGAACGGAGGAACACCTTTTATTCCTCTTCCCTTTTATCATAATGGTTCTTGTCAAGCTTGGTATGTGATTTTGTTTGCATCTGGAAGACGTACAGTAGGCGGGCTTCTTTTGCCTTAATAAAGTATGCTAACAAGATAAAGATGGTTATCCTCAAGCCAAAGAAACCAAATGGGAATGGGAAGAGTATCAACCGGACAATATTTCAACACCATATGTCTTCACAAATATGAGAACTTTTACCAGTAATAAACAATTTGTGATTTCTGTTACTAGAGCTAAAGCAGATCTATGTGTAAGCAGTATTGGAAGAATTCCAGTGGGAAAAGCGAATGTACTGTAATTCTGACTATTGAAGGTGTAAACAACAGTAGTTTTATAGCCTCACATAATACCTACTTTATCTGTGGTAGCCACGGATATTATCAACTACCTGCTGGGTGGTCAGGTGTGTGCTATGTGTCCTTTCTATTGCCCCCTGTGTTTCTGGCACCTGCATCCTACCACTGGGACCTTAAATTATTCAACGATATCGCTAGAAATAGATACAAAAGGACAATGACGAAGTAGACCAAACTGATACCACTCCGCTACAATATGTCGATTTTAATTTAGGTTTGTTCTTCTTTGTGGGTGCTGCATTAAACAGTAGGAAAATAAGACGATTGACTAGAGTTGTGGAAGCTGTTACCAATCAGACAGCTATGGCACTTGGGAACATTACGGAGGAGCTGCAAATTGCAAGGATTGTAGCTCTCCAGAACCGGATGGTTCTAAATGTGGTTCTGGCTGATCGAGGTGGTGCATGTCGCATCATCGGTAGCAGCTGTTGCGTATTCATACCGGATCACTCACCTTCAGTGTATGACGCATTATCAAAACTGCATAAGATTGCTGCAGAAATTCATCCAGAGACTGGTACTTGGACTTTTGCTGGATGGTTTTGGACTCTTATTTCTGCTTGGGGCTGGAAGCTACTGACCATCCTGTGTGTAATGATTACTATACTTTTTACATGCTGTGCATGTATCCAATGTGGTCCAATGCTTTGCTCCATTTGCATCTCTGTCTGTATACCTGTCAAAAGGAATGTTGCAGAGACAAAGGCCCAACAAATGTTGAATAAAGAGGTGGCCGAAATAATGCTAATAGATGTACGGGATGCATATTTAGATTACCCCAGAGGAACAGATGTCTTCAGCTAATGCTAAAAGGGTCGTCTGTTGTAAACTGGCAGCGACTGGATTAGCATTAGCGGAATCCATCTTGTATTTAGAGGCTATCTTGTCCATTTTGTGGAATCCATTTTGTATATCTGGCAGCCATTTTGTTTGCCAGGTGCTGCCATGTGCTCACCATGTGCTTTGTCCTCCCTCAGTGTTGACTACTCTTGTAATCTGCCTAGAAACAAACTATATTTAGCATCTTCCACCTTTGCACATGCCCAGTGAGTTTTCAGCTGTCCTTGCAGCTGTTAGTAGTATGTAACTGTCAGGATGTGTTTACTAGCATTGGCAAACTATTAACTCCTCCTACTTGTCGAATGTGCATTTCTATATGACCTTATGTGTACATAAAACCTTCTCCTGTACTTGTACCGCCCTCTTTTGAGCCCATGTGTGAGTATAAAAGGACCATGCTCCTTCTGTTCAGTGTGCCACTTCATTCAATGCCGAAGGGTGCTGTGTGAATGTAGTTCCACCTCATGAGGTTTATTAAACTTTGTATTTTCTATTCCAGTTTCTGTGCCAACTTCTTCCTATTGGTCTGAGGACTCTGTGCAGAGAAGGGCGAACCCCTTGCACTGGTTGGCCTAGCTGAGGTCACCTTCTACAGCCAGGGGTCGCTCTTCAGATGCGGCGGACTGTGGACAGGGCGAGGTCGGCAGAGCGGAGCTGGCGGGTGGGGGTGTAGAAGCTGAGTCGGCTGTTGATGTACGCTGGTCTGGTGTTGTGTAGTGCCTTGTGTGCATGTGTGAGGAGCTTGAAGGTTATCCTCTTGTTAAAGAGGAGCCAGTGCAGGTCTCTATGGTGGGGTGTGATGTGGCTGCCGTGAGGGATGTCGAGGATCTGGCATGCAGAGGCGTTCTGGATGCGTTGAAGCTGTTTCAGGAGTTAGGCCTAGGCTCTTGCGTAGAGGGTGTTTCCGTAGTCCAGCCTGCTGCTGACGAGGGCCTGGGTGACTGTTCTTCTTGTTTTGGTGGGGATCCACCTGTAGATCTTGTGGAGCATGCGGAGGGTGTTGAAGCAGGAGGAAGAGATGGCATTGACCTGCTTGGTCATGGAGAGGGTGGAGTTGAGGATGACCCCTAGGTTGCGTGCGTGGTCGGTGGGCATTGGAGCTGTTCCCAGAGCGGTCGGCCACCAGGAGTCATTCCAGGCCGGAGGGATGGACCTCCGTCTTGTCCGAGTTCAGCTTCAGTCAGCTGTTCCTCATCCATTCGGCGACGGCCTTCATTCCTTCGTGGAGGTTGGTTTTGACAGTGTGGGGGTCCTTGGTGAGGGTGAGGGTCTGCTGGGTGTCGTCGGCATTGGAGATGATGTTGAGGTCATGCAGTAGGGCGAAGTGGCTGAGTGGTGCCATGTAGATGTTGAACAGCGTTGGGCTGAGGGATGAGCCCTGGGGTATGACGCAGATAATCTTGGTGGCCTCGGAGCGGAAGGGGGGGAGGAGGATGCTCTGTGTTCTTCCGGAGAGGAAGGAGGTGGTCCACTCCAGGGCCTTCTCTTGGATTCTGGCATTGTGGAGGCATGTTCATAGTGTGCGGTGGCAGACTGTGTCGAAGGTGGCTAACAGGTCTAGGAGGATGAGGGCCACGGTTTCTTCGTTGTCTAGCAGGGTCCTGATGTCATCGGTGGTGGCGATGAGGGCAGTGCTGTGGTTGCTGCAGATCCCGGACTGGGACGGGTGCAGGATGCTGTTTTCCTCGAGGTAGCGGGTCAGTTGTTTGTTGACGGTCTTCTCGATGACCTTCGCCGGGAACGGGAGCAGGGAGATGGGCCGGAAGTTCTTGAGGTCCTTGGGGTCTGCCTTGGGTTTCTTGAGTAAGGCGTTGATCTCGGCGTGCTTCCAGCTCTCTGGGAAGGTTGCTGTCTCAAAGGAGATGTTGATGGCTTTCTGGAGATGGGGTGCGATGGCGGTGCTGGCTTTGTTGAAGATGTGGTCTGGGCTGGGGTCTGACGGAGATCCGGAGTGGATGGTATTCATGATCTTGATGGTGTTGTTGTCGTTGATGTTGGTCCAGGAGAGAAGGTGGTTGGTATGGCTGGTGGTTGTGGGGGCGGGGGTCTCAGTGGTTGTCGTGGTGGTCGTGTTGTTGAAGCTGATGTGGATGTCAGCGATCTTGCGATGGAGGAAGGTGGCGAGCGAATCGCACAGGTCTTGAGAAGGTGGGATGTCGGTGTTGGAGCTGGGATTGGAAAGTTCCTTCGCTATGTTGAAGAGCTCTTTGCTGTTGTGTGCATTGTTGTTTAGGCGGTCTTTGAAGGAGGCCCTTTTGGGGGATCTGACGAGGTGATGGTGTCTGCGGGTGGCGTTCTTGTGGGCTGCGTGGCTGTCCGTTGCTCGTTCACGGAGCCAGTTCTTCTCCAGCTTTTGGCAGGTTTGCTTGGAGGCATGGCGGTCTTTAGTGAAGCAGCTGGCTTTCTTGCTGGTGTGACTGTTGGAGGGTTTCTTGAATGGGGTGAGGGTGTTGGTGCAGTCGCCGATCCACTGTCTGAGGTTGCGGGCGGCAGTGTTGGCGTTGGTGGGCTCTGGGTGGGCTCTCGGCGAGGGTGGTGATTAGCTGGTCTTCGGTGACTTTGCTCCAGTGGCGGCGAGGCATCTGTTGGGAGCGGTGATGCGTGGTCGGTTTCTGGAAGGTGAAGTGGATGCAGCAATGGTTGGTGCAGTAGAGTTCGGTGGTGTGGTTGAAGGAGACATGGAGGATTGCGGAGAAGATGGGGTCGAGAGTGTGGCCGGCTGAGTGGGTGGGTGTTGTGACGAGTTGTCTGAGTTCGAGGTTGGCTAGGTTGTCGATCAGGGTGGTGGTGTTGGTGTCGTTGTTGTTCTCGAGGTGGAAGTTTATGTCCCCGAGGAGGATGTAGTCCATGGAGGCGAGGGCATGTGTGCTGATGAAGTCGGTGATGGGGTCGCTGAACTGTGGTTTGGGTCCGGGGAGTCTGTAGACGAGGGTTCCTCTGAGGGTGGTGTTGGGGTCAGTGTGGATCTGGAAGTGCAGGTGTTCGGCGTTGCTGAGGGTGTCGTCGGTGCTGGTCGAGACTCTAGAGGGAGTTCCTGTGAACGATGGCGATTCCTCCTCCTACTCCGTTGGTGCGGTCCCTGCGGGTGATCTTGTAGCCTTCTGGGATGGCTATGGCGATGTCGGGTGCCGAGGAGGGGTTCATCCAGGTCTCCGTCAGGAAGGCGACATCTGGGGAGGTTGCGTTGAGAAGGTCCCAGAGTTTGATGGCATGTTTGCGGGCAGAGCGGGTGTTGAGAAGGATGCAACTGAGGTAGTTTGGTTCTTTCCTGGTAGGTGGGTTGGCGGGTTGGATGCTGGTATAGCTGCAGTTCCAGCAGGAGAAGGGTCCTTTTGTGCGCTTCGGGGTGGCCCAGCAGCAGGTGCGTGATCGTCCGGCGTTGAGTGCGTGGAGGGTGCTGGAGTCGTAGCGGAGTTGGGCATCGTGGCATTTGCGGGGGCCAGGGGTTCTGGCACTGGGCGTGGTCCAGGCACGGATGGGCACAGACGGGCTTGCCTGAGGTGCTGCACAGCCTCCATATGAGGGGAGGTGGGCGGGAGCAGTAGCTGGGAGGCGGGAGTGGAGTGGCTAATGGGAGAGCAGGAGGGCGGGGCCACAGGGACGCAGCAGCTAGAAAAACGGGCGAGGGACAGCGGGGGGCAGCGGGAGAACTGAGCACAGAGGAAGGAAAAACAGGTTTGGCACAGAGGAGAGAAAAGAAAAACAAGTTAGGCACAGAGGAGGAAAAAACCCAAAGTTTAGGCAAAAGAATTGCAAGTACAGGCAGCGAGGCAGGCAAAGACAGGCAGAGCCGTGCAGGTTCCAAGCTTGTTACAGAGGTCTTGGGATGGGGTGATGTCTGTGACATTCGCAGCGTGGGTTAGTGAATTTTTGAATGACACTGAAAAGTTCCTTGGAGTTGGTGGAGTTGGGCAGGATTTTGCTGTGGATGAAGTTCCTCTTGGTGGCTCTCATCTGGTTGTGGTAGTCCGTCATGGCGTCCTTGTAGGTGGTGGGGTGTTGATTGTCTTGGTGTTTTTCCAGGCGTCTGCAGGTGCGTCTGGCTTGTTGGAGAGCGGTGGTGAACAAGGTGGCTTTCCTGGGGCGTGGTCTGTCGGGGTGGCATAGCACGGCGAGCTCATCTGCGTAGTTGGAGATCCAGGTGTGGAGTTCTCTGGCTGCGTCGTTTGCCCAGGTGTGGTTGTTTTGGGTGAGGGTGGAGTTAGGTTGCTCTTCGGTAACCTTGCTCCAGTTCCTTTGTGGTGGGCGTGGGGCTGGTTTTGGTGCCTTGGGTTTGTTGATGGCGAAGTGTACGCAGTGGTGGTTGGTCCGTGGTGGCTGCTTTGTGTGGCTGAATTGGTCGCTGTTTCCTGCTGCGAAGATGGGGTCAAGGGTGTGTCCTGCTCTGTGGGTCAGTGTGTTGACGAGTTGTTGAAGTCCGATGCTGGTGAGGTTGTCACAAAGGATAGTGGAGTTGGGGTCACCTGGGTTGTCGAGGTGGAAGTTTAGATCTCCAATGAGTGTATTATGTTAATATGTTATGGTAATATGTTACCACAACTTGTAAAGCGCAATATCTGCCCCCGCAAAGGGGCGTTCTGGCGCTGACAGCAGATCAACGGGCATGTGCAGGTGGAACAGATAATAGGAATGCGGTGCAGAAAAAAGGTGAGTTTTATGGCCTTCCTGAATTCTAGGTAGTTGTTAAGGCCACGGATGTGAGCAGGAAGTGAGTTCCAGAGGAGAGACACCCTACTGCGAAAGGAGCGGCCTCCAGCACAGACTCTCCGTGTCCGGGGGACCACCACCAGGTGTTGACCCTATGAGCGGAGATGTCGTGAGGGACCATATAGCGAGAGGAGGTTGGCCAATATACTAGGGATGGTAAATTTCAAGGCTTTTAAAGAAATGCATAGAGCTTTGAGCCATAGAGCCATAGAGCCTTGAATTCAATTCGCCTGGCCACGGGCAACCTGTGAAGACAACTAATGAGGTCAGACACCGGGCAGAACCTGCGCAAACCAAGAAGGGTTTTTGCCGCCATGTTCTGTGCCCTTTGTAGCCTCAGAATTTCAGACTATTGGACCCCAGATACAGAGAGCAGGCATAGTCCAGTCTTGACATTATAGACGCTTAAATGATGACCTATCGTGTGGGTGCATCAAAGAAACCCAATAGGGGTCTAAGCCCCCACAGTAGTACGAAGCAGGTGCCTGCCACCTTTTGTACATATGTAGTTTGTTGAGGGCATGGCGTGGGGTGCGATGAAGTCAGTGATGGTGGTGGCGAAGGGTGTTCGGGGGCCGGGGGTCTGTAGAAGAGGGTTCCTCGGAGTGTGGTTTTGGGGGTGGTCTGGATCTGGAAGTACAGGTGTTCGGCAGATGGGAACGTTTCGCTGGAGGTGGTGAGGTGAAGGGTGCTATTGTGGGCGATGGTGAGGCCCCCTCCTGGGTGGTTGGGACAGTCTTTCCTCTGGATCTTTTATCCATCATGGGATGGCGGTGCTGATGTTGGGGCCGGAGGATGCATTGGTCCAGGTCTCTGTGAAGATGGCGATGTCGGGCGAGAGAGAGTCAAGTAGGTTCCAGATTTCCATGGCATGTTTGTGTACAGATAGTACGTTGAGGAGGATGCATTTTAGGGTTTCGCCGGTGCTGGCGTCGGTGGTGTTGGTGGCCGGGGTGGCGGTGAAGGTCTGGCGGCAGTGGAGGCAGAGGAACTGGCCGTGGTTCGTGTTCGGCAAGGCCTGTTGGCATTCTCTAAGTCTTCCAGCATTGAGTGCGAGGAGGGTGGTGGTGTGGCAGCAATGAGTAGTGGGAGGTCCAGGGTTCCTGGCACTGGCTGCGGTCGGATCGCAGATGGACGTAGACCAGCTTGACTTTGGCGTGCCTTTGGCCGCCATTAAGTAGGGGAGGTGGGAGGGAGGAGAGGCTGGGAGGCGGGAGCGAGGGAATTCCGGGGGGGAGGGGCTGCATGGGCAGCAGTGGCGAAAAGAAAAAGGAGCAGGCACGAGAAAATAAAAACAGTGGTGGAATTAGAGCAAGACACAGATAGGCACAACAGGCAACAGGGAAAAAATTAAGAAAACAAAGTGGCTGAGAAAGGTTACGGTGGTTGCAGGCAGTCTGGTCCCAGTTGGAGCGGGCAGCAGGTGCAGGAGCGGGCAGCAGCCTCGACCCTCCCAAGGAGGAGGTCGCGGTTTGGAGGCAAGAGACGGCACAGCACAGCTGCGGAGAGAGAGTGGACCTAGACTGAGGGTCCTTCCAGGGGGAACTCTCCAGGTCATTCCCTAGCAGACAGTCTACAGGCATGGACGGACTTACAACGACCTTCAAGGAACCTGAGACCCCCCCCCCACTCAAAGGAAACCAGCGCCACCTTGCAGAGGCGCACTGAGTTGTCTGCTGCAACTACATGGTGAAGCACATCGGGAATGACCTGCTCGTCAAACACCCACTGACTCCTGACAGATGTCAAACTGGCTCCGGTGTCCCTCAGAGCCTCCACCCTTCTTCCATTGATGGTCACCCACTGCCTTAAATGATGCCCTATCGTGTGGGTGCATCAAAGAAACCCAATAGGGGTCTAAGCCCCCACAGTAGTACGAAGCAGGTGCCTGCCACCTTTTGTACATATGTAGTTTGTTGAGGGCATGGCGTGGGGTGCGATGAAGTCAGTGATGGTGGTGGCGAAGGGTGTTCGGGGGCCGGGGGTCTGTAGAAGAGGGTTCCTCGGAGTGTGGTTTTGGGGGTGGTCTGGATCTGGAAGTGCAGGTGTTCGGCAGAGGGGAACGTTTCGCTGGAGGTGGTGAGGTGAAGGGTGCTATTGTGGGCGATGGTGAGGCCCCCTCCTGGGTGGTTGGGACAGTCTTTCCTCTGGATCTTGTATCCATCTGGGATGGCGGTGCTGATGTTGGGGCCGGAGGATGCATTGGTCCAGGTCTCTGTGAAGATGGCGATGTCGGGCGAGAGAGAGTCAAGTAGGTTCCAGATTTCCATGGCATGTTTGTGTACAGATAGTACGTTGAGGAGGATGCATTTTAGGGTTTCGCCGGTGCTGGCGTCGGTGGTGTTGGTGGCCGGGGTGGCGGTGAAGGTCTGGCGGCAGTGGAGGCAGAGGAACTGGCCGTGGTTCGTGTTCGGCAAGGCCTGTTGGCATTCTCTAAGTCTTCCAGCATTGAGTGCGAGGAGGGTGGTGGTGTGGCAGCAATGAGTAGTGGGAGGTCCAGGGTTCCTGGCACTGGCTGCAGTCGGATCGCAGATGGACGTAGACCAGCTTGACTTTGGCGTGCCTTTGGCCGCCATTAAGTAGGGGAGGTGGGAGGGAGGAGAGGCTGGGAGGCGGGAGCAAGGGAATTCCGGGGGGGAGGGGCCGCATGGGCAGCAGTGGCGAAAAGAAAAAGGAACAGGCAGGCACGTGAAAATAAAAACAGTGGTGGAATTAGAGCAAGACACAGATAGGCACAACAGGCAACAGGGAAACAATTAAGAAAACAAAACGGCTGAGAAAGGTTACGGTGGTTGCAGGCAGTCTGGTCTCAGTTGGAGCGGGCAGCAGGGGCAGGAGCGGGCAGCAGCCTCGACCCTCCCAAGGAGGAGGTCGCGGTTTGGAGGCAAGAGACGGCACAGCACAGCTGCGGAGAGAGAGTGGACCTAGACTGAGGGTCCTTCCAGGGGGAACTCTCCAGGTCATTCCCTAGCAGACAGTCTACAGGCATGGACGGACTTACAACGACCTTCAAGGAACCTGAGACCCCCCCCCCACTCAAAGGAAACCAGCGCCACCTTGCAGAGGCGCACTGAGTTGTCTGCTGCAACTACATGGTGAAGCACATCGGGAATGACCTGCTCGTCAAACACCCACTGACTCCTGACAGATGTCAAACTGGCTCCGGTGTCCCTCAGAGCCTCCACCCTTCTTCCATTGATGGTCACCCACTGCCTGTATTTCTTAGTATTCTCAGGCAGAGAGATTTCCTGGACCATCTCTCGATCTCCTAATGAGACCAGGGTCATAACCGCTTGCTCATCCCCGTTCCAAGTACTCAACTTCTCCCCCAACGCTACACTCACTAATCCTGGTGTTGGAGCACCAGTGGGTGCAGATGACTTCTTGGGGCATTTAGGGGAAATATGACCCACTTCTTTACAGTAGTAACAAGTAGGAGGACCTTGGTTGTCCCGCTTGCCCTTATGGGGCCAGGACCTTTTAGCCTTGGGGGACTGGGACCCTTTTTCCTGGGAACTACTTTGGGGCCCTTTAGAGAACCCCCTGTGGTTACCCTTGTCCTCCCCCACCTTCTGTGGGGGACCCTGTCAATTATTGGTAGTGGCACCTTTAATCCCCTTGTGGACCCGGGTACTGGTCCAGCGGTCCGCCTCTTCAGCAAGCTTACTGGGTTCAGTCAGCTTACTGTCCAAAAGATGATGGCGCAGTTCTGGAACACACAGACTACTCAAGTGCTCCTAACTAATTAAAGCGCATAAGCTCTTAAAAGAGTTGCATTGCTGCACTTTATCCAACCATCCAGTGCATGTGTGTACGCATTCACACACTCAACCCAAGTGCTGGATTCCAGTTTCTTGAAGTTCCTGAATTTCTGCCTGTACTGTTCAGGAGTGAGCCCATACCTGAGGCATAAAGCCTCTGTCATATTGGAGTAGGTCAGGGTTCCCGCCCTCTCTAAAGGGGGTAAAACATCCCTCCCAGAAGCTTCAAAGTGTTTCCATAGGCCCGCCCCCAATGCTTCTCATGCACCTAATTCATCCTCAGTGCGATCTCATATGCCGTGAACCACACATATATATCATCACCCTTCTGGTAATCTCTCACTAAGTCTTTGGGAATATACACCTTCCCCACTGGCGCTGGTTGTGTGCTGCCACCATTTGAACTGGACTCGGCCTGTTTAACCTTCATTTCCAGTTCCCTCATGCTGAACTCATGAGCTAAGAGAACATTTTTCTCTTTCAAGGCAAGACCGTTCCTGCTCTCCTCTGCTCGCTTTTCACTTTCAATGAGCAGCTTCTTCTCTTCTGCTTGAGTTTTAAGTTTTAAAACCTCCAACTCATGCTCTCTAACCCTTTGGTTTTCCTCCAGCTTCTCTTGTGAAAATCTCCTCCCTGATTGGCTACTACCAGCCCCTGAGGCTGGCCCCCCACTGGCAAATCTTGTGGACCAAATCCATTCCCTGGGTCATCCTCATTCACCTCAACAACACCCGTCTCCTGATCCCCTTTGGCTTCCCACCAGGCACTCAAGGCCATTTGCAGCTCCTCCTTCTTGGCGATACTTTTTATGGGATTTCATACGAAGTAAGACGTAGAACCTATCTCTGTGACCAAAAATCTGTGTCTCTAACACCCTAATGTGGTGAAAAAAGTGTAGAAAAGGAGTTGTGGTGCCTCACGGTAGCAACACCAGGGAGGATAAAGCAGGAAGGTACTCGCCTGCTACCTCAAGATCTCATCATCAGCTGCCACAACTCCAAGGAAAGAAATGTGTGAAAGAAAGTAGATGGGTTGCGACCCGAAAGACAAAGTGCTAGGGTGTATAATAAAGAATAGCTGTGCAATGACTCGTGCACCAAGTGCGACCCCACAACTATATACAAATTTGAGCTAGATCACACTGGCTTACGATTTTTATTCTGTGCTGTGTGTCTGCTCATATTAAAATGCCGACATGTTTCATTGCCTTGGGATAAACTCACGGCAATTTCTTCAGGGCGTGGGGTATTATCGCTCCACCCTGCACCACCACTTGTCTTATTAAAAACAAGTCTGTCAGAGACACAGGGAGACAAGAGATAGACGAACAACACATAGCAAGATTAGTTGGCAACTAATTAAAAAAGAACATTATGCAGTATGTACTGTATCCCTTACTGCATATCCTCCAAAACATTTACCGGGATATTGCCCAACATGGGCATACCTTTACCCTCGAGCACTTGTGTGTGTAACTGCAATCACTCCTTCAAGGCTCTTCCAGTCACCTCCTAACATGAGTCTGCAATACACAACAAAAATCATTAGACCGTGGGAGATATATACCTCCGCGTATAACTACCACTGTCTATACCATATGGTATTTGCTTTTCAGTGACAGAGCTCCTATTTCCCAATTTTTGGCGTGTATCTATCCTTCTGTGGTGTACCTTCTTATTGTGGCTTTCACTCATCGTGTGGTTCAAGAGGTCCCCCTACTATATGGTGACTATTCCTCCTCAATCTCGTACCCACCCAGTTTGTTACCCCGTAGCATATACTCTCACTATAGCTATGGCAGGTCGCATGACAAAGGTTACCATTCCTCTTTAAAAGCTTCCCAAAACCACCCGTAAGGCAAGCCCTACCGTGACTCAATGCGTGTCCGGCATCAACTCGGCACCACTTCTGCCCGGCTGTTATGGATCGTGGATATAAGCGTGATCACGCTCACCACGTGATCGGACTCAAACGTTCCCGCCCTCCCTAAGGGATCAAAGTGTTTTATGCTATTACCGTCGCCGCCATGATTAAATGGGGAAATCAACAGTGTGGTCTTGATTTTTTACAGATTTGCACGCTCAGAAAGGGGTTGTGATATTGGTAACGTAGGGTATGTCATCTGTCCATATCGATTATGTGGGCTTGATCATTTACAATGTTCTTTTAACAAGAAATTTAAAAATGTTATAAAGCCATATATATAACCACACATCGTCCTGAATGCAGTTACTATGGCTCGATCCACAGGAGCGTGTTTAAGTCAGTGTATCTGCACACCCATATGGACCCCTGTTTTAAGGTTGAACTGGTCACTTACCGTATACAAATCTTTAGAGTGGGGGACGACCTGTTCTCTGCCCCTATAGCTCCTTATTGTGGTTTGATACTTTTTATGGGACATCCCAAAGCTCTACAGAATTGCCTAAATTGATCAACTTTGTAGGTAAGCAACGCCTCAATGTTGAACTCTAATTCTTCAACCTCACTGGTTACATGACTCCTCTGAGACATGATGTTTGGCTTAAAGGTCGCTCAGAAATATAACCAATAAAATCAAAAACACAATATGTGGTTGAGCCGTGGTCTGCGCTAAACTTGTGATGTACACCAATCACTGTGAGTGAATTTGCAAATACACGTAAAAATCCCGCCGCTGCCACCAAATGTTAGACCCGGGATCCCTGGTTGGCTGAGGTAGGTACCTTAGGCGAAATAGGGACCCTCAGTTCCAAGTCAGGGAAAGGAAGGACACCTTCTGAGATAGCCCCCGCTCACCCCTTTGGTACCTTGGCACGAGCAGCCAGGCTTATCTTCAGGGTAAATGTGTAAAGTATTTGCAACCACGCTCACAGCAACTCAATGATGACACCACAAATGGACTCCACACGAGTTTGTATAAAAACGAGTATAAACTTTATACAAAAAGATATACGATAAGACCACACAATATAAGTCGAACTTATAAGTATGTGTAATATTCTTCCTGGCCGGTTGTTAGGCCAGCCAGCCCTTGTAAGTTCTGGCAATATTAACCCCTTCGGTGATCAGGATGGCCCCCGGCCATCCGACATCATGGTGGATGTGTGCAGAGGACGGCCGGGGGCCATCCAAACCCCGCCCGCTCATTAATGCTCCCACACAGCACTGAAGGGGTTAATGAACACTTCTAAACCTTCCACTGTAATCCTAGCACAATGTTCTACAGTTCGTAATGCTAGAATCAGGCACTTTGCAATGTACGATTAATGCAATGCATAACGTAACAACCTAGTACTTCATTATGCAGAAACAATGCAATGTGTAATACACTAATCAGGTAGTTCGTTATGCAGAAACAATGCAATGCGTCATACGACAATCAGGTAGTTTGTTATGCATAAATAATGCAATGCGTAATACACTAATCAGGTAGTTCGTTAGGCAGGAATAATGCAATGCGTAATACACTAATCAGACACTCCTTTATGCAGAAATAAGGTAATGCGTACTACACTCCAGCACTGATCACGGTGCCTTAGGCGGTCTCTCCGCGACTCGTGATAACTCGCAGTCAGCCTCTGTCAACAGTTACCCCCAACACGGGTATGGTGTAACAAAAAGTGCAGCTCCGCACTCCAGCCTTGGTACTGCCACTCCCTTGGCCAGTATGGGCCGTGATACGTGCCGAAGCAGAGGCTCGCGTTGCCAGAATGAGAGTGACCGAGAGCGTCTCCCTCCGAGCCCATGCCCCGACCCAGGCATCAACACACATTACCTGGGGGTGCGACCTCACTCTCCTCTCCTCTTCCAGCGTCTTGGGCCTCCGATGCAATCTTTGTCAATTACGGGCAGTGAGATTCGGGCCTTCCCTCGATGAGGTTGGTTCGAGGTCCCCCTTTGGCAACGGCAGGCTCGAGCCGGCAGCTCAGCTCCTCTGGGGCTGCCGGTCCGGGCCACTACTGCTACGAAGATCTCAGGCTGCCACAGGGCACATGCACACAGCGTCGCTGAGACTCATTTTAGCTTCGGGTGCACTTTCACCGGGCACTCCACACGAAGGTCTCAGGCTGCACGAAGCACAAGCACACAGCGTCGCAGATACTCATTTGAACTCCAGGTGCACGATAACAAGGCAATCCTCACGAAGGTCTCAGGCTGCACAAAGCACACGCACACAGGGTTGCTGAGACTCACTTGGACTCCGATGCACATAATCACAGGACGAGCCTCACGAAGGGCTCAGGCTGCAAAAAGCACACGCACACATCGCCGCTGATACTCGCTTGGGCTCCAGGTGCCCACGATCACAGGGCACTTCTTATGAGAGTTTCAGGCTGCAAAAAGCACACGCACACAGCATTGTTGAGACTCTCCTGGAAACATCTGTCTTCCTGAGTTTCCGCAACAGGGAGACAGCTCACCTAGGGCCCTTGGAGATAAGTTACTTCAGGACACAGCACAGCAAAGTCCTTACAAGCAGGGGTACACAGCACACAGCAAAGTCCCTTCAGTCTTTCCTTGGTTAAAACAGCAAACTGCAGGCCAGCCCCAGAACACACAGCAAGGGTCAGTCCATTCCTTCAGTCTCTACAGTTGTTTCTTCCTTGGCAAAGGTTCCTCTTGACCTCGTAGTAGTTCCAGTCTTGTTCAATCTTGATCAAGCCATTCTCCAAAGTTCAGGGGCTTCAAATCTCATAGTTATACCCCTAAATGCTTTGAAGTCTTTGTGTTCAGGGGGCACTGACCCCTGTTCAAACCAGTTCTGGGTGCCGCCCTGAAGAACCAGAACCTTATGGGCCTGGTGGCGCAGGGTACGCCTTAAACTCCTGGGTTCACCTGCTTTATCTAACAGAGACACGGGACACTCTGTTAGGCGTATAAGATCAGATTTATTAGCTGCAGCTAGTACAGTTGTCCCAGAAGTACACACGGTATGTTCTCAGGAGACTGCCACTTTACTCCGTGGCGCACAATCTTTTATAGTGCATAGATGACATACAGATTAACAAAGAACACTCCCAAGGCAAACATGAAGAACCAATAAGGAAAGTTCAAAAACAAGACATAGCCAATAGAAAGAGTTTAAAAACAGGATAAGAGTGACCCAAATAAACCTCTCCTCCAACTGTGTTTGTCACCCCTCCGCACAGGTTTAATCAATTATTGCTAGCAGCTAACTTGCAGGTGGCAGGATACATTTGTATGTTTTGGAGGACATTTGTGAAATGAGAGAATACGAGCAGAGAACAGCGAAGGCCAGAAGATAAGATAAAGTCAGAAGAGAATAGTGTGAACCAACAGATAGTTGAGACAGGGATTAGTCAAACCAGACGGGGATTAGTGTACTCGGCCAGTCCCTGACACCAGCTTCGTAAACAGAGGCAGAAGGCTATTTTGACACGATGCTGCAGGAAAAGCAGAAAAGACTTTGGGCCTGATTCACAGAACTAACTTAAGACAAAATCCTAAACTTACTACTTTTGGTATTCACAGAAGTTAGGATTTTGTCTTAAGTTTGTCTTAAGACAAACTTAAGACAGACTTAAGACAGACTTAAGACAGACTTAAGACAGACTTAAGACAATCTTAAGACAGACTTAAGACAGACTTAAGACAGACTTAAGACAAACTTAAGACAAACTTAAGACTGATTTAAGACAGACTTAAGTTAGGATTTTGTCTTAAGTTTGTCTTAAGTCTGTCTTAAGTCTGTCTTAAGATTGTCTTAAGACAAAATCCTAACATCTGTGAATACCAAAAGTAGTAAGTTTAGGATTTTGTCTTAAGTTAGTTCTGTGAATCGGCCCCTGTGTTCTGGACTCTGATGACTTCAAATGCCAAGGATCCCATCTCCCCCTGTGAACTTTGGATTCTAGGCACACTGTATAGCACCTAATTTTCTAACCAAACACGCCCCCCACCCAGAATAAAACTAAATAATTATAATTTGATGTTGCAGTCATTTTGCATGAGTCCACAACAGACGTGTGGGGAAATGTCAAACTATGCCTGAGTGTGGAACTAACTCCAGCCATCCATACCCTTGGATCTGACTCTGGGACAGGACACACATGGGTCACAAGGTATCAGCCAATACAGACATGAAGCACAATACTCACCCGTAATGGCCTCAAGCTGCTGAGGGGGGGCTTGCAATACTGTGCCGACAGACCTATTTGGAAGAGTATCATTAAGGCGTAGAGGTCATGGCTCATGTGGAGGTTCTGAATCTGCACCAGCCCCCCAGAGGGGACTCCTAATAGGGATATGTATGTGAAGCATGGTCTTTCCTCTCTAATGTACAGCACGTTATGGAGGAAATACACCAAAAAGGATCCTGAGTTGAGATGGCCTTTGTATGGATCGTTTGATATTTGTAAGATTGAGTACGTGGAGCAGTGTATGTGTAAACGGCGTTCAAGACAAGATATGTTTGAGTGTGTACGGTTATGGGTGAAAGAAGTGCGTGAGCGTGAGAAACGTGAGAAAGCGTTGAGTGATGATAAGGAGCATCGGAAAAGTGATCATGTGAAAGCACAGGAAGCTAAACGACGGGAAGAAAGAGAATTGACGGAAAGACAAGAGAAAGAGTATAGGTTGCAAGCTTCGGGTAAATATGCTGTTCGGCAGCCTCTTTATCCTGTCCTTACTAATCTTGATGATGATTTTTTCCTCTTAGATCGCTCTCCGCCCCCTTATGTTGGTGCGTCTGCTCCTGCGGTTCAGGACTCTGGATCGGGTACAGAAAGGGTAGATACGCGGTCCATGTTATCTCTTGAACGTATGGGTGAGCTTCGGAAAATTTCTTTTCGTGCGGCCACCAATAAGTTATCTCCTGCCGAATTACTGCCATCCTTGGACGGATGGCAGGATAGGGAGAAGTTGTATTTTGCTGCCGTTTTTTCTGATGAAGTGATTGCCGCATTTCGAAAATATTCTGATGTTTTTGAGCCACAGGAGATAGTGTTAGATTCTAGAGCATTACGTAATGGTACCTTTTCTCCCTCTCAGGTGCCTGATGCGGTTCGACGACTGTTTGCGCTACGGGACGAGATGCTCCAGCTTCGGGAAAAAGCGCGTCGGAAAAGAGAGGAGGAGCAGTTGGACTCGCAGGCGGACGTACAGCAGTCGTCTTCCTCCCAGTCAGATAAGGATGAACAAGTGCATGCTAAACTGATGCGGGAGGGTGCTCCTTTGTATGTTCCCCCTAAGGGAGCGGGAACTAGTTCTGACCCATCTTCCCCCGATGCTAGCGGATATTTTGTCTATAATTGGGTTTATACTCCCTAAATAACCCTACTATAACTCCTTTCACCAGTGGCACTATAGTGAACAGTTTCCAGCCCCAAGTGGTTACTAGGTCCCAAAACTATCCTGACCAAGTCCAACTTCATTGTCCTAGTGTATTTCAGCAACTAAGGGGCCGATTACGATTCTGGTTGCAAAACGTACCGACCGACATGGACTAGGACCGGAGACCGACCGACACGGACCAGCGTCGTACGACCTGTGCAGTACGATGCAACATGTGTGAATTACAACCGACACATACGGAATACAAGCCGTACGACCGAGCCATAGGGAAAATAGTGATCCGGCCGGAAAACTGACGCGAGTTTCACCGACCAACACAAACCCGGAATGAACCCAACCGACACGTACCCGCGATGTCCGACCCGCGCAGTACGATGCAATGTGAGAAAGCCCAGACCGACTCGCACGGAGCCCAAGCCGCATGACCGACACGCACAGAAAACCAAGCCCACAAGTAATAGAGATCTCCGCGACCGACGCGTATGAAACACAGAAGAAAGTCAGCGTGAACGAGGTGGAGAAGCCCGCACAAGCCAACATCAGCGTCCGTCTCGGTCAGAAGAACGTCTCCTTCATCCCTAGCAAACCCAAAGGAAAAAAGACAAAAAAAGGACCAAACAAGCAATGACAAAGCCATTAAAAATCACAAAAAAAAAACCTGGGACGAAGACACACCCACAACTCCACCTATATAAAGGACATCAATCACTACAGTGATCCTTTGCAAATAGGAGACACAGCCAGCAGCAAACACCATCACACAGCAACCACAGACACACTCACAACTCACCCATCACACAACTCACACACCATCAGTACCTCACCAAAAGCACTCACACATACAGCTAGCTAAACCAACACTAACCCACCCTCACTTGCACCCTCACACACACATCACTCACCACCACCACCTATCACCATGCACCCCAAGAAGAATCCAGAGTTCACAGATTCTAGAGTTAGAAGTGCTGGTAGACGAGATCATCAGAGTAGAGCCACATTTGTTTGGTACATTGGTCCAAAGGATACCCATGTCACAGAAAACTAAGATGTGGGCGAGGATTGTGGACAAGGTGAACGCACAAGCACCAGCAAGGCGCACAAAGGACGATATCCAGAACAGGTGGTATGACATGCGCAGGAGGGTCAAGAAACTCATTGAGAAAGATCACGCCTTGAGTCAGGGCACCGGTGGTGGCCCTCCTGCCAAACCAGTCTACTTCAGCACCTTGGAGGAGAAGGTGCGGGACATCCTACCACCAGAGAACATCCATGGTCTAACAGACATACCAGAGCATGGTGAGTACACAAACAAAATACCCAATATTGTGTGGCAAGGGGACAGTGAAACCATGGACCGCAAGCAAAGCCACAGTAACCAATAGATAATCATCTCAAGATGTGTATGCTAGTCAGACAAACACAATGCTTGCCATCTCATAGTGACTTGGAACTGTGTCATGACATGTACCAACCTACCAACAAATAGAGCAAGGCAGTGGCACAAAGCCAAATAAACACTGCCAGACAGTTTGCCACCACAAACACACTACTTCACAGTGCAGCTGACTGACAGGAAGGAATAGTGGGGATGCAGGTGAAGTGAGTGTATCCAAAAGCATGATGGGGTTTGTAGTCACAGATAATGCTCCCCATCCAAATTGGCCCATCAAGACCTCTCTGAACCATGCCCACATCACAGGGAGTGGAAAATGACTGACAAGATGGCTGGCACTGGGTCCTGCTGTGGGGAGCACAAGGCCCTGGTAGGGGTTGTGTGCAAATCAGAAGCAGGACACCACTGACTGATATCCTGAAAGACAACTTGCACGCCCTCCAATGGAAGCACGTTTCATAGTGGGATGTCTGGCCGGGTGGGAAGGAGGACTGACATCTCTGACCATACTTACCAGCATGTACTCAACACAAAGTCCACACAACTCACTGGATGTTGGACTTGGCTCTTCTGGCAAGTTCACCCCTAAAACTTTTTGCATTTATCCTAGCCTTTTTCCTATGTTGTATTAGTGGTTTTAGGCCTCTAGGCGCTTTTACACTGTGTCCCAGTGGAAAGTGTGTGCGCTCTGTGTATGTTTTAGTGAGACCGACCTGCCCTCCCATAGGAATGCATGTGGGATCTGAGTGACCGTGTTAAGTCCTGATGTGAGAGGAGTGCAGGGTCGAGTTTGGTATGTGCGAACTCGCGAGATTGAATGCTGCACAATGATGTGTTTGGCGTTACTGTGTCTAGTGTAGAAGTGCCACTTCTAGAAGCTGGCATGTCTGTGTAATAAATGTGAAGTGACTGTCTGGCTTGTGATTGGCTGGTGTGCCTGGCTCCAGGAGTCAGGATGGGTGTGCCCCGTTGGTGAATAGAGAGATCTGCATGTTGATGGCAGGGAGAAGTACACCTGGGACCTTAATAGGGCTGGGCTTTCCCTCCACAATGCTGGGTCCACCCCCTGTGGTGCGTCTGATGTCCCTGGCCTGTCCTGTGAATAGGGAGAGGGGCTGAGCAAAACAAAGTGCTCAGGAACCAGTTGTATCTGGTTCGCCTCTTCCCTGTGTATAAAAGAGGGGCTGTGACCCCATGAAAATGTTCTTGTTCTTGGACTGGAAACTACCAGGGGCGTGCTGCTGCTGGGGCCCAGGGGAGGCTGGCTTGCCTCCCTGGGCCCTGCCTTGCCTGTGATGACTGGAGGACTTTCCTGGTTGGGACCTATTCTTTTTCTCCAGGATTTTCTGTTGCCCCTAGCGCCTGGGAAGCACTATCTTTCCCCCCAAGAAGGAGGAACATGTGGGCCTTGGCAGCGCTGCGCTGCATGAGGAGGAAGAGGGAATCCCCAACGTAGGGATTCCCCCCTTGATGCCGATTTAGCGGGTGCCCACCCCGCTTATTTATATATTTAACTGCGGGTGCCCACCCCGCATTATTGCCGCATATCTTTATCTTTACCTGCGGGTGCCCACCCCGCGGTATTAGCCTTTTAGCGGGTGCCCAACCCACTGTACATTTTTTAATTGCGAGGGAGCCTATCCCTCTTTCCACCAGAAGAAACAAATTCATCTCCTCGGGCCTGATCGGCCCAACAGGAAGTCAGGCATGTTTTGCCTGGGACGTGGGCGGGGCCGGGAGGGGAAGTCCCACCCGCCGGTGACGAGAGTGCTGAGCGGGGCTCCCATGAGGAAGGGAAGCCCCGCGCTGGAAGGTGCCGAGTCCCGGGTCCCAGGAGGGGGCCCGGGTGAAGAATCCAATGAATCCAGGCGGAAGCCCACCTTGAAGGGAGAAGTGGTGTCGCCGGAGACCCGGAAGAGAGAAGTCCTCCCCTCGCCAAAAGCCGGTGAGTTGAGACGGCTTCGGGGGGAGGCTAGGCGCATTGTTGGTGCTGATTGCGGCACTGTGGTGGCATTGGCGCTGAGTGGTCCCGCAAGAGAGCGGGCCACTCCAACTAAGGGGGCCTGTTTATTTTAAGAGCCCCGTGTGGCTCCAACGCTATGGGGGCTTGTTTTGTTTTTAAGAGCCTATGCGCTCCATCAAGGGTGCAAAGCTTCTGTAGAAGCTCCATGTGGGGCCAGTGAGGGCCCGTGGCAGTCAGAGTGGCCCCGTCTAGCAGCGGGCCGCTCCAACGTGGAGTATAATTATTTTAGAGCCTAGGTGGCTCCAACAATTGGCCTCAGTATCTTAGAGCCTGATGGCTCCACCGAGGGGGCAAGTGCTTTCTCTTCCTTATGGCAGGATTATTTCAGGAGCCAGTGTGCTCCAGGGGGACATGTGTATCTTTAGAGCCCGTGCGTGGCTCCAACGTTGGGCGCATTTGTTTAAAGGGCCACTGAGATCCCAGGCTGCCTTTTCCCTACTTCCAGCTGCCCAGCAAGTAGTGGGCAGCTGCACCATTTAGGTCTTGTTTTCTTTTAGGGGACCTGGTTAAGTTAGGAGTGAGATGCACTCCTTTACCCCTGACATTCACAGCTGCGCAGAACTTAGTGCCAGCTGCAACGTTTCGGTTTGCGCAATGGCGCACCTGGACTTCCGCTGCATAGGCAGCGCGCCCTGACTGTTGGGACTCAGGGCATTTGAGCCCCTGTTTGAGATGGCCGGTTGGCCAGGGGGGCTGTTGGGATTGTAGGGCACCAGGTCCTAATGTGATTTTGGTGCTAGGAAATGTAATTCATGTAGTATGTTTTACGCACCCTGTGTTATACCTCTAAATGTGGTCTTTTATGATTATGAGGTTGTTTTGCATATCATGGTTTATGCTAGTGCAATTATGTTCCACTGTGTGAGTAATGCCCCTAATGTAGTTATACTTAGGCGGTAGGGTCTAATGTGTTAGACTTGTAAGAGATTGCATAATGTGTTTATGCCCCTGTGATGTATACAGGATAGGTTGTATACCTGATTCTATTGTGATAATGCTGAGGTCATTATTGCGCCAGTAGTTACTGATTGTGCTCTACAGTTATAATTTGTGTTACAGTTGGTATATGTTCTACATTTACAATTGGTGATTTGTGCTAATTCTGACAGTGGTCCATGTGGCCCTGTCTTGTGTAAATAGTCCCCTGTAAAATTCTGCCCAGTGCCAGATGGCACAGTGTAAATTATGTGGTTATCATCTAATGTGTTTATTATAATACAAAGGCTATTTTTTATATATAACCTTGTATGGAGTTTCTTTTGTGGTGGGCCTAGGGTGTTGTTGCTGTGTGCGCACGCAAACGCTTTACACATTGCCTCCGGGATAAGCCTGACTGCTTGTGCCAAGCTACCAAGGGGTTGAACAGGGATTATCTTTGGCGAGTAACTCCCCAGCCCTGACTTATGGTGGTGGTCTCTAAGTCAGGGCTGGGAACTGGGCAACAACAAACACCAGGACTTCACAGTCAGCCATCTTGCCATTGCTGTCACACTCCCTCACAGGGAAGCAGAGTCAAGAGGAAGGAAGTATGGGCATGCTGGGAAGGGAGGTAGAGCCAAGAGCGTGATGGGAGTTGCAGTCACAGACAATCCACACCCACCCACATGGCCCAGCAAGCTCACACTTACACATGCTCGCCCCGCAAAGAGTGGGAAGGGACTGTCAAGATGTCTGACACTGGGCCTGAGAAATTATGTGGCTGACAATCACACATATGCACTGACCAAACAAAACCTGGTCGCACACACAGCCATTGCAACCATATGTTCAAAATCATTGGGCCCGATTCACAGAACTAACTTAAGACAAAATCCTAAACTTACTACCATTTTCGTATTCACAGAAGGCACTTACTCATTTTTGTATTCACAGAAGCTAGGAGTCCTAACTTTAGGACTCCTAAATGCCTTCTGTGAATACCGAAAGTCTTAATTACCACTACTAAATTGAGAAAAATCCTAATTTTAAGACTTTCGGTATTCACAGAAGGCATTTAGGAGTCCTAAAGTTAGGAGTCCTAACTATACTACTACTAAACTGAGAAAAATCCTAATTTTAAGACTTTCGGTATTCACAGAGGGCATTTAGGAGTCCTAAAGTTAGGACTCCTAACTTCTGTGAATACCGAAATGAGTCAATCAATCAATCATAGGCATTTGTATAGCGCACTGCTCACCCAGAGGGTCTCAAGGTGCTGGGGGGGGGGAACGCTACTGCTCGAACTGCCAGGTCTTGAGTTGTTTCCTGAAGGCGAGATGGTCTTGCGTTGTCCGGAGGTGGATGGGGAGGGAGTTCCATGTCTTGGCTGCCAGGTAGGAGAAGGATCTTCCTCCGGTGGTGGCTCTGCGGATGTGGGGGATGGTGGCGAGAGCGAGGCTGGCGGAGCGGAGCAGGCGGGTGGGCTTGTGGAAGGTCAGGCGGCTGTTGAGGAACTTGGGGCCCAGGTCGTGGAGGGCCTTGTGTGCGTGGGTGAGGAGTCGGAACGTGATTCTTTTGTTGACGGGGAGCCAGTGCAGGTCTCTCAGGTGTCCGGAGATGTGGCTGTGTCGGGGGATGTCCAGGATGAGTCGTGCTGAGGCGTTCTGGATCCGTTGGAGTTTCTTCTGGAGTTTGGCGGCGGTGCCGGCGTAGAGGGCGTTCCCGTAGTCCAGCCGACTGGTGACGAGGGCCTGGGTGACCGTCTTCCTGGTCTCGGTGGGGAACCACCGGAAGATCTTTCGAAGCATGCGCAGGGTGTTGAAGCATGAAGACGAGATGGCGTTGACTTGTCTGGTCATCGAGAGTGAGGAGTCCTGGATGAAGCCTAGGTTGCGTGCGTGGTCCGATGGCTTGGGGGTGGCTCCCAGGGCGGGGGGCCACCAGGAGTCGTCCCAGGCGGAGGGTGATGATCCCAGGATGAGGACCTCCGTCTTGTCTGAGTTCAGTTTCAGGCGGCTGTTCTTCATCCATTCGGCGACGTCTTTCATCCCTTCGTGTAGGCTGGCTCTGGCGGCGTCCGGGTCGCTGGTGAGGGAGAGGATCAGCTGGGTGTCATCGGCGTAGGTGATGATCTTGAGGTTGTGTTGACGTGCGATGGTTGCGAGGGGGCTCATGTAGACGTTGAAGAGGGTGGGGCTGAGCGATGACCCTTGTGGAACGCCGCAGATGACTTCGGTGGCCGCTGACCGGAACGGGGGGAGGCGGACTCTCTGGGTTCTTCCGGCGAGGAATGAGGTGATCCACTCCAGGGCCTTCTCCTGGATGCCGGTGTTGTTCAGGCGCTGTACCAGGGTGCGGTGGCAGACAGTGTCGAACGCTGCGGAGAGGTCCAGGAGGATGAGGGCCGCAGTTTCCCCGTTGTCCATTAGGGATCTGATGTCGTCTGTGGCTGCGATGAGTAAGTGCCTTCTGTGAATACCAAAATGAGTAAATGCCGTCTGTGAATACCAAAATGAGTAAGTGCCTTCTGTGAATACCAAAATGGTAGTAAGTTTAGGATTTTGTCTTAAGTCAGTTCTGTGAATCGGGCCCATTGTCTTGGGATGCAATGTCCAGGGGTGCCCCCTGGCCGGGCAGGGGACAAATGTGGAGAGCCATATATGTGGTACATTGTACAAAACACACGGGAACTCACATACACATCATTGACAGGGGACATCTGACAGTGAATGGAATAGACACATCAATACAGCTGACACCATAGCATGGTATCATTCACACTTGGTGCTGTTGTGAGCTGCATTCCACCCCTACATCGTGCTGAAACATAGGCATCCTTCACAAAACACACCACTCACTGACATAGACACTGTAGACACAAGGTCAAACATGGACAGCATTGGAGGAGACATGCTACTCACAGCAGCCAAACTGCAACACACACACCACCGGCCCTCACTGTCATGAACATTGAAAAGCCAGAGTGCTACCTTGCCCAATCCATGTCAACATGTGGAACATTGGCAAGTCAAATCACATATGCACGTACAAAACTCAGCACCAGACTCCTTAACGATGGTGACATCATCACTTGTATGAAATGAGATGGGAACTAGGAACACTGGAAGAATACACTTCCTCCAAAGAGATCACAGGCATACAAGACTGTGACCATGTTGTACCAATACACCAATGTGGCACACAAAGACTAGCAAACTCTGCTACCACACATGCCCCAATAGTACAACATATCTCCAGTGGAATAGCACGTATGTCCTTGTTAAAGCTCACATGTGTACAGGGATGACACACCTGTGTCAGCAACGTGATGGCCCTTGAGTAGCAATGGTCATGTACAGACAAATCTATCCATGAGCTGGGCGTGCACACACTTCGACATGTACATTGAAATGTTTCTTTATGGCTGTGCAATGTGCAACAAAAATATCAATCTCTGTCCGTGACAAGCCGGAAAAAAGCAGTGTACAGGCAGGCATCCGTTCGTACAGTAGAATATGTCATGTTTGTGAACCATTGATGCCTGTAGAAACATAACTTACATTGTGGGGCCGATTCCAATTATGGAAAAAGGCTGTACGAATAGTCGTACGGAGCGTTTTCTCCATACGACTAGTACCAGGTAAACTCATTCTACAACCTAGGAAGTACGATTCATACAGAAAACCTTTTTCTGTACGAATCGTACAAAAGACCATACGGCAAAAAAATACCCACGATTCCGATTCGGAACTGCTTGTACGCGACGTCCGCATGTATTTCAGCAGCGTTTTCCGGACCAGCAAGTATGATTCGTACCGACGTCACTACGTACCTCGCTGTGATTACGGGAGCCAAAAACTGCCTGGAAAGCAGAACCCAACGCCACGGAGCCCCGGTACGAGACATACAGCCATGAACCCCATCGTAAGTGTCATCCCGGTCCTCTTGGCCTACGACCTGGTGCACCGCACCAGACGCACATGCCGCAGAAGGTGAGAACAACACCCAGGGGCCAGGGTGGGGGTGAGGGCCAGGAAACATACCCCATACGCAAACACAAACCTATAATATGGAGGTCATACATTACCAGCTGGGACTTGTCACTTGGGGGGCATGTCCAGCAACCCCTGCGTACCGCAACAACGGAAGTGGACGTGTACGATGCGTACCACACGTACCCCTACGGCACCATGACAACAGTGGTATGGACCGTACCCACGCATGAATGCATGGGTATGGTGCGTACCACCCACACGTACCCCTACGGCGCCATTACAACAGTGGCACAGACCGTACCCACGCATGAATACGTGGGTACGGTGCGTACCCCTACGGCCCCATGAGTACTCAGGTACGGACCGTACCCACGCATACATGTGTGGGTACAGCCCGTACCACACGTACCCCGTTACGGCAGCAGGAACTTTTGGATACGAGGCGTACACACGCCAGGAATGTGGGCATAGAGGACTGGCCCAGCATGTTAACTTCATATTGTTGTGTGTGTAGGTCCTGGCCAGCAGTGTACAGCTCCAAGGGGGAGCGTGGGTGGGTGCAGAGTACTCCCAGCAGTGGACAGACATATGAGGGGTAGGTGCAGAGGACTCCCAGCAGTGGACAGACATATGAGTGGTGGGTGCATATCACTACCAGCAGTGGACAGACATATGAGGGATGGGTGCAGAGGACTCCCAGCAGTGGACAGAGATATGGGGGTGGGTGCAGAGGACACCCAGCAGTGGACAGACATATGAGGGGTGGGTGCAGAGGACTCCCAGCAGTGGACATGACATGACACACCACATGTGGATGTGAGGACATACAACACATGCATACCCACCCATGGCGGATGCTGCACAAGACACACCCTGATTTCATGCCAACAGACTGTATAGTCATGGAAATGCATACTAAAATAAGTTAGCCAAAGGGAACACACACTGTCACGCACATCACAGGAGTGATAGGAATGTCCAGGTGCTGGTCCAGCCACCCAGATGTTGTCTCTCATGGAAGTAATAGGGTTCACTGCGACTAGATACAATGCCCACCATTGTGAGTCAGGTGCCCAAATACCCTGCATTACACTTGCCATTTGTGTGTTAGGCCGTGATTACACGCACGCATAGTGCTGAAAAGGGTCAATTGTTCCCTGATGCCATTCCTACATACCCAAAACACAAGTACAGTGACTGGCAAGGATGGCACAGACGATTCAGCAGGAGACATCGGGGAGCATGCATGGCCATTGTTGAAGGGATCCGACACCAACAAAGGATATGATGACACAGGTCAGCACAACTATTGTGCAACTGTTTGCAGGGAACATGTCAGGTAGGCCTGGGCCAAAATTCCGTTCCGTTTGCAGAAATTGCGATATTTTGGCATTTTCGCGTTCCGCGGAAAGCGCGAAAATGTCAAAATTTCCGCATTCCGCAGCTTAGCGATAATTTGTTTCTTGCTCGCGCTGTAAAAAAATACATTCTTGCGTGCGCGCGATCGCCTTACCTGAATCCCCGCGTTCGCCGACAAGTTTTCCCGACCCGGTCGCATTCTCCACGAGATGTTGGATTGTTGGTAGCCATTTTGCGCTATCTCGCGACAGTTCGCGGCCGCATTAACGTCATTTGTCGCGCGATCACGTCATTTATCGCGCGATCACGTCTTTCTTCTCGCTATCATGCACCGCGCGAGTATGAGAAGATTGAGATCTCGAACACGTCATTCTACATCGCGAGCGAGAAGGTGAGGACGCGGGCACGTCTAATCGAACGCGAACAGGAGAAAGAGACCCCGAACACGTCATATCCAACAAGACAGGGACAAAGAGAACGCGATCATGTCATTTTCGACACGCCGGCGGAAGTAATGTGAAGCTCGCGAACTCGAACATGTAAAATTTTCAATTTGGAGAGGAATATCAGCTCTAGCAGCATGAAACCTTCTGCAAATGCTGATTTTGGATGAAAACAACTCCTTACATTGACATTTGGCTGTCCTTTTTTGTACAAGGAGTCCTTTTTTTAAAAGGTGGAGAGAGGGAGGAAGTGACTCAGAATCTCCAACTTCCTCTTCCTGTCCAGCAGGCTCCTCCCAGTGCTTTGTCCATCTCCTTCTCATTCTGCCTTTGGATTTGGATCTGGAAAGATCACTCTTTTTGTCTGCTGCATCATTGCAATTGGATTTGAGGATTTTGGGAATAGGATATTTTACAAGTAAGTGGTTGTTGTGTCTGTTTGATTGTTGGCATTGCAGTTGTTGTAACTACAATTTATTTTTGATAATTATTATCATCATTCCTTTTTTTATTTTTTTATTTTGTGGGTAGTAGTAGTAGGCCCGAGCTAGCCATGGGCATGGCCTCATGGGTGTGTGCATGATGAAGCAACTGTTCCTTTTGTAGTTTTTTTAATGTATTACAATTTCAAGCACATTTAGGGCATGGATGGCATAGGATTGAGTTGGGGAAGTGTGCTTTTTGGGTGTGGCCTTTCTGATGTTTTTGGGCCTGGCCATGTGGCTGGTGGCCATTTTCAAGCCTAGGCTTGCAAGCTTGCCTGGCCTTGTCCGCCAACAGGCCTGCTTTCATCCACTAGGACCAGAGCAGGTAGCCACTGCTTTATTAATCTACTGTTTTCTGTGTGGTCTGTTGAATTTAGAATTCATTTAGGGCATGGATGGCATTGGATTGAGTTGGGGAAGTGTGCTTTTTGGGGGTGGCCTTTTCGGTTGTTGTTGGGCCTGGCCATGTGGCTGGTGGCCATTTTGAAGCCTAGGCCTGCAAGCTTGCCTGGCCTTGTCCGCCAACAGGCCTGCTTTCATCCACTAGGACCGGAGCAGGTAGCCACAGCTTTATTAATCTACTGTTTTTTGTGCGGTCTGTTGAATTTAGACTTCATTTAGGGCATGGATGGCATAGGATTGAGTTGGGGAAGTGTGCTTTTTGGGGGTGGCCTTTCTGATGTTGTTGGGCCTGGCCATGTGGCTGGTGGTCATTTTGAAGCCTAGGCCTGCAAGCTTGCCTGGCCTTGTCCGCCAACAGGCCAGCTTTCATCCACTAGGACCAGAGCAGGTAGCCACAGCTTTATTAATCTACTGTTTTCTGTGCGGTCTGTTGAATTTAGACTTCATTTAGGGCATGGATGGCATTGGATTGAGTTGGGGAAGTGTGCTTTTTGGGGGTGGCCTTTTCGGTTGTTGTTGGGCCTGGCCATGTGGCTGGTGGCCATTTTGAAGCCTAGGCCTGCAAGCTTGCCTGGCCTTGTCCGCCAAAAGGCCTGCTTTCATCCACTAGGACCAGAGCAGGTAGCCACAGCTTTATTAATCTACTGTTTTCTGTGTGGTCTGTTGAATTTAGACTTCATTTAGAGCATGGATGGCATAGGATTGAGTTGGGGAAGTGTGCTTTTTGGGGGTGGCCTATCTGATGTTGTTGGGCCTGGCCATGTGGCTGGTGGCCATTTTGAAGCCTAGGCCTGCAAGCTTGCCTGGCCTTGTCCGCCAACAGGCCTGCTTTCATCCACTAGGACCAGAGCAGGTAGCCACAGCTTTATTAATCTACTGTTTTCTGTGTGGTCTGTTGAATTTAGACTTCATTTAGGGCATGGATGGCATAGGATTGAGTTGGGGAAGTGTGCTTTTTGGGGGTGGCCTTTCTGATGTTGGTTGTCTTAAAGACATGCTCTTTTTATGTATCTGGTCACTGGTGTGTTGGTGTGCAATGCATGCACCCTGCAGAGCTTTTTGGGGCCTGTGAATGTTCGTATTTACATTTTGTTGCATTAAAAAGGCAGAGCAGTTTGCTTTAGCAGGCATCCTTTACCTGGCTTTTATAGGCCTTTTGTCAGCTCCTGGTGTTTCCCAGCCCCCCGGCTTGTTTGTGATTTGTGTGTGTCCATGTGGGTGGTGGCCTTTTTTGGTGTTTGGACTGTGAGTTATTAGTGTCCTGCTTTTGCCATAGGCCTGCATGGTTTTCCTATTGGCTCTTTGGCTTACTGCTTCCATCCATCCACCCCCTTTGCCAGCAGCAGCTCCATGGATGCTGAGATGCTCAAATAATGCAATGGTCCACCCCACTTCCATTAAATTTTTATTTTGGTGGTTATTATTAACTTTCCTATCCTTCCTGAGAGTGTAGTGTGTGGCTGTACACAGTACTAGTAGTATAACATAGCTCTAGTTAAAAAAAAAGTCATAAATGGCTAGACTATCTTTTGTTTGCACTAGTACAGTACTAAGTAACTGAACCACAACAACAAATGCAACATTTCACTGATGTTCTTCTCCTGTCTTATTTGCTTTTATGTGCACAAAAGACAGAGTAGGAGGTGTCCTCAGCATCACCCGGCTACCCGTTGTACTGCCAGCCAGACAGAAGTCCTGCTGCGCATCACGTCCACGTGTGACCAGAACTTGTTGTGCATCTGCATCCTGCCTGACATCTGAAGAAGATGGCCCCAAAGAAAGGTACCAGGTCCAGTACCAAGAAAGTTGCCGGTGAGAAGAAGGAACAGAAAAAGGAAGTGCCATTAACCACGACTGGTGGTGTGCTGGCCAACGTTTTTTTTGGCACCAAAGCGTTGTCCGGGAACCAAGCTGGGAGCAGCACAGCGGTCCAACCCCACCAACCTAGGCCCAAGGGCTTTAGTGTCGCAGAGGTAGCCAGTCTACTAACGAGCAGCGATGTTGAAGAAATGTCATTACCGCAAAGTAGTACACAATCAAGTTCAACGCAGGCGCAAACTCAGCAGATCAGTGTCAAGCCACCGCAACAAGAACAGCAGCAGCCGCTGCAACAAGAACAGCAGCAGCCGCCGCAACAAGAACAGCAGCAGCCGCCGCAACAGCCCACCATAGTAGTTGTTGCTCCTGACGTAGGGGCATTTCAGGAAATCGAGCATCCTGCAGACAAAGTGGAGCAAAGTCAAACCACTGTTTCAGAAGATCAATTGTCTTCCAGACCACCAGCAAGGAAAAGGAGGCTTAGTCCATCATCTTCTTCTTCAAGCCTCGCTTCTGATGATCGTGATGACACTTGGGTCTTACCAGCTCGGTCTGAGAGTGATATACGCCACAAAACAATGCTTCTGAAAAGGAAGGTCCCAGAAAAACTTAGAGTTATGGAGGTAGATGTAGAAGAGGGGGGTGATGATGTTGATGAAGACGAGCCAGTCATCACGCACATTACTCCCACCCCAAAGGGATTGGAGACCGACATTCTCACCCTATCCAGAAAGGCTGCTACTGAGCGGGATGTAGCATGGATCTCACCAACACAGGTTACACCACCACTACCTCCAGCTGCCATATTTTCCAAGGCCCGGCAGGGACCTTCATCCAGCTCAACCATCTCAGTAGGTAGTGGTAGTAAAAGTCACAGTGTAGGTGGACAGGGTCACATATTTTCAAGCACCCCCTCAAGTTCATCTGGTGTTGAAAGTGGCACATCCAGCACTGCCAGAAAGTTCTCCTCCCCAGTTTGGGACTTCTTTTCTGTTAGCACCAAGGAGGAGAACGTTGCTATATGCTCAATTTGTCTGCAAGGTGTTCGGCGTGGTAAGCTTGGTACAAACTATGGTACCGGAGGACAAGCAAGTCATCTCAGAATACACCACAATATCGTGTGGGAGGCTCACCTACTTAAGTTAAAAGAAAGTAGAAAAACTCAACCCATTGAAGTTGGTCAAGGTGAATCAGGGAGTGATATTATTGCGGTGGAAGGTGAAGAAGAGGGAGGCATTTCTAGCCCTGTTCCCAGTAGTGCAGTGGTAACGCCCACATCCTCCTCAGTAACATCAGAGTGGCACCGCAGTAAGAGCCATACTCAGAGTCTGGGTGAGACACCAAGGCGACCGGCGAGTACCTCAGGGAGACAATCTGTGTCGTTGAGCCTTAGTGGGTTAATGAAAACAGCACCACTAAGGAAAGTAAGCCAGCCTACCATTGAGAGCATGTTTAGGTTGGAGGGGCAGTTCCAACGCAACCACCCAACGGCACGATTGTACAATGCGAAGCTGGCTAAAATGTTAGCACTGGACCTTCTTCCATTTTCATTTGTGGAAGGGGTGGGTTTCCTTGAATTTGTGTCTGCCCTCTGCCCGAAATGGAAAGTTCCCAGCCGGTCCTATTTCACAAGAATTGCTGTTCCGGCACTACATCATGATGTGCTGGAATTGGTTGGTCAAGGTTTGCAGCAGAGTGCTGTACACAATATCCACCTGACAACAGACACGTGGAGCAGTTGCCAAGCCACAGATTACATGTGCATCACTGCACACTGGATCTCTTTTGTGGGGGTTAGAGATAAACTATCTGCACGAGGTGTTGTTGACACAGCTGCGATTTTTGAAGGTACTCGGAAACATGCAACTGTAGCCATGTTCGCCATGGAGAAATCTCATACGGCTGAAAACATTTTAGAAGAGTTTCGCACCAAGGTTTTGGAATGGCTGCGGCCCAGAGGGCTTGGTATTGGTTTTGTTGCCACAGACAATGGCAGTAATGTACTTAAGGCCATGGAACTTGGTTCGTATTTCAGGGTTCCGTGTTTGGCACACTGCATAAACATTATAGTTTAAGACTTTCTGAAAAAAGAACCCATAGTCAGCATTTTACTGGCCATCTGCCGAAGAATATGCACTCATTTCAGCCATTCTTTTAAAGCTCGGAAGCAGCTGAGGATCATCCAACGTGAATTTAGGATGCCAGTCAAGGCACTCATCCAGGAGGTGGCAACACGTTGGAACTCAACGTATTACATGCTTGATCGTCTGTACGAACAGCACAGGTCACTCAATGAATATGTCCGGTACAGAAGCAGGGATGCTAGTGTTAAAGGCATGACCCTTGAGAGGGAGCAATGGACCCTAATTAAATGCCTGACTGAGATGCTTTCTCCTTTTGAGGTCTTCACACGTGAAGTCAGCAAGGAGGACTGTACAATGGGCCAAGCTATCCCATTGTTGCAAATGCTAGAGCATGAGCTGAATAATGTGTCTGAATCATACAAAGGTGTAGAGGACAGAAGGCAAGCCCATAACTTGGTGGAGAGCTTATCCAGGCGCTTAACTGAAAATGTAAGGATACAAAATAAAATTTTGTCACAAGAACATTACATTTGTGCCACAATTCTGGATCCACATGCAAAATTAAGACTAGTGAAGACATTCCTTGCTTTTTCCGACAATGATGTTGCCCGCTACAAAAGTTTTATAGCTGAATTAAGCCATTAAGTTTGAAAACGAAGGGCTGCTAATTAAAAGCCCGCAACATCAACCCACAACAAGTACTGATACTGAAGCAGGCCATGCAGAATCAAGTGCAACTTCGTCGGCTGAGGGCAGTGCGGTTGGCTCAGAGTCACAATCACAACACTCACCATCACTATCGACTACAGAAACAATAACTGGATCATTAGGCCGAGTACAATTATTACAGGATTGGTATGTAAAGAAGGGCATTTGTAAGCACAGTGCTGATGCACAGAAAAAACAGCACAAAAGCTTACCAGCAGCAACCCTGAACATTGAGCGGATGGTCCAGGCCTATCTGGACGACCCAACAGAGGTGTACGTTGATCAAAACCCATTGCAGTATTGATGTAGGAAAAGGTCTGAATGGCCACAGCTCAGCAGGCTGGCGATAAACTATCTGGCTTGCCCTGTCGCAAGTATCTCTTCCGAACGTGTTTTCAGTGCTGCTGGTTCCATTGTAACATTGAGAAGGACCAGTCTATCTCCAAAAAACGTGGAGAGGTTAACAATGATCAAAATGAATCAGCACTTCATACCACCGAATTACACAATACATGAATCAACAGAGGAAGATGAGGACAGCGGCTCAGGTGACGGAAGTATTGTGTCAGATGATTACCTACTACTGGCTGAAAACCCAGAGGTTGAGGACGAGCTATACTTCCCTGACAATTAGGCTTGCACTTACTGTCTTCCTCCCTTTTTTACCCCTTTGTTTATGTGTCTGTCGTTCCGGTTATAAACTTGTGAATCGCAACAAATCCATTATCACCGTCTTCTACTCTTCTAATTTAATATACAAGTTTCAGGTGTCTGCTATTTGACAGTACAGTCCTCAGAATCCAGCTCCTCCGCTCGATCATACTACATCTCCTGCTCAATTCCATTTCCCTCATGAATGATGATTGGATGATGGTAACAACAAATTCAAACTTTCCTCGTCCTTTCAAAACAAGTGGACCATGAATCAGATGACTACTATAGCTATCCTCCTTTCATAGCCGAGAGAGACTGGCCATTAACTGAAAATAAGATGGAACAGGTAATGATTGATGCCATGCATTGGACGCAGAGTCGCAGACTGAATGATTTAGATTTTGTTGTGTTTATGTAATTGTGCACTGCCACTAATCAACTTTACAGAACACACTAAACTTAACTCAAGGTGAATTAAATTTTCCCCTTCTTGCAAATAGGAAATGTGTACTTCTCCTGCAGCTTGGTGATACATTGCTTTTAATTCAATACAGGAAGGGGACTCACTCAATCTGCGCAATGCGTATGACTGTGACACAACAGCACCGTCCGTGATGATGATGGCGACATAGACGGCACGTTAACTTACGATGAGAAGGAACAGGTAATGATTGATGCCATGCATTGGCCGCAGAGTCGCAGACTGAATGATGTAGATTTTGTTGTGTTTGTTGCGCATGAATTTATGTAATTGTGCACTGCCACTAATCAACTTTACAGAACACACTAAACTTAACTCAAGGTTAATTCAATTTTCCCCTTCTTGCAAATAAGGGGACTCACTCAATCTGCGCAATGCGTATGACTGTGACACAACAGCACCGTCCATGATGATGATGGCGACATAGACGGCCCGTTAATTTAAGATGAGAAGGAACAGGTAATGAATGATGACAATTAATGGCATGCATTGGACACCTGACTCTGAGCTATTGGTCTTTGTGTTTGCGTTGTTTGTTTGTTGTGCGCAAAGTGATGTCAAAGTGTACTAGTAGTAATCTATCTTTCTGTACACAATAAAGAATGACTCAAGTCAGTAATATTTATATTTCTACTCTTTTTGTGTCATAAAAATTTTACTTATACTGCAGGCCGATCTTCACAGTCAGTCAGTAAAAGTATCAGAGATGATGATGAAGTCAGGAGGATGTTTCAGGAGTGGCATAAAACGGAAAAGCCTAAAGGTAAACACGTCAACAACAACCACAGCAGACCCAAATGTCTGTGTAGAAGTTGAATAGAGTGTAGCGGTGGGATAACTGCAGTGCATTGATTTTACTAACTTAAACTGTAAAATGCTATGTTTGGAATGGATAATGTGCTTTGCGTTTGTCCAACTCTTTGAGAGAAAAAAAAAGGACTCTAAAGTGTAAACGTAGGATGTGCTAATGCTAAGCGCTGTGGGCCTGCTCTCTCATGTTACTGTTGAAGGTCAATGCTGGAAACAGACTAGAGTAGAGATGATGCATACATGCCACCTCGGAAAGTGTTCTTGTTGCACTACACCATCACTTGTGCATTTGTTTTAACTTTCTTTCTCAATATCCCCTTTGGTTTTCCATCTACAATTACAGGCCGGGCCTTGCCCTAAACTTTGTAAAACATTACAATGCATATTAATTACCTTACCAATCCATCACCTTTTTTTTTCCAGCCGGGCAGTGGCGAGGCGACACACCCAAGATTGATGGATGAGAGGATCAAGAGGAATGCTGAGATGCAAATCCAGTCCACATTTTTGACCAGGATAAGACAGTAACAGTATCCACTTTTATCTTCTTTTAAATAATTTGATTAATATCTTGTATACAATCTTTACAACAGTGTGTTCTTGGAGTTGTTATCATCATTAGGTTTGCTCTGTGTTTACGTTTCTTCCCTACCAATATTTAAAATTTCTATTTGCTATCTGTTAAAGTATTAAGGCCGGAACAACAGAACAAGAACTAGAAGTGTATGTAATCCGGGTCTCTCATCATCATGCATGCATTGCCTTTTTCTCCCTTAACATATGGATATGGTAGTCTTCAATGATTGTCGTTTGTTTGTCTATGTATGCATACTGTTTTTCTATGTCAAAGCTTTCCCAAAAACTCCCTTCCCATCCATTCAACAAACCCTAACCCTCTTCCCCCGGGCTGTGTGACTTATTGTCGAGGTGTAACTAAATTAAATGTACACCAATACTTAATCACGCACTTGTTGGGGCGGATGTGGTGAAAGCAACACTACTTCAATTTCAAGGCAGAGCGATGATCTTCTTCTGCTTGGCCACCTATGAGTAGGATATTTCAGAGGTTATTTTTTTTAACAAAGGAACATATACCTCAGCATGAATTGCCGGCATTGATTGGATTTGTTTGTTGTCATTCCTCATATACAGCACTAACTGTTAGACTGTAGGCCTAGTCAAGTGACTCGACACAACTATAGTTTGTAACTCTGTCTAGTAGGCTATCCTCCTAACCACCATTCTGTTTTTTTGTCAAATATTTGAGCATATTATTGTTGCTCGGTAAGTTCTGCACTGTACTTCATTCAACTACTCCTCTAACAGTCTCTCAAAGGCGATTGACTGTCTCCTTTTCTTTTTTTGGAAATGCTGCCACCCTGCCAGTGTCTACTACTACTACTATACTACCACCACCACCACCTCAATCATGGCATGTATGAAAAAGGAAACCATCTTCACCATGCAGCCAGTGCTGTGACACAGTTGGACATAAACATCAAGCACCGGTAAGAGACAAGTTTGGGGGAGGCAGAATTAATAATGGACATGTCAATGATTTCGTTTTCACACACCAGTACAAAGAATGCATAGACTTGAGGACAGACTGAAAGTACTAGAAGGACCAGTCAATGAGTGAGGTGTGTCGCATCTATCTGTTTGTGTCTTATATAGTCAGCCAATTATTGAAATCAAACACAGGCTATGGGCGGCCATGCACCAGCAAGGAAACAGTGTGATGTTAAACAGTTACCCCACCTACAAAACATTAACAACATTGCATGTAACATAGAAAAATATATTTAATTTACCCTAACAAAAATAAACTAAACCCACAAAAGCTGACCCACCCCCCTCCCTAACCCCAACCAATGTCCATAGTAGAAAAAAGTCTGTAACGCCCAAACGAGTTAAGAACAAGAATTAAAAAAGGTGCAGAACAGGATGACAGGGACTAAGTGGTGGGCCGGGACTCGAGGAGGACGCGCATCTCGCCCTCTAAACGGGCACACGGCGTCTAAGGGTGCGGCAGGTGCAGCCACAGTGGGGGGGCACCGGAGATGGCACGGTGGCGGCGGGCAGCTGCCAGACGGTGGCGCCGTACCGCTGGAGGGCGGTGGCTGGGGCCTGGGCCACGGGAGGAGGCTTCCACAATTGCAGCCGCAGTCTCCTCCTCCTCCTCGGCTAAGACCACCAGCCGCCGGTATTCTCGCTGGATTGCCTCCAGCTTCCAGCGCCGTGCCTTGGCGGACAACTCCCTTTGATTTAGTTTAGGAGTATCTGTGTATCAAAAAGAAAAAAACAAGACAATTGTAAAATATACTCTTAGAAAAACAGTAAGACAAGTTAATTATTTATACACATAGTGGCATGGTAGAGTAACACTATAAAGCACAGTAGTACATAACATTTTAAATCCCGCCCGTCCTTCTTCCTTCCACCCGTCTTTCACTTTTTAGTTGAACAGTGCACCAGTTGCTCTTCTCCATAAAACTTTCAAAGCGGAGTTGAAATTAGATAGATGAGGCCATTGGTTACTCAATACTCCCGCTCCTAAGGCATTTAAAGGGATTCTAGTCTTATAGTCCACACTTCAAACGTTCACAACAACTCATACTTACTACTTACGACATCGTATGGCGGGCGGACTTTGTCCGCCCGCCATCCTCACGCTAAAAAGGGTGGGGGTCCCGTGGGGACAATTAATTAGGATGATACGCCCGGCACAGTGGCTGGCGCATCCTGTTTTTTTTACATTCTGGTTGGCGGTGCTGAAAGCAATGCTAAAAATACATGTTGTGCTGCTTTTCCAAGCACAACATGACGGGCCCCGCACGGAGCCTGTCACGTTTTGCTTGGAAAGGCGGGGGGGTGCCATAGCAGAGGTAGGTACCCTCCATGGGGACACCCAAGCATACACTCCAATGTCTGCATGCCTTTCCGTGGCGGACGGCAATACCGCCACGCAAAGGCATTCCAAAATGCAGATTATATGGCTGGCGGTGTGTTCAGAGAGACACCACCTGCATATTGAACCATTTTACGCCTGGTCGACATGTGGGGGGTCTGAATAATTTCTACAGGGATGGCGGAGGTTTGCCCCTGCGGTGTCGGCAGTGAATTCCAGCCTGCCCGGTGGGGGCAATACGCCCACCATCCTAATGGGGCCCTAAATCACAACTGTACAGTATACATATACATACAGTACACCCTTGCAGTGAGTGTGCTGTCAAGTTCAACAATAGTTAAGGATTATGAATCTAACTTACCACCGCCTGCTACTGGTGCTGCCACTCCCCCTACCGCTCCATCGTCGGTATCGGCAGCAACTGCCTCATCCTCTCCCTCCGCGTCGCCTTGTTTGCTGGCCCCGGCACTGGTGGTCCGTAGTGCGCCTAGAAAACATTACACATTTATTAGGCGTCATATACACCTCCCCCCTATTGATCAGTTGCAAGGTTGAAAAATGAGTTAATACTAACATACATCACTAGTACAAATCAGGTAGTAGTAGAGTAGACACTAATAGTTATATATGATCATTGTAGCCTTTGCTTAATTAGCCCTAGCCATGCTACCATTTTACCTTTGTGGCTTTTATTTTTGCACATTTGACGTTACCTTTACCTTGCAGCTTCTTAAGACACCTTTGAGCCCACATGACCTGCCTCACACTGCTACTGTCTAGTCTACGCGCTGCGTACAAGCGGTCAACAAACATTAACAAGCCACTTTTTTAGGAAGTACTGGTGTACTACTGTTACTGTTAGTCCATATTGCTTATCCATAGATGCTACACTTTTTGGCACGGCTGAGAAATGCTTGCAAGTTGCAATATACTAACGCACACCATTTCTTTTTTCGCATTACAGACGCAAGATTCCCTTTTACGAACCAGAGCTTCTGAATGATGCAACAACTACCAATACTAGGTTCTTCTAAGGTGAGGGGTCCCTTCACTCACATCTTCATTTATAAATTTATATAAACTAAATTGCTATGGGATGGTGGTGCTGCCTTCCACCACTATTCAGTTATCATGATTTAATTCCCAACTTTATAAGTATAACAATGTATATTGTTTTAATGTTATTGATTTTCCGGTTGGTGCTGCATGTATAAGAAAACAGTGTACAGACCTTCTCAAATTGAAATAAACATTTTGAACTTACATAGACTTGGTGGTATTTGGTGTGGACTAACTTACACAAGTGAGCAAATTAAAGTAAGGGTGCGCATGTGAATTGCTTCCACGACTGAGAGGTTGGGTGTGTTATGTTCTGGGTTGTCTACTTGTTGGGTATCTTGGGGGGAGGGTTCCGAGACCTAATAGTTATGACAAGACAGTACTATAGTCAAGCAGTGGAATTGTGATGGGTGCGGAATTTCTGATTGAGGTGTGCAAGGAAGGTCCAACCTACCATCACCAACATCCTATTTTCTGGTGCAAATGTATGTGCAAGATCCCTACAACAGTAGTATGTCCTATAGGGTATCATATCAAAATAGTAATAAATCTGGTAGGGCTGTTGTTGCTGTGAATTTTCAAAGCCTCAAGATCAATAAGAGTAAAAGTAGTACAAGACGACGACCCAACGGATTGGACTCAATGGCTCGAGCTACTGGTGAATATGAGTTTTATATTACAACCTTTCACAAAGAGTGGCACTGGCCAACTGGGCAAGACTAGCTACTACAGTACAGACAGACTGATAGTATGTAGTGGTAGTAGTACTCAAAGTCATCATAGCGGAGGCAGGGATAAGATTTTTGAAACCGTACAGATCGAAGGATAATTGGTGGTAAAAAAATAGCATTTGGAAACAAACAATAGTTCGGGAAAAATATGGGGCAGTAAAAGTTATGGAATAAGAAATATTATTAAAAACAAGAAGACTTACTGGGGCCAGCAGAGGAGCCCTCAGCGGTGTCCTCCTGGTGGTGTTCTTCCTGTCCCGCCGACTGCCCAGTCCCTGTCGGTCTGCCCCTGGGTGCTGATGAACAGAAAAGATATAAGAAAGAGACAAACGAGGAGGAGCCTAGCGCTTGACCAAGATGGCCGCGTGAGCTTTGAGCTCCCGGGACCCACGCGCCCTCCGTCGATTATCCTGTCTTAAATCCTGTTTTATATGCACGGCATCTTGCAGATGACTCATTGCTGAGGCGATTGATGCTGCCCGGGCTCGGATCGACCACCGGGAACCGGAGTTGTGCATGGCGGAAGATTGAGGCCTATCTCCGAGGGATGCCAGGGGCTGGCGTTGGCAGGATGCCCGGCCTCTAATTGAACAACAGCGGCCTGGCGAGGTGTGAACTGGCGGACGGAGAACGCCGTACTTTCACTTTCACTTTCTCGCCCTTTGTTTGCCTTGGCCCGGGAGTGCCTTCAGATGCTTTATTATCGTCTGGACGCCTTGCGCCCTACTCTGCCTGGTTATTGCAGATCTGGCTCTCCTGTTCCCTCTGACTGAGAGAGGGTCGTCTCCTTGCACCGGGTTGCTCGGTGCCAGATATGTCGGGTAACGCAGAGGTGGATAGGCTGAAACCCAAGGCTACCAGGCGGGGAGCCTATACCCAATCCAATAATATGGATCGCTATGCCCAGCAGAAGGGATCGCCTGGTGGATCGGGCCAGTCGCTGGACGTACAGAAGGCTGCCTCATCCCCGACCTCGGAGCTCTCGTTGCAGGATGTCATGGGTGCGCTCGAAGGGATGCAGGCCTCGATTGGGAGACAGTTTGATGCCCTGGCGCATAAAGTGGATACTATCTTGGTGGATGTCAACCTGATCCGCGCGGATTTGGGCAAAACTAATGAGCGGGTTAAATCCCTTGATCTCAAGACCACAGGCCTCGCTGATGATGTCTCGGAACTTCAGACCGAAGTTCGTAAGCTGCGGGCCGAGAACGACCTCTCCGCCCGCCGGCTGGAGGACTTTGAGGGCCGGGCCAGGCACAACAACGTGCGCATTACTGGGGTCCCGGAATCCTCAGACGAGATCTCCGCAGATCTGCTCGTGGAGGACTTGGTGCTTAACCATCTGAAGCCTAAGGGCCTTGGGGAATTTTTTGCAGTCGAGCGGGCTCACAGAGTTCCTGGCGGGAGGCCCAGGCCGGGAGCCCCTCCGAGACCGATTGTCGCCCGGCTCTTTCACTTCCGAGATCGGGATGCTATCCTGCAAGCATCGCGGGTGACGGGCCCGGTCCCTTATCAGAACGCATCAGTGAGTTTCTATCCTGACTTCACCCAGCTGGTGCAAAAGCAAAGGCAGAGTTTCCTGGGGGTGAAGAGACGTCTTCGGGAGCGGGACCTGAAGTATGCTATGCTTTTCCCTGCCAGATTACGTGTGGTGTATGAGGACCGGACTTTCTTCTTTGAGTCGCCTGCTATGGCCGGAGACTGGTTGGACGCTTTGCCCCGACGACGAACTGGCGGGGATGCTGCCACAGACGTGGAGGGTGACCGGGCTGGGCAGGGTTGATGCCTTTGGGGCCAGTCTGACTTGCTTTGGTTCCGGACAATGACTTGAGTTGATTGCAGTAATACGGAGGGTTGCGGGAGGAAGATGGGAGCTCTTTCCTCCCTCAGGGTACTTTTTGTAGTTTTGTGTTATGGTAGGGCGACAGGCACACTGCAAGTTGGGGGGCTTTGTAAGCTGCAGCAGGGGTGCAGGGTGGGGGGTGGAGTTGGGATTTTGGGGTTGTTGTTGGGGGGTTTGTTTTTGCAAGGCGTAGTAATGGTTGTCAGGGTTGTTTACTGGTGGCACTTCGGGTGTGGGGTGGGCCTCTTTGTGTGTGGGGATGGGGGTAGGGGCTTCAATATTATTAGCTGGAATGTTAATGGCTTGGGAGATCGTATTAAGCGGGGGATAGTCTTGCAGTTCTTGAAACGGTCTTTGCCGATGTGGCCCTACTGCAGGAGACACACCTTATAGGTAATACTTGCCATGCTCTTAATAGAAAAGGTTACAAACTCATCGCCCACTCGGGATTCTCCTCAGGCTCCAGGGGTGTGGGTATCCTAGTTAGAGCTTCACTACCTTTCGAGGTGGACTCCACCATTGTTGATGATAGGGGGAGGTTTGTGGCGGTGGCGGGGAGGTGGGAGGGAAGAACGTTGGTGTTGGTTTCGGTTTATGTCCCTCCTGCCCTGCAGGCCTCCACGTTTGCAGATCTGGGCAGGGCCTTGTTGGACCTCCCGGAGGGTATGCTAGTGGTGGGGGGAGACTTTAATGCTGTCGGCTCTGGGTTGCTAGATAGGTACCCGCCCAGGGACACCGGGGGGGGCTCAGAAGTGGCTTCCAGATTTTATAGATACATTCGGTTTGGTAGACTGCTGGAGGCTCCGGCACCCCACACAGAGCCAATATACCTTCCACTCCGGGGCGCATGGTAGTCTCTCTCGGATTGATTATCTGCTCACTCTGGCTGCGCACGCCTCATTGGTATCTGAGGCTAGGCATATGGCGCGGGGCATATCTGATCATTCGCCAGTGTGGGTCCGGCTGGATGTCGGCCGCTGGGTTGCTCCTATTAACCCCTGGTACTTCCGTGATCCCAAGATGCGCAGTGCGCTGCTGAGGACAGTTGATCACTATTTTAAGGACAATCAGGGTTCCGTTGACTCGGCTGTGTCGTTGTGGGAAACATTTAAGACCGTGTTGAGGGGGGAGGCCCTCTCCTTGGTAGTGGCCGCCAAGCGGCGGAGAGATGGCGAGGTTATGTAGGTTGAGGATGAGATCGCAGCTTTAGAGGTGGCCCTGGAGGGGGAGGTTACAGCGGCCTCACTGCATGATCTGAGCTTGAAGCAAGCGGAATATAGGGACCTGGTGACGAATGCCGCCAAGACCCTCGGTAGGGAACAGCATGGTCGCTTGTACGATGTTGGCGATAAGGCCGGGAAACTCCTAGCGTGGCTGGACAAAAAAGAATGTGTTAATAGAGTGGTGCCGGAGCTGACGAGAGAGGGGGGAGAGGTGGTTGTTGATCCCGAGGGTATAGTACAGTGTTTTTCGGATTATTTCCGTATGGTTTACACCTCGGTTTCGGATAGGCGAACTGAGGATTCGCGTGACCTCCTGCGTGACATCGCTCTGCGCTGCCTTTCTGACGTAGATAGAGATGACCTCGATGGAGATATAACGGGTGGATGAGGTGGCGGGTGCTATCCGCGCGCTGCACTCGGGCAAGGCCTCAGGCCCAAATGGTTTGCCGATTGACTTGTATAAGCTGTTTCCGGATAGGGTCGCTCCTCACCTGCGCGCCATGTTTGTGGAGGCGCGGGGGAGTGGGTCCCTTCCGTTGGACCAGCGACTGGCGACGATTGTTGTGATCCATAAGGATGGTAAACCCCGGGATAAGTGTGCCTCCTATCAGCCAATATCACTCCTTAATGCTGACCCGAAAATTCTGGCTAAAATCCTGGCGGGCCGCTTGGTCAGGGTACTTGGAGACCTGATCCACCCGGATCAATCGGGTTTTATCCCACACCGTAACACTGCGTTAAACCTTAGGCGACTTCATGGAGTAATTGCCAGGGCGAGCACGCTGCGTGAACCAGCTATTGTGGCGTCTCTTTATGCCACGATGGCGTTTGATACGGTGGAATGGGCGTACCTGTGGGCGGTGCTTGCCAAGTTCGGCTTTGGCCCTGGTTTTGTGAGCTGGGTGAGGTTGCTTTATGAGGGTCCTCTTGCGAGTGTTGTGGTAAATGGGCGAGCGTCGACTCCGTTCCAGCTTGGGAGGGGCACCCGGCAGGGTTGCCCCCTGTCGCCTTTGTTGTTCGCCCTTGCCCTCGAGCCGCTGGCGGCGTGGATACGCTGGCACCCGGATATACGTGGACTTAGATGGTCGCCTGATCACGAGGACCGTATTTCGCTCTATGCCGATGACATCCTGTTATATCTCGCCTCGCCCAAGAACTCGCTTATAGTGGTTTGTGATGTTCTGACATCTTTTGGTAAGAACTCTGGTCTCATCATCAATTGGAGTAAATCATATTTGTATGTTCTGAGCGGCGACGTCCCACCTGTCCCGCGAACTTGTTCGATTCAGATCGCCCAGCAGGGCTTCGTGTACCTGGGGATTTTTATCTCCACTGACTCCACTTTGCGGTATGAGAGGAACCTGCTCCCTCCCCTGGCGCGTTTGCGGCGGGATGTTGCGGCCTGGCGGAGGATGCCGGTCTCCCTCCTCGGACGCGCCGCTTTGTTCAAAATGATGTCTCTTCCTCGGTTCCTCTACGCCTTGCAGAATACTCTTGACTGGGTACCGGCCAGTTACTTTCGGGAGGTTGAGAGCCTCCAACGATCGTTGTTGTGGGATGGGCGGCCGCGCATTGCGATTGCTAAGTTGACGCTTCCGTGGTACGACGGGGGTATTGCGCTTCCGGACATTCGACGCTATTACTGGGCCACCCAGTTGAGCGCGATTAATCATGGTTTCTATGGTCCGGCTCTAAGCCCCGGCTACGCCATGGACCGATGGTTGTTGCGCGGCGGTAATTATCACCGAGCGTTGTACTCGAGATCGCTGGACTCCTCCCTCACAGGGCCCACGGGGGTGGCGGTGCGGGTGTGGAAGTTGGCGACTGACTCGCTGGGCTGGAAGGATAGGCTCACCCTTGCTACCCCGTTGTTTGAGTCTGACAAATTAGGGAAGCTTTGGCATACCAAAGGTTTTGAGAAATGGGACTTGATCGGTGTCTCCAGGGTTGGAGATTTGCTGATCAAGGGGAGGGTGAAGTCCTTTGAAGAGCTGCAGAAGGAGTATGAGTTGGGGAAATCTGAGTTTTTCCGCTATGTTCAGGTGCGTCATGCCCTGCGGTCAGTTCTCGTAGAAGGTGAGAAGGTGCCTGAATCCTCTCCATTGGAGGACCGGATCCTCGATGGCCATATGCCGGAGAGTACGATCTCTCTTATATATAAGAAATTGATTAATGTTCGGGCTGACCTGCTATTGGGGCTGCGGGATCAATGGATTAGGGACGGACTCGAGCTGGAAGACGAGGACTGGCAGTCTGTGGTTTCCTCTCCTAAGGAGGTTGCGATCCCGTCGCGTCTGCGGCTGATGCAGCTCAAAATACTCCACAGAGTCTATGTTACGGGGCCAAGGTTGGTTCATATGGGATTTTCTGAGGAGGGCTTATGTAGGAGGGGCTGTGGTATGGTGGGTACCTTCCTGCATATCATTTGGGAATGTGGCGTCATCATGGAATTCTAGAGGAGAGTCCATGCGGTAATGGGGGAGGTGACGGGCATTGTTATGCAGCCGGAGGCGCGGTGTTGTCTCCTGAACGTTTGGGGGCCTGCTGACCACGATGAGGCACAGACCCAGTGGGTGACTCTGGGTAACATGGTGGCTAAGCGAGACATCGCGCACCTGTGGGGCTCCGTGGGACCCCCCACATTGGCTGCGTGGAAGGAAAACATGGACTGGAATATGTTCAGGGAAAAGACGGTATATTGCGCTAGAGGGCGCCCTCGGAAGTGGCATGCCATTTGGGGGCGTTGGAACCAATATAGGGGGGGCATATGCCTTGCCCCTGATCTGGATCCCCCCGAGGAGCAGCTCTCTCCTTAGCATTCTTTCCAGCTCTGAACATATGTTTTGATTGTTAATTGACTTCTTGGGCCTCTGCTTTTCCCCTTTTTCCTCTTATCACAGCGCTGTGACTGATAGACGAAGGGGGTCCGGTCTCCCCTGAGGGGCAATCACCAGGTGTATTCAGTGTACTTCGCCTTGCTTGGGTTTGGTTTGTGTTTGTGTGTATTCAAAATGGAACCTTTTTGTTTCTCCTTTCTATGCACTGCGGATGCTTCTTTGTATTGCTCCCTTGAAGCTGCCGCACCTCCGGGTTGTCGGCTGAATAGCTGTGTCCTTATTTGTGATGAATAAAGGTTTTATAAAAAAAAAAAAAAAAAAAAAAGAAAGAGACAAACATTGATGGATGGTGTCAAACAAATACAATATTTTTCAACAACGGTCAAAAAACACTTATGTAAACAACAATTGCAATAACTACATTGACCGATCTCATCTGGTCAACATGTAATATCGGGGGATTCGCAGTTCGACTACTTAAGTTACTATTTATCAACAGTAATCCAGTCTTCCATTCTGATTCCAGAAAACTAAGTTACAACTAAGCCTAAGTACAATGTACCACCCAATCTAGCCCACCTATTCCAGGCATGCCAATTGTACATTAAGTATGCATTTCCACTGTATTCCTCAACAATGCGTATGGTCAAATCATGGAGGACACATGAACATGACTACATTTTTTGTATACACCAAATTTTGGTTTGATTGATGCTGATCTGCTACTGCTAAGTAACTGCTAAGCCTACCACCACTCATTGAACAAACTAGAAAAGGTTCTAAAGACTGCCGTACTAGCAGCACGTCACGTAACTGAGTGAGGGGGCATCACGCATACCACTAACAAATTAGAAGCTCATACAAAAATAGTGTACCTAAACATCAATCCGCCCCTCTCTATTAGTGACGGGACAAAGTAAGGAGTGGACTAGAGTCACTGTAGCATTACGTAACTAAATTTCTCTAAAATAAACTCGTAAAGAATCACGCTAAGCAAGCGCAAACGCAAAGCTGCAAACAAGTAAGATTAGTAGTAGCGCAGAAGAGCACCATAATCACAGAAGACTTTTAAACGTCATTAACCTGGAATGTATTGCAAGCAGCAACATTCTAGCTGGTTGGAAGGAAAAAAAATATTCGCAATATATAACACAGAGCAGAAGAACAGACACAAAGTTGTAATAATTAAATATGTACTCACCAAGCCCCGGGAACTCCACTCCTAGCTGGTCCAGCAGGTCCTGCTCACGGTCCAGGATGTCGGACCACCAGTGCGTCAGCTGTGCCTGGGTGCGCCGGACCCCAGGGATGCGCGACACTGCCCGGCGCACCTTCCCCCACCGCTGCCGACGCTCCCGGAGGCCGTACCCGGACCCAGGCCTGCCACCTGCTGCCAGGGTTGAGGGGAGGTGGCGCTGCACAAAGAAAATTAGTGCCGCCAACTCCACCTCCCCAAATAAGGCCCGTGCCTGCACCCCTTGTGGGCGCCGGCTCTGGCTGCGCCGGCGAACAGCCCTACCCTTGGACATGGTTCTGGGGACGGGGCGGGAAAGAAAAGGTAAAATAAATAAAGGAGTAAAGGAAATAAATAGCAGGCAATAGAAAGAGAAAGAGTAGCTAAAAAACAAAAAAAAAGTAGTCAAAAACCAAAAATATAGAAGCAGGAAAATAGTTAGAGAAATAATAAGTAATAAAGATCAAAAAAAAGTGGCTATAAACAAAGGATTGAAAAGATTTTGGGAGGATTGAAAATCAGGCCCCAGAACCATGCAATAGAGTGAAAAACAAGATGGCCGCGCCCATTGCGACCACGTGCACAAGTTTGCGCGATATTTTCTCCCCGAGTAAGCAAAAAGCAACGCGATCAAGTAAAAGCGGTCGCGAACAGGAAATATCGACCGCGAACGGGCGCGAACATACATTGCGCGACCCGGAACAGGAAGTAAGCATCGCGAGAGGGCGGGACAAGTGAAAACAAGATGGCCGCGCCCGTAAGCAACCGCATGGGTAAGTTGGCGACCCGCGATCACGCAAAAAATACCAGGAACAGGCGGGAAAAAAACTTCCGCGTCTTCGCGATATTTCCGGCGTGTTTGCGGAGATTTTCAGCATTTTCGCGATAATTTGCTAAAGTTAATTTCGCAAATTCCGCCCACCCCTAATGTCAGGTGCCACAGAGGAAGGAACACTCCTTGGGACAATGTCTCCCAATCCAAAGGAACACACACTACCAATTAATATTTTCACAGACATTGTGATGGCACACAGATACCATGGTCCATCATACTAAAACATTTCTCCGAACCCTAACACATTACCAGAACCCCAACTTCATGGGCCTCATCACCAACATCAAATACCTGAAATGCAATAGTGTTGAAACTAAATGAAAAGGCTTTATTCAGCACACAAATAAAAATTAGAAGAATACACTATTTACAAAGGCCAATGGCCAGTCCATAGTTCGAGTCCAAGGGTGGATGTATGTGACTGTGTCCACCCCTACCTTGCCTGCACAAAGTCACCTCAAGGTTTGTCGACCGGGGGAGGCATCATCAGTGGGAGTACCAGGCACCGCAGGGACAGGAGTGGGTTGGGTAGGTGTGGTGGATGCAGTGCTGGATGTATCACAGGGGGTGGGGCAGCACCAAAGGTGGTGGTGAGCAGCTCGCTGCACACTGCTGCCAGGGCGTCCAGAGAAACCCCTGCACCGGAAGAAACACCAGGGCCAACGGAGGGGGGGTGTCCGAGGGATGGGGTGCAGCTCTCTTGGGGAAGGGAGTGGACATGGGGGTGACTCAACTCCCCTGCCCGGGGACTTCGTCGACCGCTTGCGTGGTGGTGTCACAGTGGGGCTGAGGGACAGACTAGCCATGTAGGTCTCTTTGGGTGACAGTCTGGCAGGGGAGCTAAGGGGAGTGGATTTGGAGGAAGTGGGTCGTGAGGACTGCGGACTCTGACTGTGGCTGTGTGTCTGCCGTTTGCCCCCAGACCCTGTGGGTGTGACTACATCCCCCTGAGTGTGCGTGCCAGGAGGTGTGCGCTGTGCCTTACTTGGGGGGGTGTTGGATGTGTCTGTTGGGGTACGTGCCTGTGACTGTCTTTGTGTGCGTTGGTCAGGCATGGGAGAGGGCAGTGTGGATGGGTCCGGGGTAGGGAGGGACGGAGCACCGCAGGAGAGAAACTGCTTCCGTCAGTGAAGAGTCCATGGACCGCAAAATCCTGCTTTGGCCAGACATCATTGATGACATGCCCTCTACGAACGACACCAACTATGTGAGCAGTTTAGTGTGTTCATGGAGGACATGCAACACCGATGCCTGACCAACCTGCAACTGTCGCAGTGTGTCCACAGACTCTTCACTGAGGGCAGCAGGAGTGACAGGGGAAAGGGGGTGCGATGCCTGGTCCGAAGGAGACACGGTGGGACCCTGCACGGACAGAAGGGATGGGAGCAACTGGGAGGGCGGAGATGGCAATGGAGGAGGCGGGTTCAGATGGTGGGATGCTGCCAGTTGTTGTTGCATCCTCCGCCTCCTCAAGGATGTCTGCCTCTGACCCGTCGGTGTCATAGATGCTCTCATCTCCAGACAGGTCCTCCGACTGACTCCCCTCGCCCTCCGTGCCACTGGCTCCTTCTGCCTCCACAGCACTGGTGGCACTGTCGCTGGGTCCCTCCTCAAGGTCCATGCAGGTGTCTCCCTCACTTGCGGATGATGATGCTGTGGGCAAACAAAATGCATCAGTCACCTGTATACATCTGACACATGAGCACAAGGAGAATTGGTCACAGTGCATATCAGGCAATGCATCATGAGTCTTTTATCACAAACAGAGAGTGAGAGAATAAACAACGTGGTTGCGTTCTCCCAGAATAACTTTTTTTCACAAAAAGCAACCACTATTGAATTGGCGAAATACCAGATTCAGAGTAGTGTAAGAATGTTGTTCAACTATCTACTTTACAGGTGGAATATCATAGATATTGAAGTAAAAGCCTCACTCACATAATAGTGACATGCTTCATCATAGGCAGTTACTCCGCACCCAGAGAAGGTGGTACTCTCTGGGCGGACTCAACCAAAGATATACTGGGAGTTCTTAGATAAATGAACCACTGGTTAAGCAGGGAACCAGATCAAATTAAAAATACCTATGAGTGTACCCTGTTTTGAATCCTTTATTCCTGGGCACTCATGATATAGATAAAAACTTATTGTCGGGGTTTTTTTGAACTCGGTTTGTTCAATTGTACCCTCAACCGTGTGCCAACATGTTTCGGCCCGTCTTGTAGCCCTATCGGGTCTGGGGGCCTTCGTCAGGGCAATATCTTTCTTTTCCTTATACTATAAGGTCCCTGCGGTTTAGCTGTACATGTGCTTACATGCAACCCATTCGTACGTGAGGCCTAATGCACTCACCTGTCCGTATGTACCATCCGACTTCAGTAGAATTTTTCTATTGGACATGGAACAAAAAATTAACATGTATTTCTTCGACGACACAACAACATAATCTGTCTACAGCCCGTCTTGTGCTCGTAGTCTTAGATTTTTAGTTGTAGTGATGGTGTACCACCTGACTATGTGCTCTCTATTTTAGGGCTTAGTGTAATACATTAATCATTTCAGTTTACTCACCGCCACGTCACATCCACATCTATTCACAACACAACGTGATCATCATACTACTTGTGTTTGACTATGAGTGAAAAGGATTGTGGCTAGGTTGTTTCTCTTAGTCACCAATCCTATAGGTCTCTATTTTAGCACCCATTCTCTTGTTGTGTTATTTCTTCGTTTTTTTAAAATATACCACCATGCGTTGGGATCGCGTGTATCCCTTTCATCCAGTATTTTAGAACCTACAGGCGCTCACCTACTGCCCTATGCCTACTGGCATCATGCAGATCTCGTGTGTTCAGGTGCTGTCCTGTAGTCGAACACTGCGTAAAAGGTAAATAAAGGCAATTGTTATCACGTTCTAAGCCGATCTATTGATATAAACCTAGTTCTCTACAAGGTTATTGTTCACGGACCCTTATTATCGTGTTTATTTCTTTGTTTGCGTTCAATATAAAAAAAGATGTTCATTCTTATTTCGCTTCCATGCACTCGTTTCTGCTTGAGCCTTCATATCGTGTATTATAGGGTGAACTCACCCCCTCTTATATGTGATATGTTTGTAGGCCCTTTTTATTTTTACTTCAGCTAGTCTTTTTTAATTAATTCATTAAAGCAAAACGGAACCGTTGAGAGACTCTACGAGCGTCCCTGACTTCATGCCAGATAGTTCGGGACAACAAGCGTCTAAATTAAAAAGGGTTCCCTCGCTGTTACTTACTTCATCAAGGACACCGCACCGCCGTTGCACCTAGTCAACCACACCGTCTGCCGTCGGGGATGTGAGTACGGTGGTGTCAGCTTTTAAAAGAAGGTGCACGAACCTAATTGGAGGGCTGTTCTACCCCACTTCCAATTCTCTATCATTGCGTAACGTAGTCGCAGCTGTTCGGACGTGTATGCGGCTGAACTACAAGAATTATGGGAAATGTAGTTCTTTTATGTCCGATACGCAGTGTTCGATCCCCCTCAAAGCGGGGGATTTGTTTTTTACAATTTTGAAGGTGTATTTTGTTAGTCCCTCGTGTGGCCGTTTTGAGGAAAATCACTTAATTGGTGTAAAGCTACCGTTTCGCCGTTTTGGGGGAACTAGCAAGTCTCGCCTAATGACCCGTGATAGGGGGTAGGATGTAGGCAACCCCCCTTAAACTTTTGTATATCTATTAACGGCGGGTAATTCTAATCAGTAGATTAATCTAATTTTTAGCTTGACTGCACGTTTGTTGTCAAATGCCCGACCTCAATGGTGTTGTTCCCTTGTGTTCTTAAATTCTATATGTCGAGGTCTAATATTACACCCCAGTCTTCTGTTGTTATATATGCCGGAGGCTTTGTTTCCTTTGCAGTACCTTGCCTCCTGTCTTTTACTCCTGAACCCTTTGTTTTAATCGTATTTACATAGTGGAGGTGCAGCTCTTTTTTAGTTTTTCGTACACATAGTTGCAGCATAATTAATTTATTCGCCATGTTTAAGGGGAATATATGCTTTGTGGCAGAATTAAGTCATAGAACCCCACGGAATTTCCTCGTTAGTGCCTGATGTTGTATTTAACAGGCGATAGATCCACCTTTGTTTGCCATGTTTAAGAGATATATATGCTTTGTGGCAGAGCTACGTCATAGAACCCCACGGAATTTCCTCGTTAAGGCCTGATGTTGTACTTGACAGGCGATAGATACACCTTTGCTCTAGTTTCAGCAATTGTTTTTCGTTGCAGCTGTCTGGTAGTCTCTCAATTACGGTCCAAGTAAAGTCATCTTCACTGTGTCTCTGCGTTTGAAAGTGTCTCATCATTTTCGTGATTGTTTTTCCGCATCTAAATGTACTGCGGTGCTCATTGATCCTGATCTTGGCTTTACGTGTGGTCATCCCAATGTATATTTTATTGCAGATGCACGTCATTAGGTAGACCACATTGTGGCTGTTGCAATTGCTGAAGGATCTTTGTTCCCATGGTGTTTTAAGACCAACGTCGATTGTTTTGCTCGGTGTTGTTAGTTTGCATACACTACATGATCCGCACGGGTAGTGTCCAATTACCTCTGGTAGATTCCAGAGTGTGCTCTGTTGGCCTGTTCTGCCTTGTTTCTTTTTTGGTCGAGTATGCACAACAGAGTCTTTGATTGATTTTCCTCTCTTAAATGCAAGCAATGGTTTCTCTAGTTTTAGTCCCCCAGAATTCAGTGTTCTCCAATGTCGTAGAACTATGTTCTTTACATTGTTGGAATCTGTTCCGTAGGTGGTCACGCATACTAGTTTTTTATCATCCGGTTTCTTTTTTGGTTCCAATAGCCCTTCTCTGTTGCAGTTTTTTGCCCTTTTATATGCTTGTTTAATCAGTTTTGTGGGATAGCACTTTGTCTTCAATTTCTGTGTTAATTTTTTGGCGTGAATTTCATAATTTGCTTTTTCAGTACAATTTCTCCTTAATCGTAGGAATTGCCCTACTGGCAAGTTGTCTCGCAACGCTTTGGGGTGGAAACTGTCATATCTGAGGAGGTTGTTAGCGTCTGTGGGTTTATAGAACACTTCAGTTTTTAGTGTTCCCTCCGCTGGCCAGATTTTTAAATCCAAAAACGTGATGGAATCTTTTGTTAGAGTCATCGTAAACTTCAGAAATTCATCCCTGTTATTTAGCCATATCAGAAATTCTTTTGCTTTGTCGGCATCTCCTTTCCAGACTATGAAAATATCATCTATGAATCTTCTCCATACTCCCAAGTTGGATTGGTACGGGTTGGTGTCACTATAGATGAAGCGTGTTTCGAAGTCATGCACATACAGACACGCTACACTGGGGGCGCAGGTCATCCCCATTGAAGTGCCATGGGTTTGTAGGAAGTACTCCCCTTCAAATTCAAAGTAATTCCTTGTTAGGGCCAATCGTACACATTGAACCACAAACTTTATCGGTGTTATTGATGACCAGTTTTCCAGACCCAGCAGATTTTCGATCACCGTAAGTGAGGCCTCTTGTGGAATACTGGTATACAATGCTTCCACGTCTAATGTCATTAGGTAGTCGGTGGTAGGATTGAAGCTCAGAGTTTGAAGTTTCAATAAGATGTCTTGTGTGTCTTTAAGGTATGAGGGCATTCTCTGTACCATTGGTCGTAAGAAATGGTCGGCAAATCTTGACAGTGGTTCGAGTGCCGAACCAATGCCTGACACAATCGGTCTGCCTGGCGGTGGATGTATGTTTTTGTGTACTTTCGGGAGGATGTAAAAATATGGAGTTTTTGGGTCAAGTTCTTGTAGAAAGTTTTCTTCCGCATTGGTAATCCATCCCTCTTGTACTGGATGGTCTCGGAATCAGATATGACAGTTTCCACCCCAAAGCGTTGCGAGACAACTTGCCAGTAGGGCAATTCCTACGATTAAGGAGAAATTGTACTGAAAAAGCAAATTATGAAATTCACGCCAAAAAATTAACACAGAAATTGAAGACAAAGTGCTATCCCACAAAACTGATTAAACAAGCATATAAAAGGGCAAAAAACTGCAACAGAGAAGGGCTATTGGAGCCAAAAAAGAAACCGGATGATAAAAAACTAGTATGCGTGACCACCTACGGAACAGATTCCAACAATGTAAAGAACATAGTTCTACGACATTGGAGAACACTGAATTCTGGGGGACTAAAACTAGAGAAACCATTGTTTGCATTTAAGAGAGGAAAATCAATCAAAGACTCTGTTGTGCATACTCGACCAAAAAAGAAACAAGGCAGAACAGGCCAACAGAGCACACTCTGGAATCTACCAGAGGTAATTGGACACTACCCGTGCGGATCATGTAGTGTATGCAAACTAACAACACCGAGCAAAACAATCGACGTTGGTCTTAAAACACCATGGGAACAAAGATCCTTCAGCAATTGCAACAGCCACAATGTGGTCTACCTAATGACGTGCATCTGCAATAAAATATACATTGGGATGACCACACGTAAAGCCAAGATCAGGATCAATGAGCACCGCAGTACATTTAGATGCGGAAAAACAATCACGAAAATGATGAGACACTTTCAAACGCAGAGACACAGTGAAGATGACTTTACTTGGACCGTAATTGAGAGACTACCAGACAGCTGCAACGAAAAACAATTGCTGAAACTAGAGCAAAGGTGGATCTATCGCCTGTCAAGTACAACATCAGGCCTTAACGAGGAAATTCAGTGGGGTTCTATGACGTAGCTCTGCCACAAAGCATATATATCTCTTAAACATGGCAAACAAAGGTGGATCTATCGCCTGTTAAATACAACATCAGGCACTAACGAGGAAATTCCGTGGGGTTCTATGACTTAATTCTGCCACAAAGCATATATTCCCCTTAAACATGGCGAATAAATTAATTATGCTGCAACTATGTGTACGAAAAACTAAAAAAGAGCTGCACCTCCACTATGTAAATACGATTAAAACAAAGGGTTCAGGAGTAAAAGACAGGAGGCAAGGTACTGCAAAGGAAACAAAGCCTCCGGCATATATAACAACAGAAGACTGGGGTGTAATATTAGACCTCGACATATAGAATTTAAGAACACAAGGGAACAACACCATTGAGGTCGGGCATTTGACAACAAACGTGCAGTCAAGCTAAAAATTAGATTAATCTACTGATTAGAATTACCCGCCGTTAATAGATATACAAAAGTTTAAGGGGGGTTGCCTACATCCTACCCCCTATCACGGGTCATTAGGCGAGACTTGCTAGTTCCCCCAAAACGGCGAAACGGTAGCTTTACACCAATTAAGTGATTTTCCTCAAAACAGCCACACGAGGGACTAACAAAATACACCTTCAAAATTGTAAAAAACAAATCCCCCGCTTTGAGGGGGATCGAACACTGCGTATCGGACATAAAAGAACTACATTTCCCATAATTCTTGTAGTTCAGCCGCATACACGTCCGAACAGCTGCGACTACGTTACGCAACGATAGAGAATTGGAAGTGGGGTAGAACAGCCCTCCAATTAGGTTCGTGCACCTTCTTTTAAAAGCTGACACCACCGTACTCACATCCCCGACGGCAGACGGTGTGGTTGACTAGGTGCAACGGCGGTGCGGTGTCCTTGATGAAGTAAGTAACAGCGAGGGAACCCTTTTTAATTTAGACGCTTGTTGTCCCGAACTATCTGGCATGAAGTCAGGGACGCTCGTAGAGTCTCTCAACGGTTCCGTTTTGCTTTAATTAATTAATTAAAAAAGACTAGCTGAAGTAAAAATAAAAAGGGCCTACAAACATATCACATATAAGAGGGGGTGAGTTCACCCTATAATACACGATATGAAGGCTCAAGCAGAAACGAGTGCATGGAAGCGAAATAAGAATGAACATCTTTTTTTATATCGAACGCAAACAAAGAAATAAACACGATAATAAGGGTCCGTGAACAATAACCTTGTAGAGAACTAGGTTTATATCAATAGATCGGCTTAGAACGTGATAACAATTGCCTTTATTTACCTTTTACGCAGTGTTTGACTACAGGACAGCACCTGAACACACGAGATCTGCATGATGCCAGTAGGCATAGGGCAGTAGGTGAGCGCCTGTAGGTTCTAAAATACTGGATGAAAGGGATACACGCGATCCCAACGCATGGTGGTATATTTTAAAAAAACGAAGAAATAACACAACAAGAGAATGGGTGCTAAAATAGAGACCTAAAGGATCGGTGACTAAGAGAAACAACCTAGCCACAATCCTTTTCACTCATAGTCAAACACAAGTAGTATGATGATCACGTTGTGTGGTGAATAGATGTGGATGTGACGTGGCGGTGAGTAAACTGAAATGATTAATGTATTACACTAAGCCCTAAAATATAGAGCACATAGTCAGGTGGTACACCATCACTACAACTAAAAATCTAAGACTACGAGCACAAGACGGGCTGTAGACAGATTATGTTGTTGTGTCGTCGAAGAAATACATGTTAATTTTTTGTTCCATGTCCAATAGAAAAATTCTACTGAAGTCGGATGGTACATACGGACAGGTGAGTGCATTAGGCCTCACGTATGAATGGGTTGCATGTAAGCACATGTACAGCTAAACCGCAGGGACCTTATAGTATAAGGAAAAGAAAGATATTGCCCTGACGAAGGCCCCCAGACCCGATAGGGCTACAAGACGGGCCGAAACATGTTGGCACACGGTTGAGGGTACAATTGAACAAACCGAGTTCAAAAAAACCCCGACAATAAGTTTTTATCTATATCATGAGTGCCCAGGAATAAAGGATTCAAAACAGGGTACACTCATAGGTATTTTTAATTTGATCTGGTTCCCTGCTTAACCAGTGGTTCATTTATCTAAGAACTCCCAGTATATCTTTGGTTGAGTCCGCCCAGAGAGTACCACCTTCTCTGGGTGTGGAGTAACTGCCTATGATGAAGCATGTCACTATTATGTGAGTGAGGCTTTTACTTCAATATCTATGATATTCCACCTGTAAAGTAGATAGTTGAACAACATTCTTACACTACTCTGAATCTGGTATTTCGCCAATTCAATAGTGGTTGCTTTTTGTGAAAAAAAAAAAAAAAAATGCCTCATGAGTAACAGCTAGATTACTCCGCACATATGTAAGCCCTGTACTACCCAGTTGGTAGACCCACCATGCCACTTGTACACCAGGAAAATAAATACACAAAAGGCCACAACTTGAATGAGAAATACTCTGAGAAGCTAGTGTCTGTGAACCAGTGAGCACAGCAATACAATGAAGTCATGACACCTCTTGTTTACCTTGAAATAAACAGTAGAGGTGCACTCAAGGTAAACTAACACACCTCAATACTCAAGGTGTCACCGCACTCAGCGCCCTGTAAGTCCTTTGGAACCCAAAACGGACTAATGTTGGTACCTTGGGACTCACAATACTTTACCCAATCTACATGTTTTTAATGTGCCAATTGTCCATTTCGTGAAAATAACACTCATGTGCCTGCATGCAATATGTCACACAAGGCAGTGCACACAAAAGTACATTGACACTGTCATTGAAGAAGCTGGCACCTTTTCTGAGAAGCCACTGTTAGAAATAAATGATGTTGCTGAAAGTACATATCCATGGGCCCACGGAGGTCTGGATGTCTTGACACTCGTTAGTTTGTATCACCGACAACTAAGGAGTCTCACAAAATCAAGACCACTGTGGGAACATGTATATGGAGAATCTGCAACACCATTTAATTAGAACAGTGGCTTCTTTGAAAAGGTGCCAGCGTGGTCCATGAAAGTGGAAATGTCGTTTGGTGTGCGCTTCCTTGGTAGACTATTTTCATGCAGGCACATCATTGTCCTTAACACAAATCATCAAATTTCCACATTTAAAACATGAACAACTGTTGACAAGTGCTGTGAGTGCCAAGGTACAATTCATGAAAAGTAACAACTTGAATCATGTCAGTTGTCACCAGGCCATCCGTCACCTGATTACACAGTTGGCTACACATATGACCTACTGCCTGTCATCTGGAGTGTCACACATGTCCACACCCAGGACAATGCATAAGCTAATGGGCCTGCAATTGGGTGGTAAAAAAGACCAGCTGTACTTTGGGGACAACCTCACGGCAAGCCAGAATGTACACACAGATGTGAGCACACAAAGTCAAAACTGTGTTGCATCAGAACCACACACATGCAAAAAATGTATGAGCAGGATTCTTGTTGGTAAAAAAATGACACAGGCTGCAAAGCACGTACATTAAGCACTGCCCAGCATCACAGGGGCACTGCACAGTGTATTTTAGTCCAGGCTATTCTCACACACAAGTCAGACCTGGCAATGAAAAATCAGGGTTGCACATGTATGCCTCTCCCGCCCCCCCCCAATCCCTGAGTCAATGTGATTGATACAGATCAAGAAGTGACACCTCTTATTCAGGGTTACAACAACTGTGCCTGAAAAATTGCTTCATTTACACCACATCACCTCATGGGGCTGGCAACACATATTTGTGACAAACAACCATCAACAGATTATTGTGAATAGCCACACAGGCACTGCCCAGTGTGAGTATGCACAAGCAAAATGGTGTATCCCTGTCAGTGGACACATGTAGCACACATTATCAAAATACAAACTAGTCCAGGGAACAATGCCACAGAGGCAGATCGATGCAGAACACACAGAGAATGTGCACAGTGTTGGATGACACACATGATTAGGAGGCCAGGGTGTCTCAGGGGACTGTAGTGGGCACACTGCTCCATGGTCCTGGTATGAGCTAACTGTACCATGTTCAACCGTCATGGCACTATGCATATCTCACACTCATGCACATCATGTCTGAGGCCACAACATTGGTCATGCATGCTGCAAGGGTGTCCAGTTGAAAGCTCACACTCCTATGTTGCGAATCAGCATCAGTGACAACAACTATGGACCCCCAACATAGTGAACAGGTCATGCCACAGGCAAGGTACCAAAACAAGTCACAGACCACCCTCCCACATGATGCAGAAAGCAATGTGCACTTAGATGTACTGGCACCCTAGATGACCATGTGCAAATGTGATTACACACACACCAGGGTATACATGTCAAGGAGAGGAAGGGATGAAAAAGAGCCCCAGGTGACATTTGGGAACAGAAAATGCACTGCACATATGAACTCCGTGAGTGTATTGATGCAAAATAGCACCTCCTAAAGCTGGCAACACATAACACGACAAAAAGCCATGTACATACCCCCTCCTTGCTGCAGTCTCTCATGTAACTGCCTATCGAGCTCTGGGAAGACCACCACCAGGACACGTTTCATCTGGGTGGTGAGGTGTCGGCGGCTGCCGTGGGGGCGAGGAGGCGAGAGCTTGAGCTGGACCCGGGTGATCCGCCGGGGCCAGCACTGGATGTCCTGCCACCTCTTGCGGACCTGGGCCAGCTGGCGATCATTCCCCCCTGCAGTCCACACGGCCCTGACGACGCTGGTCCAGATCTCCCCCTTCTCGTAGGCAGTTACCTGTCAGGATGACAAAGTGACACAACATCAATACACCTGCTCCATGTCCCCGAGACAACCATTAGAACATCTTTGAAATGTTGAACAGGGCATAGGATGCTGACATGAATAGCCTCATTCACAACATGAAATTTGCCTGTGTGCAAGCACAAATGCAATACATGGCATTGAAATTTTACCGGTGGCATGAGGGGTGCAACACACTCAATGAACAAGCCACACACTGTGCAGCACATGCAACAGCAGGCTGATGGCCAGCACGTGCCATGCAGTCACATGTCCCACTCCACTGACACACCCTCAGCAGACTAAACAGACACACCCAGCCACAGATCACTGGCCTGTCATTGACAACAGCGGATACAACCCTCACTCTGCACATGTGCCATTTGCCAGTGGGGAGTCACTGGTTTGGTGCTAGCTCTGCAAGTCAGACACGAAGCACGGCTCACTTGTCACATCAGATGGGTAGATCTGTAGCCTCAAACATGCAGCTGTGGTGCAACACTTCACATAGACACTCAGCCACATGACAAGGAACATTCACACACATCAATGTCCATGAGGTCATACACATCATTTGGACACTCTCACCACAGGTCCACTCAACTCATACACATCTGTGGGTACAGTCACCTGTCACACCGGGGGGAACACTGAATCACCTCAGGACAACAGGAACAAAATCCCCCAAGGATTTACCAGGCTGAATGTGTCATGCACTATGCAGTGAAAGTCACTGTAAGCACTATGCAAGTGAGGAGTGCACAGAGGAAATACATGATGCTCTGCATGAGAGCCATAAGCATGACCCCCCCGGGACACACTCTAAACAACATTGCATGTCAGTCTCACCTGGACACAATATTGACAGTCACACAACAGGTGCATAGGCAAAGGTAGTGGACTCAGTACTCACTTGCTCCCCTGGTCTCCCATACTGGCTGGTGTTCTTTGGGAGGATGGCGTCCAGCAAGGCCTCATTCTCCTCCTGAGTGAATGGCTGGTCCCTCTCCACAGCACGAGGCATGTTCCAGGGAAGCAGAGACAGCAGCAATTTTGTCGACAGGAAAGTTGTGCAGGCAAGTGCCCTCTCATGGGTTCTGACTGCCTTATATCTGTCTTGCTGAGGGGCATTCATTTTGAGGAGTACATAGTGATTGGTCAGAATCATTCGCATCTTACGTTTGCTCCAATCCCTTTAAACATACACCAGTGACAGCATTTGCATCGTTCAAATTTTGAGCATCATTTCAAGTCAACAACCACTTTGCAACATTGTATTTTGTGGCCAACTGACTTTTCCAGGACACCTGATGGAAAAATTTGAACTGAAAACTCAGTATCCATGACAACCTGCATGCATTTAGGGCCTAATACTTGTCCCTTATGTGTCCCCTATGTAATTTTTAAATCCACACACAGGTACGGTGCGTTTCACACGTACCCCTACGGCACCAGTTGCACAGTGCGTTTGACACGTACGTGTATGCACTGGTATTACACGTACGTGCCCAATTAGTGGATACACGTACTTGTACATGTACGTGTACTACCTTAGTACACGTATCTGTACAAGTACGTGTACGCACTAGTTGGACACGTACTTGTACACGTACCACGTACTTGTACACGTACGTGTACTCTCTTAGTACACGTACGTGTACAAGTACGTGTATGCACTAGTTGGACACGTACTTGTACATGTACTCCCTTAGTACACGTACCTGTACAAGTACGTGTACGCACTAGTTGGATACGTACTTGAACATGTACGTGTACTCCCTTAGTACACGTACGTGTACAAGTACGTGCATGCACAAGTTGGACACGTACTTGTACATGTACGTGTACTAAGGGAGTACACGTACGTGTACAAGTACGTGTATGCACTAGTTGGACACATACTTGTACACGTATGTGTACTCCCTTAGAACACGTACGTGTACAAGTACGTGTACGCACTAGTTGGACACATACTTGTACACGTACGTGTACTAAGGGATAACACGTACATGTACAGAGTATGTGTACGCACTAGTTGTACGCGTACATGTACTACCAGTGTGTACACGTACGGGTACGCATTTCACACGCTTACAATGGTAATACAGGCGTACACATGCCAGGAATGGAGGGATACGAGTCGCACATGGATGTCCATCAAGTACTTGTCATTGCATACTTTCATGTGCAGGCCCTGGGTGTGTTAGCCAGTGATGTTGCACAGGCCCTCTCATCTAGTTGCACAATTGATGTGTTCTGACCTGTGGACACATGTCAGGTCACTTGCCACATGTGTGTCTGTAGTCCAACTGTGTCATGCACAGCAGCAATGGGTGGCACAGTCATCAACACCCGCACCTGTCTCCTGATGCCAGGGACAGGGACACTTTATCAACTGACCTGTCACGATCAGCGTGCCCCTTTGGGACTATGTCAGGTGTGTGTCATGTGTTCCCATGAGCTTGATGTCAGTGTCCCGTCAACGGCATCTGCTGTTGGTGCATCCAATAGGGGTCTGTGTGGAGATGGGCATGTAACACATCTATGCACACCATGCCACATGTGGATTCCCAAGGCTGTAGGGTCTGTGTGCATGGGACATCATATATTTTCTGTCATACATGTGTTTGTTGTCTCAATGGCTGTGTCTTTGTGTTGTCACGTGTACCCCTTCATCGCACTGTGTTTGATATGTACATTTGACATTCCATGTGACCTATGCGTGTGCCTTGCAGTCAGCTGTCTGGATGAGATGACATCGTTCAAAAGCAGCTATGTGGTTGTGTGTCACTCCGGTGATATCTGTGGCTCTTCACTCAGACTGGCCCCCAAATCATTTCAGGGCATGTCATGTAGACTTGACAATCAACAGGTGTATCAGGCTTTTTGTAGGAGTGCCAGCAAGCTGGCATCTGTGTCCTGGATGTATTGCACACACCCGACTCCATAGTTACCTGATGTGTATTAGCAGTGTAGCATGTGCTATGTTCATTGACATTGATGTTTGCCGACTCTCAATCTTCGTTCTTCAAAACTATGTTTTGCAGGGCACCACCTGTCCCAAGACTAATGCCAGACTTGGGTGCCATGAGGGAACGTGCCTGCATCCGCCGTTACAGATTCACTCAACAGTTGATTGAGGACCTGACAAACAAGCTGGCACCACACCTCCAACCGCAACACAGGTATCGTACTGTGCTGACCCCCATGATGAAGGTGATGTCAGCCTTACATTTTTTTGCCACTGGTATGTTTCAATTGACCATAGCTGATGTGGGTGGGATGTCCCAGACTATGTTCAGCCGTGTCCTGCGTGATGTTTTAGCAGCCATGTTGGAGCACCTTGATGAATTCATCACATTTCCGACTCCAGAGGGGTTGAGGGATGTCAAGGGGGATTTCTATGCCCTGGGAGGGATGCCCCGTGTCATTGGGTCCATTGATGGGACACATGTGGCTTTTGAACCACCACAGGCACAGGAACAAGCCTATCGCAACCGCAAACATTACCACTCGATAAATGCCCTTGTGGTGTGTCTTGCTAACATGCTGATTTCCCATGTCTGTGCACATTTTCCAGGATCAGCACACGATGCCTACATCATGAGGCATAGCAGGGTGCCACAAATGATGCTGCGGCTGCACAACGAACGAGCATGTCTTGTTGGTGGGTATAGTCTTTTTGTCCTATGTGTTGCGGTATCTTTGTCTCCTACGGCATCTCCTGACCCACTTATTTACATGATGTTTCCATGTAGGGGACTCTGGCTATCCCAACATGCCATGGCTGATGACACCTCTCCGCAACCCCAGAACAGCTGCAGATCACCGGTACAACGATGCACACAGGCAGACCAGGCGAGTGAGTGAGAGGACGTTTGGACTCCTGAAGAGCCGATTCTGGTGCCTGTACAAGACAGGCGGGTCCCTCCCTTATGCCCTGGAGAAGGTCTGCAAAATCTTCCTCGTGTGCTGCATGCTGCACAACATGGCAGTTGAGAAGGCAGTGCCACGCATCCTGGATCCAGATGAGCAGGAACATCCAACCGTGAAGGATCAAGGGCTTTGTCACGAGGCGAGTGATGAGAAGGAGGAGGGGGATGATATCCGGAGTCAGCTCATACGCAACTTCTTCTCATAATGGTGAGTCACTGGCTATGAGTGTGCAAGCTTGTAGCATTGATTGTCATGTGTTGCAATGTGTGTGTCCAGCTGACTGAATGCAAAGTGACTTGAATGTGTGTTCTGATGTGTCACTCGAGTGATGATGTCAGGCAACGCAGTTTTCCGGAGAGACTTGATTGGCAATTTACATGTGTCCAACGTTGTTCATGTTTTGTACACTTCCATGTGTGCATTGAGAATTGTTTTAGGTGAGTTCTCGTGTGTCTGTCATTCCCAGGTATTTGGCACCTGTTGTCTGGTCGTGACATCGTTGTACTCCTGCTATTCTTCGTGAGGATTGCAACGTGTGCTGAATCAGCGTTCCATGCACGGACATGTGGAAATGTCACTTTGGGTAAGTATTGCAGCAAGGCTTTTTGGTGGTGGTAGAGGTTGGGAATGTGTGGTGACTGCTTCTGTGCATGTTGTGGTACCATGCATACATGTCTTCTCACCATGGAGCATATAACATGTAGCATCACTACCATGACATGATAGTCAGCCTTCTTGACAGTCATCTGTAGTGGAATATTGCGTCTGATGAAGGCATCAATGTGTGTGAACCTTGGCTCTGAAACATTGCAGATGCTACTGGGGGACATAGTGGGGGACATCACAACAACATGCTCTATGGGGAATTGCAGCCTCTCCGTGTGCAACAGAATGTGTTTTACTCATCCCCTTACCTTGTGTGCCAGTTCATTGGGATTGACATCATCCGTGTTGTGAAGGGGGGGTCCAGCGTATGTCCCACATGTTCTGTCAACTGACCTGTGAGTCTGTTAATATGGATGCATATCCCTTTGTGTGTGTATGTGGAATAAAGGTGTTCAGCACAATCTAAAATGCCTCATCTCGGTCCCTGCAGATCTCTTACCAGTTTGCATGCGTCATCTATGGCATAATTGACAAAGATTGAGCATACGAGTGTATGTGTACTTTGGCAACATGCATGCAGTGCTTCATGGCTAATGATCTCTATTGTGCATGAAGTACCTGGTTGTGTATGTATTTGTGCAGGTTGCTCCCCACAACAGGACGTGAACGCATTTTGTTGCCTGATACAGTGGCTGTAATTTATGGCGATTGATCCTACACTTTCTGGGAGTGACCCTAGAGTGAGCTGACACTCCTTCCTTGACATACACCTGTTGCACTGTGCCTTGCAGACCTCCTTGTCTTTGTGTGTTGATTTTTGCATAAGTTCTAACCCCTTCTGCCTGCTGCTGCCTCACCTGCGGCCCCGCCACTCCGAGTGCCCAGATTCTGCAACCCCCATGCCTCAAAAATGCTCAGCCCTTCCCCCTCCACCCATTTGAAATGCAGCCAGCAGCTTTTCTGTGCCGCTGTAGCCCCAGCGCCGTGCCAAAGGCAGGACCGTCTGCAACATGCACAGTGCACGACCCTCTAGTCTTTGCATGACCCACGTCACACAACAGGCTCATGCTGCAGCCACTCTCCAAGCAATGTCCTCGTGAAAATCATCCTCCTGCCATCAGGCAACCCCTAAGCACACACACGACACCTTTGCATGCTGAGTGTGCTACTCCAACTGCCTACACAGCGCTGCCCAGCCTACCAGACCCTGTCAGAACAACCAGGAAATGTGCCTCCTACTCCACACCCGCTCCATCCACCAGCACGCCATTGGACTCTGTTACCTCCTCAACACTACAGCCCCACATATCACCTTCATGACAGTAACCTGGACAAAAGCATCCTCAGCACATGACGTCTTCATTTCCATCTCAGACGGATCCAAGATCACCCGCAGGGACGCCAACACCAATCCAGGGGGCTGAATTGCTATTTATTCACAAGTACACCCTCAGAGTCACAAGTCCGGGTTTGCAGCAACTCCCTGGCAACCCTCTGAGTAACACTCATCTACAGATCTGCAGGACTACATACACAATTCCGCTACGCAATCAACACGTACATCTGCACACAAGCCCTCACCTCCACAGGCTACATGTGGCTGGGGGCCAATAACTTCTTGCTGGAGGGGAAACACACCACCATCCATCATTGGTCCATCAACATTTGAATCCACGTCTCCAACAAGCAACACAGTGCCACACACCCCACTACCGATCCCCCAAAGATGCTTGATGTAAGTCGCCACAGACAAGCTGTGTGGGACACTCAAAACAACACCACCGCCACACCCTGCAAACTCACACACTGGATCAGCAACTGATCCAACAATCTTGCCACATTGTCAGACTTTCCTGTGAAGCACAACAACAGTTAAGGCACCTGGGACAAGGCAGACCTACTGGACTCCTACAGACCTAGCCAAACTATTGTGCACCCTTTGCAACACAAAGAGACATAATTTTCCTTACAGCCCTGGAAAACACCACACACAGCCATCACCATATCATCAGCAAGGACAAGTGGAGATACTTCAGATAGTGCAGAGACACCCAAACAAACGACATCAAGGAGCTCATCAGCATTGTGAGTGAACTGACAGCAGATCTCCATCCAAGACACCCCACCCTTGCAAGGCAGATCACATCCCTTGCAACTTTGTACCACTGCAAGCTCATGTCCATACACAACAGCCTTGGCACACAGAGGCAGACAGCACTATTATCCGCTGGACAAACCCCCCTCAGGTCATGGACTCCCGTCAGCAGCAAGTACACAACCGGGATCATGTGCACCATCCACTCTGGCTCTCCATCAGGCCCCTTCCCACACAACATCTCAACCGCATCATTCGCCATCCTTGAAGCCCACGTCCAGTGCGTCCTGAATGTCTCCTTTGAGTTAGCCACATTCCATGAGTGCTGGAGGTATGCAGAGACCCAGGCCCTTCTTAAACAACGGATGGCAGTACCGCAGGATCTCCTGGTACATCACCCAACTTCCCTACCCAGCAAATGTCACCAGGAAGACACTCAACAAGCAACTGACCAATTTCCTACATGCAACCAGCTCCAGCCAACCGGCACCAGACCGTTTTCCACAGTAATCACACCACTGCAACTGTCATCATTGCCACCACCAATGACTACTTTGCCCTGCTCAACAAAGGTGAGGCCACCACCCTTGACCTGTCAATGACATTCTACACCATGTGCTACCACACTGTCAGCTCACACATCTCCAACACTGGTATCCAGAGGCGGGCCAAGGATTAAATCAGAAAGTAGCTCACCAGCAAGGCCCAGGGAGTCTGCCTCCACCCTGCAACATGTAGTACACTGGGGTAATCTGGCCCATGCCACAGGGCTCTTCTCTCAGTGTGACGATCTTCAATGTCTCCATGAACCCCTCTCCACCATCACATGCGCACACAACCTCATCATCATCTGGTATGCCAATGACACCCAGCTGCTCCTCAAGCTCACCAAAGAGCCAGACATTGCCAGATCCAAACTTCAAGAAGGCATGAGATCCGTTGATGAATGGCTGAACATCAGCCATCTGAGGCTGGACTTGGACAGGACAGAGGTCATCATCTGAGGATTGTCCCCTTATGCTGGGTCAACTCCTTGCGTCCCACTGGTCTGTGCACCGCACCAGCACCCAGTGGCCACACAGGCAAGCTGATGTTCAACATGGACCCATCACTCACAATTAACATGCAACTCACCAACATCTGTACCTCATGCTGCAACACCCTCCACATGCTGCTAATGACCCCCAGATAGATCCACTCCAAGGCAAGACAGACCGTCCCCCTGGTCCAGGACACCAGCCGGCTCAAATACAGCACCGGCCTCTACGGAGGACAACAGCAAACATGCAGTAGAACTTATCCACATCCAGGGTGCATCCGCACACCTCATCTGCAACATCCCCCGCCCCAGCCACATCACCGTCCACCTGAGAGAGGTACAATGGCTCACTGTGGGCTGCAGGATCACCTTCAGACTCCTCAACCACACTCAGGAGGCAGTCCACAACCCCAGACCCAAACCGACCTTGGACATTTGTCATCCAACACCCCGTTGGCCCAACTCCATGCAGCCCACCTTGCCCTGGCCACCATTCTTCACATCCACATAAAATCTGCATGCAGGAGATAGTTCTGTCACCTCGCAAAACAGACCTGGTACTCCCTCCCCGGGCACATCAACATGACCCATGACCTCTACACCTTCATGTAACTCTTCCAAATTGGTCTGTCAGAGAAATATAGCAAGCCCCCCCTCATCAGCTTGAGGCCATCACGGGTGAGTGTTGGGCTCCATGTCTGTATTTTGTGATACATTGTGAGCCATGTGTGTCCTTGACCGGACTCAGATCCAAGTGTAAGGATGGCTAGAGTTAGTTCCACACTCAGGCATACTTTGACATATCCCCACACGTATGTTGTGGACTCATGCTAAATGACTGCAACATGAAATTTCAATTATAATTTTTTTAATATGTAGCTCTGGAGTGTGATTTGTGCACAGAAAAAGGGGAAATGCAGGGACCATAGAATCCAAAGTTCACTGGGGGATATGGGATCCTTGGCATTTGAAGTCATCAGAGTCCAGCCCACAGTGTTTGGCATCATTGATCAGACTGTGACCAGCAAGTCCATGTGGCAGATGATGTCAGTCAATGAGGTGATGCTGTTGCACATGAAGGCCAGGTGCCAGGCCAGGTGAACTGGGAGATGTGGATGGCCCGCTGCCTCTCACGGTCTTTTCCGGGAACCACCCACCTTCCTCGCGGGACCCTCAGATGCAGGTCTTGACGATGCTTGGGACGCTCCGTCGGACAAATCCTCCTCCTCCTCCCTCCCTGTGGCTGGTGCTGGTCTGCGCCTGGTGGCACAGGGAGGGTTGCCCATGTTGTTGGCGATCCGATGGAGTGAATGGCTTATGTTCCTTTGCACCGCCAAGAGATCAGCCAGTGTTGCCTCCATCCGTCCTTGGTGTTGTTGTTGACTGGCGTGTTGCTCGGCCTGCTGGTTACTCTGTGAGGGTCACCACTACCTGGCTGATCTCCCTGGTGTCACGCAAGTATGCCTCCATGATGTTGCGGATGTGTGACATACCGGTCCCTTCAGCTGGCTGGTCAGGTTCTCGCCTCCGCCTGCCTCCACTCTCACCACCCCTGCCCACACGAGCCTGGCCTGCCGTTGTGGGCACATCGGGTCGACGGGACCCCTGAGGGATGGCAGTGGCGGTGTTGTCTGCCTCCTCCTGGGTGCCCGCCGCACCTTGTCCCTCCTGGACAGACTGGCTCTGTTCACTGCGGGCAGGGCTCCTGGGTGTCTCCTGTGATGTGGCAGGAATGTGGGTGGTGGTTGACACAGATGTTCCTGAACCAGGTTCTGCACGGGCTTGGACACCAGAGGGTCCAGGTCGGTTGTGGTCATCCGCGGAGTGTTGAGAGGCATCGCTGCTGGTGAGATCCGGTTCCTCCCGAGCCTGTGACTGTGATTCTTCACCCCCATTGTTGGGGTGATGTTTATCACGTTGCCCTGTGTGTGAGAAACAGACAATGTTAATGCTGTTTCATGCAACATGCATGTTTCATACACACTCAAGTTGGCACTGTTCCTCCAGGTAGTTGTATGTGCATAGCATTCTCCTCAATGTTAAAAAAAATCAAAAAAATAAAATAAAATAAAAATCCGACTGGCCGCACTCTGCTAGTCCTATCAGCGTGTTGCCCCAAAGAATTGTGGTCCATGAAGTAGCGTCGGCGGGTACGCCTATGCCAAAAGTTTAAAATGAAAGTGAGTGTCGCGTTAGCCATCCCTGGACACGTGTTTCGAGGTAGTTGCCTCTCGTCAGCAGGGAGTAGGTGTTTGTGTGGGGTTGCTGCGTAGGCTGCCAAAAAATATTCTCAGGTAAAGTCCCACTCAAGGCGCGCAGGTGCGTAGCCATGGGCTCGTCAGCCCCACCGGCTCAAGGGAGCCTGAATACAAACAAAGATCCGATTGGCCGCACTCTGCTAGTCCTATCAGCGTGTTGCCCCAAAGAATTGTGGTCCATGAAGTAGCGTCGGCGGGTACGCCTATGCCAAAAGTTTAAAATGAAAGTGAGTGTCGCATTAGCCATCCCTGGACACGTGTTTCGAGGTAGTTGCCTCTCGTCAGCAGGGAGTAGGTGTGTGTGTGGGGTTGCTGCGTAGGCTGCCAAAAAATATTCTCAGGTAAAGTACCACACAAGGCGCGCAGGTGCGTAGCCATGGGCTCGTCAGCCCCACCGGCTCAAGGGAGCCTGAATATAAACAAAAATCCGATTGGCCGCACTCTGCTAGTCCTATCAGCGTGTTGCCCCAAAGAATTGTGGTCCATGAAGTAGCATCGGCGGATACGCCTATGCCAAAAGTTTAAAATAAAAGTGAGTGTCGCGTTAGCCATCCCTGGACACGTGTTTCGAGGTAGTTGCCTCTTGTCAGCAGGGAGTAGGTGTGTGTGTGGGGTTGCTGCGTAGGCTGCCAAAAAATATTCTCAGGTAAAGTACCACTCAAGGTGCGCAGGTGGGTAGGCATGGGCTCGTCAGCCCCACCGGCTCAAGGGAGCCTGAATATAAACAAAAATCCGATTGGCCGCACTCTGCTAGTCCTATCAGCGTGTTGCCCCAAAGAATTGTGGTCCATGAAGTAGCGTCGGCGGGTACGCCTATGCCAAAAGTTTAAAATGAAAGTGAGTGTCGTGTTAGCCATCCCTGGACACGTGTTTCGAGGTAGTTGCCTCTCGTCAGCAGGGAGTAGGTGTGTGTGTGGGGTTGCTGCGTAGGCTGCCAAAAAATATTCTCAGGTAAAGTACCACTCAAGGCGCGCAGGTGCGTAGCCATGGGCTCGTCAGCCCCACCGGCTCAAGGGAGCCTGAATATAAACAAAAATCCGATTGGCCGCACTCTGCTAGTCCTATTAGCGTGTTGCCCCAAAGAATTGTGGTCCATGAAGTAGCGTCGGCGGGTACGCCTATGCCAAAAGTTTAAAATGAAAGTGAAGTGACCCTGTGTGTGAGAGACAGACAATGTTAATGCTGTTTCATGCAACATGCATGTTTCATACACACTCAAGTTGGCACTGTTCCTCCAGGTAGTTGTATGTGCCTAGCATTCTCCTCAATGTTCACTTGTGGATGGGTATGTTGTGGGGGACAGATTGATATGTTCTCCTGAGTCTTTGACATGTCCATTTGTGGCTTGGGTGCTTCTTTGGCTATGTATTGGTCTTGTTGTGTTACATGTCCATTGTGGCAGTGGGTACATCCATTGCCTGTCCTGGTGGTGTGTGCTTGTGTAAGGGGTGTGTGTGACAGGGCCTGCTGGTGGGTGTAGTGTGATTTGGCAGTGGGTCTCCCAGGTGATGTATATGTCCCCCCATGGAGCATGCTGCCATGACAGTGAGTGTGAGTTCCTGTCCTAGATATCTGACCTTGTTGTGTTGGTGTTTGTGTTTGCACTGGTCACAGGAGGGCCTTGTGCTGCCTACACCAGGGCCAAGTGTGAGCTATCTTGTCAGTACTTTCCCAATCCCTGGGCATTGCGCATGGTGCATGGGTATGTAGCTGGGCCATATGGGATGAGGGCAATTGTGTCTGATTTGGAATTCAAACATGCGTTTTGGGGCACCCACCCTCCCAGCATACCGGACATCCATTCTTGGGCTGGTGCTTCGTGTAGCATGGGACATAGCATGGCCTTGCTTTCTCAATGGGGCATACACATGTTATTGGCATTTGCATTGTTTGTGACTGTGGTTCTGGCTGGTGAGGGCTTGGGGGTAGTTGCGTGCATTTTGTGTAGTTGTGGATGCCATTACCCCCATGTTACATAAGTTGTTTGTGTACTCACCAGGCTCTGGAAGTCCTTGGAGTCCATGTACTCCCACCGGCGGAAGCATGGCCATCACCTTCTCCTCCCAGGAATGGTAATGTACTGGTCTGCGGGGAGCACCACCTCCAGTGATGTTCGTCTGGGCGTGCTCTTCATTCATTTTTCTCTTGACCGCCCTCCGCAGATCGTACCACCTGGCTTGGCATTCAGTCCTGGTCCTTCTGATGTGTGCAACAGCATACACCCTATCGACGATCCTCTGCCACAGGCTTGATTTTTCAGCTATGCTGGTCTGTCTGACCAATGTTCCAAACAGCTGTGGCTCGACTCTGATGACTTCATTGACAAGGATCTCCAGCTCCTCCCTTGTGAACTTTGAATTCTTGTCGGTGGGCATGGTGTGGGGTGAGGGTGTGGATGGTTGTGGGTGTGTGGGTCTGAATGTGACGTTGTGTGTCTGAATGTGGAGAGGGGGTATGTGTGAAGAAGGGTGTGTGAAGGTGTATATGTTAAGGTTGATGGGTGCAGTTGTTTGTGTGTGCTCTGTAGCTGCAGTGAGTCTGTTGCAAAGGCTCATGGTTTGTGTGTGTGGGCCCTTTTTATTGGTCCATTTGTGGGTGGGGCTCAGTTTGAATTTTTGGTGGGTGTTTTATGTGGGGTGGTTGTGAGTTTGGCCCTCTGGTTGCCTGTTTGCCTGTTTGGATGTGTCCAGGTCAGTCCTTTCCATTTTTTGTGCAGTGTAGACGTGTTTTGTTGTGTTGTACGAGTCGAATAGGCCCTCCTTGTGCAGTTTTACAGTGTCCGTGGTTCAGTACGGTACAGGGGTACGAGTCGTACAGCCACACACACCCATGCATAATTGATGTATGGTGCGTACACTCCATTGCTTATGTACGGTGGGGGTGCGTACCCCGCCATATAGTATGTACGGTGCGTACACGCAACATCACGTCTGTACGGTGCGTACCCATAACATCCGCCGTACATACGGGATGTTGGGGGTACGCACCGTACATTCGCAATGGGGGTACAGTGCGTACATACGCGCTGGGGGTAAGCACCGTACATATGCGCTGGGGGTACACAACGTACATTCGCGCTGGGGGTACGCACCGTACATATGAATGGGGGTGATGAATACAGGCCCCAGCTAGGCCCGCAGGACACAAGGGTTCGCTCTCCTGTAATGGAATCTATAAGGAAGTTGGCACGGAAACTGCAAAGTACAAAGACAGAGTTTATTAACCCTTAAGGGTGGTCCTACAATCCATACAATGCCCTTCAGTATTGCATAGAGTAGCACAAAGAACTTGCGTACACGATCCCCTTTTATACACAACAGAGGGGCTCATAAGTGGGAGGATACAACATGAGGCGAAGAATGTTACCTTTTATGGACATTTTCGATACAAGATCAATATGTGGGCGGAGATGACATACTCCTTGAGCCCGCGAAAACATGGTCAAGCAAGGACTAGCTGATAACAGATGTGGTCAAGTCTGGGCATGCGCCAGATGGACAAAGGAACTATTTATAGACTGTTACTAGGCAGATTACAAGAGCAACTGACACAAAGATAGGACTCTCCTCGTGTTGAGCACGTGGAGACATGACAATACAAAATGGAGTCCAAACTTCAGTCAACATAACGAAAGAGACATGTGTAAGGCGGGAGAATTCATGTCTTTAGTAAATGCTTAATCACATCGTAGTTTCAATTTACAACAGACGACCCTTTCAGCATTTTCTGAAGACATCCGGTTTGTTAGGATAATCATCGTATATGTCAATTATCATCATCTCTTCTACTTCCTTAGCTAAACTTTTCTGATAAGTGACATTGGCGATAGCTTTCTTATCGGGGATACAGAATGATACACATAAGGAACAGAGCAAGGGACCACATTGGACACAGATGCAGCAAGAAAACCGAACTGCTATAATTATACAGAGACCAGTTAAAACCTTCCAACCCCAAGCAGTGATCAATGCCCAAAACCATCCAGAAAAGGACCAAGTGCCGTTTTCTGTATGGATTTCAGCTGCATCTTTATGCAACCTGTTGATTGCGTTATAGACTGACGGTGTGTGCTCAGGAATAAACACACAGCAACTACTTCCGATAATTTTACAAGCTCCACCTCGATCAGCTAACATAACATCTAACACCATACGATTCTGCAATGCAACAATTCTGGTAATCTGTAATTCTTCCGTAAGATTCCCAAGAGCAGCAGCGGTTTGGTTTGTCACAGCCTCTACCACTCTTGTTAATCTTCGAACTTTCCTACTATTTAGGGCAGCTCCAACGAAGAAAAACAATCCTAAATTAAAATCAATATACTGCTGCAGACTGGTGTCAGTATGGTCCACATCATCAATTGATAGAGTACGTTTATACCTATTTACAGTCACATTATTTAACAACTTCAAATCCTTATGATAGGATGCAGGTGCCAAAAATACAGGAGGCAACAAAAATGCTACATAACATACTCCGGACCAACCGGCTGGCAAACGGTAATAACCTTTATTTCCGCATACGAAGTATGTATTATGGGATGCTAAGAAGGTACTGTTATTCAACCCATCAATGTTTAATATGGTAATACAATCGCTAACACCAACAGGAATATAACCCACACTTTGGACACACAGGTTCGCTTGAGCTTGTGCCACTTGAATCACAAATTTGTCTTTTCCCACAGTGTCTCTGGTGTTCGTGAAAACATATGGAATCGATTCATTGTCTGGTCGATACTCTTCCCATTCCCGAATTGTCCCATTCGCTTGCGGATATCCGTCTTTATCCTGATGACATTCTTTATTGAGTCTGAAGAGTAATCGTCCCACTGTGGGTTTCCGAGTGGCAAAAAGCAAAGTGTACCATGCTCTACAAGAGCCATTATGAGAGAAAGGAAGAGGTATGAATGGCGTTCCTCCTTTCTTCTGATGAGCTGGCATCATACCACATATCCAACAGTTCGTAGCATTTGTGGCAACGTGGGTATGATGCAACATCTGGATGAAAGTGTTATTCAAATAAGACTGACGATGCTTCAATTCTTGATACGGAAGGGTATAGAAGTAGTGCTCCTCAGGCACTGGAGTGGTCAACACAAGTAACTCTCGAACAGGAGTCACATCCTCCACAAACCATGTGGTTATCCCAACAGTAGCTACTGTGAGCATAAAACCTGTTGCACAAAGGATCTTCTTTTTCTCCATGTCAGAATAGAGAATCAATATCTTCCTGAAACTAAAAGGTTTGTCAGAACTCTTCCCCTTGGGCAGCGGTCGATTTCTTCACCAACGGGCCAAGACGGGTGTCGCTACACTAATGCAGGGCTGATCCCCCCCCCTTGCCTCATTGGCTCTCCGTTTCACTAACCCAAGGGCCGTTCTGACAACATGTCCCGATACTGAAGGATTCACTTTCTTGGCCTCAGATGATATCGCTTTCCTCCAGGAGCCGCGTGGTCCGGAAAGAGCTCCTCAGCGTCGTTCGATTCCACAGCACGGCCTTTCTCTGTGGTCAGAATCTCTCGTTGATCGGTCAATACAGCAGGCTCCACCAATCCGGGTGGTACTTTGTGGCAGTGCAGGGAATGGATCCAATTCTTTCTGTTGGAAACTCGCACAGCCGTCCTCGTTGCCAGCAAGACTTGCTCAGGACCAACCCATCTCGGCTCCAGGCTGTTCGTCCTGTCAAAGATTTTCACCATGACATAGTCTCCAGGCCGGAGACTATGTCCTTCGCCGGTGGACCGATCAGGGAGCGCCTCCCGGACCTGTTGATGAATAGAAACCAAGTTATCCGTTAACTGTGCCAGATAATCATTCATCATTACACAAGGTACATCATACACAGTCTTAGGTTTTGGTGGACCCCAAATATTCATTGGACGTCCAAAGACAATCTCGTACGGTGTAAGACCGATTCGAGAATGCGGTACCGACCTAATTGACAACAACGCCAGCGGTAAAGCATCTGGCCAAGTCAAAGACGTCGAAGCTTGAATTTTAGCGATCTTGAGCTTCAGTGTACCATTATACTTCTCGACTAGTCCTGCAGATTGAGGGTGGAATACTGCGTGGAACTTCTGGGTGATGCCTAGACCCTTCAAAACATACTTTATAACATCCGCTATAAAGTGGGGTCCGTTATCACTCCACAGAAGTCTACAAACGCCATATCGAGGGAAGAACTCCTTCAACAGCATCTTGGCGGTAGTTATTGCAGTATTGTCCTTCGTAGGGTATGCCTCAACCCATTTGCTAAAGGCACACGCCACTACTAGAACATACTTCAAATTGTTACAACGCTCAAGCTGGATGTAATCCATCTGCAAAACCTCAAAGGGTGCAGTAGGTGTTACAAACCCTCCTGCTGGGGTTCGAGTGCCCTTTCCTGGGTTGTACCTCAGGCAGATCATACAGGTCTGCACCACCCTCTTTGCCGTGCTAGCAATCTCTGGATGCTCCCAGACTTGGGTAAGCAATTTTACAATTGCGGAAGCTCCAACATGTGCTAGCCCATGTGCCATCTGAACCATAGGTTGTACAAAAGCCGTGGGTAATTTCCATCTATCCATCTGCTTATTTCTCCAGCAGCCCTCATCATCCAATTCTCCCTCACTGGACCATTGCTCCCGTTCTTTGTCAGAAGCGGTCCTCTGTATTTCTCGCACTTCTTCCTTCGCATCATGCCATCTTTCTACTTGCGACTTCACTACATACATGGCAGTAGCACCGGGCTGCATCGCAGTCTCCCGTGCCACCCGGTCTGCTAACGCATTCCCTTCTCCAACTTTATCGACTACTTTCCTGTGGTCGCTACATTTAACGATGGCAATTTTCTTCGGATATGACAATGCAGTTAAAAGATTATGAACTAACTCCCCATGCATTATTTGTACTCCATGTGACGTTAAGAACCCTCTTTCCTTCCAGAGCAGGCCGAAATCGTGCGCTACTCCGAAGGCATAGCGGCTATCTGTATAAACATTCACACACAATCCTGTACTGAGCTCACATGCTCGTGTTAATGCTATCAGTTCCGCTGCTTGAGCTGATTTCTGTGGTATGCGTGCTGTCTCCACTATTGTTTGCAATGTGGTAATCGCATACGCTGCTGAAGTCGTACCATCTGGTAGCTTCAGGCATGACCCGTCCACCCACAGTTCTCCATCTACATCTGAAAAGGGCGTATCCTGGAGATCAATACGACCCTTTGTTTGTTCCTCGGTCACAAGGATACAATCATGTGCTTTCCGTGCCTCAGACCGAGTCTCGGGGTATGGCAACAATGTGGCAGGATTTAACGTCACGCACCTCTTTAACGTAATATGAGGAGCCAAAAGCGTCAGCTCATATCCCGTTAAACGGGCACTGGTCAAATGCTGAGTCTTTGTCTGATTAAGCAAGGCGTCAACAGCGTGGGGGACTGTTAGACCTGGCACCTTGGCGTGAGTTTCCCTTCCACTTTTTGATGGTGTGCCTCGATTGTTTTGCTGGTGTTGTCCGCTCAGGGCACTGCGCCACGGCTAATCCGTGCCGCAGTGCAAGTGCTCCCTAGGTAAAGTGTACCTGTACTTGATATCCCCGATTGGTTAATTGGATTCACTGTCAGTCCCCAGTAAAGTGCACCAGGGGTGCCAGGGCTCGTGAATGCCAATGCCGCTGGTGGGCTTGCAGCGCTGGTTGCGCCACCCACAGAAGCGGCCTTGTAAAATGTGTCTAGGGTCTGCCACCGCAGACCCTGTGCGCGGTCCGGGACCGTCGCGCTGACTGCGCAAGTGCCCCCACTTGCCAGTCCCTAAACCTTCCCTTACCTACATATTAGCCACCCCTCTGGTAGGCCCGAGGGCAGGGTGCATTGTAGGCATAAGGTAGGACATGCCCTGATGTGTGTGGCATGTCTTAGTAGTGAATTACAGCCTTGTCGTTTTTCACTATTGAAGGCTACCTGCTCTCCATAGGCCAGAATGGGCTGCCGGGGTCACGCCAACGCTGTGACCCCAGTGGACTCAGAGAGCATGGTAGAGTGTCAAGTTTGGTATGCCTGAACTCAGAATAATAAAATACTTCTTGTAGTCAAGTTTATTTTAGTATCCTGGGTTTGTAAATACTACTTTTAGAAAGTTAGTATTTACTGACCTGACCATCTCAGTCCGCCTCTGCTGTGTGTATGTGTTCTGCCTGGCAACAGTAAGGAGCAGGGTGGGGGGATCCCCAGAGACAGGTTGGCTGCCAGGTGGTGGGTAGAGAGGTGACACCTGGATGGGTGGGAGGAGTACACCTTGACTCGTGAATAGACCTGTGCTCTGCCACCACAAAGCCGGCGCCACCCCCTGTGGGGCGGCTGATGTCTCTGCCCTGCTGCTGAAAGGAAAGAGCAGAGTCACCATAACAAAGTGCTCCAGAACTGGACTGAGCCAGGCCTAGGCCCCCTGGCGCTAAAGAACAAAAGAATTGGTGTATAAAAGTAGGAGCCTGGCTCCTAAGAAATCAGAATCCTGTTTACCACAAAGAACCTCTGCCCGACTAGAAGGAGAAGAAGACGCCGGAGGAGCTGGCCTGCTGCTTGCCTTGCTGAGAGAGGAGAGGAAGAGACTTACTGAAAAGACTTTGCTACTTTGTGCTTGAACATTCTCCAAGGGCTTGATCTGAGCTTGCCCCCTGAACTGAACCCCAGGAACAGTGGGTTCTCTGTGCTTTTGCTCGTCCTCCAATTCAAGCCGTGTGTGCATCCCGCTGGAAAAGAGACTGCGCCCCTCATCGCCCCTCCTAGGGCCGTGACACCCAGAAGCTCGCCTGCCTCAAACCCGTGAGAGCCCCGCTCCGTCCCGAGCCGCTCTCTGTCCCCGGGCCAGGCCGCCTGCATCCCTGTCACCGCCTGCTACTGGAGCGCGCTGAACGCGCTATCACCCCTCCTGCCGGAAGCCGTCCGACGACTGTGATCTACGCCGGGTCATCCAGCTGCACTGACTGTGCCCTGTGACCCCACTTCGCTATCCCCGGACATCTCAGGCCGCGCCGCCCCCGCTGTGGAGACCCTCCTGCGCCGCCGTGCCAAAGGGTCGCTGGCCGCGCCTGCCTACGTGCCCACACCTGCTGATTGAGGACCCAAGAACACTTCCCAAGCTGAGAGTCGCACCGACCTGTGCCGACTCTCCACATCACGGACGAAGTTCCAGTATCGGGCTCGGGGCCCGCAACGCCTTATTTCCCCGTTCGCAGGAGTCGATCTCTGTGAGTACTGGAACTACAAGTAAAGAGACTACAAAGTATCCATTTGAAACTACGAACCCAGAACATTTGCCTGCTGCATAACCTGGTGGCCTAGCGAAAACGTTATTGGTCTTGTGATAAGTCTGTTGAGATATATATACCTTATTTTTACATAAAGAATCGTATTTTTATATATATCCAAGTCTGGTGTCCGTATTCTGGGGGGATTGATGTATTTACTGTGTGTACGATTGTAAGTGCTTAACCAACAACGCCTGAGGAATCGCCTTGGCTGCTCACGCCACGCACCTAGAGGGTGAGCAAGGGTCATTCGCGAGGGGTTATCCTGCGCCCTGACGTGGAGGAGAGGGTTCCTGCTTGACACAAGGGCAACCTTGCGCCAACCAGAGATCCCCGACTCTAACATTGTTGGCAGCGGTTGGGATTTCGGATTTGCACTTGTAATTTGCATACAGTGAATTGTTAATCACCAGATAGTGAGAGCAGACCAAATAACGCAGCCACAGGTTTGTAATTGTTGAACTTTGTTGAGACATCTGCCATTACTGCAACCATGCCTGGCTCACACTCCGCTGGGAGAGCACTCTCTGTGATTTCTGGAATCGATGAGGTGGATTGGGAGAGACTGGAAGGCTACTCGATGGAGCAATTGAAAGGCTACAGTGTAAAATTCCGAGTCCCCCATGCTGGATTCAAGAGGAGAACCCAGTACGCCAAGGCGCTGAGAGCCTGGAAGGAGTCACGAGACCCACGGAATGCGGGGGACATCGTTCCACCCGACAACCTTGAGGAGCCCAGCAGAGTCCGGTCGCCAGAGGAGCTGGCAGACAGGGCAGCAGACAGGGCGCATGCAATGGAGATGGCAAAGTTGGCAGGACAGATGGAAATGGAAAAGCAGAAGTTGGCCCTGGAGGCACAACAACGCCAAATGGATCATGATATCAGATTGAAGGAGTTGGAGCTGAAGGCGAAAAGTTTGGACACCACTCCTTCTGGTGGCAGCACTCCCCCAGCGCAGGTAGAGTCCAAGGTGTACATCCCCAAAGATGTAGTAAAGGAGTATTTCAGAAAGGATGACATAGGGCAGTGGTTTAGGGCCTACGAGGTGGCCATGTCCTCACACCGGGTCCCTGAGAAAGACTGGGGAGCGGGGTTGTGGGGAAGGTTCCTTGCGGAAGGGCGTGACACACTGTTAGATTTACCCTTAGATCTCCAAACCTCATACCCCCATATGAAGGAAGCTTTAATGACCAGGTATGGGTTAACTCCGGAGCTATATCGACAGAGGTTCAGGGAGACCAAGAAGATCCCTGAGAGTACGTATGTGGAATATGTGACCTTTTTCTGCAGAGCGCTGGATGGTTGGGTGAAGGGTAGCAAAGTGAATGATTATCAAGGGCTGCTTGATTTAATTGCATGGGAGCACTTGTCCAGTCAATGTTTTCCTGAGCTACGCCAGCACCTGATAGATAGCAAGCTGTCCAACCCGAGGAAGCTTGCTGAGGAGGCGGACCGCTGGCTCAGCACCAGGGTCCACAAGGGTCAAGTGGGAGACTCCGCCAAAGGTGGGCAGGGTCCCCAGCAGAAGAGTGGGGGGGACAAGGGTAAGCAGAAGGGGTTCCAAAAAGGCCCCCAAAGTAATTCCCAAGGGAACCAGCAGAAGGGTTCTCAGCCTCCCCCAACCCCGCAGCAGAACGGGGCCCCGACAGGTAGACCTGTTCCAAAGGGGCCCTTCAATTGTTATAAGTGTGGTGATCCGGGTCACATTGCCTCTGATCCTAAGTGTCGCCTGTTTGGTAAGACCGCACCCACTGGTGCTCCACCCCGGCAAGTAGCTAGTGTCAACTTTGGGGAGGAGGTAGCAGTCCAGGAGGGTGGGGGTCCCGGGCAGATGACCCTAGTCTCGCTAGGAGACAGTGAGATGGTCCCTGTAACCTACCTGCCCTCTAACACTAAGAAATATGGGCAAGTGGTGACCATCAATGGAAAGAAGGTTGAGGCTCTTAGAGATACAGGAGCCAGCGTGACCTCGGTGAGGCAACAGCTGGTGTCTCAAGAGCAGATTGTACCCAATGCCTACTGTAGGGTTGTCAATGCTGACAACGTAGAGAGTCGTTGTCCAATGGCTCAAGTTCCCTTTGAGTGGGGGGAGGTCTCTGGTACTCTACAAGTCGCTGTGAGAACTGACATGCCTGTAGACTGTCTGCTAGGGAACGACCTGGAGAGTTCCCCTTGGGAAAAGGTGGAGAAGACCACGCATCTGAGGATGGTGGGTCTACCCGACTGGGCGTGCGTGACCACCCGGTCTATGGCAGCCAGTAGGGGTGTTGAGAGGGTCCTGGAGCCTGAGGGAGAGGTCCAGGAACCGGCCTTAGGGAGAAGGCGCAGGAGGCGCGGGAAACCGGCCCCCGAAGTTCCCACGGCCCAGGAGGAAGTAGACCCTGAGGGGGATGCTCTGGAGCCTACCGGGGAACAGATTGCCGAACTGGGAGATCTGCCTGAGCTGACCCATTGGCAGCAAGAAGGAGGTCCCTCCAGGGAGGAATTCTGCAGGGAGCAGAAAGAATGCCCTTCTCTCGTGGGTATGCGGCAACAGGCTGCAGACCAGGCCAATGGTGTTCAGGCCAAAACACACTACGTGTACTGGGAGAGTGACCTCCTGTATTCCGAGCCTAAGGCTGCTGAACCTGGGTCAGCCCGTGTGCTGGTGGTACCCCAGAAGTTCAGAACCTTCCTACTGGGGCTGGCTCATGATGTGCCGTTAGCAGGACATTTGGGAATGGACAAGACCTATGACAGGCTTGTCACCCACTTTTACTGGCCCCAAATGCATAAGAATTCCGATTCCTACTGCAGAACCTGTCAGACTTGCCAGGCAAGTGGTAAGAGCGGAGGGAAGCACAAGGCTCCTCTGCAACCTTTCCCTGTGGTCGGTACGCCATTCCAACGAGTGGGTATTGATATTGTGGGGCCTCTGGATCCCAAGACAGCCCTGGGCAACAGGTTCATCCTGGTCTTGGTGGACCATGCCACCCGGTACCCTGAAGCCATCCCTCTGAGGACAGTGACGGCCCCCGTGGTGGGACGGGCACTGATGGGAATTTTCTCCCGAGTGGGATTCCCTCTAGAGGTGGTGAGCGACAGGGGGACCAATTTCATATCCACATATATGAAATCCCTGTGGAAGGAGTGTGGGGTAACTTACAAGTTCACCACTCCTTACCATCCCCAAGGAAATGGGTTGGTTGAGAGATTCAACCGAACCCTCAAAGGCATGATCATGGGCCTGGACGGTCCAATGAGGCGTAAGTGGGACGTCCTCTTGCCATGCCTGCTCTTCGCTTACCGAGAGGTGCCACAGAAGTCTCTAGGGTTCAGCCCCTTTGAGCTTCTGTATGGTCACCCGGTAAGAGGACCTCTGAGTTTGGTAAAGGAAGGCTGGGAGCAATCTCCCAGGAAACCTCCCCAGAATGTATATAGTTACATGCTGGCCTTCCGAAACCAGACTCGGCGTTTCAGGCAACTTGCTGAGGCAAATCTGGAAGCCAGCCAGGAGGAGATGAAGAGGTGGTACGACCGGAATGCCACTCTGGTAGAGCTTCAACCTGGACAAAAGGTGTGGGTCTTGGCCCCAGTGGAGCCGTGTGCACTTCAGGATAAGTGGACAGGTCCATTTGAGGTTGTGGAGCGCAAAAGTCCTATCACCTACTTGGTGGACATGCAGACTCCCAGGAACCCTTTGAGGGTCCTACATGTTAACCGCCTTAAGCCCCACTTAGAGAGGACCGAAGTGGGCATGCTGCTGGCCACTGATGATGGAATGGAAGAGGAGACCGAGCCTCTTCCTGACCTCTTAGTGGCCTCTGAGAAAGATGGGTCAGTGGATGGAGTTAACCTCTCACCCACCCTGGCGCCCGAACAACAGGAAGACTGCCGCCACTTGCTGGGACAGTTTCCCGACCGATTCTCCCTGGTTCCTGGTGTCACAGATTGGTGCGTCCATGATGTGGACACAGGAGACAGCTTACCTGTGAAGCACAAGGCTTACAGGGTAGCTGACAGGGTCAGAGCTTGCATTAAGGAGGAGGTCTCCAAAATGCTTGCGCTAGGGGTGGTTGAGTCCTCCAGCAGTCCTTGGTCCAGCCCCGTGGTCTTGGTCCCAAAGGCTGCTGCGCCGGGAGCCACACCTGAACTCCGGTTCTGTGTGGACTACAGAGGACTCAATTCAGTCACGAAGACTGACGCGCACCCCATCCCCAGAGCTGACGAGCTCATTGATCGGCTGGGGGCTGCCCGGTTCCTCAGTACGTTTGATCTAACGTCTGGGTACTGGCAGATCGCCTTGACCGATGGGGCCAAAGAGAGGTCAGCATTCTCTACACCAGATGGGCACTTCCAGTTCCGAGTCATGCCATTTGGGATGAAGAATGCCCCTGCCACCTTCCAGAGGTTGGTCAACCAGGTACTGGTTGGGCTGGATGCGTTCAGTGCCGCCTACCTGGATGACATCGCAGTGTTCAGTGCCACCTGGCCTGAACACCTGCGCCACCTCTGGGAAGTGTTGATGGCGCTGCGCCGAGCAGGCCTCACGATCAAGGCAAGCAAGTGCCAGATCGGGCAGGGTTCCGTGGTGTACTTGGGACACCAGGTGGGGAGTGGCAAGGTGGCACCCTTGCAACCCAAAATTGAGACCATCCTGGCTTGGGAACCCCCCAAGACGCAGACCGCAGTGAGGGCCTTCCTGGGGCTCACTGGGTACTACAGGAGGTTTGTCAAGGGCTATGGAACGATCGTTGCCCCCTTGACAGAGCTGACTTCGAAGAAGCAGCCCAGGAACGTGATTTGGACTGACACCTGTCAGAAAGCTTTCGACACCCTGAAGACTGCCATGTGCACGGCGCCCGTGCTCTTGGCCCCTGACTTCTCCCGGGAATTCCTAGTCCAGACAGACGCTTCAGAGCATGGTGTGGGGGCTGTTCTCTCACAGATGACTGAGGAGGGCTGGGACCAACCCGTAGCCTTCATCAGTAGGAGGTTACTTCCACGGGAAAGTAGGTGGAGTGCAATTGAGCGAGAAGCATTTGCTGTGGTCTGGGCGCTGAAGAAGCTAAGACCCTACTTGTTTGGGTCTCACTTCCGGGTTCAGACGGACCACAGGCCCCTCAGATGGTTGATGCAAATGAGGGGTGAAAACCCGAAGCTGTTGAGGTGGTCCATCTCCCTACAGGGTATGGACTTTACGGTGGAACACCGTCCTGGTACAGATCACGCCAACGCTGACGGTCTGTCCAGGTATTTCCGCCTTAGTGACGAGGAACCCCCTGGGCAAGGGTAGTTCTCCCCACATTTCAGCTGGAGGGGACACATGTTAGACCTGGCACCTTGGCGTGAGTTTCCCTTCCACTTTTTGATGGTGTGCCTCGATTGTTTTGCTGGTGTTGTCCGCTCAGGGCACTGCGCCACGGCTAATCCGTGCCGCAGTGCAAGTGCTCCCTAGGTAAAGTGTACCTGTACTTGATATCCCCGATTGGTTAATTGGATTCACTGTCAGTCCCCAGTAAAGTGCACCAGGGGTGCCAGGGCTCGTGAATGCCAATGCCGCTGGTGGGCTTGCAGCGCTGGTTGCGCCACCCACAGAAGCGGCCTTGTAAAATGTGTCTAGGGTCTGCCACCGCAGACCCTGTGCGCGGTCCGGGACCGTCGCGCTGACTGCGCAAGTGCCCCCACTTGCCAGTCCCTAAACCTTCCCTTACCTACATATTAGCCACCCCTCTGGTAGGCCCGAGGGCAGGGTGCATTGTAGGCATAAGGTAGGACATGCCCTGATGTGTGTGGCATGTCTTAGTAGTGAATTACAGCCTTGTCGTTTTTCACTATTGAAGGCTACCTGCTCTCCATAGGCCAGAATGGGCTGCCGGGGTCACGCCAACGCTGTGACCCCAGTGGACTCAGAGAGCATGGTAGAGTGTCAAGTTTGGTATGCCTGAACTCAGAATAATAAAATACTTCTTGTAGTCAAGTTTATTTTAGTATCCTGGGTTTGTAAATACTACTTTTAGAAAGTTAGTATTTACTGACCTGACCATCTCAGTCCGCCTCTGCTGTGTGTATGTGTTCTGCCTGGCAACAGTAAGGAGCAGGGTGGGGGGATCCCCAGAGACAGGTTGGCTGCCAGGTGGTGGGTAGAGAGGTGACACCTGGATGGGTGGGAGGAGTACACCTTGACTCGTGAATAGACCTGTGCTCTGCCACCACAAAGCCGGCGCCACCCCCTGTGGGGCGGCTGATGTCTCTGCCCTGCTGCTGAAAGGAAAGAGCAGAGTCACCATAACAAAGTGCTCCAGAACTGGACTGAGCCAGGCCTAGGCCCCCTGGCGCTAAAGAACAAAAGAATTGGTGTATAAAAGTAGGAGCCTGGCTCCTAAGAAATCAGAATCCTGTTTACCACAAAGAACCTCTGCCCGACTAGAAGGAGAAGAAGACGCCGGAGGAGCTGGCCTGCTGCTTGCCTTGCTGAGAGAGGAGAGGAAGAGACTTACTGAAAAGACTTTGCTACTTTGTGCTTGAACATTCTCCAAGGGCTTGATCTGAGCTTGCCCCCTGAACTGAACCCCAGGAACAGTGGGTTCTCTGTGCTTTTGCTCGTCCTCCAATTCAAGCCGTGTGTGCATCCCGCTGGAAAAGAGACTGCGCCCCTCATCGCCCCTCCTAGGTCCGTGACACCCAGAAGCTCGCCTGCCTCAAACCCGTGAGAGCCCCGCTCCGTCCCGAGCCGCTCTCTGTCCCCGGGCCAGGCCGCCTGCATCCCTGTCACCGCCTGCTACTGGAGCGCGCTGAACGCGCTATCACCCCTCCTGCCGGAAGCCGTCCGACGACTGTGATCTACGCCGGGTCATCCAGCTGCACTGACTGTGCCCTGTGACCCCGCTTCGCTATCCCCGGACATCTCAGGCCGCGCCGCCCCCGCTGTGGAGACCCTCCTGCGCCGCCGTGCCAAAGGGTCGCTGGCCGCGCCTGCCTACGTGCCCACACCTGCTGATTGAGGACCCAAGAACACTTCCCAAGCTGAGAGTCGCACCGACCTGTGCCGACTCTCCACATCACGGACGAAGTTCCAGTATCGGGCTCGGGGCCCGCAACGCCTTATTTCCCCGTTCGCAGGAGTCGATCTCTGTGAGTACTGGAACTACAAGTAAAGAGACTACAAAGTATCCATTTGAAACTACGAACCCAGAACATTTGCCTGCTGCATAACCTGGTGGCCTAGCGAAAACGTTATTGGTCTTGTGATAAGTCTGTTGAGATATATATACCTTATTTTTACATAAAGAATCGTATTTTTATATATATCCAAGTCTGGTGTCCGTATTCTGGGGGGATTGATGTATTTACTGTGTGTACGATTGTAAGTGCCTAACCAACAACGCCTGAGGAATCGCCTTGGCTGCTCACGCCACGCACCTAGAGGGTGAGCAAGGGTCATTCGCGAGGGGTTATCCTGCGCCCTGACGTGGAGGAGAGGGTTCCTGCTTGACACAAGGGCAACCTTGCGCCAACCAGAGATCCCCGACTCTAACAGGGACTAATACCAACAGCTTATGAGATAACACAATTCCCTCGCTTTGGCGTATTGACACAGCTGTTGCCGCAACCGAGCGAAAACAACCAGGCAATGCTCGGGCAACAGGATCAAGTACAGCCGAAAAATATGCACAAGGGCTCTGCTTGTCGCCGTGCATCTGCACTAAAACTGATAATGCACATCCATCTTTCTCATGCACATACAGCGAAAAAGGTTTGGTATAATCAGGAGTCCCTAACACTGGTGCTGAACAGAGCCTGTCGCAATTTCTGAAAGGCAGTGCCACACTCATTCGTCCAAGGAAGCGGGATAGGTGTGTCTTTTGTCAAAAGGGCTAACAATGGCTTAGCTATGTGTGAAAACCCTAGTATCCATTGCCTACAAAACGACACGAGACCCAAAAATGCACGCACGTCCTTCTGCGTGGACGGCGTCGGCGTGTCCAGAATCACTTGGACACGATCTGGTGTGAGTGCACGCCCCTCCTTAGACAAAAGGTGACCCAGATAAGTCACCTTTGGTCTACAGAATTGCAACTTTTTCCGAGAGACTTTGTGATTGTGGGATGCCAAAAAGGAAAGCAAGGACAACGTACTCCTTTCGCACAACTCCGAAGTGTCGGCCGCCAACAAGATGTCATCGACATATTGAATGAGGGCGACACCCTCAGGCAGAACAAAGGAGTCCAATTGTCTTTTCAAAGCTTGACTGTAAATGCTAGGGCTTTCTGTGTAGCCCTGAGGTATTCTACAAAATCGGTAAGACCTATTATTTAGAGTGAATCCAAAAAGGTATCGACTATCGGGATGAATGGGAATTGAAAAGAAATCATTTTTCAAATCAATAACTGAAAACGTGGTCGCCGTAGGCGGGACCAAAGTAAGCAACGCCGTGATATCAGAGACCACTGGGTACTGGGGTATCACGATCTTGTTCACTTCTCTCAAATCAATGATAAACCGATAGACTTTGGCATCCGTATCCTTTTTCAAAATGGGTAGAATCGGGCTATTACAAACGTTATAGGGAACTTCTTCCACTACTCCCACCTTAATCAAATCCTGCACAATCTGTATAAGAGCCTCTTCCCCCTCCTGCGAAATACGATACTGTGGAAGGCGTGGTAACACCGCCCCCTCCTGGACACTAATGTGAACAGGCGGAATCACCATCTGTCCCACATCAGTATCCGAGGTGGCCCACAGAGCACAAGGGAGGGTAGCTAACACAGCATCTTCTGTAACCACACACATCCGTTCAGACAGGGGGTAATTGTCATTCAATATCACCCGCACTCCAGCAGGGGAACAGCGGATCGTAGCTCTGAAGTGCTTCAGCATATCAAGGCCCATAATATTGTCCGGCGTGTTCGGGGCAAGCAAATACGGACAGGGTGCAGAAAAGGAATCAACCTGAAATGTGAGGGGCTGCGAAAGAGGGCTTCGGGAGAGTGTACCATCAAACCCTACCGATGTAACCATTAAGCCAGATGGGGGAGCCCTCGGAACCAATTGTTTAGACAGCGCACTACGAGTCGCTCCTGTATCCACTAGGAACTGATCAGTAGAACCCAAAACCTCAGCTGATACGTAAGGACCCTTCTGATCAACCGGCACCTCAACTGATTCTAACCCCCATCCAAAGCATTCCTATGCATGCTGAGAATCATGGTACCCAGAACGGTCAATCCCCGACACTTGATACTGGTTTTGTCGATCGAAAACATTAGACCTATCTCGTTGCTGCCCGGCAGGGTCAAAACGAGCGTGATCATTAGAATTCCCTCTAAAATTCGAGAAACCCCCTCTCCCTCTCGGGCCACCCTGATTGTGTCCCTGACGCGAAGCATGCAACACTGGGCAATCTCTGGCCCAGTGTCCCGATTGCTTACAATACGCACATTGATTCCTATTCAGATCAGATCGGCCCGAGGGAGGACCATAAAATCCTCCCCTACCTCTATTTACACCCCGTCGGGGCGGACCATATACTTGTGCTAACATCACCTTTGTTTTTAAATCCTTCGATTTCTTCTCCTCCTGCCCCTTCGCTTCGTGCTCCTGGCGCTCATAGTACTGAGCTATAGTCAGGAGGGCTGTCGGGGTCGCAGTGGACCAAGAACTTTCACTCGCTTTTAGGCGGGCTGCGATCGCCGGTAATAAATTCGCCACATATTTATCAGCAAAAAGGTGTCGACCCGTGTCATCCGTAAGAGACTGACCACTAAAATCATGAAACGTCTCCTCAAAGCGCGTAAAGAAATCTGCAACTGATTCATCGACCTTCTGCTTGCACGAGGCTAGCATATTCCAGTCAATCTTTTTAGGGGGAATGATTGTCTTCAACTTAGTCAGAATAGCAGCAGGGAGATCTAAGATAATCTGAGGTGGTTTCTGCGCGGGCTTTCTCTCCCTATCCTCATCCTCAAGCTCAGACCATCGAGCCTTAAAAGCGGCAGCATCATCCACCTTCCGCACAGATCGCCACATATCTGGTGGTAGAATAAGCCCAAAGAACAAATCTATATCTGCTAGGGTCATAATACAAGAATTCAAGGCCCCCTCGACTTCTTCGTAAAAGGCCGCTGGATTCTTGCGGGGATCAGGCAACGCATTCTTTAATGCCATGACGTCAGCCCTGTGCCAGGGAGTATAAACCCAATTATACACAAAATATCCCTTAGCATCGGCGGAGGTAATATCCGAGCTAGTCCCCGTTCCTTTAGGAGGAACATACAAAGGCGACGCCTCTCGCATTGGTTTAGCATGCACTAGATCGCTCTTATCTGATTGAGAGGTGGGTGAATGGCTGTCTCCGGTACGCGAATCCGACCGCTTCTCCTCCTCGAGTTGTTGGCGTGCTTTCTCTTTAAGGTCTTTCGCCGCATCCCGCAACGCAAACAGTCGCCGAACCGCCTCCGGCGCCTTAGAGGGAGAGAAAACACCATTACGCAATGCTTTAGCATCCAATACCACATCGTCAGGTTCAAAGACACTGGAATATTTCCGAAAGGCACCAATCACTTCATCAGAAAAGTGTCCCAAGAAATACAACCTTTCTCTATCCTGCCACAACTCCCAAGAATCCAACAACTCAGCAAGGGATAACTTGCCCTTACATGCACGATAGGAAACCTGCCGAAGCTCACCCATTCGCTCAGCCGATAACATGGACCGCGTGTCTACCTTACCCGAACCCGATCCAGAATCTTGTGGCCTCGGGGCAGACGCGCCGACATAAGGAGGCGGAGAACGATCTAATAAATAAAAATCATCGTCATGATTATTAAGGACAGGATAGAGTGGCTGACGAACAGCATATTGACCCGAGACTTGTAACCTGCGTTCTTTCTCTTGCCTCTCCGTCTGTTCTCTTTCCTCCCGGCGCTTTGCTTCTTGCGCTCTCACATGATCATTCTTTCGTTGCTCTTTATCAAACAGCGCTTTCTCACGTTTCTCTCGCTCACGCACTTCCTTCACCCATAATCGCACACATTCAAACATGTCTTGACGAGCACGCCGTTTACACATACACTGTTCCACATACTCAATCTTACGCATATCAAACGACCCATACAACGGCCACCGTAACTCAGGATCCTTTCTGGTATATTTCCTCCATACTGTGCTGTACATTATGGAGGAAAGACCATGCTTCACATACATATCCCTATTAGGAGTCCTCTCTGGGGGAGCTGGAGCAGATTCCTCGAGGTTTAACCGGTTTCCAAAGCAGCAGCACCACTTACGGAGTGCGCTAAACGCAGGCATGCTCAAAAATAATGCAGAATATGCAGTATTATCAAAAAATGGCACTTAAACGTTGTGCCGTTCAAAGTTACACAGTTCCGGAGAAATATCTCCACATTACCTGCCTATATGTGTTGCAACTCATATATTCTCACAATAATCAATACAAGATATGACCGGTCATCACAAATCAAACTCAAATAGCCAACCCAGGCTTCAAAAACTCGGAGCAAGTACCGTACAACGGTTCTTACCAATCAAGAGTCCAGATTCCAACTGCCAAGCTCCAAAATTCGCCCAAACGGCTGTCACGGCAGGACCGACAGAAGAGGTCTCAGTCGAGGACCGGCGCCACCCAGATGGTCAGGTCGGAAGGGAAGGAAGAAAAACCTCGGGATGCCAGGACTAAAATGCCTCTGGCAGTGATCACATCCCCGGCCAAATTCCTCACCTTCGTCGCGACCAATCCTTCGAGCATCCGAGTCGCCGATGAGCCCCACGTGACGGGCGCCAATTGATGAATACAGGCCCCAGCTAGGCCCGCAGCACACAAGGGTTCGCTCTCCTGTAATGGAATCTATAAGGAAGTTGGCACGGAAACTGCAAAGTACAAAGACAGAGTTTATTAACCCTTAAGGGTGGTCCTACAATCCATACAATGCCCTTCAGTATTGCATAGAGTAGCACAAAGAACTTGCGTACACGGTCCCCTTTTATACACAACAGAGGGGCTCATAAGTGGGAGGATACAACATGAGGCGAAGAATGTTACCTTTTATGGACATTTTCGATACAAGATCAATATGTGGGCGGAGCTGACATACTCCTTGAGCCCGCGAAAACATGGTCAAGCAAGGACTAACTGATAACAGATGTGGTCAAGTCTGGGCATGCGCCAGACGGACAAAGGAACTATTTATAGACTGTTACTAGGCAGATTACAAGAGCAACTGACACAAAGATAGGACTCTCCTCGTGTTGAGCACGTGGAGACATGACAATACAAAATGGAGTCCAAACTTCAGTCAACATAACGAAAGAGACATGTGTAAGGCGGGAGAATTCATGTCTTTAGTAAATGCTTAATCACATCGTAGTTTCAATTTACAACAGGGGTACGCACCGTACATACACGCTGGGGGGTACGCACCGTACATTCGCGCTGGGGGTACGGTGCATACCTACGTGCTGGGGGTACGCACCATACATTCACTCTGGGGGTACAGTGCTTACAAACTTCGCTTCATAGCGGGCAAAGTCATTCCCCGTGTACGGGACGTTTTCCGCATGAATCGTAAATTGTAAAGCCGGTCCGGATCGTACTAGTACGGTCGGACTTCATTTTTACGACTTGTACAGAGAAGTGTCCGGGTCTGTCTCGTACAACTTTTCCCGCTACGATTCGTAAGGATCGGGCCGATCCGTATGTATTTTTTCCCGTACGGATCGTACTTCACGGGTCGGACGTGACTTGTACGATTCGTATGGAAAACAATACGGATACGAGTCGTACTGGAAAAAAAAACAGGATCGGAATCGACCCCTGTGTGTCTCTTCCAAACACAGGTGGTGCTGGGGACCCAGCACCAAATGAAGGGGACTCCCACTCCCAGACTCTGGTGGACACTGAGCTCTCTGGTTTAACTCTGTCTCTGTCCTCTTCGGATGACGATGACCAACCTGGCCCCTCCGGTGTGAGTCATCATGCAGCACCAGCAGCATCAACATCTGCATCCCCTGTACCCACGCCTCCAGCATCTAGAAACCAAGAGGGCACACCCGCCAACACGGACAGGCCACTGAACAACCACAGCACAAGGACACAGGACCCCCCGGAAGTTACAGCCAACACCACCAGCAACACCACCCAAGGGGTCCCAGTGTCATCTGTGCGTTCCTGCCCATGTGGATAGGGGTGCTGGGAGGGGTGGGAGGCAGAGGGCGCGATTTGCAGAGGGGTCTGGACTGCATGATGACCCCCAACTGGCACGCATCATAGATGCGTACCAGGATAACACCGGAGGATTTAGCCAGGTAGTGGGTATTCTCAAGGACATACAACAGGAGCAGGCTGCCCACCATGCCCGCGTGGAGGCAAAGTGGGATGCCCTTACTGCGGTGCATCGGGACCTACTCCAATGCCTCCGCCAGATCAGCACAAACATGTCCACACCTCCCTGTGTGGCCAGAACATCTGTTACAACACCATCTGCCAGTGCCACAGGGAGGGAGGAGGACTCTGGTGGAGAGTCCCCTGCACCGCAGAGGCCTGCACCTGAAGATTCCCCCCAAGAAGAAGAGGGGTTGTCCGAAGAAGGACATGTGAGAGGCAGATGTCCCAGCACATCCCCCATGGCCTCTAAACCTGTTCTGGACAATGTTCTATTTGCGGAACCTGTTCACCTTGTCCAATCGCACACAACTCACCCACATACCATGGAGGGTTCATGTTGGTCCAATGTAGCAGATGCCTGTGGACTTTACTCTGGACATTTAATCTACCAGCACTTCCAACTCTAATGTGAACTTTAGATTCAAAACCCAATGTACAGCACCCACCGTCTTGTGCACTTTCCTCACACATGTTCGAAAATAAACTCAGCAGTACACCATACTTGCCTCTGTTGTGATTCTAACTTGTCATGTGTCATGGAGATGTTGATCTGCTAAACAACACAGTGCATGCCAAATACTACAACAATGTGACCACCGTTAGGTGAGTCATGGTGATGTGACACATGTGAGCAAGACACACCACTATGACAGCACAACACATACTCACCATGGCCATGTAACTCATCCCACACAATGATGTTGACCTGAAACACATAGGTATGCACAGACACAACACCTATCCACAGTCAGTGGTAACAAGTCCACAGGTGAGGTAAGCAAATGTCACTCAGATGTGGGAAGACAGACAACGCACCTAACAAAGCATAGCACAGGTTCATTACACATCAGCAACACGTTTATTCGAAAATAGTTGCAAGGCAATTGTACGTTACGGTGGACACCTGCTCACAGAGTGTCTGAGAATTGAAGTCCAGGGGTGTGTGGCACATCACTTGATGTCAATTGACTACTCCCACACTGGTGTTGGATTCTGGGTGTTGGGGGGCAGTGTTGACCAAATACCAGGCAAAGTACACAGGGAAGGACAGACACAAGACACAGTCAAAAGCACAGCAGAAAAAGAGAGAAATGCAATACACATGCACAAAACATGTCACAAGAAACCTACACAGAAACAAGTTAGCAGTACTACCCTATTGTGAAGTACACACCACCTGAATGGACAGATCACTGCATGCATCCAGTCAAGTGGCACACAGACACACTCAGACTGCAACAGAGCAGCCACAACGCATTCCAGGCTAACTCCATACATTGACATAACAACCCTGGAAACTCACATTCAGGTGAAGAAGTTGTTGGTGAGCTGTGAGCGGACGTCACTCTCATCCTCATCATCACTGGCATTGTGGCCCAGGCCGGGATCCTCCACAGGTGGCGGAGGTTGGTCATCGTCATCCTGGATGAGAGGCACCTTCTTCCGCACTGCCATGTAGTGTAGCATACATCATTCAAGGATAATTTTGCACACCTTTGCAGGCTCATATGGGAGGTCCCCTCCGGTCTTGTCCAGGCAGCGGAAGCAGCTTTTCAGGAGGCCAAATGTCCGCTAAATCACGCTCCTGCTCCGACCATGTGCCTCATTGTAGCGCATCTCGGTAGGTGTCACAGGGTTCCTGATGGGTGTCAGCAACCACGGCATGTTGGCGTATACGGAGTCACCTACACACACAAAATGAACAAATAGCTGAGTTTTGTAAGAGTGCGGAATACAACATTGCCAAACACACACAATGGTAAACAGTACACACCGACAAGCCAGGCATGCTGATCTGGCATCTGTTACATCAGCGTTGCAATGCGACTACTCCTCATTATGAAGGCATCGTGCGCAGATCCAGGGAGCCGTGAACACACATGTGTGATACACATGTCTGCAAGACATACCACCAGAGCATTGATCGAGTGGAAATATTTCCTGTTCCGGTATGCCTGCTTATGTGCCTGTGGTGGTATCAGGACCACAAGTGTCCCATCAATAGATCCGATGACGTTCGGCATCCTCCCCAGTGTATAAAAGGCATCCTTTATTTCAGGGATTTCAGCTGGGCTAGGGAACTTGATGTACAGGTCAAGGAAATGCAACATCCCCTCCAAGACATCGCATAGCACACGACTAAACAAGTTTGCGACATACCACCTGCTGTAGCCACAGTGTGCTGGAAGGTATCAGTAGCAAAGAAGTGCAGGGCTGCCATCACCTTCACCTCTGGGGTGAGAGCTGTAGGGTATGTTCGGCCAGGTAGCAGATGTGATTCCAACTGCTCTGCCAACTCCTCAATCAGTGGCCTGGTGAAGTGGTACAATCGGATGCAGTTGCATTCCTTCAAGGTCTGGGAACGGTGGATGGACAGTTGGTGCCCTGCAGAACAGAGATGAACAAAGGAAGGTTGTCGGTTCATCCACCCATGTTGCCATGACCAGGTTTAGTATCACATGATACATCATGCCATTACACAATGTATGAGGTGTGTGCTGTTGGACACATATGTCACCTACATGACCATCACCTCACATCTCAATTCCACATGTCCACATAAATCCCATGTAGTACAATGGCCAATAATTGGGCTGTGTCACCCGACCTATGTAGTGCTGTGACATTACAAACACACACCACAGTGACAAGTGAGGCCTGGTGTCTCACAGGCAACACAGATCTTTACCATGCAGATACCCAGGATCCCTGTATTGCCACATCGACACTGCCATGACACGCCACAAGGCAATCATGAGTCCCACAGGTAGTGGCCACTGTTGTATCTGCAGGCCCTACATGTACGTCTCTTAGACACACACACACCGTCAAGGTTGCTGCACATACCACATGGATGTGGAGACTGTCTCCCATTGGGCACATTTGATCATCCACATCTGAGACACAACATGCACACAGACTGTGGGTGCACATCAGAATTGTGGCTACAGCTCTCACTGTGACTTACATGCCATCACCCCAGGACTCAGGGTGTATGTGGCATGTCCTAAACATATCTAACCTGCCACTGTGTTTGTGACTCATGCCCAATACTGTACATTTGCACTTCACAGTGGAAATGTGCACAACACACAAAGGATTATGCCCCCATGAACACGTGCACAGCCTGGGAGTGGCTGAACAAAAGTGCCACACAACAAACCAAAGGTTGCCCCCCCAACACACAGGGAATGCAACCTTACATGCCATGGGACACTGTGTGGCCAATGCTGTAGTGTGGTAGGTGTGCACATGTGTCCCTGGCAAGCAATTGTGTGTTGAAGCAGTCAAATAGTCACACCAATGAGGTCCGACGCGGGTGACAATGCGTACGCATTGCACGGTTCATGACCGAGCTGTGCCTATGCTTTGCCATTGATTGCAACGAGGTCCGACGCGGGTGACAATGCGTACGCATTGCACGGTTTATGACCGAGCCGTGCGTATGCTTTGCCATTGACTGCAATGAGGTCCAACGCGGATGACAATGCGTATGCATTGCACGGTTTATGACCGAGCCGTGCGTACGCTTTACCATTGACTGCAATGAGGTCCGACACGGGTGACTATCATGCATGCGCATCGGGCAGGCATGGTCTGAGACAGGCGTACACCTTGGCCATTGAATCGTATGGAGACGGGTGCATGTGTATTTCCAAACTACGCGTTGTACAGTCAGTTGACCAAGCTGGGAGCACCCATTGGCTCTGGACTGTCATGGAGACGGATGCGGATTCAAAGCTTGTACGAGTTGTACGCTGGAAATTCAGTTGGATGCCTACAACAATGTTGCAATTCCTAGGGCTTTATGAAGGTGAAGATTTGAACGATGAGGAAGACGTGTACGAGTCGTAAATTTCCATGGATTGGCCAGATTCATAGAATGCAACCGTGTTGGACCTATCACTGGGGACACATGGCACAGAGTCTGCCTCTACAGCACAGATATAAGGCTAGATGGCCCCCAGGGAGCTCACTTGCCTACACTACATTCTTCTGGACCACATCCCTGCTACCACTGCTGCTGTCTCTGCATCCTCTGGCTCCTGCTATGGCACGTACTCTGGAGAGGGCCCGAGCCTTCACTGAGGAGGAGAACCAGGCCCTGCTGGACGGGCTCCTTCCAAAGTACAGAAAGCTGTATGGGAAACCAGGGGAGCAGGTGAGTGTGCAGTCTACTGCCATCCTAATTATGCATGTTGTCTGACTAGCAGTACTAGCAGTGTGTAGACCAGTGGCAAGCATTCTCACTGAGTACTTTCAGCCCCCAAAGTGTGTAGGTACATGTAATGAACAGGTGTTCTGCTGCTAAAGTGCATTTGTGCTTGCTTAAACTTCCCAGGCATTGTTAACATGTCAGACATGCAGGTTATTTGTCTTTTAACATGGTTGCACTACCTGTGTAACTCATTTCCCTTTGTGATGATGACAGGTATATCCAAATGTGTGCAGCACAAATATAGGGCATGTGTGTTAATGTAGTTTTAACTTTGTCATCATCACAGGTTGATGCCCACCAGAAGCAGGAGATATGGCTGACCATCGCCGGGCAGTTCATTCGGTGGGGGTATACAAGCGCCAGATCCGCAACTGCCAGAAGAGGTGGCAGGACCTTTGGGGCTGGACCCGGAGGATCGCAAGAGTCCAGCTGAAGCTGTCACCTCCTTGCAGGAGGGCGGACACCGGACCCTGACCCCCCACATGCTCCGGATACTGGCGGTGGTCTTCCCGGACCTGGATTGGCAGCTGATGGCCAGACAGCAGCAAGGAGGGGGTAAGTCCATGCCTAATCTGTGTACTATGACTGACATGCTAATTACAGTTTTTTGGCCTGGTCACACTTCCACATTACGTAGTTCTAGTAGTCCAATATTCAGGTCCCTCAATTGTGTGATGCACTGTTGGACCCGGCCTCGCGCAACGGCCCTCCATGCACCCGCACCACCGAAACCTGGTACCTGCCGCCCCAACCACCCGGCCCAGCCGGTCCTTCCTACCAGAACACCCGCACCCGGCCCGGACATCCTCGTCCATGGCCTCTCTCCTTTCGGCCACCCCGGGCCCGCATGCCCACTTCATGCGTCAAGATGGCCGCCCGGCCCCAGCGCGACCCTGGCCTAGAGGCGCCACTCCGGCTGGAGGACATCACACGTCCAGGGGGATGAGAGAGGGAGGAGCAGTTTCTATCGCACCTCTGGACTCCCCTGGGACGATGGGTTTCGATCGGCCCTCCGGCCTCCCTGAGAGCTGGCTCCACGCCTGCTGGGTGTCTGGGACTCCTCCCGCCCCGGCCCTGAACGAGATCAAAAGACAATAGCAGGAAACCCCGACAAGCGACCCCCAGGTGACAAGACCCCTGCCTCCACCGACCCCGGACATCAAAGAGGGGTCGACCTATAACAAGGGGTGCTCTGGGTCGGTCCGGGAGATTCGACGCTGGAACAACGTAAGCCTGCTGAGTGACTCGCGGCTCCTGGAAGATCGTAACACCTCTGAACTTGTGCCTAAGCCTGCTGAGTGACTCGCGGCTCCTGGAAGATCGTAACACCTCTGAACTTGTGCCTAAGCCTGCTGAGTGACTCGCGGCTCCTGGAAGATCGTAACACCTCTGAACTTGTGCCTAAGCCTGCTGAGTGACTCGCGGCTCCTGGAAGATCGTAACATCTCCGAACTTGTGCCTAAGCCTGCTGAGAGACTCGCGGCTCCTTGAAGATCGTACACCTCTGAACCTGTACCTGAGCCCGCTGAGTGACTCGCGGCTCCCCCCAGACTCTCACGGTCCCGCCGGACCCCGACTACGACCCCGTATCCCCCGGCTCGAGGATTGTGAGCTGTGCGCCGGATACGTCCCTGCTTGAACTTTTGCCAAAGACTGTCCCGCTACCCCCTACCTTTCCGAGACTCTTAAGCCTGTGCACACCTTGTACATATTTGCCGTGATAACCTACTTGATAAAGATTGTTTCTGAGAATAACCGGTGTGGTTACTCTGTGTCGTGTGGTGCCAGAAGTACGATCCTAGCTGCGAGATTCCTCCCCCTGGGGAGTCTCCCGCCAGTGCCCGGCTACGATACTTCGAGGGTGGGTCTCAGGGTAGTCAGGACCCCCTTCCGGGCTCCTCTGAGGTCACCGTCTAACATTGGTGGCAAGCGACGGGATTCGGGCCCATCACCTAGAAACCGTACCGTGAACAACGGACGCACTACCGACAAGGATGGCAGAAGGAAGCGCCATGAGCCCCGCAGAGACCAACGCCAACAGGGTGTTCCAGGTGGAGCATCTAGAAGAATATACACACAAGGAGCTGAAGCAATTTTGCAAAGAACTTAAAATCGCTACCACTGGTCTCAACACGAAGGAAGATTTGCAGAAAGCACTGAAAACTTGGGTGGAGACCGGGGCCTCCCGCCCGGAAGGCACGGGGGAGCGCCCCGACGAAACCGAACCTCCCCAAAGTGAAAGCGGCAGCAATCAGGTGCGAGGAGGCGTACCAGACGGGGGCTTCTCCCCAGAAGAACTCGCGGACAGAGAGAGAAGCCGCAATCATGAACTAGAGCTGGCCAAACTCAAAATTGAGGGCGAATTGAAGTTAGCGGAAAAAAAGCTAGCGGTAGAACAAATGCGTGTACAAGGCGAACTGGAGGAGAAAAAGCTCCAACGGGAGCACGAAGGAAGGAAGCTCCAGCTGGAGCACGAACGCAGCTTAAAGGAACTCGAGCTCAAGGCCCGAAACGAGGAAGGGAGGCCCCCAAGTAACCGAGAGACGGCCTCCCCAGCGGAACAGAAGGTCCACATCCCGAAGGATGTGGTCAAGGAATATTATAAAAACGATGACATTCAGCAATGGTTTCGGGCCTACGAGGTCGCCATGACCTCCCATCGGATCCCGCAGAAGGACTGGGGGGCGGGGCTGTGGGGGCGGTTTCTGAGCGAAGGAAGGGACACCCTGCTCGACCTACCCCTCTCCCTGCAGACCTCCTACAGCCACATGAAAGAGGCTCTACTCACAAGATACGGCCTCACCCCAGAAATGTACCGTCAACGGTTCCGGGACTGCAGGAAGATCCCGGGCACCACCTGGGTGGAATATGTAAACTTTTTCAGTCGGGCCTTCGATGGGTGGACCAAGGGCAGCAAGGTCACCACCCTGGCCGAACTCACTGATCTCATGTTGTGGGAACATCTAGCTGCGAACTGCTTCGTAGAACTACGTCAGCATCTGCTGGACAGTAAGCTCACAGATCCCCGGAAGCTGGCTGTGGAGGCCGACCGCTGGACCAACACCCGGGTCTCCCAGGGCATGGTAGGAGAGTACCCCCGAACCAGTCAGGGACCACCCCGCCAGAGAGGAGGAGGGAACCAGGGAGGGCCGAGAGAGTCCCAGCCTAGCCCCCCGAAGACACCACCTCCACCTTTCCCGGCGCCCCCTCCACCAGTAACCGGGCCCCCTGGGAAACGGGGACACCGGGTGACCGTCACATGTTTTCGCTGCCAGAAACCCGGGCACTACGCCAATGACCCAGAGTGCCCCATGGCCACCCAAGTCCCCCCGACGAGACAGATAGCCAACGTAGCCCTGGGGGAGGGGGTGGAGGAAGCCGAAGAGTGGGAACCCGCAGCAATGGCCCTAGTATCCCTGGAAGATAGGGAGATGATCCCTGGTAGCCTCCTCCCCTCCAACACCCAGAAGTATGGGCAGCTTGTCAAAATCAATGGCCACCAGGTAGAGGCCCTGCGAGACACCGGGGCCAGTATCACCGGTGTCCTCAGGCACCTAGTCCCCGAAGAGCAGATCCTCCCCAACGTCTTTTGCCCTGTAATATCCGCAGACAATAGAGAGAGCATGTGCCAGGTAGCCCTGGTGCCATTTGAGTGGGGAGGGGTGATAGGCAAACTCAAGGTGGCCGTAAGAACCTCCCAGCCGGTCGACTGCCTTTTAGGGAACGACCTAGAGAGTTCCCCATGGAAGCACGTAGAGCGTAAGGCCCACCTGGGAATGATGGGACTCCCCGAGTGGGTGTGCGCCACCACCCGATCTATGTCCGCACGACTCACTCCCCAGAGGGAAGTCGAGAGCACCCCGATCGAAGAGATCAGAACAGTCCCCGCCGAGGGTCCTGCCGTCCCCCCATCAGAAGGGTCCGTCGCTAGCGATGAACCCACACCATCCGACCCTGACCCGGTCCCTGAGTTAGGCGATCTACCCGAGTTGGCCCAATGGCGCCACGAGGGCGGACCCACTCGGGAGGAGTTTTGCAGGGAGCAAGCCACTTGTCCTTCCCTGGTCGGGCTGCGGCGCCAAGCCGAGGGCCAAGCCGCAGGTGACCAGACCGGGACGCACCGAATCTATTGGGAGAATAGCATCCTGTACAGTGAGCAGAAGTCGGTGGAGCTGGGATCTGGACGGGTACTGGTGGTACCCCTCCGCTTCCGCGATTTCCTCCTGGGTTTAGCCCACGACGTCCCCCTCGCCGGTCACCTGGGACAGGACAAGACTTACAACCGTCTTGTGACCCATTTTTACTGGCCTAAGATGAGAGCAGCGGTAGAGGCCCATTGCAAGTCCTGCCCCACGTGCCAGGCTAGTGGAAAGAGTGGAGGGAAACTCAAGGCTCCCCTCCAACCCTTCCCGGTCGTCAGTACCCCCTTCGAACGAGTCGGGATCGACATCGTGGGACCACTGGACCCCCCCACCTCCCAAGGCCACCGTTTTATCTTGGTCCTAGTGGACCACGCCACCCGCTATCCGGAGGCTATCCCCCTGCGCACCATTACGGCCCCTGTGGTGGGCCGGGCCCTGATGGGGATCTTTTCCAGGGTGGGGTTTCCCCGCGAGGTCGTGAGCGATCGCGGCACTAATTTTATCTCAAGGTATATGACGTCCCTGTGGCAACAATGTGGGGTGTCCTATAAGTTCACCACCCCGTACCATCCCCAAGGAAACGGCCTAGTAGAAAGGTTTAATAGGACTTTGAAAGGGATGATCGCTGGCCTAGAAGAACCCCTCCGGCGGAAGTGGGACGTCCTGCTCCCTTGCCTATTGTTCGCGTATAGAGAGGTCCCCCAGAAGTCCCTAGGATTCAGCCCGTTTGAGTTACTCTATGGGCACCCCGTCCGAGGTCCCCTCAGTTTGGTAAAGGAAGAGTGGGAGGCGGCACCCCAGACCACCCCCCGAGATGTGTTCCAATACGTCCTGGCCCTCCGGAACCAGACCAGGAAGTTCCGAGAACTGGCCGAGGCCAACCTGGAGGCGAGTCAAGAAGAGATGAAACGCTGGTACGACCAGAATGCCACTCTGGTTGAGTTCCAGCCGGGCCAGCAGGTGTGGGTCATGGCCCCAGTGAAGCCTGGCGCCCTCCAGGACCGATGGACTGGGCCTTACAGGGTGGTTGAGCGAAAGAGTCCAGTTACGTACTTGGTGGACGTCCAGTCGCCCCGGGACCCCCTCCGGGTCCTGCATGTGAACCGACTCAAGCCTCACTTCGGGCCCGATTCACAGAACAAACTTAAGACTAAATCCTAAACTTAGTACCATTCTGGTATTCACAGAATGCACCTAGTACTTCTGGTATTCACAGAATGAACTTACTACTTTTGCTATTCACAGAATGAACTTAGTACTTTTGCTATTCACAGAATGGATTTACGACTACTAAACTTACGTCCGCACTCGGGCCGGAAATTCCGGCCCGGAGGCGGAGCTTCCGGCCTGGAGGCGGGGTTTCCGGGCCGGAGGCGGGGCTTCCGGGCCGGAGGCGGAGCTTCCAGCCCGGAGGTGGAGATTTCGGCCACAGCTAAATCGGCCGGAATCCCCACCTCCGGGCCTGAAGCTCCGCCTCCGGCCCGGAAGCCCCGCCTCTGGGCCGGAAGCTCCGCCTCCGGGCCGGAAGCTCCGCCTCCGGGCCGGAATTTCCGGCCCGAGTGCGGACGTAAGTTTAGTAGTCGTAAATCCATTCTGTGAATAGCAAAAGTACTAAGTTCATTCTCTGAATAGCAAAAGTAGTAAGTTCATTCTGTGAATACCAGAAGTACTAGGTGCATTCTGTGAATACCAGAATGGTACTAAGTTTAGGATTTAGTCTTAAGTTTGTTCTGTGAATCGGGCCCGATGTGCGGACAGAACTGAGCCTCCTGCTGGCCACCGATGACGGGGCCGAAGATGAGTCGGATCCCCTCCCGGACCTCCTGTGTGTCAAGGAGCAGGATGGCTCCGTGGAGGGAGTGAACCTTTCCCCAGCCCTCACTGCCCAGCAACAAGCGGACTGCCGCCAGCTCCTAAGACAATTTGCCGACCTCTTCTCTCTGACCCCCCGGGTCACCAACTGGTGTGTTCATGACGTGGACACCGGGGACAGCCCGCCGGTGAGACACCGAGCCTACCGGGTTCCTGACCGGGTCCGGTCCTGCATTCAAGATGAAGTCTCGAAGATGCTGACCCTGGGGGTGATTGAGCCCTCTGACAGTCCCTGGGCCAGCCCCGTGGTCCTGGTCCCGAAGGCAGCGGCCCCCGGTGTCGCCCCCGAGCTCCGATTCTGCGTGGATTACCGGGGGCTCAATGACGATACCCGAGCCGATGCCCACCCCATTCCACGAGCCGACGAACTCATTGACCGACTAGGGGCAGCCCGGTTCCTCAGCACATTCGACCTCACCTGCGGATACTGGCAGATTGCGCTCACCGAAGGGGCCAAGGAGCGGTCCGCTTTCTCCACCCCCGACGGGCACTACCGCTTCCGCGTGATGCCCTTCGGGATGAAAAATGCCCCGGCCACTTTCCAGCGACTGGTGAATAAGGTCCTGGCCGGGTTGGAACAGTTCAGCGCGGCATATCTAGACGATATCGCCGTCTTCAGTTCAGAGTGGAGTGAGCACCTCCAGCACCTCTGGAGGGTGCTAGCCGCCCTGCGCCAGGCCGGCCTCACAGTAAAAGCTAGCAAGTGCCAGATCGGGCAAGGCTCCGTAGTCTACCTGGGGCACCGGGTCGGGAGCGGCCAGGTAGCCCCTCTACAGCCAAAGATCGACGCCATCCTGGCCTGGGAACCACCCATCACCCAGACGGAGGTCCGAGCCTTCCTGGGACTCACAGGCTACTACCGACGCTTCATTCGGGGATATGGCAGCCTGGTCGGCCCTCTCACCGAACTCACATCTAAAAAACAGCCAAAGAAGGTGCAGTGGACGGCTGCCTGCCAGGAGGCTTTCGATGCTCTAAAAAAGGCCATGTGCACTGCTCCCGTCCTCCAGGCTCCCGACTATGCCAAGGAGTTCCTAGTCCAGACTGATGCCTCCGAACATGGCATTGGGGCCGTCCTGTCCCAAGTGAATGACCAAGGCCTAGACCAGCCCGTCGCCTTCCTCAGTCGGCGGCTGCTGCCCCGAGAGCAGAGGTGGAGCACCATAGAGCGCGAAGCCTTTGCCGTGGTCTGGGCACTCAAAAAGCTACGACCCTACCTGTTCGGCACGCATTTCAGAGTCCAAACTGACCATCGGCCCTTGCGGTGGCTCATGCAGATGTGAGGGGAAAACCCCAAGCTACTGCGGTGGTCAATCTCCCTCCAGGGGATGGATTTCACCGTAGAACACCGCCCTGGTACGGACCACGCCAACGCTGACGGCCTCTCCCGGTTCTTCCGCCTCAGCGAAGAGAACCCCCCAAGATGATGGGCAGTTCTCTCCGGCTTTCAGCTGGGGGGGACGCGTGTTGGACCCGGCCTCGCGGAACGGCCCTCCGTGCACCCGCACCACCGAAACCTGGTACCTGCCGCCCCAACCACCCGGCCCAGCCGGTCCTTCCTACCAGAACACCCGCACCCGGCCCGGACATCCTCGTCCATGGCCTCTCTCCTTTCGGCCACCCCGGGCCCGCATGCCCACTTCATGCGTCAAGATGGCCGCCCGGCCCCAGCGCGACCCTGGCCTAGAGGCGCCACTCCGGCTGGAGGACATCACACGTCCAGGGGGATGAGAGAGGGAGGAGCAGTTTCTATCGCACCTCTGGACTCCCCTGGGACGATGGGTTTCGATCGGCCCTCCGGCCTCCCTGAGAGCTGGCTCCACGCCTGCTGGGTGTCTGGGACTCCTCCCGCCCCGGCCCTGAACGAGATCAAAAGACAATAGCAGGAAACCCCGACAAGCGACCCCCAGGTGACAAGACCCCTGCCTCCACCGACCCCGGACATCAAAGAGGGGTCGACCTATAACAAGGGGTGCTCTGGGTCGGTCCGGGAGATTCGACGCTGGAACAACGTAAGCCTGCTGAGTGACTCGCGGCTCCTGGAAGATCGTAACACCTCTGAACTTGTGCCTAAGCCTGCTGAGTGACTCGCGGCTCCTGGAAGATCGTAAGACCTCTGAACTTGTGCCTAAGCCTGCTGAGTGACTCGCGGCTCCTGGAAGATCGTAACACCTCTGAACTTGTGCCTAAGCCTGCTGAGTGACTCGCGGCTCCTGGAAGATCGTAACATCTCCGAACTTGTGCCTAAGCCTGCTGAGAGACTCGCGGCTCCTTGAAGATCGTACACCTCTGAACCTGTACCTGAGCCCGCTGAGTGACTCGCGGCTCCCCCCAGACTCTCACGGTCCCGCCGGACCCCGACTACGACCCCGTATCCCCCGGCTCGAGGATTGTGAGCTGTGCGCCGGATACGTCCCTGCTTGAACTTTTGCCAAAGACTGTCCCGCTACCCCCTACCTTTCCGAGACTCTTAAGCCTGTGCACACCTTGTACATATTTGCCGTGATAACCTACTTGATAAAGATTGTTTCTGAGAATAACCGGTGTGGTTACTCTGTGTCGTGTGGTGCCAGAAGTACGATCCTAGCTGCGAGATTCCTCCCCCTGGGGAGTCTCCCGCCAGTGCCCGGCTACGATACTTCGAGGGTGGGTCTCAGGGTAGTCAGGACCCCCTTCCGGGCTCCTCTGAGGTCACCGTCTAACATGCACCCTCCTCATCTGTTCCACAGGTGTGGTCCCTACAGTCTGTTGCTTGTGTCACTAGGGCACTGTGTCCCTGCAGTCAGCTATGCTCAGCTTCCGGACAGCATCTGTTCCTGTGACTCTGTTTTGTGTTTCATGGGTGTTTTAATTGTTTACCCAATGCCTGGGATCTGACGTGTGATCTGTGTGTGCCCTTGATATGTGTTCCAATTGCTGGTCTGACTCGCCACATATGGCTGGGGTATTTCAAACAAAACCGTGCAGCAGGGGACTCCAATTTGTGGGCCTCAGGAGTATGTATATAAAGTATGTCACACTTACTTAGCCACCTGACTACTGTCCAGGGCCAAACACTGTTTCCGTAGACCTGGGCAGTCATGCCTACTCAAGGGCATTTAGAAACACTCTGTTATCCAACTCCTGTGTATCAATTTATAGGTTGTGATTAGTGACATGTGCTTTCAGGTGTCTGCCTCTGTGTCATTATGGTGTGGCTTCCTGCTACGTACAACTGGGGTGTTCATGATTTTGAGGGTCAGCAGGACATCTGAGATGTGACTGTGAGAGACAAGACCTGTATGACATATAGGTGTGTGATCATTTGACAGCGAACAATGGTGTATGCAACTGTGCACTTCAGGCAGCTGGGTTACATGCACAGCATACTGTGATGTGCTAATGTACAGGGAGTTGTGTTTGCAGAGACTCATATGTCTGATTTGCATGATGTGGGGTCTTCTGGGTCCTGGATATGTTGTTTGCAGGGGATGAGCAAGTGCACTTGTCATCTGCAGAGTTTGCTTTACCCCTGAGCTATGATTGCGACACAGTGCATACTGTTGTTGTCTGGATGCCCTGCCCCTGTGACAGGAGACAGTGTTGACTGACTTTCCAGGCATGCCAGTGCCATGGCATTTAACTTGCTATGAGTGATCCAGCATTGTGTCCAAGTGTGCACCATGCACCCCGGTGTGGCATTGACTATCAGGACATGAGAACATCATAGTGCGTGTTGCTGGCATGCATCACAAGCATGTGAAATGAGTCTCTGACCATGCCTTCATCCGAACACCTGTACTGAGTCAGTGGCAAGAGATGTGCTGTGACATACTCCTACATGTTCACTTGCATGTCCAACAAATGTGTGGGTGGTGCATGTCGGCACATTGGGGTATTAGCATCAAACATGCAACAGACATATGGGTGCAAGTCAAGGAGGGATATGTGTGCCATGGTTGAAGGTGAGAATGACAATTGGCTTAATCTAAACAGTGTTAGCACTTTGAGCAGTGTTCAGCCGATGATGCCAGGCCTTGCCCTGTGATGTGATGTACTCACTGTGGTGTGTGCAGTCAGTGCAGGTGACTGATGTTGTTCGCTTTCTTCCTATTTCACTCCAGATACATCCACGGCCACAGGAGGGGACAGCTCCACGGACCAGGAGGACCACAGAGCCCGACAGGAGTCGGGGGGACCCAGTGGCATGGAGGGCGAGTGGAGCCACACCGAGGAGTCCTCAGCACCATCCACCTCAGCTGAGGGCCACAGCAGCTTGGAGGATGACTCCCTTGTGGAGGCGGGTGTCAGCAGCCACCAAACCCCAGCTAGTGAGGCTGTCCCCGCCACCGCCCCCACCACCCTCCCATCGGCTCCCATCCCAGAGGTTCGTGGATGCTCCCGTGTTCAGGAGCATGTCTCCTTTGTGCCAGGCAACGCACCCCCTGCCCTTGTGTCCCCTGCAGCCCTGAGTGAGGAGTCTGTGGACTTACTTAGACAGATCCATGTAGGGCAGACATTAATGCTGAGTGTCCTCCATGCACACACCAGTCTGTTGACGCAACTGGTGTCATTCATGGAGGGCATTTCATCGGGCATGTCTGCCCTACAGACGACCAATCAGTCCGTGGCCTCCTCCCTGACGGCAGCAGTGTCCCTCCTCAAACAGTCCCGCCCCCCTCCTACCCCTGTACCTCCCATGATTCCTAGCACCCTACCTGTCCCAAGCACACACACACCTGCACATTCTCACAAAGCCACAGACACGGGCAGCACACAACACCCAAACCAAGGTCTAGACGTGCACACAAGCAAGCGCAGGGGACTTATACCACACTCACTGGGGATGGTTTGTGGACATTCACACAGTCATCCACAACAGCCACGCAGCCCTCCAAAACCTCTCCCTTCCAGCCCCCTTCCCTTGCCTCACCTGCAACCCCATCTCCACAGAAGCTCTCCCCCTGTGACCTTGGCCTCTTCCCCACCGACCCAGCAGAACCAGATTACAAGGGGAAGAGGAAGTCCCCACACACAGAGGGGAGTGCCCCTCACACCCGTACACCCTCCCCCAGGTGCACTCAGACTGAGGCCCCCACCCGCAAGTTCCTCCGGAGCCGGAGAGTAAGACCCCACCCCCGTCATGCAGCTCCAAGACGAAGTCTCTGTCCTCCATCCCCCAGACCACCACTCCAGAGGTTCCCTCACCCATAGATACACCATCCCCAAAATGCTGATGCCCTCCCCCCTATCACTTGCTCCTCCACACCCAGTCAGACGGTTAGTGCCACTGATGTGTGGACCATGTCGCCCCCTCTGTCCTGCCTACCTCACCTGCACCCCATTCCGCTCACATGGATCTAGGCATTGCAGTGGAGTCCACGACCACCCCGTCTGACTTGGGCACTGCAGTGGGGACCCAATCCACTTCATCTGACCTGCCCACTGAAGTTGTGCCGGCACCCACCCCATCTGACTTGTGCCCCACAGTTGTGAATGCACACACCACATCAGTCAGCTCCACTGCAGTTGCAAGTGACTCTCCTGCATCCACCACCCCTTCACTGCCTCCTTCTGCTCTGCCCTGATCCTGTCCATGCAGTGCCTGGCCTGCCCCCATGCATGCCCCTCCGAGGGGATGTCCCCTGTCCTTACCAGTGCAGGCAAGCAACGTGTGACAGTTGTCACTCAAGTTCACTCCTTGTCATTTGATAATGGACTGGCCATTGGCCTTTGTTTTGAATAGATGTTTAAATTTGCATATGCTGAATAAAGCTTTTTTCTTTTTTCTTGTGAACTTGATTTAGCTGTACATTAGGTTGATGATGTTTAGCATGTCCTTGCACCTGTAATGCTTGGTTTCCATTTTTGAATACTGATGTGTTGATGTGAGGTACTCCATGTGGTCCATGAGATATGTATTCTATTCTGGGCGGTATCCATGTCATCCTTTGCAGCTAACTGGGTGTGTCATGATCAACAATTTGTGGACATCTCTGAGAACATTTCATTTGCATGGTCACATCTGTGGCTTGCACCCATGCACATATGATGTGCTTCCCATTGTCCAATTTGTCTATTTCCCTGACTTTGGGCGCATCACCACTCGACCTACAGGTGTGGGCATCATTGGTGTAGGAGAAACTGGATCCTCTGTGCAACTTGCTGTACATATGTGTTGAGTATGTGCAGAAGACTTAAGGGAGACTCCCGAACACAGGCTGTTGTGACCAGAGCCTTCATTGTGTAGTAACTGATGGCTGACTGACCAAGTGTTCTGCTGACATGAGTGAGACGTGCTGTGACTATGTTTGGCACGGCTGGGCTTCCACAGGAGTTGGGTCCCCTCAAGTAAGTTTGTTGTTCTGTGACATAGCCTGTGCCCATGGTGTGTGTTGTGTGAGCATGTGTGTGTGTGTCCACATCCCTTTTCATACACAGGCAGTGTTCCCTTGATATGTTCCTGTTGTTTATGCTTGCTGAGTGGTACTGTGTTCATCCCACAACTTTGCCATGGGCTACCAGATGTGTGGGTGCATGACACACTACTGTTAATTGGTGTTTCATCATTGGGATTTGTAAGTTCTGAGTGGTGATGATGTTGTCAGACGCAGATGGGACACAGTCAGGGGTCCCCAAGGCACTTGTTTGTTCACAATATGATGTAGTTGTCCCTAGGTGATACCTTTCAGTGATTGAGACATGTGTATGTGTGTGTGACTTCTCCCACTTGTCCGATTCAGGGCTGCAATGTTTGCAGGTGTCAGCATGTGTGCCTTGTGGTTTGCCTTGGCTTCTGCATTGTCCTAGGACTTTGGCAGGTATACTGAAGGTTACATGAGCCTTGACATCATGGCCATGTACCGCATACTGTGCAGTATGTCTGTCATTCACCAGGGTTGTAAACTGTCCTTTTGTGATGAGTCTGTGCACCTTAGTTCCTCCCAACATTCCTGTGTTTGTCATGGGTGCATATGCAATGTCACCTGTCCATTCGGACTTCACAGATGGACATTGGTGCAGTTCAGGGTGTGTGGTGTTGAGGGTGGACTGATGTAAATGTTTGCATGGATGGGCCCCTAGCTCCTGTCTGTCCATGGATGACGGGCCATGCTGAGTGATTTGTGCTTGTGTAGATGTGATGTACATTTGTGGCACAGGACATATGTCTGGTTTTCACAGTTTGTACGACATCTACCTTTGTCATCACAGTGGAGGTGTCATGCATGCTTGTGTCACTACAATGTCTGGTCCATGGGGGTAGTGCTGTTGTGTGTCAGTCTCTTACTGTGTTAGTTTGTGTTCATTCCAGCTTGTGTAACATGTATCTGTTGTTCTCCCTCTCATCTCACAATGCCTGATTGCCCACTAAGGAGGTCCCAATGATGGGTTACTTTTGTATGGCACTGTGTCCACATCTGTGTCATTGTGGTTCAGCCCCCCTCATGTCTTGTGTAGTTGCCTGGGGATACTGAGACACACACACACATGTTGTGTCAGATGTGAAGTATGAGGTTGCCTGTTTGTGTTTGTGCATCTGCACCAATGCATTGGTATTGCTGTTGTGGGCCATTGTCTGGATGCTGTTTTTGTGATTTACCCTGCTGTCCTGTTGCAGGGATTCTGCTCATGCACAGAACTATGCGCAGGAAACCAGGACCTCAGTGAATTGTTGTGTACCAAAAACTCACTTCATAACCTAGAACCCCTATCCGACCAGCATCAGTGTCCCATTCGTTATCCGTATTCTATCGGAGGTCCCAATGTATAGACAACCCAGAACAAGCGACTTAGAGTACTCTCAGGAATGGTGGGAATCAGAAATACCTGTTCGCTTATATTCTCATATCAGTCCACAACAAGAGTAATCAATGACACAATAAAGTTTGAAACGTTTACTTTATAAACTACGTGTCCTAAGATGCAGTACTTTGGCTAACATAAGCAGACAAATGATTAAAATCAAAACCATCAGCATTGTTACAATTAGGGGTGGGCGGAATTTGCGAAATTCACTTTCACAAATTATCTCGAAAATGTTAAAAATCTCCGCAAACACGCAGAAATATCGCGAAGATGTGGAAGTTTTTTTTCCTGCCCGTTCGCGGTATTTTCTGCATGGTCGCGGCTCGTCAACTTACCCATGTGGTTGCTCGCGGGCGCGTCCATCTTGTTTTCAGTTGTCTCGCGATGCATGATCGCGAGAAGAAAGAAGTGATCGCACGACAAATGACGTCACTGCAGGCGCGAACTGTCGCGAGACAGCGCAAATGACTACCAACAATCCAACATCTCATGGAGAACGCTACCGGATCGTGAAAACTTGTCGGCGAACGCGGGGATTCAGGTAAAGCGATCGCGCGCACGAGAGAATGTATTATTTTACAGCGCGAGCAAGAAACAAATTATCGCTAAGCTGCGGAATGCGGAAATTTTGACATTTTCGCGCTTTCCGCGGAACGCGAAAATGTCAAATTATTGCAATTTCCGCGACCGGAACGGAATTTTAGCCCAGGCCTAGTTACAATACCATAGAAAATGAAAGGAGAAATCATAGTATAAATGACAGTGGAATACAGCCACCTTCCTTTCGCTAGTAAACTCGTATTATTAGACTAGTAGAAGGTCTCTAGGCTTGAATTAAGAACCCCATACCGTAAAGATCAGCTTAGTTGAATCACATCACAGGATCAGGTGTGCTCTGCTCCGGGGAAAGCTCTTCTTCAGAATGTGTGTAAAGCATGCAGTCTGCAATATTAAAAGCACTCGACTTTCAGGTATTTGCAGCTGTGTGCATGTTATGGGTAAATAGTGGGCCGATCAACCTGAACTCAAAAACATGCATTGTCTGGCGACCCAGACTGTTTCTTTACACAATGTTCAGACCCAGGTCGCAGCGCACATTTAGGGATCATGTGAACAACAGACAGTTCTCATGTGAAGAAAAAGGCGAGCAAGCAGATTTCAAATAATAACATGTATCTGCAGTGTCGTGTGCAAAGGCAGCAAAAGTGGCAAGATGGCTTTCTAACATCTAACGTGCTTATGCCAACATAGCAATGTATGTATCTAAATCGCAACCCTCACTACACCCCCCCTTTATCGGACCACTAGCAAAATAGGGATATAATAAGGGACGCAGAGTTCAAGTTCGATAGAACAGAACTGAGGGCACGAATTGGAAATCCATATAAAAGGCAGTAAAGGTTCAAAGAGAAAAAAAAAAAGAGAAAAGGAAAAACATTTTAATGGAAAAATTAACGGCAAGGCATAGAGAGCCTGAATGTCGAATGAAAAACCAAAAAGTTTGTGCACAGGAAAGTTGAACGACCTCCACGCTAATCGATTAATGTATAGGCACAGTAAGTAGCAACAGCTTCCAAGAGGAAGTAATTGGAGTGTTCTGTAAAAGTGTCTGCCATCCAGTTTAGTAAGGCAAATGAACATACATGTTCTTCAACAACTGGTGCCTCTAGCACAATCAGAGGACAACTGGCGTGTTCTTCAAGATAACTTCTTGCCAGGATGTCATATCCAGCCGTACTGATGTCCCAATTCCCTAGGACTCCATGTGCTGCTCCACAGGCCATAATCCTGATGCCAGAACAGTCCAACTCATGAGCCACTAAGGGACTCACTAGTCGATCATAAACCAGAGCAGGAGACACCGAGTTTGACAAGCACAAATCCAGAGCCCATTCGAATGGACAATCTAGGCAATGAAAAACAGGTTGTACGCATGTAAAGTAGGAAAACCGGAAGGACAATCCATAGGCTATGCTCAAGGTTGCCAGTGGTAATGTTCCATAGTATTCAAGCATCCAGTTATGAAGATGGAGCAGCCGGGACAGGCTGTCGTGTGACACAAACTCTGCAGCCATTGCGTAGTAAGCAGACCAACAACAGCACCCCAGCCACAAGGGCGAGAATCAACGGGAGACCGCCAAAGACGCTGGAAAAAATAGAATGAAAAAATGCGGGTATCACACCAAAAATAGTTTGGAAGGAGGTCGCAAGGCCGGAGCCCACAATTTTGGAAAAATGTGCTAAGCCAGTTGTTGACGAGGCATTAAAGATAGTTTGAATCAGGGCACCAAAATGAAGTGGGAGATCAGTATTCAAAAGCGCCTGCACCTCGGTGCGCGTATTTGCTACGTGACGGACACATGTTTCCCGGGAAGAAGTCAGGGCGACTTCTTTTTGAGACAATAGAGCCCTTATTCTGCTCATCTTGTTGAACTCTGCTTTCAAGGTTGGAATGGAAGGACAGATGGATACATCTAGCCGCCCATGCGGGGGTGGAAAAAGGACATTCTTACAGCAGACTACTCTCTGTGATACAGTCACTATGCAGGGAATTCCCACTAGCATCCCGCAGCAAGCATCATTATTTAAAAGCAAATAACTACCGTTAGCCAGCAGCGTGAAAGAGGGTATAAAGCTGGCACTGGAATCCCTTTCAGGACGCAAGCTAAATTAGGAGCGTGCACATTGCCTGCGCCATGCAATTGAATGTGCCTACAAACTACAGAGTGATGAGGTGTGGAAGTGCATTCCTCACCTTTCAAATAGACCGCTTTACCGTCTCTCATGCACCTGTATGTAAATGGGGGTGACCAAACTTCATGGAGGAAGGCAGTACCCAGTTGTTCATATCTACCTAGGGCATAATGTTTCATGCATGAACTGAATTTAAACAAAGGAAACGGCAACGTGATTAACCCGTGGATAAGCCACACAGCGGAATTCAATTCGGCCACAGGGAAAGGCAAAGGTTCTAACTTTTCAAAGTGCAGTATTGAGTATGTCGCATCTTTCATGGACAGGAATTGTTGTTTTGCAGTGAAATTAAAGGGAAGGAATAAATATGATGTATTCATGTAGTCCCAGGGAACTTTCCCAGCCTTTAACGTCTGCAATGTCCATGCAAACTGCATTATAGATCATAATTGATTTTGACCAATATACAAAACAGACATATCATTCTGCACAATATCAACAACAGAGGAAACAATATTGTCTAAAGTGTAAATTCTGGAAGAAAGGGTGTTAATGCTATTATCTATAACAGCTAGTACTTTTTCCATATTGGCTTGATCAATAGCCCTCAATCTGGAAGCAGCTTCAATTTGTGATAACTTCCAAACTTCGTTATAAATAGCATACACCCATCTTTTGGACCTGCCACCCATAGGACCCTTAACAAAATCATTCAAATCTATTTTGTCATGTAATTTAGATAAATGAAGTTTAACAGATGCCAAGGTGGAATGTTGCAGCCAATATTGGCATAACTTCCCTACAAAGTAGGTAGTTACAGAATGAGAAGATTCAAAACGAGTGTCAACGCGAAACTGCCTATACCCAGGTGTCAAACCCAGAAAACGATGTTGACAGGAATCTGAACTTGTCTGCCAAGTCAACCATCCCTCAGAATGCAACTTGGAAATATTGAAGGATGTATTAGTAATGTATGACTGCAATGCATCAAGGGGCAGTCTGTATGATTATCCCAATTTGGATAAGCACCCAGGCCTGGAGTAGAGGGAGAATTTAGTTTTTTCGAAGTAGCCAATCCAAAGCAGGTGGTCTGGAAGATTGTTGAATTTAAGAACAACATGTGGTTCGGGATGATGCAGGCACGATGCAAAGCTTCTGTTCCTTGTACCTGCCACGGTTTGGAACCCCAAACCAATTTAAGATCAATGGTAGCCTTCCACAGATCATAAACTTTGATTGACAAATCATCCATAAAGGATTTGGAATATAATAATTTAGTGTGTGTCAGCCTAACTTTCGAGGCAGACTCAGCAGCCACTTTAAAATAAAAAGAGGCAGGATTTGAAACACTAAAATCTGAAAAATATGTGAATTTTTCCACCAATGTGGTGGAGCTACCTAGGATTGGCGTTGGTCAATGTTCCCACTGGGTAAAATTTACAAAATTTCGAAACGTATTGGCTTTATGTAGGAAATGATTGCCATAATGTTGATAGCAAAACTGCTCACCATAATTAGCAGTGTCTAAATACAAATCCTCAGCATCAAATGCGGCATAATATTTCAAATCAGAAAACAGTGCCTCTATGGCCTTAACGTCCCAATCATCAGAACGGATGTTTTGTTTAACCACATCACCTATAGAAACACGAAATACATTTGGTACATTGATAACCTCAGTTGGACCATGATTCTGAAATTTAACAGCATCCCACGCAATCCCATCTAACACTGGCCAGGCAGTAATATTCACAAAAGTCTGGTCCCTCTTCATGATGTGTGATGAGGAGTGGGGGGCCAAAGTTCTATCAATTAGTCTAATTGTAGATCTTTCTTTCAGGTGTCGTCCATTCACAAGACGAAAAAACACCACCACAAATCCAATGGACATAAACAGAAAAATACATATGAGCATCAGCCAAATGTAAGTCCAAGGGGGAATTTAAAAAAATCGTTTTAACTAAACAGCAAAAATAAAAACCTTTGACGGGGCATTGGAAGTCATTGAGTTAGTGTCAAAGGAGAAACGGGACTGGGTAACAGTGGTTGATTGTAAAACATGCAATGTTACATCTGCAGGATAAGCATACTCAGTATATTCAGGTGGACCACCAGCCGGTGGTAGTAACAAAGGATCAGTAACCGTATGCATCTCTATGGCAATATCAGACATGGTGGTAGATGTCGGAGCCAAAACCGAATTTCTCAGCATCGCAGGGCAAGAAACCGCTGGAGTCATACTAAGAAGAATCGGCCACTTACTGTAGTTTGACATTGTCAATGGAGATGTACCTGTTATCCTTGCGACCAGGAAGTGGAGGTAAAATGACTGTTCTTGTACCTTGCACGCCAAGCACTGGAACCTGGGCTCGATAAGAGGGGCCGAACTCATTCTTGTTCTCCACCTTCTCACGGACCAGGTCACCAACTCGAGGACGCCAGTCAACTACCGGAATCTGAAGCGCAGCATCAGATGTGGAGGGCATAATTTCCTTTGCGAGACTGTCACTGGCTTCTTGTAGAGTCTGCAATACAGCACAGTGATCATCTACGTCAAAGGGTGCGGCAGACGCCGCCATGTCTAGACCGTCAAGGTCCGGGACAAACATTTTTACGCCAAAAAGCATCATGTATGGGGTCTGCTCAACCAGAGACCTTCTCCCTTCTCGAGAGATTATTAAGTGCATGTTGGACGTTATACAAATGGGCTAACCAGTTCCGGCCAGTGCCTAAAACCCTAGCTGTCAAGGATTGCTTCAAGTCACGGTTCATTGACTCCACCACACTATTACCCTCAGGTAGGTAGGGAGACGAACATTTGACTTGGACCCCCAAATTTCTCATGGCTTCTTGACCCACAGAAAACGTGTGCACGAATCCACTGCAACTAAGATATACTTGTACGCAGTATCAGAGGAGAAAGGACTGCAGTGATCAAGATAAACACACCCAAGTGGTTTATTAGATCTGTACAACTGAGTCTGTGGTGGACGCGCAACAGTTGAAGGTTTAATCTGCTGGCAAATGTCACAATCAAGAACATAAGTGCAAGCCTGTTTATATAACCCGCGCCACCAGTAACGTTGTTTTAACAGATTAACAGTAGCTGCAACGCCGGCGTGGGCAGAGGCCATACCCTCGTGAGCCGCTGTTATCAAGGATGGTCTGCAGTACACGTTGGGAATCAATCTGTCACCAACGTCGTTAATTCTCACTAATGGGACATTATCAGGACTTAAGTGATAACGGTAACGAGAAGGAAAACCTCTCGGGTAATTACTTCCCTTCTCTGTCGCAGCAATAGCTGCCAAGATATCATCATCGATCTTACTTTTGGATCTTGTAACTGCTGCCACTAGATATGTCGCCACTGCTGTTTTCGCTGCTTTGTCAGCTAAGTTGTTGCCTACAGCATGGACACCAACTCGCTGGTGCCCAAGAGTGTGAATTACATTCACGAGAGCCAGATGTTCTTTAAGTTCTGCCATTCGAACCCAAAGCATTTTATGCTTAATTGTGCTACCTTTGGAATCACGATATTCATTTTGAGAGCAAAAGAATAGATTGTCGTTGAAGGACTGAACACAGTAAAACGAGTCACTGACTATAAGAGTAGTGACTCGAGGATCAGCAAACTCCAGTGCAAGCACTAGAGCACGGAGCACCGCCAACTGTGTGGTACAATCACCCAATGACTGCATATGCACGACATCAGATTGGAATTCACCATTTACGAAAGTACCCGCAACAATTGCGCAGGCCGCTGAATAGGCATGCTTCGATCCAGTCGCTGGTTGCGCCAAACCATCAGTGTAAATGACACAATTGTAATCTTTGAGCGGGCGCAAAGACAGAGGAGCAGGATGAACGAATTCATATTGTAAATACTCCTGAGTCTGCAATGAGGCATCAAAGATATAGGTGACATCGGGCGATGTCAAGGAAGTGGCCCATTGTATCCAACGTGGATGCAAAACTTTAGAATTCGGTACACTTGCTTCCGTCACTGCCTCTAGCGTTGAAAACTAAAACAGCGATATGATTAAGCATTCACTGAAGACATGAATTCACCTTCCTTAGTATATGTTTCTTGTCTTATGTTGACTAATGTCTGGACTCCATCTTGTAATGTCATGTCTCCACGTACTTTGCACGAGAAGAGTCCTTCCTTTTTGTTAGTTGCTCTTGTAATCTACCTAGTAACAGTCTATAAATAGCTCCTTTGTTCGTCTGGCGAGACTTGTCCACATCTGTTATCAGTTAGTCCTTGCTTGACCATGTTTTCGCGGGCTCAGGAAATTGTCACCTCCGCCCACATATTGATTCTGTATCGAAAATGTCCATAAAAGGTAATGCATTTTGCCTCATGTTGTATCCACCCACTTATGAGCCCCTCTGTTGTGTATAAAAGCGGACCGTGTACGTAAGTTCTTTGTGCTACTCTATGCAATACTGAAGAGTGTTGCATAGGTTGTAGGACCACCCTTAAGGGTTAATAAACTGTCTTTGTATTTGCAGTTTCCGTGCCAACTTCCTTCTAGTTTTTGTTACAGGAGAGAGAACCCTTGTGTTCTGCGGGCCTAGCTGGGGCCTGTATTCATCAATTGGCGCCCGTCACGTGGGGCTCATCGGCGACTCGGATGCTCGAAGGACTGGTCGTGACGAAGGTGAGGAATTTGGCCGGGGATGTGATCACTGCCAGCGGCGTCTTTTAGTCCTGGCATCCCGAGGTTTCTTCCTTCCCTTCCGAACTGACCTTCTGGGTTGCGCCGGTCCTCGACTGAGACCTCTTCTGTCGGTTTGCTGCGACAGCCGTTTGGGCGAATTTTGGAACTTGGCAGTTGGAATCTGGACACTCTTGATTGGTAAGAACCGTTGTACGGTACTTGCTCAGAGTTTTGAAGCCTGGGTTGGCTATTTGAGTTTGATTTGTGATGACCGGTCATATTTTGTATTCATTACTGTGAGAATATATGCGTTGCAACACATAAAGGCAGGTAATGTGGAGATATTTCTCCGGAGTTGTGTAAATTTGAACGGCGCAAAGTTTAAGTGCCATTTTTTTTGATAATACTGCATATTTTGCATTATTTTTGAGCATGCCTGCTTTTAGCGCACTCCGTAAGTGGTGCTGCTGCTTTGGAAACCGGTTAAATCTCGAGGAATCTGCTCCAGCCCCCCCAGAGGGGACTCCTAATAGGGATATGTATGTGAAGCATGGTCTTTCCTCTATAATGTACAGCACAGTGTGGAGGAAATACACCAAAAAGGATCCTGAGTTACGATGGCCTTTGTATGGATCGTTTGATATGCGTAAGATTGAGTATGTGGAACAGTGTATGTGTAAACGGCGTGCTCGGCAAGACATGTTTGAATGTGTACGGTTATGGGTGAAGGAAGTGCGTGAGCTAGAGAAACGTGAGAAAACTCTGTTTGATAAAGAGCAACGGAAAAATGATCATGTGAGAGCGCAGGAAGCGAAGCGTCGGGAAGAAAGAGAACTGGCGGAGAGACAAGAGAAAGAGCGTAGGTTGCAAGTCTCAGGTCAATATGCTGTCCGCCAGCCACTTTATCCTGTCCTTACTAATCTTGAAGATGATTTTTATTTATTAGATCGCTCTCCGCCCCCTTATATTGGCGTGTCCGCCCCGAGGTCACAGGATTCTGGATCGGTTTCGGATAAGGTAGACACGCGGTCCATGTTATCAGTTGAGCGTATGGGTGAGCTTCGGAAAATTTCTTTGCGTGCGCTTAAAGGCAAGCTACCCCTTGCTGAATTGTTGGAATCTTTGGAAAGTTGGCAGGATAGAGAGAAGCTGTATTTTGCGGCAACTTTTTCTGATGAAGTGATTACTGCCTTTCGGAAATATTCTGATGTTTTCGAGCCTGATGCTGTAGTTTCAAATGCTAAAGCATTACGTAACGGTGTTTTTTCTCCCTCTAAGGTACCCGATGCGGTCCGACTGCTGTTTGCATTGCGGGACGCGGCGTTTGAACTTAAAGAGAGAGCGCGCCTAAAGGCAGGGGAGGAGGAGCAATCGGATTCACGTACCGGCGGCGACCAATCATCTACCTCCCAATCAGATAAGAGTGAACTAGTGCATGCTAAACCGATGCGAGAGGCGGCACCTTTGTATGTTCCTCCTAAAGGAGCAGGAAATAGTTCAGATATATCTTCCCCCGATGCTAGGGGATATTTTTTGTATAATTGGGTTTATACTCCCTGGCACACGGCTGATGTTATGGCATTAAAGAATGCATTGCCTGACCCCCGCATGAATCCAGCGGCCTTTTACGAAGAGGTCGAAGGGGCCTTGAATTCTTGTACTATGACTTTAGCAGATATAGATTTGTTCTTTGGGCTTATTTTACCACCGGATATGTGGCGATCTGTGCGGAAGGTGGATGATCAAGCCGCTTTAAGGCCAAATGGTCTGAGATTGAGGATGTGGATAGGGAAAGAAAACCCGCGCAAAAACCACCCCAGCTTATTTTAGATCTTCCTGCTGCTATCCTGACTAAATTGAAAACAATTATCCCCCCTAAAAAAATTGACTGGAACATGTTAGCCTCATGTAAACAGAAGGTTGATGAATCAGTTTCAGACTTCTTTACGCGCTTTGAGGAGACATTTCATGATTTCAGTGGTCAGTCACTTACGGATGATACGGGTCGAAATCTTTTTGTCGATAAATATGTGGCGAATTTATTACCGGGAATAGCAGCTCGTTTAAAAGCGAGTGAAAGTTCTTGGTCCACTTCGTCTCCGGCATCCCTCCTGACTATGGCTCAGTATTATGAGCATCAGGAACAAGAAGCGAAGGGGAATGAGGAGAAGAAATCGAAAGATTTGAAAACTAAGGTGATGTTAGCACAAGTGTATGGTCCGCCTCGTCGGGGTGTCGAAAGAGGTAGAGGAGGATTCTATGGTCCCCCTTCCGGTCGGTCAGATGTTAATAGAAACCAATGTGCGTATTGTAAACAGTCGGGTCACTGGGCTAGAGATTGTCCGGTATTATATGCATCTCGTCAGGGACGTGGTCAGGGACCACCGAGAGGTAGAGGTGGCTTTTCGAATTTCAGAGGGAATTCTAATGATCGTGCTCGCTTTGAGCCTAACGTGCAGCAACGAGATAGACCTACTGTATTTGATCGGCAAAATCAGTATCAAATGTCTGGGAATGACCGCCCTGGGTACCATGATTCGCAGCATGCATAGGATTGCGTTGGATGGGGGTTGGAATCAGTTGAAGTACCGGTTGATCAGAAGGGTCCTTATGTTTTAGCAAATGTTTTGGGTTCTACTGATCGGTTCCTAGTTGATACAGGAGCTACTCGCAGTGCACTGTCCAAACAATTGGTTCCGAGGGCTCCCCCATCTGGCTTAATGGTTACATCGGTAGGGTTTGATGGTACACTCTCTTGAAGCCCTCTTTCCCGACCCCTTGCATTCCATGTTGACCACTTTTCTGTACCCTGTCCGTTTTTGCTCGCTCCGAACACGCCCGACAACATTATGGGTCTTGATATGCTTAAGCACTTCAGAGCTACGATCCGCTGCTCCCCTACTGGAGTATGTGTGATATTAAACGATAATCACCCAATGACAGACCGGATGTATGTGGTTGCGGAGGATACTGCATTAGCTTCCCTCCCTCATTCTTTGTGGGCCACTTCGGATACTGATGTGGGACAGATGGTGATTCCGCCTGTCCACATTAGTGTCCAGGAGGGTGCGGTGTTACCGCGCCTCCCTCAGTATTGCATTTCCCAGGAGGGGGAGGAGGCACTCATATGGATTGTGCAGGATTTGATTAAGGTGGGAGTAGTGGAAGAAGTTTCCTATAATGTCTGCAACAGTCCTATTTTACCCATTTTGAAGAAAGATACCGATACCAGGGTTTATCGTTTTATCATTGACCTAAGGGAAGTGAATAAGATAGTGATACCTCAGTATCCAGTGGTTTCTGATATCACGACGTTACTTACGTTGGTCCCGCCAACGGCGACCACGTTTTCAGTTATTGATTTGAAAAATGCTTTCTTTTCGATTCCTATTGACCCTGATAGCCGATATCTTTTCGGCTTCACTTTGAATAATAGGTCTTATAGATTTTGTAGAGTCCCTCAGGGTTATACAGAGAGCCCTAGTATTTACAGTCAAGCATTGAAAAGGCAATCGGATTCCTTTGTTCTGCCTGAGGGTGTCGCCCTTATACAATATGTCGATGACATCTTGTTGGCGGCCGACACTCCTGAGCTGTGTAAGAAGAGTACGTTATCTTTGCTTTCCTTTTTGGCATCTCACAATCACAAAGTGTCGAGGAAGAAATTGCAATTCTGTAGACCAAAAGTGACTTATTTGGGTCACCTTTTGTCTAAGGAGGGGCGTGCACTCACACCAGATCGTATTCAAGCAATTTTGGACACGCCAGTGCCTTCCACACAGAAGGATGTGCGTGCATTTTTGGGTCTTGCTTCTTTCTGTAGGCAATGGATATTGGGGTTTTTACACATAGCTAAGCCATTGTTAGCACTTTTGACAAAAGACACTCCGATTCCTCTTCCCTGGTCAAATGAGTGTGAAATTGCTTTCCAGCAATTACGACAAGCCCTTTGTTCAGCACCAGTGTTAGGTACCCCTGATTATACGAAGCCCTTTTCACTGTATGTGCATGAGAAAGATGGATGTGCATTATCAGTTTTAGTGCAGATGCACGGCGACAAGCAGCGCCCTTGTGCATATTTTTCGGCTGTACTTGATCCTGTTGCCCGAGCATTACCAGGGTGTTTTCGCTTGGTTGCGGCGACAGCTGTGTCAATACGCCAAAGCGAGGGAATTGTGTTATCTCACTAACTGTTGGTATTAGTTCCCCATGCTGTTGATGCCCTGCTTAATCAGACAAAGACGCAGCATTTGACCAGTGCTCGTTTAACGGGATATGAGTTGACGCTTTTGGCTCCTCATATTACGTTAAAGAGGTGTGCAACGTTAAATCCAGCCACATTGTTGCCATTCCCGGAAACTCAGTCTGAAGCACGAAAAGCACATGATTGTATTCTTGTGACTGAGGAACAGACAAAGGGTCGTATTGATCTCCAGGATACGCCCTTTACAGATGTAGATGGAGAACTATGGGTGGACGGATCATGCCTGAAGCTACCAGATGGTACGACTTCAGCAGCGTATGCAATTACCACATTACAAACAATAGTGGAGACAGCACGCATACCGCAGAAATCAGCTCAGGCAGCGGAACTGATAGCATTAACACGAGCATGTGAGCTCAGTGCGGGATTGTGTGTGAATGTTTATACAGATAGCCGCTATGCCTTCGGAGTAGCGCACGATTTTGGCCTACTCTGGAAGGAGAGAGGGTTTCTAACGTCACATGGAGCACAGATAATGTACGGGGAGTTAGTTCACAACCTTTTGACTGCATTAACATATCCAAAGAAGATTGCTATAGTTAAATGTAGTGCCCATAAGAAGGTGGTTGATAAAGTTGGAGAAGTGAATGCTTTAGCGGACCGGGTGGCACGAGAGACTGCGATGCAGCCTGGTGCTACTGCAATGTATGTTGTGAAGTCGCAGACAGAAAGATGGCACGATGCCAGGAGAGAAGTGCTTGAGATACAGAGGACCGCTTCCGATAAGGAACGGGAGCAATGGTCCAATGATGGAGAATTAGATGATGAAGGGTGTTGGAGAAGTAAGCAGATGGATAAATGGAAGTTACCCACAGCCTTCGTACAACCTATGGTTCAGATGGCACATGGACTAGCGCATGTCGGAGCTTCCGCAATTGTCAAATTACTCACACCAGTTTGGGAGCATCCTGAGATCGCTAGTATGGCAAAGAGGGTAGTGCAGACCTGCATGATTTGTCTGAGGTATAACCCGGGAAAGGGTACACGAACTCCAGCAGGAGGATTTGCGACACCTACTGCACCCTTTGAGGTTTTGCAGATGGATTACATTCAGCTTGAGCGCTGTAACAATCTAAAGTATGTTCTAGTAGTGGTTTGTGCCTTCAGCAAATGGGTTGAGGCATACCCTACGAAAGACAATACTGCAATGACTACAGCCAAGATGCTATTGAAGGAGTTCTTCCCTCGATATGGTGTTTGCAGATTGTTGTGGAGTGATAACGGACCTCATTTTATAGCAGACGTTATCAAGTATGTCTTGAAAGGACTAGGCATTACTCAGAAGTTTCATGCAGTATTTCACCCTCAGTCTGCGGGATTGGTTGAGAAATATAACGGTACTTTGAAGCTTAAGATCGCTAAGATCCAAGCTTCGACTTCTTTGACTTGGCCAGACGCTTTACCGCTGGCATTGTTGTCAATTAGATCGATACCGCATTCTCGGACCGGTCTCACACCCTACGAGATCGTGTTTGGACGCCCAATGAATATTTGGGGTCCACCAAAACCGAAGTCAGTGTATGATGTACCTTGTGTAATGATGAATGATTATCTGGCACAGTTAACGGATAATTTGGTTTCTATTCATCAACAGGTTCGAGAAGCGCTCCCTGATCGGTCCACGGGTGAAGGTCATAATCTCCGACCTGGAGATCACGTTATGATCAAGGTGTTCGAAAGGACGAATAGTCTAGAGCCGAGATGGGTTGGTCCTGAGCAAGTCCTGCTCGCAACGAGGACAGCTGTGCGAGTTTCCAATCGGAAGAACTGGATCCACTCTTTGCACTGTCGTAAAGTGCCGCCTGGATTGGTGCAGCCTGCTGTGTTGACCGACCATCGAGAAATCCTGACTGCGGAGAAAGGCCGTGCTGTGGAACCGAACGACACTGAGGAGCTCTTCCCAGACCAAGCGATTCCTGGAGGAGGAAGATATCATTTTCAACCGAGGAAGTGATTTTTTCTGTACCCAGATACGTTGTCAGAACGGCCCTTAGGTTAGTGAAACGGAGAGCCAATGAGGCAAGGGCGGGGATCAGCCCTGCATTAGTGTAGTGACACCCGTCTTGGCCCGCTGGTGAAGAAATCAACGGCTGCCTAAGAGAAAGAGTTCTGACAACCTTTTAGTTTCAGGAAGATATTGACTTTTTACTACAAGATGGAAAAGAAGAAGATTCTTTGTGCGACGAGTTTTATTATCATTGTAGCTATTGTTGGTATAACCACATGGTTTGTTGAGGATGTGACTCCTGCCCGTGAGTTGCTTGTTTTGACCACTCCAGTGCCTGAGGAGCACTACTTTTATACCCTTCCGTATCAAGAATTGAAGCATCGTCAGTCTTATTTGAATAACACTTTCATCCAGATGTTGCATCATACCCATGTTGCTACGAATGCTACAAATTGTTGGATATGTGGTATGATGCCAGCTCATCAGAAGAAAGGAGGAACGCCATTCATACCTCTTCCTTTCTCTCATAATGGCTCTTGTAGAGCATGGTACACTTTGCTTTTTGCCACACGGAAACCTACAGTGGGACGATTACTTTTCAGACTTAGTAGGGAATGTCATCAAGATAAAGATGGCTATCCACAAGCGAATGAGACAATATGGGAGTGGGAAGAATATCGACCAGACAATGAATCGATCCCCTACATTTTCACGAACACCAGAGACACTGTAGGGAAGGAACAATTTGTGATTCAAGTGGCACAAGCTCAAGCGGACCTGTGTGTCCAGAGTGTGGGTTATATTCCTGTTGGTGTTAGAGACTGCATTATTGTATTGAACATAGACAGATTAAATAATAGTACTTTCTTAGCCTCCCATAACACTTACTTCGTATGTGGGAATAAGGGCTATTATCGCTTACCAGCCGGCTGGTCCGGAGTATGCTATGTAGCCTTTTTATTACCCCCTGTATTTTTAGCACCTGCATCCTATCATAAAGATTTGAAGTTGCTGAACAATGTAACTGTAAATAGGTATAAACGTACTCTATCCATTGATGATGTTGATCTAACTGATACTAGCTTACAGCAGTATATTGATTTTAACTTAGGATTGTTTTTCTTTGTTGGAGCTGCCCTAAATAGTAGGAAGGTTCGAAGGTTAATGAGGGTTGTAGAGGCTGTGACGAATCAAACCGCTGCTGCTCTTGGGAATCTTACGGAGAATTACAAATTACTAGAATTGTTGCATTACAGAATCGTATGGTATTAGATGTTATGTTAGCTGATAGAGGTGGAGCATGTAAAATTATCGGAAGTAGTTGCTGTGTGTTTATTCCTGATCATACGCCATCAGTTTATAAGTTTATAACGCTATTAATAAATTGCATAAAATCGCAGCTGAGAGTCATACAGAAAATGGCACTTGGACCTTTTCTGGATGGTTTTGGGCATTGATCACTACATGGGGATGGAAGGTTTTAACTGGTCTCTGCATTATTATAGCAATTCTGTTTTCCTGTTGCATCTGTGTCCAGTGTGGCCCTTTACTCTGTTCTCTATGTGTGTCATTTTGTATTCCTGATAAGAAAGCTATTGCCAATGTCACCTATCAGAAACATTTAACCAAAGAGGTGGAAGAGATGATGAAAATTGACATATATGATGATTATCCTAATAAGCCGAATGTCTTCAGTAAATGCTGAAAGGGTCGTCTGTTGAAAACTAAAACAGCGATATGATTAAGCATTCACTGAAGACATGAATTCACCTTCCTTAGTATATGTTTCTTGTCTTATGTTGACTAATGTCTGGACTCCATCTTGTAATGTCATGTCTCCACGTGCTTTGCACGAGAAGAGTCCTTCCTTTTTGTTAGTTGCTCTTGTAATCTGCCTAGTAACAGTCTATAAATAGCTCCTTTGTTCGTCTGGCGCATGCCCAGACTTGTCCACATCTGTTATCAGTTAGTCCTTGCTTGACCATGTTTTCGCGGGCTCAGGAAATTGTCACCTCCGCCCACATATTGATTCTGTATCGAAAATGTCCATAAAAGGTAATGCATTTTGCCTCATGTTGTATCCACCCACTTATGAGCCCCTCTGTTGTGTATAAAAGGGGACCGTGTACGTAAGTTCTTTGTGCTACTCTATGCAATACTGAAGAGTGTTGCATAGGTTGTAGGACCACCCTTAAGGGTTAATAAACTCTGTCTTTGTATTTGCAGTTTCCGTGCCAACTTCCTTCTAGTTTTTGTTACAGGAGAGCGAACCCTTGTATTCTGCGGGCCTAGCTGGGGCCTGTATTCATCACTAGGGCAGGATACGGTGTGACCACCAACATGCGTTTTCCTTGCGACAGCGCTCGTTCTTTAAGAATCGCCATCTGCACTGCAGTTAAAACTTTCTCGACAGAGGAAAAGCGCAGTTCAGCCGAAGTGTACAGGTGTGGTTTGTATGCAATGGGGACGGTGTCGCCCTCATTGAACGTCAAGTACGTGAAACCCACTGCGCCTGGCACTATTCTTACCAGGTTAGTGCGGTTATCACGTGTCAGTAAGTATTTTGAAGGAAGAAGATCAGCTTGCAAAGATTGCAAAATTGCTGAATGCTCTTGCAGCCAGCTCGTTTTGGAAAAAGTAGGTTGTACCAAGGCATAAAGCGGCTTGATACGCTGGGCATAATCAGGAATGTACGTACGACCGAAATTCAGAAAGCCCAGCAAAGACTGTAATTTTTTCAATGTTGTTGGAGCACGCAAGCATGCGCACTTCTCCAGAAAGTGAGGAGCCAATCCTTGACCCTCATTGTTGAGCTTGTAGCCCAAAAACAACACTGTATACTCCGCAATGTGAGACTTCGCAAAGTTGAATTTGTAACCAAAGTCTGCAAGCATAACAATAATGCGATCAACGCGACACAGATGCGGCCACAACTCGTCATCCGTGAGATAGATATCATCAACATACGAGTACGTATCAGGGTCTATGCTCTCTAACAGAGAGACAACACGAGCGGCAAAGACGCCGGAGCTGTTTTTATAGCCCATGGCTAATCTCTTAAACTGTTTTTGTTTGCCGCCTGAAGTAAACGCTGTCCTCTGACTACTAATATAGGACAGGTTATGGGTGTAAAAGCCATTGGATATGTCAAGTGTGGTTTTAAACCTTTTACGCACAAGACTATCAACGAGGGCAGAACTGTGGGTATTCTGTACTGCGCACGTCCGGCAATGAGAGTTTAAATGCCGGTAATCCAAAACTGGGTGGTACGACCCATCAGGCTTCGTTACAGTGAATAAAGGATTATTCATTGGTGACACACATGTTTCAATAACTCCCTGATATTCCAATTGTTCAAGGATGTCCGCAATGTGGGGTCTAGCTTCAAGACGCATGGGATATTTGGGGCTGTGGCTGGGGCATAGACTGTAATGGAATCTCATTGCTGGGGGACAATTTATTCCAGCCTACTTGAGTACGATACAAAGCCGGAGCAAGCACCTGAGCCCACTCCTCAGCAAACTTTTTAGCGTGTTCCTTTGGCACTGTGTGCGCAAAGGAAGGGAGGATAACCTCCTCCCCTCTAGGAGCATCTAAAATGAAAGCCAGGGGCCAGTCTGCTTCCGCCAAAAGAATGTCATAGGAAGAGGTCAGATTATCCCAAAAAATCCCTTGAATAGTATGAAGTATGTCACCTTCAATTAAGAGGACTATATCATATAGTCTGTCAGGGGGAGCCACTCTAGTGTAGGCCTGGGCAAAAATTTCGTTCCGTTCGCGGAAATTGCGATAATTTGACATTTTTGCGTTCCGCGGAGAGCGCGAAAATGTCAAAAATTCCGGTTTCCGCAGCTTGGCGATAATTTGTTTCTTGCTCGCGCTGTAAAATGATACATTCTCGCGCGCGCGCGATCGCCTTACCTGAATCCCTGCGTTCGCCGACAAGTTTTCTTGATCCGGTCGCGTTCTCCATGAGATGTTGTATTGTTTTTAGCCATTTGCGCTGTCTCGCGACAGTTCGCGCCCGCAGTGACGTCATGCGTCGCGCGATCACGTCTTTCTTCTCGCGATCATGCACCGCGAGAACAACTCAAAACAAGATGGCCGCGCCCGCAAGCAGCCACATGGGTAAGTTGGCGACCCGCAACCATGCAGAAAATCGCGCGAACATGCCGGAAAAAAACTTCCGCATCTTCGCGATATTTCTGCTTGTTTGCGATAATTTTAAACATTCTCGCGATAATTTGCGAAGGTTAATTCCGCAAATTCCGCCCACCCCTACTCTAGTGTCAGCAGTTTCTACAGTAATGAACGTGTCAGTTGCTGTCGCCTCCAGATATGGATGTAGTGCTTGCCGCACAACTGTAACCTCCGCTGCGCTGTCAAGAAGCATTAGCGCCCATGTCAGGTTCCGAAGCTGCTTCCGCACTATCTGTGGCATACCTCGCTGTTAGAGCAGCAACCTCCTTCTTCTGAAACGGGGTACGTTGATGTGCAAACTCGCCTTGCTTGCCTTTTCCATCAGCCTGACGGGGTTGCTCACGTCCTTGTTGGGCACCCCGACCGTTGCCACGTTCTCCGCCACCGTACTGCGAGGCCGATGTTTCCTGTGAAGAACGAGGAGAATGTTGTTCAGCGACCTGAAATCTATCAGGTTACTTAATAATAGTGCGATCGCGCAAATCGTATGTGCATTCACTAGTTGGCTGCACGGGACACGCAGGAGGAGACCCCTGTTTCTGTTGCTGCTTTCCCTGTTTCTTTGTCCGCCAATTCTGTTTTGGAAAAGTAGGACGATCGTCTTTAACAGACGAGCTCACCTTAGTTTTGTTGTATCAAGTCAGGAATGACAATAGTTGGTTTAACCCCTAAACTACTGCGGCCTATAGTTCTATAAGCCTCCGCAATAATTTTAGGCAACTCTTTGGGCTTATCGAGCTCATCGACGCGGGCTAAACCATTAGCCACTTGTACCGCATATCCCTTGAGATTACCAAGGACGAGAGAGGCAACTACGTCGAACACTCCGACAAACCGCATTCCGAACTCTACAGCCGCCTCCGGACTGTGGTTATTCTGAACACGTTTTATGAGGGAGGGAAGCACAGCCATAGACGGAGTGCCAAAGCACTTCGAGTAGACCTCGGCAAAAACCTTACCCCAGTTGTCACAATCGGACACTTCTGGGACTAAGTCTTTCGGCAAACTAATGGTGAGGATCCTGTGTTTATACACGATGGTAGAGTGTGGAAAAACTGCCTCCAGTTCGTCAAATTTCTCGGCAAGCCAATAAGGTAAATCATCCTTATTCTGGGGGCGCTTGCCCATCACCGAATTAACTATGACTAATTAGGGCTAATAAAAACCACAGGATAACCAGCTGGTAGTCCCGCAACAGCAGCTGCCCCCACCTGCACGTTGCGTGAGACGTATTGCACCAAAGCCCTATATACTGAAATGAGGGTTGTATGGAGCGTACGCAACTCATCCACGGCAAGAGTCAAATATCGGGGGTGAGGCGTAAATCCGGCCAGCACCGGCCATGTGGCCCCTGGAATTGACAAAAGGCCGAGTCTAGCCGGTGCAACCGCATGGGGGAGGGCGCCATTAAACCAAATGCTATGCTGCCAGGCTGAAAGGGGAATCTCTAGTATCCTGTATGGCGTATAATTTGCTGGGACCCACGTGTGAGTAAACAAGTGAAACATTTTATCATCCACATTCACTGCTGGCAGCGTCACCCAAGAGTAAAACAACTCGTAAGGGTGGGAGCCATCTGCACTCACCACAAAAATAATGGCCATCCCATCGTCCGGCACCCCATACTGCGTCAAATGACGTCGCAGAGGTGCACGGCTATGTGCTGCAATTTCGACCGCCATAAGGACACAGAGAAAAGCAACAACGGATTTTACAGTAGCACAAGGGTTCAGAAATATAAGAAACCTTTTTTAATTAACAAGCTTGAAAGAACCTATTAGGCTACCAATAGGTAGGTAAAATCTGTCACTCCCGTTATCCGGAAATAAGAGTGAGGGTGCTGTGGACTAATATAAGCACTACTAAGGCGTTTCAAATCAAAAAACCAAACATTAGGGGCGCCATGCTGCAGGAATTCTGCTCAAGCACAGAACTATGCGCAGGAAACCAGGACCTCAGTGAATTGTGGTGTACCAAAAACTCACCTCAGAACCCAGAACCCCTATCCGACCAGCATCAGTGTCCCATTCATTATCCATATTCTATCGGAGGTCCCAATGTATAGACAACCCAGAACAAGTGACTTAGAGTACTCTCAGGAATGGTGGGAATCAGAAATACCTGTTCGCTATTATTCTCATATCAATCCACAACAAGAGTAATCAGAGACACGGTAAAGTTTGAAACGTTTACTTTATAAACTACGTGTCCTAAGATGCAGTACTTTGGCAAACATAAGCAGACAAATGATTAAAATCAAAACCATCAGCATTGTTACAATACCATAGAAAATGAAAGGAGAAATCATAGTATAAATGACAGTGGAATAAAGCCACCTTCCTTTCGCTAGTAAACTAGTATTATTAGACTAGTAGAAGGTCTCTAGGCTTGAATGGGGAACCCCATACCGTAAAGATCAGCTTAGTTGAATCACATTACAGGATCAGGTGTGCTCTGCTCCTGGGAAAGCTCTTCTTCAGAATGTGTGTAAAGCATGCAGTCTGCAATATTAAAAGCACTCGACTTTCAGGTATTTGCAGCTGTGTGCGTGTTATGGCTAAATAGTGGGTCGATCAACCTGAACTCAAAAACATGCATTGTCTGGCGACCCAGACTGTTTCTTTACACAATGTTCAGACCAAGGTCGCAGCGCACGTCTAGGGATGTGAACAACAGACAGTTCTCATGTGAAGAAAAAGGCGAGCAAGCAGTTTTCAAATAATAACATGTATCTGCAGTGTTGTGTGCAAAGGCAGCAAAAGTGGCAAGATGGCTTTCTAACATCTAACGCGCTTATGCCAACATAGCAATGTATGTATCTAAATCACAGCCCTCACTACAGTCCCTGTGAGTCATATCACTTCATTCTGCACATTTATCCTGGTTGTTAGGTCCCATTGCTGGCATGGAATGGGAGTTTGTGACCTGACACCTACAGTCTACACAGGTTGTTTTGATTTGTGTGTCTATTTTCGAGATGTGTGTATGCTTTGTGAAGGTTTCTTCTGCTTTTGTGTCATTGTACACTATATGCATTGTCAGCCCCCATGTGTGGTGCTTGTCTACACATGGCCGAGAGTATGTTATGTTTTCACAGCACTGTTATCCTCACCACATCTCTGTGGGTATGGGACACAACCACTAGTTTGCCCAAAAAGTGTTTCATGTGTTGGGACCAGGAATCATACATGCTGTTTGGCATTTGCAGCTTTGACCATGATGACACTTACCTTTTGGTCACTGTGATGAGGGGGGGGTTTAGACCCCATCACCACAATGCTCGACATTTGCTGCAGTTTGGAACCCCACACTTAACTTTTGTTCTACACAGTGAAGGGGTGTTCTTTTTACATTGACACAGTGCTATTGTGATGCTTGTCTTGTGCAGGCCACACTCATTTTTTGGTCACACATGTGCTGGTAGTTACATTGTATGTTCAAAGTCATAATCACTGTTGTGGGCATTTGTCACAGACTACACACTGTTGTCATGATGTTAGGGGGGATATATTTTGCTGACATACCTAATGTTGGAGTATGATGGATGTGTGGCGCATCACCCATCCTATGGGTGGGGGTGGCAGGGGTGATGGGCAACAGGCCCCATAGGAGTGGGGGTGGCAGGGGTGATGGGCAACATAGGCCCTATGGGTGGGGGTGGCAGTAGTGATGTACAACAGGTCCCCTATGAGTGGGGGTGGTAGGGGTCATGGGCAACAGGTCCCCTATGGGTAGTGGTGGCAGGGGTGATGGCTAACAGGTCCCCTATGGGTGGGGGTGGCAGGAGTGATGGGCAACAGGTCCCCTGTGAGTGGGGGTGGCAGGGGTGATGGGTAACAGGTCCCCTATGGGTGGCAGGGGTGATGGGCAACAGGTCCCCTATGGGTGGCAGGGGTGATGGGCAACAGGTCCCCTATGGGTGTGGGTGGCAGGGGTGATGGGCAACAGGTCTCCTATGAGTAGGGGTGGCAGAGGTGATGGGCAACAGGTCCCCTGTGGGTGGGGGTGGCAGTAGTGTTGGGCAACAGGTCCCCTATGGGTGGGGGTGGCAGTAGTGCTGGGCAACATAAGCCCTATGAGTGGGGGTGGCAGTAGTGCTGGGCAACAGGTCCCCTATGGGTGGGGGTGGAAGGGGTGATGGATAACAGGCCCACTATGGATAGCGGTGGCAGGGGTGTGGGGCAACAGGTCCCTTATGAGTGGGGCTGGCAGGGGTAATGGGTAACAGGTCCCCTATGAGTGGGGGTGGCAGGGGTGATGGGCAACAGGTCCCCTATGGGTGGGGGTGGCAGGGGTGATGGACAACAGGTCCCCTATGGGTGGGGATGGCAGGGGTGATGGGCAACAGGTCCCCTATGAGTGGGGGTGGCAGGGGTGATGGGCAACAGGTCCCCTGTGGGTGGGAGTGGCAGTAGTGCTGGGCAACAGGTCCCCTATGGGTGGGGATGGCAGTAGTGCAGGGCAACATAAGCCCTATGAGTGGAGGTGGCAGTAGTGCTGGGCAACAGGTCCCCTATGGGTGGGGGTGGCAGGGGTGATGGGCAACAGGTCCCCTATGGGTAGCGGTGGCGTGGGTGTGGGGCAACAGGTCCCTTATGAGTGGGGCTGGCAGGGGTGATGGGTAACAGGTCCCCTATGGGTGGTGGTGGCAGTAGTGATGGGCAACAGGTCCCCTATGGGTGGGGGTGGCAGTAGTGCTGGGCAACATAAGCCCTATGAGTGGGGGTGGCAGGTATGCTGGGAAACAGGTCCCCTATGAGTGGGGGTGGCAGGGGTGATGGGCAACAGGTCCCCTATGGGTGGGGGTGGCAGGGGTGATGGGCAGCAGGTCCCCTATGAGTGGGGGTGGCAGGGATGGTGGGCAACAGGTCCCCTATGAGTGGGGGTGGCAGGTGTGATGGGCAACATAAGCCCTATGGGTGGGGGTGGCAGTACTGCTGGGCAACATAAGCCTTATGAGTAGGGGTGGCAGTAGTGCTGGGCAACAGGTCCCCTATGAGTGGGGGTGGCAGGGGTGATGGGCAACAGGTCCCCTATGGGTGGGGGTGGCAGGGGTGATGGGCAACATAAGCCCTATGGGTGGGGGTGGTAGTGGTGCTGGCCATACAATCCCTATGGTGGCCTGTTGTAAGTGGCCAGGATGTGGATCTTCTGTGTGTGTGTGCCAGTTTGCGGGTACGTGTCATTTGTTTGTGTGGTAGGTGTCAGACTTACTGTCTGCGCCGTCCGCGTCTGTTCCTGATCCGGTTATAGATGTAGAGTACTGGTATGACCTGCGCGATGGGATTCATGATGTGTTCATCTTGTACACGCTGTTTGTTGCTCCGTCTCGTACCAGTTGCAAGCTGGTCCGTCTCGTAGCCGTGGATTGAGTTGTGGCGCGAATTGTAGCTGATATGCTTCTTTTCCGGATGCTGTGACGTGCCGTATGTGGTGACTGGTCCGGCGCGTAGGAAGTACGCATCGTACTTGTCAGGGCGGAAACTGCTATGGATACTGCTTCCGGGCGACTCGGTTCGGCATTAGGAGTTACGGCTCGGACGGAGAATGGAGCTTGAATCACAGCCTACGTGTCGGTCGGTTTTTTGGCATTTATGCGCATCGTACTTCATCAACAGTACGGACTGGCTACGGGTACGTGTCGGTCGCAAGGTAAGGCTACGAACAGCTCTCGGAGAGCTATCTGACCCGGATCGGAATCGACCCCTTATAGTGGTGAAGCTTTAGTGCCTCAATTAACATTAGGACGTTTAGGACGTTTTATGTAAAGATTGAACAAACGTATAATGCTTCTATATTTTGGCAATGCGAATCCTTAAAAGAGGGTAAGGTGAAGTGATAATTTTCAGGTGCAGTAGGAGTAGGATGCACTAGGCTATGAACAGCGTAATATGTTTCAAGCCTCCAAAATAGACCCAAAAATCTCAATACTAGCAATAGAGAACTTACAAGCATCCCTATATTTCTCCTTTTTGTCCCAAACTGTCAGCTTTGAGCAGGGGCATTCGGGGCAAGTACTTCTATTTCTCCTAATAGGTCAGAAAGCACCTTCCCAACTTAATCTATACACAAATACCTATTTCAGAATAGCACCTAACACTATTCCCTATACTGGTCTTTATATTCAACCTGTGCTGTTTCTTCCCTTCCTTTCCTCTTCCTATAGTATTTGTTCTTTAAGTGCCAAGGTAACGGAGTAGCGTAACGATCAGCCAGAGCAATGTAATCTCAATTCTCCAAAAATTGCCTCACTACACTGTCAAAGAGCATTAAGTCCCAAGCGTCTTTTGCTTCAAAGCTTTTGTACCGGTCCGGACGTTGGCGGTCTTGACCACTGGCAGGGGCTGCCACTTCTCCAGAGAGTTTCATCAATCAAAGTCTATAGTTCTTTTCGGCCCTTGGCCACACTTAGGGCCCATTAGGATGGTGGCCGGAAAACCACTCGACCGCCATGAAAGCAGAAAACAACTGCCCGTCGGCACCGTGGGAAAACCGGCAGCCAAATTAGGATCATCCGCCCAAAAACACCGACCGCGGCGGACCGAGGCCAAGAAAAAACGCCCGTAGCGGGCGGAGATGGCCAAAATCCATCCGCGGCGGTCAGATTCGCGGCGGAAACACACCAACCTGCCGCAAGTATAGCAGAGACACCACACGGGAAATTAGGATATCCCCGACGGTCCCACGGTACGTACCGCTGTCTCCGAACGTCGCGGTTGCACAATGGGATGAATGGGAGAGCCAGCGGAAGAGCTGAAGCACAGCCACCACTGCGGACGATCCGTAAAAAAATATGGCAGATGAAGCAAAAAACCCACCAGAAGGCCAAAAAGTGCACACAGAAAACTAGCCATGCCCCCAAATACACAAAACACACCCCAATGACACAACCACATGGCAAAAGGAAACATAGAAATCCCAGGACAACACACCTGACAGCAATAACCCAATTGGACACACCCACATAGCTGAATATAAAACCAGCCCTTTCCCTGACCACAATCCTTTGCAACACTCCATGAGAGAAGTGACACACACCCCAGCTAACAGCAGAGGCAAAGGACACAACATCACTAGCCACACCACACACAGCACCACTACCACTTCCACACCTGCACAACTAACCCCCCTACACAACACACACTCACACTCCTGCACCCACAACTACTTTGCACACCACACTCCATGGCCACACAAAAAATGCCCAAATACACAGAGAGTAAATTGACAGTCATGGTAGATGAGATAGTCAGAGTGGAACCATAGCTGTTTAGTAGCCTGGTGCAACAGACACCATTAGCCACAAGGACACAAATGTGGGCAAGGATAGTGCAAAGGGTCAATGCAGTAGGGACCACCCCAAGATCACAAAAGGAGATCATGAAGCAGTGGCATAATCTGAAGAGGGTGGTCAAGGAGAGGAGGAGTAAGAACCGTGAGCTGGCTCAGAGGACTGGAGGTGGCCCTCCCATACCACAAAAATCATTCACACCATGGGAGGAGAAGGTGCTTGCATACTGCATCCAGAGAGTCTCACAGGAGTAGCCGGGGGAGTGGAGGCTTGTAAGTACAAACAAATGACTACCACTACTCCTCTATGTACTGTCTTGCACAACTACAAAGCTGCACCACCTAGGACAAATTCAATTCATCTCCACCACACACTCACAAAAACATGACTCACAGATCCAACATTCACCCACTCCCATTCACCCCAAACGTAGCTACCAACATTACCATGGGAGCATGTGTACAGGCAGACAGCACTACAACTCCCACCAGGCCCCCTTGTCCCACAACATCAGCAAGATGGAGCCCTCTACCCACCCCACCCAGAAGCATGTGTCAGCCATTACATTACCCTCATCAAACTTACAGGTAGGTAGCCATCTTCCCTGGGAGGGTGTTTGGGGGTGGGAGTCATGCACTACTACTCCCACCATTCCCTCTGTCCCACACCTGAGCAGAATGGAGCACTCCCCCACCCAGAAGCAGTTGGAAGCCATTGCAGTACACAAAACAAACTTACAGGTAGGTAGCCATCTTCACAATGAGGGTTTGTGTGGGTGGGAAGCCTGCACCACTACTCCCACCATGCACCCTGGCCCCCACCTCAGCATGATGGAGCCCTCACCCCGAAGCAGTTGGAAGCCATTACATCACCCTCATCAAACTAACAGGTAGGTAGCCATCTTCACAGTGAGGGTGTCTGAGTGTGGGAGGCCTGTACCACTACTCCCACCATGCACCCTGCCCCCTACCTCAGCAAGATGGAGCCCTCCCCCCACCCCACCCAGAAGCAGTTGGAAGCCATTGAAGTACACAAAACAAACTTACAGGTTGGTAGACATATGATTCTGCCCTGTAACCCCACTCAACAGGATGTAAGCCGCCACCACGCACACACACATGTGTGACATTACAAACCCAAATGTGGGCACATTAAAGATAAGTAGCCAGTACGTGCACCCACCCAATCGTCACAAATTAAATGGTGCCATACGACAACATCAGCCCTCTCATTGCACAAAGAGGCACACCTACCCCATTGCCAAGCACAGTGTGCACACAGGTAAGCTGGCTACCAAAGTGTGATACACCAATGCACAAGTAGAAGAAAGTCAGAGCACAATCATGAACAGCACCTATTTACATGTGCATCATCATGGGGCAAGTGCAACACGGACCATTCGAAAAATACGAAAGCATGTGTGGTGTTACAAATCAAGATATGCACATGACAGGACAAAGGTATGCAGGAGATGACAATGGCCAATCCATGGCCAGATGTGACGCCTGCGAGGTCAGACAAATCAACAATGAGTCCTAAATTAAAAACAGGTTGTGCCAGGCCCTAGATGGCACCAAGATCCTGTAATCATTAATTGTGCACCGGTCGCATGGTATGCCTTGACAGCTCACACCATGGACAAGTAATGCATGTACGACTCCATCATGTCAGGAAGCACAGTAGTGCACATAGGAAACAATGTGATGATCAGTCAATTGTGCAGTGTACAAAAAGTGAATGACACACAGTGTTCTGCTTGGGTTTTCGGATCAGATAGAACCCGCTCATCAGAGCCTCTCTAACCCAGCCAGAAAGTTACCCTCTCCCTAGGGCCTATTCACAACAAGTAACCACAGATATATACCACCTAAGGACAGGGAATTCCTAATATATATATATATATATATATCTAGACCTTTTATAATACAAGTGGCGGCCTCGCGATCCCAGACGGACCCAGGACTTCCTACCCAGACGGCAGCCTCAGCCTCGCGGTCCCAGACGGACCCAGGACTTCCTACCCAGACGGCAGCCTCAGTCTCGCGGTCCCAGACGGACCCAGGACTTCCTACCCAGACGGCAGCCTCAGCCTCGCGGTCCCAGACGGACCCAGGACTTCCTACCCAGACGGCAGCCTCAGCCTCGCGGTCCCAGACGGACCCAGGACTTCCTACCCAGACGGTAGCCTCAGCCTCGCGGTCCCAAACGGACCCAGGACTTCCTACCCAGACGGCAGCCTCAGCCTCGCGGTCCCAAACGGACCCAGGGCTTCCTACCCAGACGGCAGCCTCAGCCTCGCGGTCCCAGACGGACCCAGGACTTCCTACCCAGACGGCAGCCTCAGCCTCGCGGTCCCAGACGGACCCAGGACTTCCTACCCAGACGGCAGCCTCAGCACAAGTTCATCCTATGATTACCATAACATACAGCAGGGGAATCAGTTCTACTATTTACCAGATCACACAAGAACTGCCAGTTTGAGCACAACCTGTTCTCTGGTTCGAGGGGTTCCTCTCTCCCTTATTCAGTTACCACTTACCTGATCAGGGTTAACATCTGTTCATGTCAAGTCACAGCTGACTAGAAGAATAGGCTACCCTCTTATACAAGAACACGCAGCACATGTTGATTCACTACAAACTGACTTTATTATTTATTATATACGCAAGCACATAACATTACTGTGTAACACATAACCTGCAAAGAAAAGTGAAAGATTAGGTTGTACACTCTAATAAGAAAGGGGTTGACATCACCTTAGTCGTGTGTAGCCTGCACTCAATGGTCATCTAGGTTCCCTTCTCGTCTGTGCCTCGGCTCGCCTGGAGATCACACCTCCGTAGCTCCCTTCTCCGAGTCACTGGGACCTCTTCCTCATCGGCTACTCTCTCCTCTCTGGCAATTCTGCTAGAAGAGTATCTGTCTCTCGGTTTTTCTCCGCCTTCAAGTTTGTCATCTGTCTTCCCTGGAATAAGTAGTAGCTTTACTGCTAACGGCTAGATGCTGCCTACGGACTGAAGTAAGTGCCCCGTAACTGCCTCAGACTTTTGCTAATATAGAGGTGCATTTCCTCATGGAAAATTCCGGCCCGTAACCTGCCGCCCACCAAATTCTTGTACCTCCCCGTGCCAAGGACACTTTCCCAGCCGGCCGGCCTGATGTAGCGTCTTCGGCATGAAGAAAAATACAATCCTTCGATAAGGGCCGGTCTGAACCGGTTCTCTCCAAGCGAATAACACCTCATAACTAAAACATCCCCTTTAACCTAGAAGCATCTCAAGCTGCTGGAGCAGAAAGAAAGATGGAGTCTCCCCGTTTGAGGCCTACCAGGCCTGAATTCAGCACGGCTCCATGAAATACCCTCACTACAGGGCAGGTTATCCCTAAGACTAACGAATCTATCCCCTAGGATATGTGTGCAAGCCCTAATCTATGGGGAAGAACACAGGATCATGTCGAAGTGCCTAGTAAATAGACTTCATTCACTACTCTAACCCTTAGGCTTGAATGGTAGAGAGACTGAAGTCACCCTAATCACCCATCAACACAATAGGGCCGGGAAAATCGAGCAGTACATTTCACCCTTGACTTCAGTCTATTATACATTCATTAAACAGAACTAACATCTGTGGAGGAATAATATGAAACAAAGCTAACTGATCTATGTCTAGTACCAAATGTGCAAAATTGAAGTAGTGAAGGAATACACTGAATAAAGCAACAAATAGAAATCAAAACAGCGATGGTAATTAGAATACCTCCTAATATTCGACGTAACAGATACAGGTCAGGTAACCAATTAAAGAGCCAGTCAAACCAGCCCTGGTCAATGTGTTTTCTAACTTCCTCCATCAAATCATGTAGCCTGTCAATGTGAGCGCGAATAGATTGTGTATGATCAGACAAGTTAAAACAACAAAGACCCTCAAAATCGGAGCAGTCATGTCCATGTTTAAGCAAAAGATAATCAATGGCCGCTCGATTTTGCAAGATGGCTCTTCGTTCACCCTGGGCGTCTAACAGCATGTCAGATAGGACTGTAGAAGTATGATTAATGGATTTTACCATCCAGCAGGCCATTTTCTCAATAGATTTAGCATTATAAACCGCCAAAGCAGGAACACCAATAATTGAAATAGCCAGGCTAAGGTATTCAGACTTGGAATATAAATGCAAAGATGAGTCACAATCCTCCTGTAACATCACTGCATCTCGAATCACACGAGAATTGGCATTCGGATGTGACGAGAACATCAGTAAGCTGAGTCTCGTAATGGCACAGGGGCCACCAGAAATATTTGCGGGGACATATGGCCAAGAAGTATTACCACATGAGAAAAGCCATCCGGCAGGTAGCAACATCGTGCGATAATGACTAGGGGTAACTACCAAACTCTTGCAAGTCATATTGTTCATGACCGAAGCACATGTTTTCGGTGTCCTTTGAAAGCACAAAGTTCGCTCATGAAAGGTGAAGGAAGTAGCACCTTTCAATTTCAGATGTAGACATTCAGAAATTGCACTAGGATTACATGTAAGGAAAAAACACATATCACCTTGTGTGATATTATAGGTAACTATTTGGGACTGGACGGGGGGTATCCGGTCCGGTAGTTCAGTACATAAGGGGCAATACGTATGGGTGGCAAAATCGCCCAGAAGAACATTGGGGCGAGCCTTTGAAATGTTGAAAATATTAGTTAGAGTTTCCAGCGAAGCAGGGACAGCAACCAGACAGGTCGCTAAGATGTTGTGTACAGATCTCATCGGCGTCAAACAAAAGTGAGGGGCATCGGTCACCCTTTTCGCCAGTAGTGTCCAAAAGTTCGATGACGAATCCCACGCAGCGAGGGAACGCGACACTCGGGCGCGTAGCTCATCCGGGGTTGACGGGAGTCCTCCTCTCTCGTCGAACCAACCCGAAAATAGTCCTGCGACGACACATCCTGCAGCAACAGTCCAAAGAATGATCTGAAAGAGAATCAAATACAAGCATTAATCATTCTCGTAAGTAACATTTGTCAGCCGGGACCGCTTCCCAGCTATCTTTCCCTGGTCTCATAACTAAAATGGTATTATCATGACCGGTGGCGATGACCTCTGCCTGTTCAGGGGGAGTCTTAGGCGACTGCACCCAAACCCTGGCCCCAGGGTTATCTGTGGAGCCAAAACCTTTCTGGCCTCGTACAGTTAGCAAAGTTGGGGCAGTGCCTTTTACCATCCCACCACTGAAGACAGGCATTATGAGTAATTGAGCCACTCGGTCAGTTCGATGGATCAGCAAATCAGCCTCACTGCTATTTAGCAGGAGCACCCTAATCTCTCCCTGATAATCACTGTCAATGACCCCTCCAAGTACCTGAATGCCTTTTACAGCCAGCCCCAATCTAGGGGCGATTAATCCAAAATTCCCGGGTGGTATATGAACACCAACACCGGTCGCGATGATGACCCGATCTTTACCTTTTATAACGGTGTCATCCATGGCATGCAAGTCTAAACCTGCCGACCCTGGGGTCGCTCTACATGGAGCCAAAGCTCCGGGAGTAATCTCCCAGTACATCACAGTCTCTCTGATTTCATTTGGCTGAGCATTAACATTCGGAGGGAACAAACGCATAAGTGGAGATTCAGCATTTAGAAAAGGACGATTATTCAAAATTAATAGCGCTTGGGACAAAAAGTCTCGCCAATTCTTATATTTGTCATCAGTTAATTTAGGCAGCTGCCCCTTCAGCAGACCATTCAATCTCTCCACAAGACCCGAGGCCTGTGGATAGTACGGGACATGAAACACCCAGTCAATATTGTTTTCCACACAGAATTCCTGTACCAATCTTCCACGAAAATGGGATGCATTATCAGATTGAATTTGGAATGGCACACCATAATACATGATAATCAATTCCAATGTTTTAATGGTATTCAATTGGGTAGCTTGCTTACAGGGAAGGGCTACCAACAAGCCACTGTATGTATCAACAATAGTGCAAACATATTGACAATTCCTACTCATGGGAAGTGGACCGATGTAATCAATTTGCCAAATTTGAGCGGGCAGTTTCCCGCGATGTAAATGACCTTTAACAATTTGGGGCACTTTGCGCTGTCTGATATGCTGACAAATGGGACAATGTAAAATAACATTCTTGATCAAATCTAAGGGAATATAAATTCCTCGATCAGCAGCCCACCTGCTAGTGGCTTTCTCTCCAAAATGTCCTGCCTTCTGGTGGGCCCATTTCGCCAATCCCGCAATATCAGAATCTTGCCTGTCCACCACTGCCTCAGCAATTTTAGATTTCTCATCTGCAATGTTATGAAAAAATTTGTCAAGAGAATCTATAGGGGTGTGAGCATCCACATGGAAGATTGTAACAGTACTCTGTGGGAGCATCTCCCAAATCTCCTGCCATAATTCTTTTCCCCACAACTGTTTTGAATGCAATTCCCAATTATGGGAATGCCAAGTCGGTAACCAAACTGCCAGTCCATTGGCAGTAGACCAAGAGTCGGTGAAAATATGACATGTGCCGGGTAATTCTTGTTTCAGGACTTGATAAACAGCATACAGTTCAGCAAATTGGCTGCTCTTACCTTCACCAGTTGTGCTCAGCAGTTTTTGTGTGATCGGATTATAGGACACCGCTTTCCAGTGCCGTTTCGGCCCTATGAACCTTGCTGAACCATCCGTAAACCAGACATGGTTCCTGTCCTCCGCGGACAAATCATCAAAAGGTCTATCCCACTTGACAGGAGACTCCTGTACTAAAGGTACGGAACATACACTCTCAGTCTCAGTCGATGACGCTCGCGCCACCTGCTCATGTAAAGATGCAACTCCTTTTTGTCCCACACGTGCCCTGTCTTGTATATACCATTTCCATTTAATCACACTCGCCTCTTGAGCGTGTCCAATTCGGTGAGTTTTCGGCGAACTCATAACCCACTGCATAATAGGAATCTCAGGTCGCAAAACTATATCATGTCCCAAAGTCAATTGCTCGGTATCCACCAGAGCCCAATAACATGCAAGTAACTGTTTCTCAAAAGGTGTATAACGCTCACCAGCATCAGGTAACTTTTTGGTCCAGAAACCCAACGGCACTCTACTCCTGCCTTGCTTCTGCCACAAACTCCAATTCGCATAAAGGCCCTGTACAGACACATTCAAATCTACCTCCCCATCACGTACGGGCCATAAATCCAAAGCATGTTGAATTGCCTCTTTTGCTAGGTTGAACGCATCTTGCTGTGGTTTATCCCAATCAAATGCATTCTTTTTACGGGTGACACGGTACAAGGGGGCCAATATTTGACTCAAATGAGGAATATGCTGACGCCAAAAACCAAATAAACCAATGAAGCTTTGGGCTTCTTTCCTATTCCTTGGAACTGCAAAATCAAGAATGTTCTGTTTAACCTGAGGGATCACTTCACGGTGCCCTTCATGCCAATTAATACCCAAAAATTTTACAGCCTGGGATGGGCCTTGTAGTTTATCCGGATTGATTTCCCAACCTTTCTCACGCAGGCACTCAATGACTCTGTCCAATTGGGTCTGAACTTCCTCTTGTGTTTCGCCTTGGATCAAAACATCATCAATATAATGACACATCTGAACTTGTGGATGAACCGGTACCTCAGCCAAATGCTCTGCCACCAGCCGGTGACATATCGTAGGGCTATGCACATAGCCCTGAGGAAGACTTCTAAACGTCATTTGACGCCCATTCCACGTAAAACTGAACTGTTCCTGACACTCAGGGGCAATCGGAATCGAAAAGAAAGCATTAGCAATATCAATTGACGCATACCATGTACCTGGATGTTTTTGGATTCTTTCAATTAGGGTAATAACATCCGGTACTGCAACGGTCAAAGAGGGTGTGTGTTTGTTCAATTCTCGATAATCAACAGTCATACGCCAAGAATTATCACTTTTACGTACAGGCCAAACAGGATTATTCCAAGCAGAAGTAACTGGGGCTATAACACCTGCATCCACCAACTCCTGAATAGTGGTACTAATCTCCTCATGACCACCCGGAATACGATACTGCTTCTGACAAACCACTTTTGTCGCCTGAGGAACTTTTATGGGGGGCATTCGTAAACGACCAACTCGTATAGGCCTGGACGATATATAATGCGTAGTTCCAAATTGGTAACATCCATCATCTAAATGCAAAGTCATTCCTTTCAAAATATCAATTCCAATTATGAATTCCAAGAGAGGCACCACTAGTACAGAGTATTCTTTTCTAGGGATTCTACCTATTCTCATTTCAAGTAGGGTTTGAACTGCGGGAGTTTCCTTTCCACCTAATCCGGTAATTGTAAAAGGCTGACCTTTAAACTTCTTTGATTTTCCATGAATAAGAGTGGCCTCCGCTCCTGTATCTACCAATGCTCGGGCCCTTTGGATATTACGATGTCTCCAATAAATTTCAATATCTACATAGGGTCTATTATCTCTGTGAGCCCATCTGTGTACTGGAGCTTGACCTATTTCCTAGTCATGTTTACTGCATTCTGTGTACCAGGATAAATCAGGATAAAGACTCTCACGTTTCTTAGGTATCGGTACCTCCTGTTCATATCCATTCCCAGTACGAAATGGATTCGTGTCTTCTGCAGTACACTGCTGGTTTTGATCGGCCAAATTATGACGATCCTCTCTCCTCCTCAACTCAGGGGATTGATCCCTATCAACTCTACGTCTGCTATAAATATAATCATTTTTCCCCTCTCTCTTTCCTCTTCTCTCTCTCTGTCTCTCTCTCGACGGGGGGACATATCACGTACATAACGTCGGTCATCACGACGAACAGAGCGCCCACGGCGGTTGGCATCACCGCTACCGTCAGAACCACCACGATCACACTCAGACATCCGAACACGCCGGGCACCCTCCTTCCGATCCAAGCCACGTTTGCGAAACAACTCCCACAAACGAGCAGTAGTCTCACCGTCAATGTCCTCCCTCCGCACACCATCGGCCAGAAGACCAGAAAATATATCACGTCTAGTAAGTTTATTGTCACCAGGAGTACGAGTGTCAGGCCGGGACTGACGTTCAGGTTTAAACCACTCGCCTAACTCACCGAGTTGGCGTACCGATTCCAGTACTGTAGGTAACAGTTTGATTAATCAATAAAGTCATCATGACCTGCTTATAAGCAACAGGGGAAGAACGAATAATACGATTCCGCACAGAAGATGTCAACGAACCATCAAGCAACCTGTCAGCAGTGCCTAGAAAAATCGCCGTTTTCATCACCTCTTCTTTGAGACGTTGTGCAGCGTCGCGCAAAGTATACCACTGTTTGTCATTCACAGGCCAATCAGACTCAGTAGGGTACTTTATATTACAACCCTCAGTCGCCAATTGAAGTAAAGAAATTTGACCACCACCATTATAGTTACGAAAATGATCCTGTACAGTAGAATCCGAACTCAAGGAACAAAACTTCAAACAATCGCCATTATCTAACATAATGCCAGCAGCGCCCAGTTCATAAAGGCGCATCATCCATGTGAGTAAGGTCTCACCAGCTCGCTGCCGAAATCGCTGCAAAATATCACTAATTTCCTGTTGAGTAAAGTCCTCTAAAGAGTCTAAAGAAACACCCTGCGGAGCAGCGGGAGACTGCTGCAATTTCCGACGAAAAACTGGATGCACCGAGACCGCGGGATGAGCATCACAAGGAGCTCGACCAGTACACGTAGAGGAACAATCAGTGGAAGAAGCATCAACCCCACTCGAAGGACGAGCGCAATCACGGGGTGCACCATCAGGGGTGCAAGAAGCAGGCTTACAATCATGGCGGGAGCGGGAGGACTCGCGCTTGACAGATTCCTCACCCGAGGAACAAGAATCACTCGAATTCCAGATATTACCATCCCATTCATCAGGATTCCAATCCAGTCCGGCTTTCGCCACGACCAGACGCACCTTTCGCGTCGAAACCCGGCCGCGCCGATTCTTGTATTTATAATGGGCAATTCGCACAGCCGCCCTCTCGGCAATAGTCTGGTAAGTCTCAAGTTTGTCAGCAAGCAACTTATTTTGACACCGCAACAAAGTATGAGAATTCTGAATCTCAACAAAGTGCGCTTCCACATCCTTAAGAGATATCTGTAGCTTCAACAACCTCTCATGCAGAATCCTGTACGCAGACAGAACAATCCAACCTCTGCGCCCCAAAATGGGAATCTCCTCACCCTTCGAGATGGGTGCCTTCTGTAAACAAGTAATCACATTAGCCGGCTCCGCCAGCTCCAAAGAAGAATTCCAATTCTCACTCAAACCAGTAGAATCAGCCCACTCACGGGCTAAGGCTTCATAAGGCGTTGAATCCCATCCGGGAATATCAACGGGCAACTTAAAAGTAGATTTTGACTTTCTAGAAAACATCGTGAAAAAGAAAGAAGAAAAGAAAGAAAAAGAAAAGAAAGAAGAAGAAAAACTATACACACAATTATACCACAAATAATATACAAACAAAACCACGCACATGCCGAAAGCAAACACGAGACAACACGACGCACACAGGTTTCGAAAACGGTTCGTGACGCCAAATGTTCTGCTTGGGTTTTTGGATCAGATAGAACCCGCTCATCAGAGCCTCTCTAACCCAGCCAGAACGTTACCCTCTCCCTAGGGCCTATTCACAACAAGTAACCACAGATATATACCACCTAAGGACAGGGAATTCCTAATATATATATATATATATATATATATAGACCTTTTATAATACAAGTGGCGGCCTCGCGATCCCAGACGGACCCAGGACTTCCTACCCAGACGGCAGCCTCAGCCTCGCGGTCCCAGACGGACCCAGGACTTCCTACCCAGACGGCAGCCTCAGTCTCGCGGTCCCAGACGGACCCAGGACTTCCTACCCAGACGGCAGCCTCAGCCTCGCGGTCCCAGACGGACCCAGGACTTCCTACCCAGACGGCAGCCTCAGCCTCGCGGTCCCAGACGGACCCAGGACTTCCTACCCAGACGGCAGCCTCAGCCTCGCGGTCCCAAACGGACCCAGGACTTCCTACCCAGACGGCAGCCTCAGCCTCGCGGTCCCAAACGGACCCAGGGCTTCCTACCCAGACGGCAGCCTCAGCCTCGCGGTCCCAGACGGACCCAGGACTTCCTACCCAGACGGCAGCCTCAGCCTCGCGGTCCCAGACGGACCCAGGACTTCCTACCCAGACGGCAGTCTCAGCACAAGTTCATCCTATGATTACCATAACATACAGCAGGGGAATCAGTTCTACTATTTACCAGATCACACAAGAACTGCCAGTTTGAGCACAACCTGTTCTCTGGTTCGAGGGGTTCCTCTCTCCCTTATTCAGTTACCACTTACCTGATCAGGGTTAACATCTGTTCATGTCAAGTCACAGCTGACTAGAAGAATAGGCTACCCTCTTATACAAGAACACGCATCACATGTTGATTCACTACAAACTGACTTTATTATTTATTATATACGCAAGCACATAACATTACTGTGTAACACATAACCTGCAAAGAAAAGTGAAAGATTAGGTTGTACACTCTAATAAGAAAGGGGTCGACATCACCTTAGTCGTGTGTAGCCTGCACTCAATGGTCATCTAGGTTCCCTTCTCGTCTGTGCCTCGGCTCGCCTGGAGATCACACCTCCGTAGCTCCCTTCTCCGAGTCACTGGGACCTCTTCCTCATCGGCTACTCTCTCCTCTCTGGCAATTCTGCTAGAAGAGTATCTGTCTCTCAGTTTTTCTCCGCCTTCAAGTTTGTCATCTGTCTTCCCTGGAATAAGTAGTAGCTTTACTGCTAACGGCTAGATGCCGCCTACGGACTGAAGTAAGTGCCCCGTAACTGCCTCAGACTTTTGCTAATATAGAGGTGCATTTCCTCATGGAAAATTCCGGCCCGTAACCTGCCGCCCACCAAATTCTTGTACCTCCCCGTGCCAAGGACACTTTCCCAGCCGGCCGGATGTAGCGTCTTCGGCATGAAGAAAAATACAATCCTTCGATAAGGGCCGGTCTGAACCGGTTCTCTCCAAGCGAATAACACCTCATAACTAAAACATCCCCTTTAACCTAGAAGCATCTCAAGCTGCTGGAGCAGAAAGAAAGATGGAGTCTCCCCCGTTTGAGGCCTACCAGGCCTGAATTCAGCACGGCTCCATGAAATACCCTCACTACAGGGCAGGCTATCCCTAAGACTAACGAATCTATCCCCTAGGATATGTGTGCAAGCCTTAATCTATGGGGAAGAACACAGGATCATGTCGAAGTGCCTAGTAAATAGACTTCATTCACTACTCTAACCCTTAGGCTTGAATGGTAGAGAGACTGAAGTCACCCTAATCACCCATCAACACAATAGGGCCGGGAAAATCGAGCAGTACACACAGCTAACACAAAGCTTGCTGGGTGCACTACAATGACCATTTCCCATCTGACCCACAGGTGACCAAGAACTCACTGCAGAGGACAACACCAGCAACCTGCAGAGTCAGTCTCCCCCCCGGTACATGGATTCTTGGATGTTGACTCCCAGAATTCCATGGATGATGAGCTCGAAGCCGGCCCATCTGGTGTGCCAGGGAGCAACAGGTCCCAGGACCCCATCGTCCCCCCACCACATCTGCGCCAACAACCTCTCGACAGCAGACCCCTCCTGTCACGGCCTGTGCGGCCACCGCCAATACCACCACCAACACCACCACCACCAGTGCTGCCTGCAACACCCTCCCTGTCCTAGAGGATGACCAGCACACACCACCAACGGAGGAGGGCAGGGAGAGGATGTGGGTGCCCACAGTGGTGAGGCAACAGGTCCATGGCAGCAGGGCAGGTGGGAGGGGCAGGGTCACCCACAGATGCCAGGAGGCTGGGACCCAATCCCTGGAACACATCACCAGAGTCCTGGGCGCATACGAACAGGCCCAGGGATGAACGGGCCGGTCGGGCGAACTGTTGTGAGCTCATCCTGCTGATGAGGTCCATCGACACTCGCATGGGACAAATCGTGGACCTCTTAGGCCAGCAAGTGGTGGCACTGAGGGACAGGCATGCGCCACAAACAACACCTCCACCTCCCTCTGGTGGGCCACAGGAAGACAGTTCACCATCCTCCCCTGCGCCCACAGAGAGGGGTGAGTCCTCAGACCCCCCTGTCCCTGCAGCAGGGCCCCCCCTGCCAAACAACAAAGGGACCGTCCTAAGAAAACCCTGGGAGTATCTGGAGGCAAAGCACCTGCCAGATGCCAGTCATGGAGCCAGCCATGATGGCAATCCTCTCCACCACTGCATTGACTTTTTAGATTGTCCTTCCCCACACTGCCTTGTGAATTGCATCTGTCTGTTGGACTGGGTCACCACAGCAATGTGGTGACTACTCGATTATCACATCTACCACAACTGTCAACTCACTGCTCCACCCCCCCATGGAAATGTACACCCCCCCTCGCATCTCACCATTGCAAATAAAATATCCTTCAACACATGTTGTGTCTGCTCCGTTTTTATTGCAGGATGTAGAGCCTTCAACATGATCACAATGCACCAGGAGCATGGGCTGCATGTAGGCAAGGAGAAGTTGAAGGCACCTACGGAAACACAACAGAACTACTTTCACTGGTCTGGGTGTGGCATCACAGACATCACACAACCCCTACCATCAGGATAACTCAACATGCACACGTCACAATGGGCAACAAGTGTTAACATACACGTCCTGTAGATGTTCACAAATTACCTGTCCCAGAAACATTGCAAACACCACTGGGTCTACAACTGGCTACTGTTACAATTCTCACATGCCCCTTCACGACAACAGCAATATCAGCAGACAATGGACATGTTGCACATTGTCACCTACCTTCAAGTGAAGTAGCGGGTGATGAGCTGTTCACGCAGCTCAACACCTTCCTCCTCTCCACTCTCCTCATCACTGGACACGGGTTGGTTTGCAGGCTGGGGCCTTGGGTCCTCACCATCATCCAGGAGCAGGGGAATCTCCTTGCGAATGGCTAGATTATGGAGAATGCAGCATGCCACTACAATATGATACACCTTCCCGGGCTAGTATGCCAGTGCTCCTCCTGTCTTGTCCAGACAGCGGAAACGTGACTTGAGCAGACCAAACGTACGCTCCACCACACAACGTGTCCTCCCATGTGCCACATTGTAGCGGACGTCAGCTGGGGTCCTGGGATTCCTCAGTGGACTCAGCAAACAGGGATGGTTGGGATATGCAGAGTCACCTAGGTATAACAAACACAAATAGACATTGCAATGTCGCTGAGGTTGAGGGCAGCAACTCACACACCCAGCACGCAATATGACTAGGCATACTCACCCACAATCCATGCACGCTTGGGAAGCAGATTAGCCATCAGCTGGGGCATAATGCTGTTCCGCAGGATGTATCAGTCATGGGCCGAGCCTGGGAATTTGGCACACACGTGAGAGATGGTCATATCTGCCAGGCACACCACCTGCACATTTATGGAGTGGTAATGCTTGCGATTCCTGAAAATGTGCTCACTTGCCTGTGGTGGCACAAGCCTGACATGGGTGCAATCAATCACACCAACAACATTGGGGATGTTTCCAAGGGGATAGAAGTCTCCCTTCACAGCTGACAATTCAGCACCCCTGGGGAAATTAATGTATCGGTCCTTGTATATCATCATGGCGGAAAGTACATCACGCAGCACCATGCTGAACATCGGTTGTGACATCCCACCTGCGCTGGCCACCTTATAAGTAGGGGTGAAAGCTGTTGGATATGTCCGGCGAGGCTGAAGGTGGGGCTCCAACGGATCACAAAGGGTTTTCAGGGTGGCTCTATCCAGACGGCATTTCCGGATGATTGCAACATCCTCCATGTCCTCCAACACCATCAAGTGACAAATCAAATTTGGCCTCCTCCTATTTGAGATGATAGTGGACACATTTCAATGCAATACATCATGATATGTGCACAGCATATCACGTTCTGGATGACACAACGCCAACAATGATTGCCATCAATATTAAGTTATAGACCAGCTTACATGTAGGGACATCTTCAGCTACACAAAGGGCACACCTGTCAAATTACAGAAGACAAGTACCTCAAACACCACCTTGGTCAATGTGAATGCACATAGGGATATGGCCACATTTCACCTGGGCACACCTGGGAGTACAGCATACAGCATATGTGCAACAAATCAAACCCACTGTCTCACACCTAGCTGATGTACCTGTCACACCTTAATACGTCATTACAACCTGGCACCATCGGCTTAGGAATGATGAATGTGTCCATGAGCAGACATGAGAGGTAATGCACAATGGATCATCATTCATTAGGACGAGCATTGCTGTGATTGTCGCTGCACCTCAACACATTGGCATGTGTACACATTGTAGAGACCAGAACAACACTGTCCTGCCCACCCAACCATCAAATCCATAAGTGACTTGTGAGTGAGTACAGGCCAATGTACGAAATCACACACACAAACATGGCATGTGTAGCCATCAGTGGAGTAAATGGAACAATGACATTGTGTGCACAATGATGTGCCATTGACCATGTGGGCACTGTGCACTGTTGATGTTTGCCAGATGTCCATTGTGATTGTATGGCACCCATATCGTGGTAGCTACTGCCTGGCTGCGGCGGTGTGTCACCAGCACCCCCATTCACACATGTGCAGTAGTGATAGGCATTGAGACATGGGGAGATGGCGGTTGGCCTGCTCTGCCACCCATTTCACGGTAGCTACCGCCTGGCCCCGGCGGTGTATCACCAGCACCCCCAGTCACACATGTGCAGTAGTGATAGGCATTGAGACATGGGGAGATGGCAGTTGGCATGCTCTGCCACCCATTTCGTGGTAGCTACCGCCTGACCCTGGCGGTGTGTCACCAGCATCCCCATTCACATATGTGCGGTAGTGATAGGCATGGAGACATGGGGAGATGGCGGTTGGCATGTTCTGCCACTCATTTCGCGGTAGCTGCCACCTGGCCCCGGCGGTGTGTCACCAGCACCCCCATTCACATATGTGCGGTAGTGATAGGCATTGAGACATGGGGAGATGGCGGTTGGCCTGCTCTGCCACCCACTTCGCGGTAGCTACAGCCTGGCCCCGGCGGTGTGTCACCAGCACCCCCATTCACACATGTGCGGTAGTGATAGGCATGGAGACATGGGGAGATGATGGTTGGCATGCTCCGCTGCCTAAACCGCAGTGCCTTGTGTCAATGTATGGTACCCATATCGCGGTAGCTACTGCCTGGCCCCGGCGGTGTGTCACCAGCACCCCCGTTCACACAAGTGCGGTAGTGATAGGCATGGAGACATGGGGAAATAGCGGTTGGCATGCTCTACCACCTAAATTGCGGTAGCTACCGCCTGGCCCCGGCGGTGTGTCCCCACCATGGAGCTTGCCCTAGAGCCAATGGGAAGCTTGATAGCAGTGGCATGATGCCATTTTGAAGATCGCGGTAGGCGTGCTCTGCCACCGCGGAGGCAGTCATTGGATGCATTTGAAAGATGCACCATCGCGCTAGCGCACACCGGGCCTCGGTGGTATGTCCCCACCATGGAGCTTGCCCTAGAGCCAATGGGAAGCTCGATAGCGGTGGCATGATGCAATTTTGAAAATCGTGGTAGGCGTGGTCCGCCACCGCGGGGACGGTCATTGGATGCATTTGAAAGAGGCAGACGTGGACCACCAATTGCTGCAGCTTGGCACCTTTGAAATGACCCCAGGGGGCTATATATGTGTGGAATTGAGCCTCACATTTCCACTGCTCCCAGAGCCTGTTGCCAGAGACCCCTCATCTGCTGCTGCCTCCAGGGACTGCTGCCTGAGACCCCTCACCTCCTGCTGCCTCCAGGGACTGCTGCCTGAGATCCCTTATCTGCTGCTGCCTCCAGGGACTGCTGCCTGAGACCCCTCACCACCCAATTCCGCCGCTGTTGTCTCATGTCCACAGTGATGGCAAGGACAGAGAAGATCCATGCCAGTCCTTTCACGAGCAAGGAGCTGGAGGTCCTGGTGGACGAGGTGATCACACAGTAACCAAGGCTATCTGGTGCCCCAAATGTCATGGTAAGTTGTCAACAGGGAGGGAGGGAGGGCAGGGGGGCAACACATGTAGTTGGACTGATAAAGCATGTGCCTGGGAGTGTGGGGTAGTGTCATGCACTGCATGACATGCTGTCTCCAGGGGGAGGGTGTGTGTGCACAATGCCACAGGTTTCCTGCCTGCACACGTATGCATGAGTGACCTGTGTTGTGTTTTCAGCCATACAGTGACACAGAAGGTTGTTCATGCTATAGTCAGGACAGTGATTGTTTGGCTGGATAGCTGTGTGTGCCCCTGTAGTCCATCTCAGTGTGAGCCCAGCTGGGCAGCACAGTCCCCGTCTACAAAGACAAGGACATATCACTTCACTTACAGAGTATGACATCAGTCTTTTCTCATTGCACTCCAGCTATGGTCCATCTCAGCCCTGTAGATTGCACACAACCGCCCTTTTGAACGGCATTTTGTAGTTGTGAGATCATGTACCTCAATTTGACATCCATGACACAGTAATCTATTCACAGGGCAGGTTCATTAGGGCTGTGCAGTCCTGGACACAGTGGGTCAACCCCACCACGCAGGTTGATAAGTGATGTATGTGTTGCTCAACCCAACAATTGTCTGGAGATGTGGGCAGGCTACATAGGGGTTCCAGTGCTGGCATCCTGCATGTGTGTGAGATGTGTAGGGACTGTGTTCTCCCTCACAACTACATGCATTCACATCAGCTTTTCTCATACAGATGTACCATGTGAGATGTACTGTAGTCTCTGATAGACATATGGCTGGATATGTGATGAGTTTGTATCTTGCTGCTATATTGATAGATGTCGGTACATAACACTGTGTCCCTGATCATTTCCCCCTCTTGTCTACCATGCCTGCAGCTCAAGGTACACCAGCGTAAGGCCGTGTGGAGGGCCATTGCAGCAAAGGTGCGAGCTCTGGGGGTCTCAAACTGACGGTGCACCCACTGCCACAAGAGGTGGGACGACATCAGCCGGCTGGCAAAGAACGTGGTGGAAATGACCTTGGGGCTGCTTCCTCGCACTGGGCGTTTAACACGGCGCAGCATGACACCACTAATGGGCTGCATCTTGGCGGTGACACAGCCTGAGCTGGATGCACGTTTGAAGGAGCATCAGCAGCAAGCCAGGGGTGAGCATTTGGGGAGGGTGACTTTGGTTGGGAGTGGCTGCATGTGTACAGAGCCTGTGTCAGCGCTGGCCTAAGTGATGTTGGTAGTGTGATGCTGTGGCATGTAAGTGGCTGCTGGGCTGGGTGCTGGTGGCATGCATTAGCTCCACCTGCACTGACAACAGTGATTTGGATGCTGAGCATTCACATTACATTCTGAGTTGTGCTCTCCAGGTTTCTTCTACACTGGGGTAGTCTTGGGAATCCCATGGGAGGGAATAACAGTGCACCCAATCTGACTGTGCCTTCATCAATGCGTCCATTGCATGCACCCAGATTGGGGAGGCCTACACATCTGATAGCCATGTGCACCATCCTATGGTCCCCACAGTATACCATGGTGGGTGGCATGGGCTAATGTCCATTGTGGACTGGCATGTTGTAGTCTGGGTCTGTGTTGTCCCCTCCTGTTTCATCCAGATCTGTCATTGGCAACAAGTAGTGTGCCCCCATCATGTCCCTAGGTGTGCTCAGAGCTAGTTGTGTGTCTGTTTGAACAGAGCCACAAGCAGGGTGTTGTGCTGTGTGGTCATCACATGGCTCACTCATGCCTTAGTGTCCAGTTTCCACGCACTGCTTGAGACTATATAGTGAGTTGGCACAATGTGATTGCACAGGGTGTTGTGCAGTTTGTAGATGTGGTCATCTTTTATAATGCATTGCTTGCATATGTTTGTTCTGTTGCTGTCGCTGACCTGACCCTAGATCTCTCTCTCTCATGCAGCATGTCCTGTGGTCACGGAGGGACAGGAGACGGACACCAGTGGGGGTGAACCCAGCACAACAGCTGCACAGGAGCCCAGTGACACAGATGTCACCAGCTCCTCAGAGGGGGACAGGAGTATGCTGGAGGAATCCCAGCCAGAGAGGCAAAGCACCACATCATCTGATGCCAGCGGGGATGCATCCATGTTGGAGGGCACAGGGAATGGGGACTCTGCATCATCTTCCACCCCATAGCGGTCAGTGCCCACCCTCCCAGCCACTTCCTCTAGTGCTGCCCGTGTCCGCCTCAGTAAGAGAGGAAGAGTGTCCTTCAACCCTGGCACCGCTGCCCCTGTCCCCCTGCTGCCATCAGTGCTGAGTCTGTGGACTTTTTGCACCAGCTGTGTGTAGGCCAGACAGCTCTCCTCAATGCCTTCATTGACCACAACAAACAATTGCCCTAGGTGGTTGCTTTCATGGAGGGCATACATTCTGATTTGGGTGGGCTGCACTGGACAGTCCAGGCTTTGTCATCGACAGTGACGTCTGCCCTTCAACAGGCACATACTTACAGTCCAGCTCCGGTCCCTTTGTCCACCCCCCTGTCAGTGGCCACGTCTGACGATAGTGACCACGGTCCACATACATCAAAGTCACGATAAAGCACACGGAGCACACAGCAGCAGCAACCCAAGTGGTCCCGGCCGCAGACACCATCCCCAGAGAAGACCAAAGCCACCCCAGAGGGCAGGGAGAAAAGCCCTTCAGGCGACACCAGTGGACAAAGAGCAAAGCAGCAGGCCTCAGGCACACATGCCTCAGAGGCATCCCCATCCAAGGACTCTCCTGTCCCTAAAGCATCACGCAAAGAGAAGCATACAGTGTCTGTGCCCACCAAGGAGGCGGTGCATGCCAAGGGTACACCTAGGAAGGGCTCCAAGGCAGATTCACCCACCACCTCGACTCCCATTCCAAGCCCAGTGAAGCAGGAGCCGGAGTGCACTGTATGGTTGACAGCTAGTAAACAGGGGAAGGGGGGGCAGAGGCGAAACCAGGCAAAGTGTTCTGCTGGGTCAAGCACATCACCAGAGGGGTTGCCAGCACCTGCACCTGATGCAGCTTTGGGTGGTGAGTGTGCCTGGTGTGCCCACACCACTTCCCATTGATCCAAATTCAGGCAAGCCATTTAGAATCCCCAAGAAGTGGAAAGGCACCCCTCCACAATCTCCAAGCCACACCGTGTCTCCCGTCTGCATGACTCCACCTCCACGTGCCACTACACCACCTGATCCAAGGAGCCCTCCGGCTTGCCAAGCCACTGATAGCTCTACCTCAGCTGGTCCGCACTCTCCCTGTTCAGGTGCCCCAACAGTCCCCAAGACACAGCCAGCTCTTAGTCTGCCTGACAGCCAAGTCTTAGAGTTAGTTACCCTCACATACCTTTCACTCACACAGGTGAGCCTGTACTGCACATTGTTCCCCCTGACTGTGTTGCTGACCATGGAAAGGTACATTCACACACATTCCCTGTGCAGCTTCTCATGGACTCAGTCTGCACTTTGTCCTGGCCACTGGCCTTGTCATTCACTGCTGTGTGCCCCCTGCCTGTGCAGCTTCTCATGGACTCAGTCTGCACTTTGTCCTGGCCACTGGCCTTGTCATTCACTGCTGTGCGCCCCCTGCCTGTGCAGCTTCTCATGGACTCAGTCTGCACTTTGTCCTGACCACTGGCCTTGTCGTTACTGCTGTGTGCACCCTGCCTGTGCAGCTTCTCATGGACATGCTCTGCATTGTGTGCCTTGCTCTTCTCTTGTCATGGTGCCTATCTGTGCAATATGTGAATAAAGACAGTTGTTCCTGCTGTCTATTTTGTCAGTGTCCTTACTGAATAAAGTTCTTCTGCTGTGTGTATATGGTTTACTGTGCCACATGCTCTGCGTGCCACTTCCACATGGGCAATGTTTGGGCTCACTTACAAATCAGTTTTCTGGGGTGACAGGGTCTTCAGTTCGTCCTGCACCAGATACTTGTGGGGTCAATAGTGTAATTTTACAATGTGCAGCAGTTGTCATTTACTTGATTAGTCCATGTTGGCTATATTGTACACATGTCAGGTTGGGGGGCACTGTCGGCACAGAGTGGGTTTCTGCACACAGTTTTGCAGGCAGGCTGTCCAGGGTCATCATGTATGTGTGTTCTTCCTTTATGTGTGCCCAGTGTGTATGTGTGTGGTCATCTTGTGATGGACAGTCTTCCTAGTACCATGGCTTACTTTCCATGTGTGCTCTTGGATGGTCAGGTGGTGAGCGGTGTGAAGCGTTGAGTTTGTGGGGAGTGTTGATATGTGCATGCCCCTGCAATGTGAACTGCACACATATGTCAACCAGGAGTTGTATGCCTGTTGTTTTGATTGTTCAGCCCTGTGGATGTGGTTGTATGCACATGTGTGAGTTGTATGTAGTGCACTGTACTGTGTGTTGGTGTGTCCTTGCAGTTCCGTCTGACTCCTACTTGTTGTTTATGTCACTTGTGAGTATGCAAAGTGTGTGACTGGTGAGTCAATGTTGTGTTTTGTTGCACATCCATGTGTCAGGTGGCCGTTTGTGGGGACTGTGCAGACCTGCCAATCCCCACTGCCATTGTGGTTGTGTTTTCTCATTCCTTGCTGTCAGATGGTACCTTCTTGCCTCCAGTGTGGCATGTTGTGTGTGTTGTAATGCCATCTCCTATCTGTGTTTCAGATGCCTACCCATTGTGGGTCTGCACTCCCTCTCTTTGTGTATGGTACACTCCTGCCAAGTCCCCTACTGGCATGCAGTACACTTCACTTTGGTGTCAGCTGTCCCCTTGGTTTCCAAGTGTGTGTGCCTCCCCATCACTTTATTTGTGCCACTGTGCTTTGTGGTGCAGTTCTTTGTCCAGGGTGCATAGGCCACTGTACTACAGCTAACAGGTAGTTTGTAACATGAACCATCCACAAACAGTTCCCCTTGGGGGTCAGATATAGGGTTATCTGTCAAGTCTACCCTTCTCTTAGTCTCCTCCTCAGCAATGAATATGCAATCATGCTTCTTATCTTGTTGGGACTGAGAGAGGGGCAGTACAGTGGCTGGATTCAAAATGTTACAGCATTTAGTGAACTTACACCCTGTTAATATTGCACTGGTCAGGTGCTAGGTCTGAGTTCTTTTTGTTTTAAGATATCCACTAAATGTGGTACCATAACTGTCAAATTGGGACCTTAAATATACATTTCAGATTGCTTTATCAAAGCGGGGTCCAATGTGGAGGAGAAATATTCACATGACCTATTCCTTACCCCATGGGACTATGCTAAGCTGCAAACATCTTTTTCATGTATAAATTTGTTAGAATCAGGTTTTACCTAAAGCAGGAGCATTACGCAAAGCATCTTTCAATTGCAAAGAGACAGCTTCACACTGATTAGTCCAAGGAAGCGGCATGCACACGTGTTTTAATGTTAAAGCAAGCAGGGGTTTTGCAATTAGTGAAAAATTTGGTAATAAACACACAGATATCAGATTGAGTCAGGATTTTTACAAGTTCTGCACCAATTATATTCTATGTTGGTGTAGCGTCTTACCCCCCTTCGACAGGAGGAGACCTAAATAGGTAACCTTCTGTTGACAATACTGTAATTTGAAAAGAGATACTTTATGTCCCAAGGATACTAAGTGATGCAATAATTTCACCGTAGACTGTTTGCAACCTTCTGCTGTATTGCTATGTCTCTAATGAGTAGCTTGTGAGCTACCAGTAGATCACCAGGTACCTGTGAGTAGCTCTCCTGTGTTTGTCCAACCTGTATTCTAAAATAATTATGCATGCATTCAAGACAACATTTTTTTTGTATTTTCACAACTCATAAGCTGATGTCTACAAAAAAATAGATGACATTTTGAAAATGTTCTTAAAGCTATTATTTTAGTTGGAGATATGTATTACTCATAATTATATCTTGATGCAAGGGAGCATTGCAGCTATTGTTTATATCAAGTACCCATGCAATACTTCAGTTCAAATTGTCAACGCCTTTTTTTTTTCATTACTGCAGAAAAGCCAGACTAATGCACCAATGTGATCACTACTGACACTCTTGGATGGGGTGGTCACTTTTACATCACTAGTGACTTTTGTTACAGAAATGCACGTTCCGTAAAGAAAAGATTACCTATTATAATAAATAAGGCACAAATGATGTCAATCATAACTTATGAAGGATTAAAAAATAAAGCAAGAATGAAAATAGCATAGAGCTACATCAATAGTTAATATTTGCATATTCTCTCATATAATTCAAAGCCAAGCAAATAAGCCTTGGCAAAAACAGTTTGTCAATACCTAATGCTTAAGTCATTGCATGAGTGCAGGGGTAGTGTCTGGGGGATTAGAGGAGTGCATAGATAATGCCTTGGTAATTGCATGAGTGTAGGGGTAACATCTAGGTAATTGCATGAGCGTAGAGGTAGTGCGTGGGTGATTATATGAGAACAGCAGTAGTGCCTGAGTTATTGGAGGAGTACAAGAGTAGTGCCTGCGAGATCAAAGGAGTACATGGATAGTGCATGGCTGATTGGAGGAGTGCATAGCTAATGCCTAGGTGCATCGAGGAGTGCATCAGCAGTGCCTGTGTGATTGCATGAGTACATAGGTAGTGTCTGGATGATTTTATAAGTGCATGGGTACTGACTGAGTGATTGAAGGACTGCATGGGTAATGGCTAGGTGATTGCATGAGTGCAGGGGTAATGTCTGAGTCATTGAAGGAGTGCATGGCTAATGCCTAAGTGATTGCATGAGTGCAGGGGTAATGTCTGGGTGATTAGAGGAGTGCATAGGTAATGCCAGGGTACTTGCATGAGTGTAGGGGTAATGCCTTGTTGATTGCATGAGTGTAGGGTTAGTGCCTGGGTGATTTTATAAGTGCATAGGTACTGGCTGGGTAGAGCCTGGGCTATTGAAGGAGTGCTTGGGTAATGCCTGTGTGATTGTATGAGTGCAGGGATATGTGTAGGTGTTTGGAGTAGTGCATGAGTAATGTCTGGGTGATTGCATGACTGCAGGGGTATGTCTGAGGATTAGAGGAATGCATAGGTAATGCCTGGGTAATTGCATGAGTGTAGGTGTAATGTCTTGTGATTGCATGAGTTGGGGGTAGTGCCTGGGTGATTAGAGGAGTGCATAGGTATTGCCTGGGTGATTTTATAACTTGAAGGGTTCTGGCTGGGTGATTAGAGGAGTACAGGAGTAGTACCTGGGTAATTGGAGGTGTGCATAGGTGGTGCATGGGTGATTGGAGGAGTGTGGGAATAGTGCCTACCTGTATAGATGAGCGCATGGGTAGTGTTTGAAAAAATGGATGAGTGCAGTAAAAGCGACTATAAACAGTAGTTCATATTATCATGCTTATTACATTATTTCATCTTACCTTTTTTATTAAATAAGATACTAAACTCAGTGGAGCTATTTTACAAGAGTTTGTTGTAAATTGAATTTAAGATCTTTTCAAACTTTAGTATTACCTTCTGTAATAAAAAAGAAGAAATACTTTTATTGTTAATATTATAGTTTTAACCTCTTCGGTGCTCACAACGTCTCCCGGCCGTCATGCGGTCACGGTGGGCGTGTGCGCACGACGGCCGGGAGACGTCATGCCACGCCCGAGATCGGAATGTCCAGCACCGCGGGAGCGCTGCGGCGGAAATTCCGCCGCAGCGAAGAGGTTAAGAACACAGCATAATTTTAGAATTACATAACATATTCAGTTTCCCTTTTTTGCTGTTCTCAGATCCTACTAAATTTCACCATACACAGTGATTTCAATGTAGATCCTCATACAACAGAGGGGAAAAAATACAATCAATGACATTGTAAAACAAAAAACAAATCTGCGTTGAAAATATTTACAAGTGCAGCTATCTGTTTACCTATCTACAGTTTCTAAATCACATTCTTCAATTACATTAAATCATTTATTTCCCTGAAGTACATTTTGTAAAACATGCACTCTCATTTACATCACGTATTATATAAAGATCAAATATATAAATTACTTATTTCAAACAAAATTTAGCAAATGCAATAAGAATTAGCAGAAACAATAATCCAAACATATAGGTGCCGATTCCGATCCTGTAAAAATTTCCCCGTACGACTCGTATCCGGATTTTTTACCGTACGAATCGTACAAGTACCGTACAAACTGCCAAGTACGATTCGTATGGGAAAAAGTCCATACGAATCGCATTGGGAAAATTTCTCCACAAGTCCTCGGGTCGGAAAATGTGTCCGACACGTCCCCGGACGATTGTACGTACGAATCGGAAAAATGAAGTCCGACCGCGCAAGTACAATCCGTTCCGTCCGTCCGAATGCACAACTGTATGGAAAAAACACCGTATGGACCGAACTCCCATAGCAACCATGGAGACATGTGCCCGCATACGCGCCGAACACCCCACCCCAGCCCCCGTATGTACGCCCCGAACATCCCCCCCAGCCCCCGTATGTACGCTCCGAACACCCCCCCGGCCGCGGATGTACGTGCCGAACCCCCACCAGTGTATGGACGGAGCGTACCCCCACCCGTGTATGTATGGAGCATACCCACACCCCACCCGTGTATGTACGGAGTGCACCTCCACCCGTGTATGTATGGAGCGTACCCACACCCCACCCGTGTATGTACGGAGCGTACCCCCACCCGTGTATGTATGGAGCATACCCACACCCCACCAGTGTATGTACGGAGCATACCCCCACCAGTGTATGAATGGAGCGTACCCACACACGTGTATGTATGGAGCGTACCCCCACCAGTGTATGAATGGAGCATACCCACACACGTGTATGTACGGAGCGTACCCCCACCCGTGTATGAATGGAGTGTACCCCCAACCGTGTATGTACAGAGCATACCCCCACCCGTGTATGTATGGAGCGTACCCACACCCCACCCGTGTATGTATGGAGCATACCCCCACCCGTGTATGTATGGAGTGTACCCACACCCCACCAGTGTATGTACGGAGCATACCCCCACCAGTGTATGAATGGAGTGTACACACACACGTGTATGTACAGAGCATACCCCCACCCTTGTATGAATGGAGCGTACCCCCACCAGTGTATGTACGGAGCGTACCCCCACCCGTGTTTAAATGGAGCATACCCCCACCCGTGTATGTACGGAGCGTACCCCCACCCGTGTATGTATGGAGCGTACCCACACCCCACCCGTGTATGTACGGAGCGTACCCCCACCCGTGTATGTATGGAGCGTACCCACACCCCACCAGTGTATGTACGGAGTGTACCCCCACCAGTGTATGAATGGAGCGTACCCACACATGTGTATGTACGGAGCGTACCCCCACCCGTGTATGAATGGAGCATACCCTCACCCGTGTATGTACGGAGCGTACCCCCACCCATGTATGAATGCAGCGTACCCCCACCCGTGTATGTACGGAGCGTACACCCAGCCCCCCCTGTATGTACGGTGCAAAACACCACCACCTATGGACGGTGCGGACCAACACCCTGCCCGTGTCTGTACGCACCCTACCACAGGCCCCTACACCAGCACCCTCACCCAACATCGCGCATGTACGAGTCGTAATAAGCCACAGCAAAGGTCAGCACTGTACAACAACATGGCCGCTGTACGCACCGTACAGACGCTAAAAACACTCGTACTGAACCAGGACAAAGCAAAACAACACAAGGAGAGTCAATTCGAGTCGCACAACACCACAAAACATGTCCAACAAGCCCAAATACATCCTATACACTGACCTGCAACTGCCAAACACCTAAACAGAGGCCCAAAACACAACCACTCCTTATAACACACCCACCCAAAGTTCAAACACAGCCACACCCACTAATGGACCAATAAAAAGGCCCAACACACACAAACCATGATCCTTTGCAACAGATCCACTAATGCCAGACCACAGAGACAACACACTGCACCATACTACATCAATCAATACACCTTACACTTGCACTCCTTCACACAACCACCATCACAAACACCCCCTCATCACATTCACACACACACCTTCACAACCACACTCACACACCCACAACCATCCAAACCCACCCCCCCACAACCATCCACACCCACACCCCACACCATACCCGCTAACAAGACTCCAAAGTTCACAAAGGAGGAGCTGGAGATCCTTGTCGACGAAATCATCAGAGTCGAGCCACGGCTCTTTGAACATTGGTCAGACAGTCCAACATATCCGAAAAATCTGCCATGTGGCAGAGGATTGTTAATTCTGTGAATGCTGTTGGGGCCACCAGAAGGACCAGGCAGGAGTGCCAAGCCAGGTGGTACGATCTGCGGAGGACGGTCCGCTGCAAAATGACAGACGAGCACAACCAGGGGAACATCACTGGAGGAGGGCCGCCCAGCAGACCGGTACAGTACCAACCCTGGGAGGAGAAGGTGATGGCCACGCTGCCGCCGGTGGGAGTACACGGAGTAGAAGGAGTCGCCGAGCCTGGTGAGTACACAAACAACTCACCTCACATGGGGGGAACGCCATCCACAACCAAAATCCCAATCATGCACGCAACCACCCAAAAGCCATCACCGGACACAACCACACTCCAAAAACACACACATGCCACTAGCACCTCCATGCCCCATGCACCAAGCAAGGCCATGCCAAGTCACAGGCCACACAAAACACCAACATAAGACAGGATGTCCCCGATGCCGGGAGGGTGGGCCTCTAAATTAACAGTGAGCAACTCTGAAGCAGACAACAATGCCCTCAGCCCATATGGCCTAGGGCATAGCCATACAAACAGTGTGTCCCCACACAGTACTGTGTTGCCTGCAAATGGTGGCCGCGTTGCAGGATGACATGGGTATGAAGGCACAATTTGCACACAACAGCAGCTAATGAAGAGGCATCACTCTGAAAGAGTGTCAGCACACACCGCCACAGCAGCAGCACAGACTCAGGGATACAGGGAGACAGACAGAGGGAGAATGGTGACAGAGGGAGGGAGAAAGGGAGACAGAGGGAGATGGACAGAGGGAGGAGGCTGACAGAGGGAGGGAGAAAGGGAGACAGAGGGAGACGGACAGAGGGAGGAGGCTGACAGAGGGAGGGAGAAAGGGAGACAGAGGGAGACGGACAGAGGGAGGAAGCTGACAGAGGGAGGGAGAAAGGGATACAGAGGGAGACCAAATCACCCTTGGGTGGTGTGGGCATGTCCGCTCGTCAGCAGGTGGACTGTGTGCATGTAGACAAGGTTTGGCAGTGCCTGAACCCCCCCTTTTTCCTTTGCAAAACACTGGGCCATGTGTCAATCTGTGCACGAGTACATCCGTGCTGCAGGCACAAACCTAACCTTACACCCAGTATACCCACTCACCGTGTTTGTTAGAACACAGTCACAAATGCTGAAGTTACCTACCTGCATTCTCAAATAGCATGGGAAAAACACCATTTGCCCACGTACAGTGCAACACGTAAGGCGGCTCTGCATGGCTCGCTACGCCCGCTCACCACACTGCTGACTGCGTTACAAAAAGATGCATCAATTAAGAGTGTGTCACACATAGGTAAAGTGTCGAAAGCTGTGGCCAAGGGACATACCCATGCACAAGTGCATTGTGAGAGGAATGCTAGACATATCCAACTACCCAGTGGAACTGTGCCAACTTAAATATGAATGAAACATGGATGTCGCATGTAACACAATTAACATTGTCTCTCTCACACACAGGTCAATGTCGTAGATCTCCCCCCAACACTGGGGGGGAAGACTCACAGGACCAGGCTCTGCGTGAAGAGGACCCCACCGGCAGCGACGACTTTCACCAATCCGTGGATGACCCCGACCAACCTGGCCCCTCTGGTGTTCAACCACCTGCAGCACCTGCGTCAGGTACAACTGTGCCAACCACCACCCCCATTCCTGCCACATCCCAGGAGACACCCAGGAGCCCTGCCCACACACAACAACACAGCCAGTCTGACCAGGAGGGACAAGGTTCTGCAGGCACCCAGGAGGAGGCAGGCGACACCGCAAATGCCATCCCTCAGGGGTCCCGGAGACCCGATGTGCCCACAACGGCAGGCCAGGGGCAAGTAGGCAGGGGTGGTGGGAGTGGAGGACGGCGGAGGCGCGAACCTGACCAGTTGGCTCAGGAACCGGTAATGTCACACGTCAGCAACATCCTCGACACATACCGGTGTGACACCAGGGGCATCAGCCAGGTTGTGTCCACCCTCAACGAGATGAAGGGGACCCTTGAAGAGATGAAGACCCTGCAGGCCGAGCAACATGCCAGTCAACAGCGACACCAAGGACGGATGGAGGCAAGACTGGCTGAGCTCCTGACGGTGCACACGGAAATAAACCGTTCACTCCGTCGGATTGCCGACAACATGGACAACCCTCCCTGTGCCACCAGGCAGAGAACATCACCAGCCACAGGGAGGGATCAAGAGGAGGAGGATTCATCCGACGGAGCATCACAAGCATCGTCACGGCCTGCTTCTGAGGGTCCCCGCAGGAAGGTGGGTCGTCCACGCAAAAGACCGTGAGAGTCAGCGGAACATCACCATCTCCCAGGTCACCTGGCCTGGCACCTGGCCCTCTGGCCCAACAGCAGCACATCCTCAAATGACATTCTCTGCCACATGGACTTGCTGGTCACTGTCTGACCAATGTTGACAAAGACTGTGGCATGGACTCTGATGATTTCCAATGGCAGGGATAGCAACTCCACCAGTGAACTTTGGATTTTACACACCCGGAAAGCACCTCTTGTCATCCCCCCCAACACGTACCCCACCACAATTAAAATTCTGCACAATCAAGAGATGATGCCGTCATTTTGCATTATTCCATTACATGTGTGTGTCGTTAAGTCAAACCATGCCTGAGTTTTTAAATAACTACAACAATACATACCCTGGGGTCTGAGTCTGGCACAGGACACACATGGGTCACAATGTATAATCCAATACAGACATGGAGCACCATACTCACCCGTGATGGGCCCAACCAGCTGAGGGGGTGGCCACACAACTGTGCCTACAGACCTATTTAGAAGAGCAACAGTCATGCGCAGAGGTCAGGGATCATGTGGAGTGTCCTGGGGTGCTACTCCCAGGTATGTGTAGACATGTGGCAGAACCATGTCCTGCATGCTTGAGTCAGGTGGATGTGGAGAATGGTGGGCCGGCCAACGTTGGATGCATGGAGATGGCACAATGGGGTCTTGGATCACAGTGCCACAAGGTTGTGTTGGGGTCGTGGGCTGCATCCTGAGTGTGGGCGTGGATTGAGAAGGTCATCCTGCAGCTGGCAGTGATCCATTCCCCCATCTCTGTTGGACGTTGATGGGGCTTGGTCGCCGGATGTAGAAGCAGAGCTGTGCAGATGCACCCTGGAAATGGACAAGTGTCATGGGAGTTGTAACGCACATGTCTGTAGAGTGCAGGGTAGGATTAGACACGGATGTTGTAGTTGACCTGGGGATAGTCTCTCTTGCCTTGAGGTGGATGGAACTGGGGATCTTCTGCATAATGCAGAGTATGCTGCAGCATGAGGCACAGATGCTGCTGATCAGCATAGCACATGTGAGCAAGCAATCCATGATGAACACCAGCTCGTGTGCCTGGACACTGGGTGCCCTTGCTGCAGGGTCTGCAGCAGCATGCGCCATGTCAAGAAAACAATGCCACAAGTTGCACACAAAGACAAGGATCTCAGGAAGGAACTATGCTAAAGGTGTATGTCAAGGAAAGAATGTCTGGTTCAACATGGCACACACACACACAATGGATGCACATGCAGCACAGTGGCCGTCGTGGAGACTGACATGCCACAATAGCTACACAGCCATGGACATCATGCACAATACAGATTCTAATCCCTGACAAACAGCTTGCATCTTGCTAGTCTACTCATAGACTCATAGGCACTATCTCTGATAACTATGCCAGACATGCCGCATGCACAGTGGCAACAGACCACCATTGACAGAGATGAGGCACCTTGGAGGCAGAGGGACACCTTTATTAGTCATGTGTGTCGGAATGCAAATGCATCTCTGTTAACACATACACAGGTCATGTGGATGAACATGTGGGACCAACACTGGCACCCCCCTTTGCAGCACAGATGCTGGAAATCCATAGAACTGGCACACAAGCGACGGGTTACAGCTAAACACCCCCTGCTGCTCACGGAGAGGCTGCTATACACCATTGAGCCTCTAATGGGGAAGTCCCACACCATGTCAACCCGGTGCAAGCCGTATGTTTCCGAGAGCAGTGTCACACACATTGATGGCTTCATCACAATCCACAATCCCATTACAGATGACTGCACCAAGTCTGACCATCAATTCAGGTGAATCCAACTCCATGTCATGTGCCCCATGGTGATTCTACATGTATGCAAAGTAAACAAACATGAACAGGAGCAGTGCACACACATTCAAAACAAATACCACACACAAAAAGCCGTGCTGCATCCCTCACCCTAAGGAGATTTCCAAACTTGTCCGTGTATGTAACGCTGATTCAGCACATGTTGCTGTGTTCATGAGGAATAGCAGGACCACAACAATGCCACCAGCAGACAGCAGGTGCACGTACCTGGGGATGAGAGACACACAAGAAGTCAGCCACAAGAAGCACATCCGCATACATGTGCATGTACTCGACACGTATAAGGTTGTCAACATGCCATGTGACAATGATTACTCTGGAAAAACATTCTTCTATTGCACCATCACTCGAGTGACACATCCAAACACACCTCTGACTCACTTGGCATACATGCAGATGGACACACACATTGCAACACATGCCACACACAGCCCAATGCATGCACACTCAGACACTGGAACTCACCACTAAGCAAAGAAGTCGCGTATGAGCCGACTCCGGATGTCGTCTTCCGCCTCCTCCTCCTCCACATCACTTGCCTCATCACCAAGCTCTTCATCCTCCATGGGTGGATGGTCCTGCTCATCCGGATCCAGGATGAGTGGCACAGCTTTCTCCACTGCCATGTTGTGCAGCATGCAGCACACGAGGAAGATTTTGCAGACCTTCACCGGTGCATATGGGAGTGCGCCGCCGGTCTTGTGGAGTCAACGGAATCGGCTCTTCAGGAGGCCAAACGTCCTCTCTATCACTCACCTGGTCCGCCCATGGGCGTTGTTGTAGCGGTGCTCGGCAACCGTGCTGGGGTTGCGGAGAGGCATGATCAGCCATGGCATGTTGGGATAGCCAGCGTCCCCTACATGGAAACATCATGGACAAGAGTGGGTCAGGAGAAGCAGTAAGACAGGAAGATGACGCTAATTACAGGACTGACAGAGTATACCCACCAACAATACATGCTCGTTCGTTGCGCAGCTGCAGCATCATTTCAGGCACCCTAATACGCCTCATGATGTAGGCATCGTGTGCTGATCCTGAAAAACTAGCACAGACATGGGAAATCACCATGTTGGCAAGACACACCACAAGGGCATTAATGGAGTGGTAATGCTTGCGGTTCCTATACGCTACCTCCTGTGCCTGTGGTGGTACCAAAGCCACATGTGTTCCATCTATGGACCCAATGACATGGGGCATCCCTCCCAGGGCATAGAACTCACGCTTGACACCTGTCAACTGCTCAGGAGTTGGGAATTTAATGAACTCATCCAGGTGATCCAACATGGCCTCCAAAAAATCATGCAGAACACGGCTGAACATGGTTTGGGACATGCCACCAACATGAGCTATGGTATATTGAAAGGTACCCGTGGCAAAGAAATGTAGGGCTGCCATCACCTTCATCTTGGGTGTCAGTGCAGTAGGATACCTGTGTAGTGGTTGGAGGTGTGGTGCCAGCCTTGCCGTCAAGTTCTCATTCAACGGTCAGGGGCAGCGGTGGCGGCGTATACAGTCATGTTCCCTCAGGTCAGCCAAGTCCGGAATTGGTCGGGGGAGAGGTGGAGCCCTGCAGTAAATTGGAAGGGACAACAAAGAGTGAGTACAGTACACCAACAATGTCAATGTACTGAGCACATGTTCAACAGGCAATACACATATGCTACATACTGAGTCAGGTCTGTGCAATATGCCCTGGACACGTATGGCAGGCAGGTGACACTCCTACCAAGAGACAGCTACAAACGTGGATTCTCCAGGTCAACATGCCATGGCATGAAACTAGCTGTTGGCCAGTGTAAGTGAACAGGCAGACGCATTACAGAAGTTACAGACATCCACATATGTGCAGAAGAAGGATGTTTATCGTACAGACAGGTTGCGGAACACTAGAGGCACAGGTCACATGTCATAGAAAAAGGACAGACCACACACCTTGCCATGAAGGAGTACATGTCAAGACTGATCACACATACATTGAGAGTATGCAGATATGTCCTCGTTTAGAAACTCTGTGTTCGATGCATACATACACACCTTACGTCGGATTACACATGTGGGCTGGTGTGTGTAACAGTGTGCCGTGCCCATCTACACACAGACACATATTGGTTGCATCAACTGCAGATGCATGTGACCGAACACCTACAGCAAACTGATGGGAACACATGACACACACATGACATAGTTACAGCGTGCAACGCGGGTATTCACATGTCAGGTGTAATATTCTGTGTACCTGGCATCAGGGGACAGTTGCGGCTGTCGGTGACTGTGCCATGGCAGTGACGCATGGCTCAACAAGTCTGTACTACATGCACACATGTCAAAGGATTGAAGGGGATGTGTGGCACATAGTGCACCATCACACATGACATGTGTACACAGCTCATCATACATTTATTAGCGTCACACCTCAGGAGTGATGTGCGACATCACAGCCTGACACACCTGCGTCCAACACATGTAGTACTGCACAGACAATGCCTTGATGTCCAGCCTTGGCCAAGTATGACAGCTCTATTCCTGTCTGTGTGCCGCCTGTCACCACTGTCAGGTGTGAAAGGCACCGTACATAGGCTCTGAGGGCGTGTGCACGGTCCCTATCACTATGGGAGTGCTGGCGTATGCGTACGCCATGGTGATACGGACCGTACACGCGTGTGTACGGTCCCTATCACTATGGGAGTGCTGGCGTATGCGTACGCCATAGTAATACGGACCGTACAGGCATGTGTATGGTCCCTATCACTATGGGAGTGCTGGCGTATGCGTACGCCATAGTAATACGGACCGTACAGGCGTGTGTACGGTCCCTATCACTATGGGAGTGCTGGCGTATGCGTACGCCATAGTATTACGGACCGTACACGCGTGGCGTACGCATACGCCAGCACTCCCATAGTCATAGGGACCGTACACACGCCTGTACAGTCCGTATTACTATGGCGTACGCATACGCCAGCTCTCCCATAGTGATAGGGACCGTGCACACGCCTGTACGGTCCGTATTACCATGGCGTACGCATACGCCAGCACTCCCATAGTGATAGGGGCCGTACACACGCCTGTATGGTCCGTTTCACTGCTTTTGGGGTGCCCTTGGGCCGTGGAACGCACCTTACCTGTGTGTGAACATAAAATTAACATAGGGGACACATGAGGGACAAGTATAAGGGCCTAAATGCATGCTGGTTGTCATGGAGACCGAGTTTCAAGTTTGAATTTTTGCATCAGGTGGCCAGCAAAAGTCGGTTGGAGACAATATACTTTGGTGCAAAGTGGTTGTTGACTTGACATCATGCTCAATTTTTAATCCATGCAAAGCCACTCACTGGGGTAGGTTTAAAGGGATTGGAGGAAACGTAGGATGCAAATGTGACTGACCAATCACTCTGTACTCCTGTAACTGAAACAGGCCAGCAAGGCAGATATAAGGCAGCCAGGTCCCATGAGAGAGCACTTGCCTGCACATCCTTTCATTCCACAACACTGCTGCTGCTCATGATTCCTCTGGCACCATGTCCAGGTGTCCAGGTCTGTGGAGAGGGCCCAGCCATTCACCATAGAGGAGAATGTGGCATTGCTGGATGTGATCCTCCCACAGTACACCAGGCTGTATGGTCGACCAGGGGAGCAGGTGAGTGCTAAGTCCACTAGCTTAGACTGTGCCCCTTTTTTGTGACTGTGACTTCTGGCATTGTGTCCATGTGTGACAGAAACACAATTTTGTTTATAGTGGGTCCCAGGGTGGGGAAGGCCTCATGTCTCCCATGCAGAGCATGCTGTAGTTCCTGTGTGCACTCCTCACTTGCATAGTGCTTACTGTGACAATCAATGCATGGTGCATGCCACATTCAGGCTGGCTAATCCTCCTGGGAATGTTGTTTCTGAAGTCCTGATGTGATTCTGTGGTCCCCCCAGTGTGACAGGTGACAGTACCCATAGCTGTGTGTTTTTGTTTAGTGTACCTGTGGTGAGAGTGTCCAAATGATGTGTTCGTCTCCTGGACATTGGTGTGTGTGTGTAAGTCCCCTGTCATGTGGGTGAGTGCATATGTGGAGTGTTGCACCCCAGCTGCATGAGGGATGGATGTACCCTGCCCATCTGATGTGAGCAGGGAGCAGTGCTGTGTAACTTCCGTGCTGAGCCAGCCCCTCACCTGTGACACCCCCCAGTCTAGTGACACATGTGCAGAGTGAGGTTTGTACCCGCAGTTGGCAATGGCAGGTGATTGTTCTGTGCCTGTGTGTGTCTGTCTACTGTGCTGAGGTTGCGTCAGTGGCCTGGGGCATGTGACTGCTTTGAGGTGCTGTACATAATCGTGGTGTAGCTTGTGATGCACAGTGTGAGCCTGGATCATTGATTGTGTTGCACCCCTCATGCCACATGTGTACTTTCAATGCCACCTAGTGCATTAGCCCTTCCACAGAGGATAATGTCCCTATGACAAAGGTGCAATGAGTTGGCTGCATACCATGCCCTGTTCAAACAAGGCAAATTAGTAATATGTGTGTCTCTGGTGCATTAAAGTATTCTTACTTTTGCATCCTCACAGGTAGGCGTCTATGCCAAGGGAGAGATATGAAAGCAAGCCGTGAGGAAGACGGAGCGTCGGAAGCGGCGCCTAGCCCAGGTGAGGAAACGCTGGCAGGATATCTGGTGCTGGACGAGGACGATCGCACGGGTCCTGCTGGGGGACTCACCTGAGAGCCACAAGAACCGTGGGCGCCGGTGTCTGACCCACATCCAGAAGCGTGTGCTGGCGGTGGTCTTCCCCGACTTGGATAGGCGCATACAGGAGAAGCAGCAGCAGGAAGGGGGTAGGTACACGTGTGTTTGTTGTGTCACCAGCTTCCTCCCTTCCCCTCCTTGCCATGTGTTCCCTGGTCTGTGTGTAGTCACTCTTGCACAAGGTTATCTAGGCTGCCAGTTTATCCAAGTGCCCAATGCTTGCAGCATCATGTGTGGGGGTGGTGTGTAACAGGTTTTGGGACCTTGCCTGTGCCCTGCCCAGTTCAGTCATTGTGGGGTCCATGTCAGTTGGCACTGATGCTGAGTCCTGACATAGGAGTGTGTCTTAAAAGTGTACTGCCTTACAGCATGCATCTCCAATGTTGTGCCCTCTGACATGATGTGCATGAGTGGGAGAAATACATAGTGCAGGGACGGTTGCTTCAGTTGCAGTCATATCCATCCAGGACCATGGAGGAGTGTGGCCCCTACCGTGCCCTGGGGCACCTTTTCCTATGTATCATGTGTGTCATCCAACAATGTGGACATTCTCTGTGTCTTCAGCATAGGTTGTGCTCTGTGGCATTGTACCCTGCCCTCATTTGTATTTACGTAAACTGTGCTACATGTGTCCACTGTACAGGGTGACCCAATTTAGCTTGTGCATACTCACAGTGGCCAGTGCCTGTGTGTGTTGGTACAACAATCTGATGATGGTTGTTTGTCAATGAGATATGTGTACAGGCACACGAGGGGTAGTTTGTGTACAAACAGGATTTATTGCAGGCCATGTGTTTTTATCCCAGAGTAAGAGGTGTAAGTACTTCCTCTGTCTCAATCACATTGTCTCAGGTAGGGGGTGGTTTGTGCGGGCAAGGCCTACATGTCAAAACCTGACGTCTCCTTGCCAGGTCTGGCCTGTGAGTGATGTTTGTCTGAACATACACTCAAGGTGCAGTGACCTAGTCATGTTGGGCATGGTTTAATGTATTAGCTTTGCAGCATGTGTCACAATTTGAAATACATGGTCCCTGCTCATCCCTTTTTTGGCAACGCTGTGTGGTGCAGATGCTGTGGTCGGGTGTCCCCAGAGCCTGCCTCCTCTGTCTAATATGATATCAAGTTATTTGCTGTTGTGTCATGCTCTCCATTGTTTCTCTGTGGCATGGTGGGTCAACCAACTGTGTGTTGCAGGGCCTACATATGTGCCTTGTATTGTAGATATTACTCATGTTGCTTTTCAGGCTATGCACTGTGACCTATGTAGATTAGACTCATGTGACATATGTATACAGGTGTCTGATTATTTCCTGTCTCTTCACCTTGCAAATAGCATCGTCGGGGGACTCCGAGGGAGACACTGGCACGGACCGTGAGGAGGGATCGAGCACCAGTGCCAGCAGTGCCGTCTTGTCTGGCGCATCGAGTGGCACGGAGGCCGAGGGGAGTGAGGCGGAGGACCTGTCCAGTCCCACAACTGACTATGAAGCTGACGGGTCTGAGGCTGAGCTCTCCGAGGGGGCGGAGGCTGCTCACACAGCTGAAAGCAACACTCCATCTCTACCCGCCCCCTCCATTCCCATCACTGGCCTCCCACTTGCTCGGGTCCCTTCCCGCCGTGCTAGGTCACCATTTGTCTTCTTCTTGCCAGGTGCCGCACCCCCTGCCCCTGTCTCCACTGCTGCCGTGAATGCCGAGTCTGTGGACATCCTGCGCCAGTTGCAGGTTGGTCAGACTGCGATGCTTAATGTCCTCCATGGCCACAGCCTAGTGCTCACCCAGATGGAGGCATACATGGAGGGCATCTCAGCTGCGCAGTCTGACCAACGCCAGTTGCTGAGGTCCATAGACTTGACACTGACTGCAGCAGTGGGTCTCCTGCAGCGCTGTGTCCCCCCCTACCCCTGCACCATCCACACTTCCCACTCCCATGCCTGTCCCAAGCACACCCAGACGTACCCATGCACGCACCCCACCAGACACAGGCACCACACCACCAGGGAAGGCCAAGCACACACCTCCTCTCACGCACACACAGGGTGAAGTAGGCACACCCACTGGGTTGGGGGCAAACGGAAGACACGCAGCCACAGTGGGAGTCCAAATTCCTCCCAACCCACTCCCTCCAAATCCACTCCCCTCAGCTCTCCTGGCCAAGATTCCAACAAAGGTTCCTTCATGGCCGCTCTGTCCCTGAGCCCCAGTGTGACACCACACCGCAAGCGGTCAAAGAAGTCCCCGGTCAGGGTAGTTGAGTCCCCCCCTGTCCACACCCTCCCCCAGTAGCACTGCGACCCATCCCTCCGACAACCCCCCCTCCTTGGGGCCTGTGGTTCCTTCGGGTGCAGGGGAGACGCTGGGGGACCTTGCAACCGTGTACAGCGCCATTCTCACCACCACCTTTGGTGCTGCCCCACCCCCTGTGGTGGAGTCCTCCGTCCCTGCACCCACAACACCTACCCTTGCCCCTCCTGTCCCTGCGGTGCCTGGTCCTTCCCCCCCACATGATGCCCCCCCTGTGGAAGCAAAGGAGGTATGAACTGTGCAGGCAAGCTAGGGGACACGCGTCCCTATGTGTCCCCCACCAGGAATTGGACTATGGACTGCCCTATGGGCCTTGTACATATTGAACTTTTATTAACACATTTTTTCATGCTCAATAAAGCAATGTTTTTTTTCCTTTGAACACTACTGCTTTTCTGATATTGCTGTTGGTGGTGCTGCTCCATGATTTGGGGTGGTGATAATGTGTTAGGTGTCTGGGAAATGTAGTAGTGTGCTGCTCATGGGGTGGACCCTGGTATCTGTGTGCCATCACAAGGTATTTGCGAAATATCTTTGTTCATGTAAGCTCTAACTGCATGGTGACATTCTCCCAAGGTGTGTTCCTTCTTTTGTGGACCCTGACATCTTCCCTGCAGGGTGTTTCCAAAATGTTGTGCTGAGCTGTGTCTACATTTCCTTGGTGTGTGACGGATCCGTTGAACTTTGGCCATGCATGCTGGGCAATGTCTCCACCTGCATCATTAGTGGCATCCTTGGTGGTCACTGTACTTGTGTATGGAGTATATTGACATGACTTCATGTGGACATGTTCCCTTTTACACACTATGCATGTGTGTACTCCCAGCCACGCACACATGTGTTACGTGTTCTGAGGGTCTTTGAGCACCTGACTGACAATTGTGGGCATTGTATCTGTGGGTACTCCACCCTTTTCTTTCCATGGGCACTGCTGGGGGGACTCTGCACCCACCCCTCCTATGTCTGGGCACTGCTGGGAGTGATTGGCACCCACCCCTCCTGTGTCTGGGCACTGCTGGGAGGACTCTGCACCCACCCGTCCTATGTCTGGGCACTGCTGGGGGGACTCTGCACCCACCCCTCCTATGTCTGGGCACTGCTGGGAGTGATAGGCACCCACCCCTCCTGTGTCTGGGCACTGCTGGGAGGACTCTGCACCCACCCCTCCTATGTCTGGGCACTGCTGGGGTGATAGGCACCCACCCCTCCTGTGTCTGGGCACTGCTGGGAGGACTCTGCACCCACCCCTCCTGTGTCTGGGCACTGTTGGGAGGACTCTTCACCCACCCCTCCTATGTCTGGGCACTGCTGGGAGTGATAGACACCCACCCCTCCTGTGTCTGGGCACTGCTGGGAGGACTCTGCACCCACCCCTCCTATGTCTGGGCACTGCTGAGAGTGATAGGCACCCACCCCTCCTATGTCTGGGCACTGCTGGGAGTGATAGGCACCCACCCCGCCTGTGTCTGGCCACTGCTGGGAGGACTCTGCACCCACCCCTCCTATGTCTGGGCACTGCTGGGAGTGATAGGCACCCACCCCTCCTGTGTCTGGGCACTGCTGGGAGGACTCTGCACCCACCTCTCCTATGTCTGGGCACTGCTGGGAGGGCTCTGCACCCACCCCTCCTATGTCTGGGCACTGCTGGGAGGACTCTGCACCCACCCCTCCTATGTCTGGGCACTGCTGGGAGGACTCTGCACCCACCCCTCCTATGTCTGGGCATGTACGCTCAGGACATACACGGGTGGGGGTACGCTCCGTACATACACTGGTGGGGTGTGGGTATGCTCCATACATACACGGGTGGGGGTACGCTCCGAACCTACACTGGTGGGGTGTGGGTACGCTCCATACATACACGGGTGGGGGTACGCTCCGTACATACCCGTACCCATGCTCTGCAGGCCTTTGGAACGTGGGTACGGTGCATACCCCCATTGTTGGGGTGCCGTAGGGGTCCGCATCGTACCCAGCCCTTCTGAGCGTGGGTACGGGTCGTACCACACGTACCCCTACGTCACTCCAACAATGGCGGTACGGCCCGTACCCACGTTCTAAAGGCCTGTGTACGGGCCGTCACGCCATTGTTGGAGTCACGTAGGGTCACACGTGGTGCGACCCGTACCAACGCTCTTAAGGCCTGGGTACGGTGCGGACCCCAATGGGGTGCCGTAGGGGTAAGCACCGTACCCAGGCCTTCAGAGCGTGGGTACGGGTCGTACCACTCGTACCCCTACATCACCCCAACAATGCTGGTACGGCCCGTATCCAGGCCTTTAGAACGTGGGTACGGGCCGTACCGCCATTGTTGGGGTGACGTAGGGGTGGGCGTGGTACGAACCGTACCCACGCTCTTAAGGCGTGGGTACGTACCAGAATTGTTGTGTTGCCGGTTCGCGTCGACATCCACTTCTGTTGTGGCGGACGCAGGCGTTGCTGGACACGCCCCCACCCCCTCGAAGTGACCAGGCCCTGAAGGTCAGGTATGTCCAGGGCATGTATGATTTGTGACTTGGGTGGGGGTTATGTGTCCTGCCCCTGCCCCCCCCTTTGCCCCTGGGTGTTGTTCTGACCTTCTGCGGCGTCTGCGTCGGTTCCTGTAGAGCAGGTGGACTGCTATGAGGGCCGGGATGACACGTAGGTTGGGGTCCATGGCTGTCCGTCGCGTACAGGTGCTCCTTGTGCGCGTCGTCCTGATTTCCCGGCAGTTTTTGGCAGCCGGAAAATATAATCCGTGCGGGGTGATGTCGGTACGGATCGTACTTCCTGGTTTGTGAAACGCACCCCGAATGCGTCCCGACATCACGTCGGCGCTTTCCCGGATCACATTTGCATGTATATTTTCGTCGGTCGGTGTTTTGTACGATTCGTACGGAAATAGTGTTTCCATACGAATCGAACTTGCATATTTGTAATGTATTTTAACCGGGTACGAGTCGGACGGAGAAAATGCTCCATCCGACGGTTCGTACCCGGTTTCTCCAGGATCCGAATCGGCCCCTAATTGTTCATATCTTCCCAATAGGCCCAATGATGTTTTCAAAACTTTGGCATCAAAAATATCAGATATGAATTTGGTAATTCGTAAGGCAACCTACATTTGAATTCCAAATGGGCATCATAACAATGTGTCTATCCTTTATTGCACTTTAAATGCACAATATAGTGTCTGTCAGGGAAGTACGGCGGTCCCAGACTCCACCATGCTTTATTTGTGCCCATCCGTTAGCTCTTTGGCTGCCCGTGTGTAATTCCCCACCCCATAAATGCTGCTTCTTCATTCGCCTGCAGGAGTAGTGTTTATGCGCAAGCTAAATGTCCTTGGTTTTAGCAATGCTTGTTTAATATAGGTAGCAATTCTTGTTGTTTTCTGCATTGCTCTTTCTCTGTGGCAAGCCTAGTGTTCCAGCATGTGGAGGGGTGGAGTTGCCTCGTGTTTGTAAACACCTGTCTCTTTGCCTATAAATAGAGAAGCCTTGCACATGCAGTGCTTGGCTTACTTTCAGCATTCCAAGAGATTCCTGTTTTACCAGCTGTCATCGGCCAGCAAGGAGATTCCTCTCTTCAGCTACAGAGTGGCCTCAAGGGATGAGTTAGCTGCAGTGCCTCAGACAAGCTAAGTGCCCTGCATTTCTTCATGTCTTCATGCCATTGACCTTTTGAACTCAAACTTGAAGTTTCCTTATGATTAATCTGTGACATTTAAAAAGAGATGAACCGTGCTTAAGGAGACAATTTCCTTAGTTTCTTTTAACTCTTCGCACACAAGACTTTCAAGAACTGAAAACTAAGAAGCCTAGATATATTATGGAGCTTCATCAGTGACATGTTGAACTGTTTCCTTAGTTTATTTAACTCTTCGCTCACAAGACTTTCAAGAACTGACAACTAAGAAGCTTGAATACTTTATAGAGCTTTTACTATTAACACGTTAAATTGAACTCTTTATTTTTTGTATACTGTATGATGGTACACTATTAGGATTTTGGCAACTCTAATACAAAGTTTTGTTGATAATGTTGTCTCTTGTTTTCTGAGTGTACGGATTAATGGTGCCATAGTGTTTTGAGTTCCGTTTTTTTTGTTTAGCCTTAATTTATGTTTCTCTTCAAAACTGCATTGTTCCAGAACATTAGACAGTGGAAACAGAAAAACAGGCATTATGTTTCACCAATGAATCAGTATAATTTGAGTTAGCATGAACTGTTCTTTCTTAAGTGCGCATAGTGAACTTAACACAAATCCTGTGGACAGATATATTAAGGGATTGCAGTTATCCCTGCAATAGGTGATTACATTTTATTCATCTTCATTTATTTTATGTTCTATACCATTTTGTGCCTGTGTTTGAGTACGGAGAAGTGCATCAGTACTCATCCCCATTGTTTCTTTGCCAGAGAATCGCACGATAAACACTGAAGATTTCTCAGAGACCCAAGACGCGGTACCCAGCTGGACCAGGTTGAGTGAAGAAGCAGTGTTTGTTTTTCTTCTCCTATTTCTCATCCACTTCCCCTTCACTTTTGGAAGCCCTGCCAGTGGATTGTGTTTTATCACAGCACTGAGAGGTGTTCCAAGAGGTATTGGGAGCATACGTCGTTCATCGCCCCAGCAGACATCCTGAGATTTCAGGTGAGTGGTCACGCCACGTCCTTACAGGGTCCAGATGTTGTAGTCGGTCCATCATGAAAAATAATAGCCACTGATTTAAAGGTTCTTCCTGAAATTGACTGTTTTGAAAGAGCTGTAGCACCGGGCTCAGTGCTGATTAACAATAAAGTGGCGCGCAAACTCTAGACATACAACCACATAATACACACTATAACACACAACGTAGGAAAAATATTTTTAATTATATTGATCTTTTTGTATTTTTTGTAGATAAACAAAATATATATATAAGTAGATTCAATTTATACATAATTCGCTTCAAAGCATAAATAAATATACATTGCAACTTATATTGCACAAATCAAACTGCAATTTCATATGAGGTAGACAATTAAACAGCGTATTGTATTTTTCACATTCTATGTTATCCAAACACAATTTACAATAAAATTGAAATCATATATATAAAACACTGGTAGTGATTTGAGGAATACCACCAACACGTTTCGGCAAATGCCTTCTTCAGGATTTTCTTTACCAGTGAATACTAAAAATGAAAACATATTTATACAAATAACAGTTGTCATCTAGAGTTTTATCGCGCTAATTCAATATACTTTTAATATATACACATTAAGTACATGACTGATGTTTCTGAAATACGGTCTGAGAAGATTGAAACTGAACAGTACTGTGAATTACAAAAGTGAAGTGAATAACAACGCACTCTCTCGTGAAGAAGTGATTTATGCCATACATTCTATCACAAAACTTTTTAGTGAAACTATGAAACAGAGACGGAGGGGCAGAAGTTAAAAAGCTTACTGAAATCATGCAAGTATTACCCTCCATTTGATCTTAAGAGTTTTTCTAACTTCTTATTAGGTTATGGACTAAAACTGGTAGCTCTATTCGGTTCCCAACCACAAAAGGCTTCTCATTTATATTGCCAGTATTTCAGTACTGTCTAGTGTCTTACCAGATATAAATGTCTGTATTTCCACATGAGTAGGTTTATGGGATACCATTATCTTAACGAAGACGTTTCATCTATATTGGCGATATTGTTCAGGATGCAAGGGTAAGTTCGACATATTTGTTTTATCTAAAAATACAGAATATAGTCTATAGAGATTCTCTGTCTAAAGCAGTTCGGTAGCTATACAATTTACAAGTGCTACCAATCCTATTCGCTATTACTTACTTTATGATGCCTTTTTTTCCCCCTTTTTGTCTTGTATATCTTGACTAATTCTAATGGTCGCAGGTCTGTTGAGTCTATATATATATCTCTTCTGAAACAGTAATGGGTTGATAATTAATCTTCTAATATTGTCTTTGCAATTAGTTTGAATCAGTCTATATCTATTATACAGATTCATGTATACCAACCTAACATTGGCAGGAGCATTTCCACAATATAATTTTTACAGTTTTCATTGTCCCACAGATGAGTAGAACTATATGGTAAAAGTTTTATGATCCTATACATAAAGACAGAGAAAACGTGAAAAACCTTTAGTCATACATGATTAGTTTTATGTCTGACTCTTAGCTATTTACATTAGAATAAACAAGAGTAAAATTAGAGTAAAATATACATTCAGCTAGATTTTCATGCACCACCGTTTCTTTCTTCTTTAGTTACTTTAATGGTGATATTTAATCAGCTTTCAGACTCTCCATGGGCCCCCGTTTGTTTATATCAGGGCCACTGTGAATAGGGAATATATAGAAAAAAGATACTCAACCCAAATTATGAGTCACTCAATTCTTAAAAACTAACCATTCATTTATCTATATGTTGTAAGGTGGCATGTAATGCCTCTTTACCTCTCTAAGTAACATTTGATGTCTCCTTGTCTCATTAGTATAGCATTTAATGTTTCACGATTCTTAATTTAAAGTATAAGAAAACGCGTATAACCAGTAAACTTTTTGTTTTTCGGCAAAAAAGGTACTGACCTAATAAAACCTCTTAAATATTGCCAAGGGTACGCTAGATATACCTGCTGGGGGTCGCGTAACTAAAAAAGGTTATGGACATATTCTACCGCAAAGATAGACCTGACCAAAATCTTTATAGTATTGCGCAAGGGCTCTCAAATAATACAATTCTTGAGAACAGTGCACTTAACATGTTAAAACACGTTTTCAAACTTCTTTGCCACATAAACCGACTAATAAGGATAAATATTACCTGAAGTGCACTGAATGTACCTAAGGAGGTTACGAGCCGACTTTATCGCGAAAGCGTACTTAACCTAACATCTCGACAATACTACAAGGCAGAGCTCAAATAGTACAATTGAAAATATTGCGCTCGATATATTTAAAGACGTCTTCAGACTAATTCTACGCATAGATCCATTGACAGGGATCAAGATAATTATAGGCAGATATCTGAACACTGCTAGATACAATCCTACATACTGTTGGGCTCAATTGTAACTTACCAGTGTAATGGCGTTCCCTATTACTATCTCCGACCAGCTTTTCCATCTAACAAAGCTTTCTACTATCACTTCCGGGTTAAATATTCCTCTGCAACCTCATCTAACGCTATGGCGTCATTACGTCACGTGCTCCCCTACGTGTCATCGTTATTGTTTATAGCCGCCATCTTAAAGTGTTTATTTTCTTGATCTACTAACTATGCTTTACTTTTAAACTGCGACACATTGAGCCCTCTTATATACGCTAATCTGATTTTGGGCCCTACATTGTAGATATCGATCCTAACGTTCGTTTGTAGTTAACGGCTACTGAAGCCTGATTTCATTACCACGCACCATCCTATATGTATAAGATAGTTGTAAACAGTGCACCCAATGCGTTACGATTTTTTAGTATCATAGATTTAATGTTTGGTACTACACAGCGGCACTCCATGTCTGTTTATTTGAATCATTTACAGTAATCTGCTTAGAGAAGACAACCTCGGTCCAATTCTACATGGGCAGAGTGCTCAGTTTGTTGAAGAAACAAGCACATTATTTAAGTAATATTTTTTTCTCCTATATGTTTAATCTCTATTTAATTGCCTGATCCCAGGGTATCTCGAGATTAAGGCCTTTGGTTGAGGTTCACAAAATAAAAATCCAGTAAACTTCTGAGTTTTCAGATTTTATCTATATGTAGCCCCTCTATCTGACTGATTTTTTCCAAGATGTACCATTGCATGTCTTCCGGGGCATGATTCTTTTCAATGTAGTGATTAACCATGGGTGCTGCCGTTTTCTTTGTTTTGATCGCTGACCTATGTTCTGTTAATCTCACATTTAACGCTCTGCCTGTCTCACCTACATAGCCCAATCTGCAGGGACGTATTATCAGGTAAATTACATTCGATGTCTTGCAGTTATTGAGATTTTTAGGAGAGATTACTTGATCATTAAAATGAAATGTTGACGCTTCTATGGCTGTTGCACAGGATTTATAGCTCGTGCATTTGTATGTCCCCACCACTGGTTTATCACCACTGATACTCATTTGTTGATAGACATTGGTTTTCCTCATACGTGAGTGTACCACATGGTCTTTTATAGATTTGTTTAGTCAATACGCAAACATTGGTTTGGGGATTTGCTCTGCTTTGGAGGCATTCACATTCAGTATTTGCCAAATAGCACATACTGCCTGTCTAATTCTCTCATTTAACATGGAGTGCCTGGTGACAAAGACTAGTGCCAGATCCTTTTTCTCTTTAGTGGTCAATAACAAATGCTGTCGATCATAAAAACGAGCTCTTTTGTAAGAATCTCTAATGATTTTTTTGGGATAGCCCCTGGCCAGGAACTTCCTTTTCATTGTTTTAGCCTTAATGTCAAAATCCTAAATATTGGTGCAATTCCGTCGGAGACGTAAAAATTCACCGAACGGAATGCTGTTTTCCTGTGTAGCTGGATGATAGCTGTCATAATGTAATAAGGTATTTCTGGTGGTAGGTTTAACAAATAAATCCACCACCAGGATACCTGTCTCATGTTTTATCAACACATCTAGATACTCAACCTGTTCTGTACTTATATGGTTCGTAAAGTGTATGTTGGTGTCACACAGATTTATCCACTCCAGGAATTGTTGTAAATTATCATAGGTGTCATTCCAAATAAAGAAAACATCATCTATGAATCGCGACCATTTGGTCACGGATTCATAGAACGGAGCTATCTCATTAAAGACATATTTCTTCTCAAATTGTGACATATAGATGTTATCTACCGTCGGTGCACATGATACCCCATGCTGACACCCTGTTTTTGTTTATATAACTAGTTATTAAACTCAAAGATGTTGTCACCTTACACTATTTTAAGGCACTCTAAAAGAATCAAAGATGGGCACTTATGTTAAAGGTTTGAATAAACCAGTGTACTGCTGCTATGACTCCATTAATGGGGATGTTACTATAGAGAGCCTCTATATCCATAGTAGGGGTGGGCGGAATTTGCGAAATTAACTTTCGCAAATTATCGCGAAAATGCACAAAATCTCCGCAAATACTCCGGAAATATCGCGAAGACGCGGAAGTTTTTTTGCCGCCTGTTCGCGGTATTTTTTGCGTGATCGCGGGTCGCCAACTTACCCATGCGGTTGCTCACGGGCGCGGCCATCTTGTTTTCACTTGTCCCGCCCTCTCGCGATGCTTACTTCCTGTTCCGGGTCGCGCAATGCATGTTCGCGCCTGTTCGCGGTCGATATTTCCTGTTCGCGACCGCTTTTACTTGATCGCGTTGTTTTTTGCTTGCTCGGGGACAAAAATATCGCGCGAACTTGCGCACGTGGTCGCAATGGGCGCGGCCATCTTGTTTTTTACTCTATTGCATGGTTCTGGGGCCTGATTTTCAATCCTCCCTAAATCTTTTCAATCCTTTGTTTATAGCCACTTTTTTTGGATCTTTATTACTTATTATTTCTCTAACTATTTTCCTGCTTCTATATTTTTGGTTTTGGTCTACTTTTTTTTATTTTTTAGCTACTTTTTCTCTTTCTATTGCCTGCTATTTATTTCCTTTACTCCTTTATTTATTTTACCTTTTCTTTCCCGCCCCGTCCCCAGAACCATGTCCAAGGGCAGGGCTGTTCGCCGGCGCAGCCAGAGCCGCGACCGCCTTCCTTGCGGAAGGCGGCGCCCACAAGGGGTGCAGGCATGGGCCTTATTTGGGGAGGCGTAGTTGGCTGCACTCATTTTCTTTGTGCAGCGCCACCTACCCTCAACCCTGGCAGCAGGTGGCAGGCCTGGGTCTGGGTACGGCCTCCGGGAGCGTCGGCAGCGGTGGGGGAAGGTGCGCCGGGCACTGCCGCGCATCTCTGGGGTCCGGCGCACCCAGGCACAGCTGACGCACCGGTGGTCCGACATCCTGGACCGTGAGCAGGACCTGCTGGACCTGCTAGGAGTGGAGGTCCCGGGGCTTGGTGAGTACCTATTTAATTATTACAACTTTGTGTCTGTTCTTCTGCTCTATGTTATATATTGCGAATATCTTTTTTTCCTTCCAACCAGCTAGAATGTTGCTGCTTACAATACATTCCAGGTTAATAACGTTTAAAAGTCTTCTGTGATTATGACACAGGTGCTCTTCTGCGCTACTACTAATCTTACTTGTTTGCAGCTTTGCGTTTGCGCTTGCTTAGCATGATTCTTTACGAGTTTATTTGAGAGAAATTAAGTTACGTAAAGCTACAGTGACTCACGTCCACTCCTTACTTTGTCCTGTCACTAATAGATAGGGGCGGATTGATACTTAGGTTTAGGTACTTTGTATGAGCTTCTAATTGGTTAGTGGTATGCGTGATGCCCCCCCTCACTCAGTTACGTGACGTGCTGCTAGTACGGCAGTCTTTAGAACCTTTTCTAGTTTGTTCAATGAGTGAAGGTAGGCTTAGCAGTTACTTAGCAGTAGCAGATCAGCATCAATCAAACCAAAATTTGGTGTACAAAAAATGTAGTCATGTTCATGTGTCCTCCATGATTGGACCATACACATTGTTGAGGAATACAGTGGAAATGCATACTTAATGTACAATTGGCATGCCTGGAATAGGTGGGCTAGGTTGGGTGGTACGTTGTACTACTACTTAGGCTTAGTTGTAACTTAGTTTTCTGGAATCAGAATGGAAGACTGGATTACTGTTGATAAATAGTAACTTAAGTAGTCGAACTGTGAATCCCCCGATATTACATGTTGACCAGATGAGATCGGTCAATGTAGTTATTGCAATTGTTGTTTACATAAGTGTTTTTTGACCGTTGTTGAAAAATATTGTATTTGTTTGACACCATCCATCAATGTTTGTCTCTTTCTTATATCTTTCCTGTCCATCAGCACCCAGGGGCAGACCGACAGGGACTGGGCAGTCGGCGGGACAGGAACACCACCAGGAGGACACCACTGAGGGCTCCTCTGCTGGCCCCAGTAAGTCTTCTTGTTTTTAATAATATTTCTTATTCCATAACTTTTACTGCCCCATTTCTCCCGAACTATAGTGTGTTTCCAAATGCTATTTTTTTACCACCAATTATCCTTCGATCTGTACGGTTTCAAAAAGCTTATCCCTGCCTCCGCTATGATGACTGAGTACTACTACATACTATCAGTCTGTCTGTCTGTACTGTAGTAGCTAGTCTTGCCCAGTTGGCCAGTGCCACTCTTTGTGAAAGGTTGTAATATAAAACTCAGATTCACCAGTAGCTCGTACAATCCGTTGGGTCGTTGTCTTGTACTAGGATGTATGTCGTTACAACGCACACTTTTACAACGCATGCACTTACAACGCATTTTTTACAACGCTACATCCACTACAACGCATTCCATTACATCGCAGGACACTACAACGCATTTTTAAAAACTACCTTTACAACGCATTCCATTACATCGCATACTACCTTTACAACGCATACCATTACAACGCATAATATTACATTGCATTTAAGGTAAGTATTGCATAGTATAGTGGTAAAAATTACTAATCTTACTCCAGGGGGTGCAATAGTAGGGTAAGTGTTGGATAATATAGGGGTAAAAATTACTATTCTTACTCCAGGGGGTGCAACAGTAGGGTAAGTGTTGGATAGTATAGGGGTAAAAATTACTATTCTAACTCCAGGGGGTGCAACAGTAGGGTAAGTGTTGGATAGTATAGGGGTAAACATTACTATTCTAACTCCAGGGGGTGCAACAGTAGGGTAAGTGTTGGATAGTATAGGGGTAAAAATTACTATTCTTACTCCAGGGGGTGCAACAGTAGGGTAAGTGTTGGATAGTATAGGGGTAAAAATTACTATTCTAACTCCAGGGGGTGCAACAGTAGGGTAAGTGTTGGATAGTATAGGGGTAAAAATTACTATTCTAACTCCAGGGGGTGCAACAGTAGGGTAATTGTTGGATAGTGTAGGGCTTTTAATGTAATATTATGCGTTGTAATGGTATGCGTTGTAAAGGTAGTATGCGATGTAATGGAATGCGTTGTAAAGGTAGTTTTTAAAAATGCGTTGTAGTGTCCTGCGATGTAATGGAATGCGTTGTAGTGGATGTTGCGTTTTAAAAAATGCGTTGTAAGTGTAGTGCGTTGTAAAAGTTGCGTTGTAAAGGTTGTATACCCTTGTACTACTTTTACTCTTATTGATGTTGAGGCTTTGAAAATTCACAGCAACAACAGCCCTACCAGATTTCTTAATATTTTGATATGATACCCTATAGGACATACCACTGTTGTAGGGATCTTGAACATACATTTGCACCAGAAAATAGGATGTTGGTGATGGTAGGTTGGACCTTTCTTGCACACCTCAATCAGAAATTCCACACCCACCACAATTCCACTGCTTGACTATAGTACTGTCTTGTCATACCTATTAGGTCTCGGAACCCTCCCCCCAAGATACCCAACAAGTAGACAACCCAGAACATAACACACCCAACCTCAGTCGTGGAAGCAATTCACATGCACACCCTTACTTTAATTTGCTCACTCGTGTAAGTTAGTCCACTCCACACCAAATACCACGAAGTCTATGTAAGTTTAAAATGTTTATTTCAATTTGAGAAAGTCTGTACACTGTTTTCTTAGCAGCACCAACCGGCAAATCAATAACATTAAAACAATATACATTGTTACACTTATACAGTTGGGAATTAAATCATGATAACTGAACAGTGGTGGAAGGCAGCACCACCATCCCATAGCAATTTAGTTTATATACATTTATAAATGAAGATGTGAGTGAAGGGACCCCTCACCTCAGAAGAACCTAGTACTGGTAGTTGGTGCATCGTTCAGAAGCTCTGGTTCGTAGAAGGGAATCTTGCGTCTGTAATGCGAAAAAAGAAATGGTGTGCGTTAGTATATTGCAACTTGCAAGCATTTCTCAGCCGTGCCAAAAAGTGTAGCATCTATGGATAAGCAATATGGACTAACAGTAACAGTAGTACACCAGTTCTTCCTAAAAAAGTGGCTTGTTCATGTTTGTTGACCGCTTGTATGCAGCGCGTAGACTAGACAGTAGCAGTGTGAGGCAGGTCATGTGGGCTCCAAGGTGTCTTAAGAAGCTGCAAGGTAAAGGTAACGTCACATGTGCATGGCTAGGGCTAATCAAGCAAATGCTACAATGATCATATAACTATTAGTGTCTACTCTACTACTACCTGATTTGTACTAGTGATGTATGTTAGTATTAACTCATTTTTCAACCTTGCTACTGATCAATAGGGGGGAGGTGTATATGACGCCTAATAAATGTGTAATGTTTTCTAGGCGCACTACCGACCACCATTGCTGGGGCCAGCGAAGGCGACGCCGAGGGCGAGGATGCGGCAGTTGCAGATAGCAATGGAGCGGTAGGGGCAGTGGCAGCACCAGTGGCAGGCGGTGGTAAGTTAGATTCATAATCTTTAACTATTGTTGAACTTGACAGCACACTCACTGCAAAGGTGTACTGTATGTATATGTATACTGTACAGTTGTGAATTAGGGCCCCATTAGGATGGTGGGCGTATTGCCCCCGCCGGGCCAGCTGGAATTCACTGCCGTCACCGCAGGGGCAAACCTCCCGCCATCCCTGTAGAAAATATTCAGACATGTCCAGGCGGAAAAGGGTTCAATATGGCGGTGGTGTCTCTCTCACAACACCGGCAGCCATATAATCTGCATTTTGGAAAGCCTTTGCGTGGCGGCATTGCCGTCCGCCACGGAAAGGCATGCACACATTGCAGAGTATGCTTGGGGGCCCCCATGGAGGGTACCTACCGATGCTATGGTACCCCCCCGACTTTCAAAGCAAAACGTGACAGGCTCCGTGCGGGGCCCGTCATGTTGTGCTTGGAAAAGCAGCACAACATTTTAGCATTGCTTTCAGCAAAGCCAACCAGAATTTAAATTTAAAAAAACAGGGTGCGCCCGCCACTGTGCCGGGCGCATCATCCTAATTAATTGTCCCCACGGGACCCCCACCCTTTTTAGCAGTCGGATGGCGGGCGGACAAAGTCCGCCCGCTATCCGATGTCGTAAGTAAGTATGAGTTCTTGGGGACGTTTGAAGAGTGAACTAGAAGACTAGAATTCCCTTTAATCGGTATAGGACTAGGAGCCGGAGTATTGAGTAACCAATGGCCTCATCTATCTGATTTCAACTCCGCTTTGAAAGTTTTATGGAGAAGAGCACCTGGTGCACTGTTCAACTAAAAAGTGTAAGACAGGTGGAAGGAAGAAGGACGGGTGACATTTAAAATTTTATGTACTACTGTGCTTTATTTTATAGTGCTACTCTACCATGCCACTATGTGTATAAATAATTACCTTGTCCTACTGTTTCATTAAGACTATATTTTACAATTGTCTTGTTTTTTTCTTTTTGATACACAGCAACTCCGAAACTCAACCGGAAGGAGTTGGCCGCCAAGGCACGGCGCCGGAAGCTGGAGGCAATCTAGCAGGAATACCGGCGGCTGGTGGTCCTAGCCGAGGAGGAGGAGGAGACTGCAGCAGCTATTGAAGCCTCCTCCAGTGCCCCGGGCCCCAGCCACCGCCCTCCAGCGGTACAGCGCCACCGCCTGGCGGCTGCCTGCCGCCACCGTGTCATCTCCGGTGCCCCCCCCCCACTGTGGCTGCAACTGCCGCGGCCTTAGACGCCGCGTCACCCATTTAGAGGACGAGATGCGCCAGATGCGTGTCCTCCTCCAGTCCCGCCCCACCAGTTAGTCCCTGTCACTGCCCCTTTTTTAATTCCTGTTCTTTACTAGTTTGGCGTTTGACTTTTTTCTACTGTGGACAGTGGTTGGGGTTAGGGAGGTGGGTGGGTCAGCTTTTGTGGGTTTAGTTTATTTGTTAGGGTAAATTAAATATATTTTTCTATGTTACATGTAATGTTGTTAATGTTTTGTAGGTGGGGTAACTGTTTTACATCACACTGTTTCCTTGCTGGTGCATGGCCGCCCATAGCCTGTGTTTGATTTCAATAATTTGCTGACTGTATAAGACACAAACAGATAGATGCGACACACCTCACTCATTGACTGGTCCTTCTAGTACTTTCAGTCTGTCCTCTAGTCTATGCATTCTGTGGAGTGGTGTTTGAAAATGAAATCATTGACAACATGTCCATTATTAATTCTGCCTCCCCCAAACTTCTCTCTTACCGGTGCTTGATGTTTATGTCCAACTGTGGCACAGCACTGGCTGCATGGTGAAGATGGTTTCCTTTTTCATACATGCCATGATTGGGGTGGTGGTGGTGGTAGTATAGTAGTAGTAGTATACACTGGCAGGGTGGCAGCATTTCCAAAAAAAGAAAAGGAGACAGTCAATCGCCTTTGAGAGACTGTTAGAGGAGTAGTTGAATGAAGTACATCACAGAATTTACCGAGCAACAATTATATGCTCAAATATTTGACAAAAAAACTGAATGGTGGTTATTATGAGGATAGCCTACTAGACAGAGTTACATACTATAGTTTTGTCGACTCGAGTCACTTGACTATGCCTACAGTCTAACAGTTAGTGCTGTATATGAGGAATGACAACAAACAAATCCAATCAATGCCGGAAATTCATGCTGAGGTATATGTTCCTTTGTTCTTGCTCTCCAAAACCCCAATGGGCCTCCAAAAACTCTTAAATAATTTCCAGCTCTTCTGTACAGAGCGGGGCCTGGTAATTAATAGAGATAAAACAAAGTATCTTGTGTTAAATCCCCCTAAAAAATCTATACGCCCCCCAAAATTGAATGATGAACCTTTGGGGAGGGTGGATGTGTTTGATTATTTAGGGATTCGTTTATCCCATAATATGCAGTGGGGCCCCCATTTATGCAAGATGCTGTTATCTCATAAAAGAGTTACAGGGGCTCTTGTGAAGGAGCAGCGCTCCTGTGCTATAAGACCGATAGCCCCCGTTATTGATATTTATGCAGCAAGAGGAGTTAGCTCTGCCCTTTATGGTGCCGAGCTCTGGGGCTTTTGTGATACTGGCGACTTATCAAGAGCAGAGAGGAAGTTCTTCAGGGTCATTATGTCACTTCCCCAAGGCACCCCCACGATTCCATTAATGCTCGATCTTGGTTGTCGCCCCATCGGTGATCTGGCGAAATTTCGCCCTTTACTGCTATGGGCTCGTTTGTGGCGGGTCCCGGAACTAGCCAAATATGCCAAAGGTCTCTCGGAAATCATGTCACTCCCAGGATGGCATAGGATAAAATGGTTGCGTGACATGAAGGCCCTTTTGTATAATCTGGGGCTAAATGCATCATGGGAAAATAGATCTTCCCCTCCGAAAGCCACGCTTAAGCTCTTATATTGGAACTGGATTGCGACCCAACGGATCTCGAACACATCATTGGGGAGACTTACTGAGGACTTCCTGAATTTTAAGGATCACCCAATCCGGGAACTATATCTCGACATTATCGAGAGCCCTTTTGACAGAGCTTTGTATTTTAAGTTTAGGACCGGGACCCTCCTACTCTATAGCTTTACATCACGATGGAATTCCTTCCCTCAGACCTCCGATCTTTGTCCTTTTTGCACATCCAGACGTGAGTCTGTGGCTCACTTTTTATTTGAATGCCATGAGTACGCCCTCCCAAGGAAAAGATGGCTTAAGCAACTGTGCCGCTCCTTGGGAACTAGACACTATATTGTGGCACTCCGCATTTTAATGTCAGACGCTCGCCCATTATACGTTTGTGCCCTTGCAAAATTCTTATCTTGGGCATGGCGCATCAGAAGTAAAAGGCTTAAGGAAATTGTTTAATTCACTCTTAAATAACTATTTATGATCTGTTTTGCACTTTATTGTAAAAATAGGTTTCTTCTTTTTTAATGAAATTAACTTATTCCATTTTTAACTGTTATGCTTTTATGATATGTTTTTATCGAAATAAAGCCTTTGACTGACTGACTCCTTTGTTAAATAAAATAACCTCTGAAATATCCTACTCATGGGTGGGCAAGCAGAAGAAGATCATCGCTCTGCATTGAAATTGAAGTAGTGTTGCTTTCACCACATCCGCCCCAGCAAGTGTGTGATTAAGTATTGGTGTACATTTAATTTAGTTACACCTCGACAATAAGTCACTCAGCCCGGGGGAAGAGGGTTAGGGTTTGTTGAATGGATGGGAAGGGGGATTTTGGGAAAGGTTTGACATAGAAAAACAGTATGCATACATAGACAAACAAACGACAATCATTGAAGACTACCATACCATATCCATTCCATATGTTAAGGGAGAAAAAGGCAATGCATGCATGATGATGAGACCCGGATTACATACACTTCTATTTCTTGTTCTGTTCCGGCCTTAATACTTTAACAGATAGGAAATAGAAATTTTAAATATTGGTAGTGAAGAATCGTAAACACAGAGCAAACGTAATGATGATTGATAATAACAACTCCAAGAACACACTGTTGTAAAGATTGTATACAAGATATTAATCAAATTATTTAAAAGAAGTTAAGTGGATACTGTTACTGTCTTATCCTGGTCAAAAATGTGGACTGGTTTTTTGCATCTCGGCATTCCTCTTGCTCCTCTCCTCCATCAATCTTGGGTGTGTCGCCTCGCCACTCGCCACTGCCCGGCAGGAAAAAAAAGGTGATTGATTGGCAAGGTAATTAATATGCATTGTAATGTTTTACAAAGTTTTGGCCAAGGCCCGGCCTGTAATTTTAGATTGAAAACCAAAGGGGATATTGAGAAAGAAAGTGAAAACAAATGCACAAGTGATGGTGTAGTGCAACAAGAACACTTTCCGAGGTGGCATGTATGCATATGCATCATCTCTACTCTAGTCTGTTTCCAGCATTGACCTTCAACAGTAGCAGGAGAAATCAGGCCCACAGTGCTTACCATTAGCACATCCTACGTTAACACTTTAGAGTCCTTTTTTTTTTCTCTCAAAGAGTTGGACAAACGCAAAGCACATTATCCATTCCAAACATAGCATTTTACAGTTAAAGTTAGTAAAATCAATGCACTGCAGTCATCCCACCGCTACACTCTATTCAACTTCTACACAGACATTTGGGTCTGCTGTGGTTGTTGTTGACGTGTTTACCTTTAGGCTTTTCCGTTTTATGCCACTCCTGAAACATCCTCCTCCTGACTTCATTATCATCTCTGATACTTTTACTGACTGAAGATCGGCCTGCAGTATAAGTATAATTTTTATGACACAACCAGAGTAGAAATATAAATATGACTGACTTGAGTCATTCTTTATTGTGTACAGAAAGATAGATTACTACTAGTCCACTTTGACATCACTTTGTGCACAAACAACGCAAACACAAAGACCAATAGCTCAGAGTCGGGTGTCCAATGCATGCCATTAATTGTCATCATTCATTACCTGTTCCTTCTCATCTTAAGTTAACGGGCCGTCTCTTTCGCCATCATCATGATGGATGGTGCTGTTAAGTCACAGTCATTTGCATTGCGCAGATTGAGTGAGTCCCCTTCCTGTATTGAATTAAAAGCAATGTATCACCAAGATGCAGGAGAAGTACACATTTCTTGTTTGCAAGAAGGGGAAAATTAGTGTGTTCTGTAGAAAGTTGATTAGCGGCAGTGCACAATTACATCAATTCATGCGCAACACACACAACAAAATCTACATCATTCAGTCTGCCATTCTGCGGCCAATGCATGGCATCAATCATTACCTGTTGCATCTCATCTCGTTAACGCTGCAGGCCGTCTCTTTCGCCATTATCATGATGGACGGTGCTGTTAAGTTACAGTCATTTGCATTGCGCAGATTGAGTGAGTCCCCTTCCTGTATTGAATTAAAAGCAATGTATCACCAAGATGCAGGAGAAGTACACATTTCTTGTTTGCAAGAAGGGGAAAATTAGTGTGTTCTGTAGAAAGTTGATTAGTGGCAGTGCACAATTACATCAATTCATGCGCAACACACACAACAAAATCTACATCATTCAGTCTGCCATTCTGCGGCCAATGCATGGCATCAATCATTACCTGTTGCATTTTATTTTCAGTTAATGGCCAGTCTCTCTCGGCTCTGAAGGAGGATAGCTATAGAAGTCATCAGATTCATGGTCCACTTGTTTTGGAAGGACGAGGAAAGTTTGAATTTGTTGTTACCATCATCCAATCATCATTCATGAGGGAAATGGAATTGACCAGGAGATGCTGTATGATCGAGCGGAGGAGCTGGATTCTGAGGACTGTAGTGTCAAATGGCAGACACCTGAAACTTGTATCTTAAATTAGAAGAGTAGAAGACGGTGATAATGCATTTGTTGCGATTCACAAGTTTATAACCAGAACGACAGACACAAACAAAGGGGGAAAAAAGGGAGGAAGACAGTAAGTGCGAGCCTAATTGTCAGGGAAGTATAGCTCGTCCTCAAACTCTGGGGGATCTTCCAGTAGTAGGTAATCATCTGACACAATACTTCCGTCACCTGAGCCGCTGTCCTCATCTTCCTCTGTTGATTCATGCATTGTGTAATTCGGTGGTATGAAGTGCTGATTCATTTTGATCATTGTTAACCTCTCCACGTTTTTTGGAGATAGACTGGTCCTTTTCAAGGTTACAATGGAACCAGCAGCACTGAAAACACGTTCGGAAGAGACACTTGTGACAGGGAAAGCCAGATAGCTTATCGCCAGCCTGCTGAGCTGTGGCCATTCAGACCTTTTCCTATACCAATACTGCACTGGGTTTTGATCAACGTACACCTCTGTTGGGTCGTCCAGATAGGCCTGGACCATCCGCTCAATGTTCAGGGTTGCTGCTGGTAAGCTTTTATGCTGTTTTTTCTGTGCATCAGCACTGTGCTTAAGGCCCATCTTTACACACCAATCTGATAATGATTGTACTCGGCCGAATGATCCAGTAATTGTTTTTGTAGTCGATGGTGATGGTGAGTGTTGCGATTGTGAGCCAACCGCACTGCCCTCAGCCGACGAAGTTGCACTTGATTCTGCATGGCCTGCTTCAGTATCAGTACTTGTTGTGGGTTGATGTGGTGGGCTTTTAATTAGCAACTTGATGGCTCCTTCAGCTATACAACTTTTGTAGCGGGCAACATCATTGTCGGAAAAAGAAAGGAATAGTCCTAATTTTGCACGTGGATCCAGAATTGTGGCACACATTTAATGTTCTTGTGACAAAATGTTATTTTGTATCCTTACATTTTCTGATAAGCACCTGGATAAGCTCTCCACCAAGTCATGGGCTTGCCTTCTGTCCTCTACACCTTTGTAGGATTCAGACACATTATTCAGCTCATGCTCTAGCATTTGCAACAATGGGATAGCTTGGCCCATTGTACAGTCATCCTTGCTGACTTCACGTGTGAAGACCTCAAAAGGAGACAGCATCTCAGTCAGGCATTTAATTAGGGTCCATTGCTCCCTCTGAAGGGTCATGCCTTTAACACTAGCATCACTGCTTCTGTACCAGACATATTCATTGAGTGACCTGTGCTGTTCGTACAGACGATCAAGCATGTAATACGTTGAGTTCCAACGTGTTGCCACCTCCTGGATGAGTGCCTTGACTGGCATCCTAAGTTCACGTTGGATGATCCTCAGCTGCTTCCGAGCTTTAAAAGAATGGCTGAAATGAGTGCATATTCTTCGGCAGATGGCCAGTAAATTGCTTACTATGGGTTCTTTTTTCAGAAAGTCTTGCACTATAATGTTTATGCAGTGTGCCAAACACGGAACCCTGAAATAGGAACCAAGTTCCATGGCCTTCAGTACATTACTGCCATTGTCTGTGGCAACAAAGCCAATACCAAGCCCTCTGGGCCGCAGCCATTCCAAAACCTTGGTGCGAAACTCTTCTAAAATGTTTTCAGCCGTATGAGATTTCTCCATGGCGAACATGGCTACAGTTGCTTGTTTCCGAGTACCTTCAAAAATCGCAGCTGTGTCAGCAACACCTCGTGCAGATAGTTGATCTCTAACCCCCACAAAAGAGATCCAGTGTGCAGTGATGCACATGTAATCTGTGGCTTGGCAACTGCTCCACATGTCTGTTGTCAGGTGGATACTGTGCACAACACTCTGCCGCACCTTGACCAACCAATTCCAGCACATCATGATGTAGTGCCGGAATAGCAATTCTTGCGAAATAGGACCGGCTGGGAACTTTCCATTTCGGGCAGATGGCAGACACAAATTCAAGGAAACCCACCCCTTCCACAAATGAAAAAGGAAGAAGGTCCAGCGCTAACATTCGCATTGTACAATCGTGCCGTTGGGTGGTTGCGTTGGAACTGCCCCTCCAACCTAAACATGCTGTCAATGGTAGGCTGGCTTACTTTCCTTAGTGGTGCTGTTTTCATTAACCCACTAAGGCTCAACGACACAGATTGTCTCATTGAGGTACTCGCCGGTCGCCTTGGTGTCTCACCCACACTCTGAGTATGGCTCTTACTGCGGTGCCACTCTGATGTTACTGAGGAGGATATGGGCGTTACCACTGCAGTGACTGCACTACTGGAGACAGGGCTAGAAATGCCTCCCTGTTCTTCACCTGCCACCACAATAATATCGCTCCCTGATTCCTGACCAATTTCAAAAGGTTTAGTTTTTCTACTTTCTTTTAACTTAAGTAGGTGATCCTCCCACACGATAGTGTGGTGTATTTTTAGATGACTTGCTTGTCCTCCGGCACCATAGTTTGTACCAAGCTTACCACGCCGAACACCTTGCCGACAAATTGAGCATATAGCAACGTTCTCCTCCTTGGCGCTAACAGAAAAGAAGTGCCAAACTGGGGAGGAGAACTTTCTGGCACTGCTGGATGTGCCACTTTCAACACCAGATGAACTTGAGGGGGTGCTTGAAAATATGTGACCCTGTCCACCTACACTGTGACTTTTACTACCACTTCCTACTGAGATGGTTGAGCTGGATGTAGGTCCCTGCCGGGCCTTGGAAAATATGGCAGCTGGAGGTATTGGTGGTGTAACCTGTGTTGGTGAGATCCGTGCTACATCCCGCTCAGTAGCAGCCTATCTGGATAGGGTGAGAATGTCGGTCTCCAATCCCTTTGGGGCGGGAGTAATGTGCGTGATGACTGGCTCGTCTTCATCAACATCATCACCCCCCTCTTCTACATCTACCTCCATAACTCTAAGTTTTTCTTGGACCTTCCTTTTCAGAAGCAATGTCTTGTGGCGTACTTCACTCTCAGACCGAGCTGGTGGGACCCAAATGTCATCACGATCATCAGAAGCGGGGCTTGAAGAAGAAGATGATGGACTAAGCCTCCTTTTCCTTGCTGGTGGTCTGGAAGACAATTGATCTTCTGAAACAGTGGTTTGATTTCGCTCCACTTTGTCTGCAGGAAGCTCGATTTCCTGAAATGCCCCTACGTCAGGAGCAACAACTACTATGGTGGGCTGTTGCGGCGGCTGCTGCTGTTCTGGTTGCGGCGGCTGCTGCTGTTCTGGTTGCGGCGGCTGCTGCTGTTCTGGTTGCGGCGGCTGCTGCTGTTCTGGTTGCGGCGGCTGCTTCTGCTGTTCTGGTTGCGGCGGCTGCTGCTGTTTTGGTCGCGGCGGCTGCTGCTGTTCTGGTTGCGGCGGCTGCTGCTGTTCTGGTTGCGGCGGCTGCTGCTGTTCTGGTTGCGGCGGCTTGACACTGATCTGCTGAGTTTGCACCTGCGTTGAACTTGATTGTGTACTACTTTGCGGTAATGACATTTCTTCAACATCGCTGCTCGTTAGTAGACTGGCTACCTCTGCGACACTAAAGCCCTTGGGCCTAGGTTGGTGGGGTTGGACCGCTGTGCTGCTCCCAGCTTGGTTCCCGGACAACGCTTTGGTGCCAAAAAAAACATTAGGCGGCACACCACAAGTCGTGGTTAATGGCACTTCCTTTTTCTGTTCCTTCTTCTCACTGGCAACTTTCTTGGTACTGGACCTGGTACCTTTCTTTGGGGCCATCTTCTTCAGATGTCAGGCAGGAGGCAGATGCACAACAAGTTCTGGTCACACGTGGGCGTGATGCGCGCAGCAGGACTTCTGTCTGGCTGGCAGTACAACGGGTAGCCAGGTGATGCCGATGACACCTCCTACTATGTCTTTTGTGCACCTAAAAGCAAAGAAGACAGGAGAAGAACATCAGTGAAATGTTGCATTTGTTTTTGTGGTTCAGTTACTTAGTACTGTACTGGTGCAAACAAAAGATAGTCTAGCCATTTATGACTATTTTTTTTAACTAGAGCTATGTTATACTACTAGTACTGTGTACAGCCACACACTACACTCTCAGGAAGGATAGGAAAGTTAATAATAAACAACAAAATAAAAAACTAATGGAAGTGGGGTGGACCATTGCATTATTTGAGCATCTCAGCATCCATGGAGCTGCTGCTGGCAAAGGGGGTGGATGGATGGAAGCAGTAAGCCAATAGGAAAACCATGCAGGCCTATATGGCAAAAGCAGGACACTAATAACTCCCAACACAAAAAAAGGCCACCAGCCACATGGACACTCACAAATCACAAACAAGCAGGGGGCCTGGGAAACACCTGGAGCTGACAAACGGCCTATAAAAGTCAGGTAAAGGATGCATGCTGAAGCACACTGCTCTGCCTTTTTAATGCAACAAAATGCAAATACGAACATTCACAGGCCCCAAAAAGGTCTGCAGGGAGCATGCATCGCACACCAACACTCACCAGACACACACAACAAATGCATGTCTTTAAGACAACCAACATCAGAAAGCCCACCCCAAAAAAACACATGTCCCCAACTCAATCCAATGCCATCCATGCCCTAAATGATGTCTAAATTCAACAGACCACACAGAAAACACTTTGATTAATAAAGCTGTGGCTACCTGCTCTGGTCCTAGTGGATGAAAGCAGGCCTGTTGGCAGACAAGGCCAGGCAAGCTTGCAGGCCTAGGCCTCAAAATGGCCACCAGCCACATGGCCAGGCCCAACAACATCAGCAAGGCCACCCCAAAAAACACACTTCCCCAACTCAATCCAATGCCATCCATGCCCTAAATGATGTAAATTAAACAGAGCACACAGAAAACAGTAGATTACTAAAGCTGTGGCTACCTGCTCTGGTCCTAGAGGATGAAAGCAGGCCTGTTGGCAGACAAGGCCAGGCAAGCTTGCAGGCCTAGGCCTCAAAATGGCCACCAGCCACATGGCCAGGCCCAACAACATCAGCAAGGCCACCCCAAAAAACACACTTCCCCAACTCAATCCAATGCCATCCATGCCCTAAATGATGTCTAAATTCAACAGAGCACACAGAAAACAGTAGATTACTAAAGCTGTGGCTACCTGCTCTGGTCCTAGTGGATGAAAGCAGGCCTGTTGGCAGACAAGGCCAGGCAAGCTTGCAGGCCTAGGCCTCAAAATGGCCACCAGCCACATGGCCAGGCCCAACAACATCAGCAAGGCCACCCCAAAAAACACACTTCCCCAACTCAATCCAATGCCATCCATGCCCTAAATGATGTCTAAATTCAACAGAGCACACAGAAAACAGTAGATTACTAAAGCTGTGGCTACCTGCTCTGGTCCTAGTGGATGAAAGCAGGCCTGTTGGCAGACAAGGCCAGGCAAGCTTGCAGGCCTAGGCCTCAAAATGGCCACCAGCCACATGGCCAGGCCCAACAACATCAGCAAGGCCACCCCAAAAAACACACTTCCCCAACTCAATCCAATGCCATCCATTCCCTAAATGATGTCTAAATTCAACAGAGCACACAGAAAACAGTAGATTACTAAAGCTGTGGCTACCTGCTCTGTTCCTAGTGGATGAAAGCAGGCCTGTTGGCAGACAAGGCCAGGCAAGCTTGCAGGCCTAGGACTCAAAATGGCCACCAGCGACATAGTACTTTTCTTTCTCTTTTCTCCATTTTGAAAATTAATTACATTCTTTAAAAGTATTTTAAAAAATTCTTTAGTTCTCTTATCAGAAGTCTTTTTCTTCAATGTTACATGTTGTACTTCATCTAATTTCTGCTTTACTCGTTAAATAGTACTTTTTTTTTTCTTTTCTTTTGGTCTTTTCATGCCATACTATGGTGCCGATTCGAATCCTGTAAAAAAAATTCCCGTGCGACTCGTATCCGTATTTTTTTACGTACGAATCGTACAAGGACTGTCCCACCGGTGAAGTACGATTCGTACATGAAAAATACATACGAATCGTATCAGGAAAAGTCCCCGAGACGTCCCCGGACAGTTTTACGTACAAATCGTAAAACTGATGTCCAACAGCACAAGTACGATCCGTACCGCCATTCCCAATACACAAGAGTATGTAAAAAGTCCCGTCCGTAGCGAACTCTGTACCACCCGTATCCCGGGTAAACCTGTGCCCGGGATACGAGTCGTACAGCACCCCCCCTCTGCCCCGCGTATGTCTGCCCGTAAGTCAGCACCGTACCCCCCGTATGTCAGCACCGTGCCCCCCCATGTCCGCACCGTACCCCAGCCCCGTACTTGGATGCACCGTACCCCAGCACCGTACCCCAGGCCCGTACTTGTACGCACCGTACCCCAGCACCATACCCCAGCACCGTACTTGTACGCACCATACCGCAGCACCGTCCCCCAGCCCCGTACTTGGACGCACCGTATCCCAGCACCGTCCCCCAGCCCCGTAGTTGGACGCACCATACACCAGCCTCTTACTTGTACGCACCGTACCCCAGCCCCGTACTTGGACACACCGTGCTCTGGGCTTTAGTCTCCAGCTGTCGGCTTCACATACCTGCACAGGAATTTTGATCTATAGACCTCCAGGGCCTCTAGGCTCGTTTTTTGAGGATTTACAGGTGGCACTGTCAGTACCCTGTGTGCGCTCGGCACACTGTGTACTGCTGGGCGACTTAAATCTGCACATGGACTCGACAACTGACGCCGATGCATCTAAATTACGGGACATTACCGAGATGCTCGGACTGACCTCTTTCATCGATAGTCCAACGCACGTGAAAGGGCATACGTTGGATTTAATCTTTTCCACTGTGCCAATTAAGGTGTCCTCCCCTTTGCCGGTTCTATGGTCCGACCATTATTTAATTAATTTCGTGTTGTTAGCTGAGCACCAGACGAGTCAAAGAGCTCATAAGGACGGGTCTCGTCAAGCTAGAGCCTTTCACCTGGTGTCAGCTGATATGCTCGCTGACGCACTCCATGCACATCCTTGCATTACGACTGGGAACTTAGAAGTCGACCTGCCGCTAGTCCAGGACTGGCTTCGGACAAGATTCGAGGAGCTTGCCCCTCGGAAACCGGTCAGGACAGCCCCCTGCCAGGATTCCGCTCCTTGGTTCACGGCTACTCTGCGAAAAGCGCGCCAGGACTGCAAAAGATCTGAAAGGCTCTGGCGGCGCAGATATGCGCCTGAGGAGAAACTGAAGTACAGGGGTGCGATAAAATCCTATCACAGACAGATTGCCGAAGCTAAAAAGATCTACTTCGAGCATAGAATAGACCAGGCTGATAACACGAGCCGGGAACTATTCCGAATTGTGAAGGAATTCGTAGAGCCGGTGGCGGCCGCTAGGGTTCACTCCCATACTGAGGAGTGGATCAAGCAGCTTGCTGACTTCTTTGTGGACAAGATCCGTAGGATTCAGGACTCTTTCGATCGGGTGGGGTCCCTGGAAGTGGCTGCAGCTGTGGAAAGTGATCTGAAGGTCCTTCCATCTGCTGCAGCCGAGCTGGCGCCCACTCTTTCGACGTTCCCCCCGCTATCCTGCGAGTCCTCTCTGGAACTGCTTTCCCGGCTGAAATCTGGATCCCCCTTGGATGCGTGTCCGGCTAAATGCCTGAGCTCGGTGGCACCAGCTATTAACAACTTGCTGAACCCCTTGCTCAACATGTCTCTGAGTTCTGGAGTGGTCCCTAAAGAATGGAAGCATGCTCTTATTCTCCCGCTCATTAAGAAACCTCTGCTCGAACCTTTACAGTGGGCCAACTATAGACCAATCTCCCTCCTCCCTGCTCTGGCGAAGGTGGCGGAGAAACATGTTCAGCATACTCTTACCACCTTTATAGAGAATAACAAACTGCTGCATGACTCCCAATCTGGTTTCCGTGCCAATTACAGTACGGAGACAGCTCTTGTGGAGGTGACCGACGCCATCAGGGAAACGCTTGATCTTGGGGGAAAGGCTATGTTGGTCTTGCTGGACCTGTCGGCGGCATTCGACACCGTCCCACACGCCGGCCTCCTCCTAAGACTCAGGGAGGTAGGTCTGCGGGGGACGGTGTTGGACTGGTTTCAATCCTTCTTAACCGACCGTCGGCAGGTGATCTGGGCTCCTCCGTTCTCCGCGGAAATGCCTTCGCTAGAGGTGGGGGTGCCTCAAGGATCCATCCTGAGCCCCACCATATTTAACATTTATGTGGCCCCTTTGGCGAAGGTCGCTGAGGCATTTGGAGCCCGGGTCATCTCATACGCTGATGACACCCAGCTCCTGTTTACCTGCAGGAAGGGAGAGGTTTTTAATGGCGACAGAATCAGAGACTGCCTGAGTGCTGTTTTTGCATGGTTTCAGCACCAGAACCTGAAATGTAACTCGGATAAGTCCGAGTTGCTCTTTTTTGGCTGCGCTGAGGACCCTGGCTGGAAATCGTGGTGGCCTTCCGACATGTTCCCCCCTGAGAAACCATCTGCCCAAGTAAAAAATCTGGGTGTGGTATTTGACGACAGTCTTTCTTTTCGTCCCCACATCACGGGCCTGGCGGGGAAATGTTTCGGTATCTTGAAGATGGTGAGGAAATTTCTCCCACTGCTTTCCCTTCAATATCGCAAGAACATCGTGCAAGCACTTGTGGGCTCGCGTTTAGACTACGCTAACGCACTTTTCTCTGGTCTGCCTAAATATCTGGTATCCAGATTGCAAGTTGTCCAAAACTCGGCGGCCAGAGCCATCTTTGGCCTTCCACGGAGAGCCAGTGCCTCTCTACTGCGCGGTAGGCTGCATTGGCTGTCTATCCCTAGCAGAATTAGTTTCAAGGTCCTCACGTTGGCGTTTAAAGCCCTCCACTGCATTGGCCCAGCTTACCTCAGGAAGCGGATTGCTCTCTACGTTCCCCGGAGGAGTTTGAGATCTGCTGACCTGGCTAAAGTGGAGGTACCAGTGATCAAACGCGTGCGGATGGGAGGCCGGTCTTTCCAGTTTATGGCGGCCAGTTTGTGGAATGAGCTCCCTCTGTCACTCCGCAAGGCTAACAATCTTCTGGCCTTTAGAAAGGAGCTCAAGACGCTCCTCTTCTCCGCCTAACCAGTGGGCCTACAGTGTTTCTGCCGCTGGGTTTTTCTTGGTTGTGTTCAGGACTCTCTGCCAAAGCGCCGGGACACCCGTTCTGGGTAGCCGTGCGCTCAAGAAATATAGTTCTAACATAACATAACCGTAGCCCAGCCCCTTACTTGTATGCACCGTACCCCAGCACCGTATCCCAGCCCCGTACTTGTATGCACCGTACCCCAGCCCCATACTTGTACGCACCGTACCCCAGGCCCGTACTTGTACGCACCCCAGCCCCGTCCCCCAGGCCCGTACATGTACGCACCGTACCCCAGCCCCGTCCCCCAGCATCGCGTATGTACACACCTTACATACGCGAAAATGACTCGTACAGAACCCGGACACTGTAAAACAGCACAAGGAGGGTCAATTTGAATTGCACAACACCACAAAACACGTCTACACTAGAAAAAAACATCAAAATGACTGACATGGCACATCCAAACAGGCAAACAGAGGTCCAAAATCACAACCACCTCTTATAACACACCCACCAAAATTTCAAACTCAGGCCCACCCACAAATGGACCAATAAAAAGGGCCCTCACACACAAACCATGAGCCTTTGCAACAGACTCACTGATGCTACAGACCACACAACAACTACTGCACCCATACACCTTAACATATACACCTTCACACACACTCATTCACACATACCCCCTCTTCACATTCACACACACACCTTCACATTCATACCCACACACCCACAACCATCCACACCCTCACCCCACACCATTCCCACAGACAAGAATCCAAAATTCACAAGGGAGGAGCTGGACACCCTTGTAAACGAAGTCATCAGAGTCGAGCCACAGCTCTTCGGAACATTGGTCAGACAGACCAGCATAGCTGAAAAAACACGCCTGTGGCAGAGGATCGTCGATCGGGTGAATGCTGTTGCGCCCATCAGAAGGACCAGGAATGAATGCCAAGCCAGGTGGTACGATCTGCGGAGGGCAGTCAAGCGCAAAATGAACGAGGATTACGCCCAGAGCAACATCACTGGAGGTGGGCTTCCCCGCAGACCGGTACATTACCATCCCTGGGAGGAGAAGGTGATGGCCCTGCTTCCGCCGGTGTGAGTACACAGAGTCGAAGGAGTTACCGAGCCTGGTGAGTACACAAACAACTTACGTAACATGGGGGAATGGCATCCACACCCCAACTACCACAAATGCACCCAACTACCCCCAACCCTCACCGGACACAACCACAGTCAAAAACCACGCACATGCCACCAACATGTGTATGCCCCATTCACAACGCAAGGCCATGCCATGTCCCAGGCTACATGAACCACAAACACAAGACTGGATGTCCGGGATGCTGAGAGGGGGGGGCTCACAAAACGCATTGTTCAACTCTGAATCAGACACCATTGCCCTCAGCCCATATGGCCCAGGTACATACCCATGAACCATGCTCAATGCACAGGGACTGGCTAAGTACTGACATGGTAGCTGACACTTGGCCCTGCTGTAGGCAGCACAAGGCCCTCCTCTGACCACTGTAAACACAAACACCCACACCACAAGCTCAAATCAAATCTAATCAAGAACATTTATAGAGCGTGCTACTCACCCGTGAGGGTCTCAAAGCGCTGAGGGGAGGGGGGGTGCTGCTACTGCTCGAAAAGCCAGGTCTTGAGGTGTCTCCTGAAAGTGAGATGGTCCTGGGTCCGTCGTAGGTGTGCGGGGAGGGAGTTCCATGTCTTGGCTGCCAGGTAGGAGAACGATCTTCCTCCGGTGGTGGTTCTCTGAATCCGTGGGACGGTGGCGAGGGCAAGGCTGGCGGAGCGGAGCAGACCGGTGGGGGTGTGGAACGAGAGGCGGTTGTTGAGGTATTCTGGGCCCATGTTGTGGAGTGCCTTGTGTGCGTGTGTGAGCAGCCTGAACATGATCCTCTTGTTGACGGGGAGCCAGTGCAGGTCTCTCAGGTGGTCAGATATGTGGCGAGGGATGTCGAGGATGAGTTGTGCGGAGGCGTCCTGTATGCGCCGGAGACGTTTCAGGAGTTTGGCTGTGGTTCCTGCGTATAGGGCGTTACCGTAGTCCAGACGGCTGGTGACGAGGGCTTGGGTGACAGTCTTTCTGTGTTCGGTGGGGATCCACTGGAAGATCTTTCTGAGCATGCGCAGGGTGTTGAAGCATGCGGACGAGACGGCTTTGACTTGCTTGGTCATCGTGAGGGAGGAGTCCAGGATGAATCACAGGTTGCGTGCGTGGTCCGTGGGTGTAGGTGCGGTGCCCAGCGCTGTGGGCCACCAGGAGTCGTCCCAGGCGGATTGGGATTGTCCGAGGATTAAGACCTCCCTTTTGTCCGAGTTGAGCTTCAGACGGCTGTGCTTTATCCATTCAGTGACATCTTTCATTCCTTCCAGGAGGTTGCTTTCGGCGGTGTCTGGGTCTTTGGTGAGGGAGAGTATCAGCAGGCCGTCGTCGGCGTAAGAGATGATGTTGATGTTGTGTTTGCGTGCGATGGCAAAGAGGAGGCTCATGTAGATATTGAAGAGGGTTGGGCTGAGCGAGGAGCCTTGGGGTACGCCGCAGATGATCTCGGTGGCCGCGGAGATGAAGGGGGGAGGCGTACTCTCTGGGTTCTGCCGGAGAGGAACGAGGTGATCCAGTCCAGGGCCTTTCCTTGGATCACAGTATTGTAGAGGCGAGTAATTAGGGTGCGGTGGCAGACGGTATCAAAGGCTGCCGAGTGGTCCAGGAGGAGGAGAGCGTTTGTTTCTGCATTGTCCATCAGGGTCCTGATGTCATTGGGGGCTGCGATGAGGGCGGTCTCGGTGCTGTGGTTGGCTCTAAAAACGGACTGGGATGGGTAAAGCGAGTTGTTTGCTTCGATAAATGTAGTCAGCTGTTTCTTGACGGTTTTCTCTTTTTTTTTTTTTTAATTATTTTTTTATTATACTTTCAACAATGCACATTTGATACATTCAATTGGTTATTAGCACCACATAAACCTATTTTATACAAAATATAGTATAGCTAAACAAATCTAAACCAAACATGATTGACATATTACCCTATTACCCTATCCCCTCCCTCCACCGCGCTAAAGTCTCCCAAATTCTTACACCCAGAACTCTCCCTGCTCTACCCTTTTTTGCATATATAGGTTTTTCCAAATTAAATGTAGCGATTAAATTTGCTAACCATACTTGCATAAGCGGAGGGGTTTTATCCAGCCAGACCCTGGCTAAGGCTAATCTATACACCGCCATTGCCATAAACACAAACTCCTTGTCTACGTTACTACTTCCATCGTGTCCTATTCCAAACAAAATCCGTAAGGGAGATAGGGATATCCGTATCCCTAATGCCCTATCCAAAAAACCCTCTATATCCCCTATTAGAGTGTGTAGTTGAGGGCAGGTAGCAAACATATGAACTATATCTGCGTCAAATGCGCTGCATCGAGGGCAGCTTATCCCCGCAATACCCCCCCATTTCGCAATTCTGGCAGGCGTGTGATAAAGTGAAAATAGGGTTTTATAGTGCTGGGATTGTAAAGGAGCTGAACACAAAATGGTACAACCCAAATCCAGCAAATCCTGAAAATCCTCAATTTCTCCTCCAAGCTTCTCAGCCCACTTATGTCTATGCTTGTCCAGATCATCCACTTTAGTTTTAACTAATAGCGCATACACTGACCTAATCGTATGTACACCACCGGTTATTAATGTCTCCAAGAAGTCATTAACATTATATCCTGCTGACCCGCCTTGTTTATTACCCAGGAAACTTCTAACCTGTAGGTACTTAAAAAAATCTCTTCTAGTTAAATCATATTTATTTACCAATACGTCAAACTGTGCTACACCCGCAGAATCTCTTAAATCCCCAATTTGCTTAATTCCTTTTTGGTTCCATGTGGCCATAACTGTGTCTGAGAAAATTTCTGAAGGAAACGACTTATTATTGTATAGTTTGATATATCTATTAAATCGACCAAGTCCCGTTTTCTTCAGAAAAGCCTTCCATATATTAATAGCCGCATTAAGAGTCCTAAACTGTTTCCTTCTGAAGTGCCCAAGATCAGTATAGTATAAGAAACAGTTTTCTGTCTCGTGTCCCAGCAGAGTTGCATAGACATCTGTGGATGAGGAAGTAATTTTCTGGAGCATCCCCCCTCCTCCAATTAAACCCTGCATATATTGAAGGGCGGTTGCCAAATAATATAGTCTAAAATCCGGGGCTCCCCACCCGCCTCTATCTCTAGGTAGGGACATAAATCTATAAGCCCTACGAGTTTTTCCATGGGCCCATATAAACTTATTTAAAATGCCTTCCAGTATATTAAACCATTTGGCTTCGAAAATTAACGGGATTGCTGTAAATAGATAGAGGAACTTTGGTAGAATACTCATTTTCAACACGTTGGTACAGCCTACTAAAGAAAGATGTAAATTATTAATTCTATCTAAATCTGTTTTTACTTTGGCAAAAAGAGGAGTTATATTAATCTCAACGACGGTGTCCAAATTTGCAGCTATTACTATACCTAAATACATAGCAGAGATAACCGCCCTAGGATCGGTACAAGAAGTGTATTTATTCCTAACTATCTGGGTCTTGGATTTATTCAAGCTGTAACCCGAAAATTGCCCAAATATGCTAGCTTCCCTTTCAACCTCTATGATAGCCAAGTCTGGGTTCGGGGTAAGTATGGCCACATCGTCGGCGTACGCCAAAATTTAAACTACACGACCGTTCATGGCCATTGGAGAAATCTCTCTATTTCTCTCCAACCTTCGTATTAGAGGCTCAAGGAATAATGCAAATAGCAGAGGGGATGAGGGACAACCCTGTCTCGTTCCCCTAAAAATTGTTACTGCATCTGAGTGTCCTCTATTTACTCTAATTTTAGCTGTTGGTCCTTCATACAGGGCTTGGACAGCTGTTATGAAGCCTTCCCCGATACCACTCCACCTCAAAACTGCCCAAAGGAATCCCCAGGCGACCCTATCAAAAGCCTTTTCAGCATCCAAAAACAGCGCTGCGATAGGGTCACCCAGGGTCCCTGCGGCATCAAACATTGTAATGACCGTCCTTACATGCTGAGTAGTTCCCTTGCCTGGTATGAAGCCATGCTGTGAAGAACTTTCAAGCTGCTCTATATTGCCTGCAAGCCTCATTGCCAGCATTTTTGAATAAATTTTTATGTCAGAGTTCATGAGGGTAATAGGTCTATATGAACCGGGGAGTGTCGGGGATTTACCTTTTTTTGGAATAACTATAATATCTGCCGCCCCCCAAGACTCCGGAGGAGAACCACCCCGCTGTGTATGTAACATAATATTAAACATATCTACCAATAAGATGTTCTGAAACAATTTATAAAATTCCACCGGGATTTGGTCTGGCCCAGCCGCTTTCCCCGAGGGCAAACTCTCCAAGGCTCCCTTAAATTCACCTGAATGAAAAGGAGCATCTAGCCCCTCTCTATCCTGTACCGACAGGGAAGGCGCCTGGATGTCACTAAGGTACCGATCCACCTCTACCTCTGTTGAGCTACTCTTCTCATCCAGAGTGTACAGTTTGGCATAAAACTTCCGAAACACTTCCCTGATAAGGTCAGGATCTATGACTAAGTTACCCTGAGTATCTTGAATCTCCTTAATATCAGCCGTGGCTATGCGCTGCCTAGTTCTGACAGCGAGAATATGTCCAACTCTCTCACTTAACTCGTATGAATCTTGTTTATACACTACATACTTTTCAGCGGCTTTCAAGCTGATGCCCTCTGTAGCATCTCCTTTAAGAGTAATTATACTAACTAAATAGGGCTTGAGTGGAAGACCCTGCATTATAGCTCTAGCAAGATTTTCTTCTGCTGCAAGCAACCTAAGCCTTATATCTTCCAGATGGCTTCTTTCCCTTTTCCGTTTAGCCAGTACATAACTCATCGTTTCTCCCCTGACCCCTGCTTTAAAACAATCCCAGACCACACCAGGAGGGGCAGTGCCTCTGTTAACTTCCCAGAAAATTTTTATCCAAAGTTCCATATGTTTCTGATAAGCCTCGTCCCTTAACAGTATACGTTCAAAAGTCCACTGAGTTTTTCTAACATTTATCTGTGTAGTATTTAAAGTTAAAACGAGAGGGCTGTGATCTGAGATAATTCTGGGTTGTTTCTCTATTTTTGATTGAGAAATTAGAGAATTGGAAATTAGAAAATAATCCAGCCTGACCAAAATTTTATGCGGGGCAGAGAAGTAGGTGCTACCATCTATAAGGGGATGCAACTTTATCCACGGGTCGACAAGGGAATTATGATGAACCATACCAGCCAGGGCTCTGAATGTCTTCCTCTTTCTCCCTAGGTACCTCCCCCCTTGTTCTAAAAAAGAGCTTGTTGGATCATGAATGTTAAAATCTCCACAGCATATAATGGGTTCTGGCCACTGTGCCAGTTCCATATCCAAAAACTGCCAGACATCAGGATCATCTTCCGTAGAGCCATATATTGTGACTAGTGTAATCCGTACCCCTTTAATACTTAATTCCACCATCACCCATCTACCCCATTGATCCTCATTTTTTCGATGTACCACCAAATCGCTTTTTCTCCCTAATATTGCTACCCCCCTAGTTCTAGTCCCTTGATTACTTGCTGCTAATACATCAAAACCAAGCTGTTTTAAAAGATAAATCTGTGTTGCTTCAATATGGGTCTCCTGGAGGCAAACCAAATCCAATTGTAGAGATCGCAGCAGCCCTGCTACTTTCGCTCTTTTCCCAGGATTATTCAGGCCACAAACATTAATTGAAGCAATCTTGCAAGGCATTACAGGAGATCAGAGGAATTCCTGCTCCTAGTCAACCAGGGAATAGACATCAAAAATCTATAACAACATACATTTCTTTGGTACTGTCTATACCAACTGTATTGTATATACCATGACTCACACAAGAAAAAAAAAAGAACGAGAATGTGCATTATCAAACCACAAAAAACACAAAATTTGACCCCTAATAAAACCCCCCCCACCCAAACCCTCTCCCTTCCCACCCCTTCAGGCCCACCCCCTCCCTCCCCTGAACAGGCAAATAGGTCAATAAGACCTATACGTAGCCGTTTTTTGGGCTGCAACAGTCGCACCCCTCTCCCATCTTCATCTACAATCTTATGCTAAAACTAATGCCCCCTGAGTCCGGGGAAACTTCTAAAGACAGCCAAGTGTTTCAAGACCCCCCCTGACTTGCAATAGGGACGACTTTCTCCTTACGAATCTTGATTTTCCAAATCATCCATAAACTGCTGGGCTTTAATCTCTGAAAAAAACATCCTGACTCTTCCTTGAGTGATTACTTTCAGCTTGGCAGGGAACAATAGATAAGCCTCTGAACCTAGCGCCTGAAATTTTGAAATCAACTGCCTCAACCTCCACCTCCGTTCAACCGTCACATGGCAAAAATCCGGCCTGGCAAAGAAGGTGGTGCCCTCAAATGATCTCTTGTTATTAGGTCTAGCCTTCTCGATAACTTCCTGCCTTAAAAGAAAATTCCCGAAATAGACTAAAATGGCTCGCGGAAAAACTGACTTGCCTCCACCAACTGCCCCATGCCCCTTTTTGAGTGTAAAAGGGAACCTGTGCGCTCTCTGAACTTCCCTGTCCCACTGCCACTGAGACTCCGGGAACGCTCCTTTAAATAGATTAATCACAAAGCGCATTATGTCCTGTCCTTCAACCCCCTCAGCCACACCCAAAATTCTAACATTGTTACGCCTTTGGCGATTTTCAAAATCCTCCATTTTCCACTGCAAGTCTTCTGTCACCTTTTCTTGATCTGCTTTAAAAGTCTGCCAATTGCCACGGTCATCTTCGAGTTTACTCGTGCGCTCTTCGACCTCCGTGACTCTGCCAACCAAGTCATCATAAAGTTTATTAGTTTTCCTCAATGAAGATTGTATTTTTTTTGCGTCCTGCCTTGCTTTCCGGCTTACAACCCTAGCCTCTGCTTGCATTTGTTTCAACATATTAAGCAGGGTCTCAAAAGGAGCGTTCTGTCTCGGTGACCCAGTGACGTCATCCTCCTGATATGTCTGGGAAGTTCCTGAATAGTCCCACAATAATCCTCTCTCCGTGCCTCCCAGTGATCCAGTCTGTTGACTACTTGGTTTTGGCTGTACCTGTCTCTTCCTCATGGTTGAGTCATTACCTGTACCAGTACCAATATCCCCCCCCGGAGGAACTGGAGTCTGATAATGAGGCCTCCTCCGCTTCATCCAGGACCTCCTCTTCCTCTGTGATCTCCTCGCTTAGCTGCGCTGAGAGTGAGTCTGAGTCTTCATTGAGAGAAAAAAATCTCTCACCTTCACCCGAGCCCACATCGCTTTTTTCAGTTACCTCATCCTCCTTGCGACCAAGCCATATCTCCCCTTTTATCAGACTAATGGAACTTCCCCATGTAGGAAGAGACCCCTTGGGTTTTTCTGAGGTCTAAGAGGCCTTGGGGGCTACTAACTCTGACTCGAGCATCATAATTGCCCCCAGCATGTCTGCATCCGCCCTCCCCCTCTCCCACGGGGTTGCATTACCTGGCTGAACTTCCTCAGCGCGTAGTAGGGGAGAGCCCCTTGCGGAGGCCGAGTCTATCTGAAGCTTGTCCCGCTCCTCTGACCCAGCAATGCTGTTAGACCGCTGATTCTGCTGTTTTTGCGGTTGCCTAGCAATAAGGGCGTCCGTGCTTGATGCGCCTCCAGCGTCCTCGAGGACGCCTCCAGGATCGCTGAATCCGCCGCTGCTTCTGCTTCTGCCAATTTCGCTTAGTGCCCGAACGCCTGGAACCACGGATTGAGCAATAAATACTTCCGATAAGGTAGGCTGTCTGAGGGGGGTCTCCCTAGTTTTTAAGTTAGGTTTATCCGATCTGGCAGTCTTTTTAGCCCTTTCATCAGGTTTTGCCAGCCTCTGACTCTTTGCTTCAGCGGAACTATCTGGGTGACTGCCTGGATCAATAGGACTGATTAAGTCACTTTTTTCCGCCCCCCCGTGTCTCCGTCTTCTTAAGCCGCAGCGAAGCCGCCGTCTTCCGTATCGCTCCTGGCTCCTTAGCAGCTGCGACTGTTTCTTCATTTGAGCCTTTTGGGGGGGGATTTTTGCCGGTCTCCGCTTGATCCTTTGGTTTCTCCTTCCCTTTCGCTTTGTCGACTTTAGCAGGGCGCGGTGGCATTTTGTGTGAATGTGTGTATCGCAGTTTTAGGCTACAACAGGTACTCCAAAATCTCCCAAGGCTTTTCTTCAGCCAGACCAGCTCCGATAGTTGTCCATATTTAAACGCTATAGTAGAAGGCCGGACCGGAAAATAAATGTGTAGATCTGTATAACAGCTGTATATCAAAGCCATCAGGGGTCCAAAATCATAGTAACCAATGCATCGTCGGTGTCAGTTTTGTTACTGATAGGAGAGAGGTCGGCAGCGACTGCTCAGCACAACCCGTCCGCGGCCATCTTGCCCCTCAATGTGTGACGGTTTTCTCGATGACTTTAGCTGGGAAGGGGAGGAGGGAGATGGGGTGGAAGTTCTTGAGGTCTTTGGGGTCCGCTGTGGTTTTCTTCAGAAGGGCGTTGATCTCTGCGTGTTTCCAGCTCTCAGGAAAGTGGCTGACGTGAAGGAGCTGTTTATGACGTTGCGTAGGTGGGGTGCGATGGCGGTGTTGGCTTTGTTGAAGATATGATGAGGGTATGGGTGGGAGGGGGAGCCAGAGTGGATGGTGTTCATGACGTGGGTGGTTTCTTCAGTGCTGATGTGTGTCCATGCGCTGGGGGTGGTGGTGGCAGTTGTAGGTTTGGAGGCTGGAAGCCGAGTCTGGGTTCCGAAGCTGTTGTGTATCTCTATGATCTTGCGGTGGAAGAACGTGGTGAGGAAGTTGCAGAGGTCTTGTGATGGTGTGATGTCGTTGTTGCTGGTGCTGGGGTTGGAGAGCTCTTTGATGATGCTGAAGAGTTCCTGGCTGTTGTGGGTGTTGTCCAGCCGCTATTTGAATGATGTCCTTTTGGTGTTGCGGATCATCTAGTGGTAGTCGCGGGTGGCACCCTTGAGGGCTGTCATGTTTTCTGATGTCCGTTCGCGGCGCCAGGAATCTTTGAGGGTTATGCAGGTTTTCTTTGCGACTTTGAGGGTGTCTGTGAACCACAAGGTCTTTCTGTTGCCGGTCTTGCCTGGGGGGTTCTTGAGTTGAGCGAGGTCGTCGGTGCAGTTGGTGATCCACTCTGCGAGATTGTGTGCTGCGTTGTTGATGTCAGGGGTGTTGACAGGTGGGTTCTTGATCAGTGATGCGGTTAGTTGGTCTGTGGTGACTTTGCTCCAGCATCTGTGGGGAATCTGTTGCGTGTGGTGGTGGGATGTGGTCTTCTTGAAGGTGAAGTGAATGCAGCTGTGGTCTGTCCAGTGTAGTATGGTGGAGTGGCTGATGTAGATGTGGTTGCTGGCGGCGAAGATGGGGTCGAGCGTGTGGCCAGCGTGGTGGGTGGGCGTGTCCACCAGTTGCTTGAGTCCGAGGTTGGTGAGGTTGTCCAGCAGGGTGGTGGTGTTGCTATTGTTTGTTTCAAGGTGGAAGTTTATGTCCCCTAGGAGGTTGTATTCTGGTGATACCGGGGCGTGCGGGCTGATAAAGTCGGCGATGGTTTTGATGAATTTTGTGTGCCTGCACGGGGGTCTGTAGATGAGTGTTCCTCTGAGGGTGTTCTGGGGCTCGGTGTGGATCTGGAAGTGTAGGTGTTCGGCAGTGGGGAGAGTATCTTCGGTGTTGGTCGTGATGCTGATGGTGTTTCTGTAGATGATGGCGATTTCTCCACCAGTTTTGTTAGCGCGGTCCTTCCGGGTGATCTTGTAGCCGTCCGGGATGGCTATGACGAAGTCGGGGGCTGAGGAGGCGTTCATCCAGGTTTCCATGAGGAAGGCGATGTCTGGTGCTGTCCTATCAAGGATGTCTCAGAGTTCGACAGCATGCTTGTGGACGGAGCGGTTGTTGAGAAGGACGCACTTGAGGTGGTTGTTGTTTGGTTCTGCGGGCGGGGGGAAGGTCAGTAGGCAGGTGAATTTGCAGGCCTGACAGGTGAAGGGTCTATGGGTGCACATCGGGGCGGCTCGGTAGCAGGCTGGTGCTCATCCGGTGTTGAGTGCATTGAGGGCGGCGGAGTCGTATCTCAGTCGAGTTCTCTGGTCTCGTCGTTGGCCAGGGGGTCTGGCGCTGTGCGCGGTCCAGATGCAAACAGGTGCAGGCGGGCTTGCCTTAGGCGCGCTTTTGGCACACCAGCAGCGCAACCACTGCGCGCGCCCGCTGCACGGCCTCCATATGAGTGGCCGAGGGAGGGAGGAGCAGCTGGGAGGTGGGAGCGGGGCGGACAATGGGAGTGAAGGGGGCGGGGTCGCAGGGGCTCAGCGGCGGGAGAAAGCAGCGGGATAAAACGGAGAGGGTCACGGAGGGAGGGGGATAACAGAAGAAGAGGGGGCACAATGGGAAAAATAAAGGATAAGAGCACAGGGGTACAGAATGCAAAAGGGATTAGGGGTACAACAAAAATACAATCAAGCAGAGGCAAAAGCGGCCAAAACGGAGGTAACCAGGAAACACAGCACACAGCCGGGATGCATGCGGCTGACATGAGTGTAGGCTGCGGATCCGATCACACATGGGGCTGCGTGGCGGTGAGGGGAGCTCAGATATCTAGGACAGGAACTCACACTCACTGTCATGGCAGCATGCTCCATGAGGAGACAGATACATCACCTGGAAGCACCAATGCCAAATCAAACTACACCCACCAGCAGGCCCTGTCACACACACCCCTTACACAAGCACACACCCCATGGATTTACCAACTCTCACAATGGACATGGGACACAACAATATCAATCCATAGCCAAAGTAGCATCCAAGCCTAAATTCTACATGTCAAACACTCTGGCAAACATTTCAATCATTCCCCTGCAACATACCCATCCACAAGTGAACATTGAGGGGAATGCTAGGCACATACAACTACCTGGAGGAACTGTGCCAACTTGAATATGTATGAAACATGGATGTCGCATGAACCAGCATTAACATTGTCTCTTTCTCACACACAGGGCAACGTCATGGATCTCCCCCCAACAATGCTCGGGAGGAATCTGATCCCACCGGCAGTGACGCCTCTCAACACTCCGTGGATGACCCCAACCCACCTGGCCCCTCTGGTGTCCAAGCCCCTGCCGCACCTGCGTCAGGTACATCTGTGCCAACCACCACCCCCATTCCTGCCACATCCCAGGAGACACCCAGGAGTCCTACCCGCACTAAACAACTGAGCCAGTCTGACCTGGAGGGACAAGGTTTGCCGTGCACCCAGGAGGAGGCAGACAACACCGCAACAGCCATCCCTCAGGGGTCCCGTAGACCTGATGTGCCCACAACGGCAGGCCAGGCTCATGTGGGCAGGGGTGGTGGGAGTGGACGCAGGCGGAGGCGAGAACCTGACCAGCCATGTCACACGTACGCAACATCATGGAGGCATACCGGCGTGACACCAGGGCCATCAGTCAGGTAGTGGAGACCCTCACCGAGATGAAAAATCAGCAGGCAGAGCAACACGCCAGTCAACAACAACACCAAGGATGGATGGAGGCAAGACTGGCTGAGCTCCTGGCGGTGCAAACGGACATAAGCCGTTCATTCCGTCGGATCGCCGACAACATGGGCAACCCTGCCTGTGCAGCCAGACGAAGACCACCACCAGCCACAGGGAGGGAGGAGGAGGAGGATTCGTCCGACGGAGCGTCCCAAGCATCGTTAAGGCCTGCATATGAGGGTCCCGCGAGGAAGGTGGGTCGTCCACGGAAAAGACCGTGAGAGGCAGCGGACCATCCACATCTCCCAGGACACCTGGCCTGGCACCTGGCCTTCATGCGCAACAGCAGCACCCCATTCACTGACATTCTCTGCCACATGGACTTGCTGGTCACAGTCTGACCAATGATGACCAACACTGTGGTCTGGACTCTGATGACTTCAAATGCCAAGGACCCCATCTCCCCTTGTGAACTCTGGATTCTAGGCACACGGTATAGCATTTATATTTTTCTAACAAAACACGCACCCCACCGAGAATAAAACTAAATTGATTTAATTAGATGTTGCATTCATTTTGCATGAGTCCACAACATACGTGTGGGGAACTGTCAAACTATGCCTGAGTGTTGAACTAACTCCAGCCATCCATACCCTGGGATCTGAGTCCGGTCCAGGACACACATGGGTCACAATGTATCATCCAAAACAGACTGGGAGCACAATACTCACCCGTGATGGCCTCAAGCTGCTGAGGGGGGGCTTGCAATGCTGTGTGGACAGACCAATTAGGAAGAGGATGATGAAGGGCCAGAGGTCATGGCTCATGTGGAGGTTCCCGGGGAGGGAGTCCCAGGTATGTTTGGCCAGGTGGGAGAACCATCTCCTTCATGCTGGAGTTTGGTGGATGTGAAGAATGGTTGCCAGGGCAAGTTTGGATGCATAGAGTTGGCCCAACAGGGTCTTGGAAGCCCGACGTCCAAGGTTGATTTTGTGGTCTGGGGTTGTGGACTGCCTCCTGAGTATATGTGAGGAGTGTGAAGGTCATCCTGCAGCACACAGTGATCCCTTGCAGCTATCTGTGGTGGACGTTGATGTGGCTGGTGCATGGGATGTTGAAGCTGAGGTGTGCAGATGTACCCTGGATGTGGACAAGTTGTCCGGGAGTTTGGCTGTACTTGCTCTGTAGGGTGCGTGGCTGTAGTTGACACAGTTGGTGTCGTGGACCTGGGGGACGGTCGGTCTTGCCTTGGAGTGGATCTATCTGTGGGTAATGTGCATCATGCGGAGGGTGTTTCAGCATGAGGTACAGATGCTGGTGAGTTGCATGGCAATTGTGAGCGTAGAGTCCAGGATGCACACCATCAATGAAGAAGTTGTGTGCTGTGGATGCTTTTACCCACGTCACTGTCATGAGTGTGATGTGTGGTCCTGTTGTGTTGAGGAGGTAACAGAGTCCAATGGCGTGCTGTTGGACGGAGCCGGTGTGGAGTAGGAGGGACATGACCTGGTTGTTGTGGCAGGGCCTGGAAGGTGGGGCAGCGCTGTGTAGGCAGTTGGAGTTGCACACTCAGTATGTGAAGGTGTCATATGTGCGCTTAGGGTATGCCTGAGAGCATGCGGTTGATTTTTGGTTGGACATTGCTTGGGGGGTGGCTGCAACATGAGACTGTTGTGTGATTTGGGTCATGCAAGGACATGAGGGTCGTGCAATGTGCACGTTGCCTGCGCTGACGGTCCTGTCTTTGGCACCACGTGGCGGCAACAGTGGCACAGACAAGCTGATGACAGCCTAATGAATGGGTGGAGGGAGGAAGGGCAGAGCATCTTGGAGGTGTGTGGGTTGCAGAATCCTGTTTTTTGTTGGGCCCTTTCCGCTGTGCCCACAGCAGCAGGTGGCATGTACTGGAAACTATGCCAAAAGTAGCACACAAAGACAAGGAGGTCAGAAAGGCCAAAAATTGCAACAGGCGTACGTAAAGAAAGGAGTGTCAGGTTAGTCATGGCTCACCCAGAGAAAATGGATGAACAATCACCAAATATGACTGACACAGGATCAGGAAACAGAAGGCCGAGCTGCGCACAGGAGACACACCCTCAGCATGCGTGGCCGGCCCGTTGGGGTGAGCAACCTGCCTAAAAACATACACACACATGGACCTCATGCACAATAGAGATCATATCCATGAAGAACTGCATGCATGTTGACGAACTACACATACACTCCTAGGCACAATCTTTGACAACTATGCCTGAGCTGACGCATGCAAAGTGGCAAGAGACCTGCATTGACAGAGATGAGGCACTTATGAGTGTGATGAACACCTTTATTACTCTAACTCACACTAAGGGAAAAGCATCTATGTGAACGGACTCACAGGTCAATTGACTGAACATGTGGGACCTACGCTGTACACCCCCTTCACAACACAGATGTTGTAAATCCAAATGAGCTGGCACACAAGTTAAGGGGATGAGCAAAACACCTCCTGCTGCACACGGAGAGGCTGAAATTCACCATTGAGCTTGTTATGGGGATGTCCCACACTATGTCCACCCGTAGCATCCCATATGTTTCAGAGGGAAGTTTTACACACATTGATGCCTTCACCTGAATCCAAAAGCCATTACAGATTACTGTCAGGAAGGGTGACTATCAATTCATGGGAGTCATGCAACATGTAATGTGCCCCATGGTGAGTCGACATGTATGCATATGAACACAACATGTACAGGAGCAGTCCCCACACATTCCAAACACGTACCACCCAAAAAAAGCCTTGCTTAAATCCTTACCCAAAATGTGATTTCCCCATGTCCGTGCATGGAATGCTGATTCAGAACACGTTGCAATACTCATGAGGAATAGCAGGAGGACAACGATGACACGAGCAGACAACATGCGCAAGTACCTGGGAGTGACAGACACACAAGAAGTGAGTGCAAAGATTTTTCTCCGCATACATGGTCAGTTACTAAACATGAACAATGTTGTCCCCATGCTAATTTAAAAAAAAGTGTATCTGCGAAAATGTGTGGAATGACATCCTCACTCGAGTGACACATCAGAATACACATCTAAGTCACTTAGCATACAGTCAGCTGGACACACATTGCAACACATGCCACCCAAGGATACAAGCGTGCACCCTCAGACCCAGTGACTCGCCATTATGAGAAGAAGTTGTGTATGAGCTGACTCCGGATATCCTCCTCCTCCTCCTCGTCACTTGCCTCCTGAACAAGTCCTTCATCCTCCACAGGTGGATGTTCCTGCTCATCCGGATCCAGGATGAGTGGCACTGCCTTCTCCACTGACATGTTGTGCAGCATGCAGCACACAAGGAAGATATTGCAGACCTTCATCTGTGCATATGGGAGGGACCCGCCTGTCTTGTGAAGGCACCGGAATCGGCTCTTCAGGAGGCCAAACGTCCTCTCAATCACTCGCCTGGTCTGCCCGTGTGCATTGTTGTAGCGGTGATCTGCAGCTGATCTTGAGTTGCGGAGAGGTGTCATCAGCCATGGCATGTTGGGATATCCAGAGTCACCTACATGGAAACATCATGTAAAGAAGCGGGTCAGGAGATGCTGTAAGAGCCAAAGATAACGCAACACACAGGACAAACAGAGTATATCCACCAACAAGACATGCTCGTTCGTTGTGCAGCCGCAGCATCATTTCTGGCAGCCTGCTATGCCTCATGATGTAGGCATCGTGTGCTGACCCTGGAAACCGTGCACAGACATGGGAAATCAGCATGTTAGCAAGACACACCACAAGGGCATTAATAGAGTGGTAATGTTTACGGTTGCGATAGGCTACCTCCTGTGCCTGTGGTGGTACCAAAGCTACATGTGTCCCATCAATGGACCCAATGACATGGGGCATCCCTCACAGGGCATAGAAATCACCCTTGACACCTGTCAACTCCTCAGGAGTAGGGAAGTGGATGAATTCATCAAGGTGCTCCAACATGGCTGCCAAAACATCACGTAGGACACGGCTGAACATTGTCTGGGACATGCCACCCACATCAGGTATGGTGAATTGAAACGTACCGGTGGCAAAAAAATGTAGGGCTGCCATCACCTTCATCTTGGGGGTCAGCGCAGTAGGATACCTGTGTCGCTGTTGGAGGTGTGGTGCCAGCTTGGCGGTCAAGTCCTCAATCAACTGTTGTGTGAATCTGTAACGTCGGATGCACTCACGTTCCCTCATGGCACCCAAGTCTGGCATTGGTTGGGGGACAGGGGGTGCCCAGCAGAAAATGGAATTGAATAAGGAAGATTTTGATCATGACATCATCAATGTCAATGAACATAGCACATGCAAAACTGCTACTACACATCAGATGAATACAGAGTCTGGTCTGTGCAATACATCCAGGACACGTATGCCAGCTTGGTGATACTCCGACAAAAAGCAAGATACATCCGTGGATTGGCAAGTCTACATGACATGCCCTGAAACCACCTGGGGGCCAGTCTGAGTGAACAGCCAGAGACATCACAGGAGTGACATACATCCACATAGCTGCATTTAAAGGATATCATCTCATACAGACAGCTGACGGCAATCTAGACGCACAGGTCACATGCAATGTCAAATGTACAGATCAAACACATTGCAATGAAGGGGTACACGTGAAAACAGAAACCACAGACATTGAGACGCCGCAGATATGTCCTCATGTGAAAATGTCATGTCCGATGCATACAGACCCTGCTTACGTGGGAATCAACATGTGGCATGGTGTGCGCAGATGTGTGCCATGCCCATCTCCACACAGACACATGTTGGATGCAGCAACAGCAGATGTAGTTTACGGAACACTAACAGCAAGCTCATGGGAACACCTGACATACATATGACATTGTCACATCGGGACACGCTGATCATTAAATGTCAGTTGCTAGTGTTCCTGTCCATAGCATCAGGGGACAGTTGCGGGTGGTGGTGACTGTGCCATGCCAGTGATGCAGTGCTTGACACGTTTGGACTACAGGCACACATGTGCAAAGTGGGAAGGAGAAGTGTGCCACATAGTGCCCCATCACACATGACATGTGTACACAGGTCATCACACAACAATTGTGCAACTACATGAGGAGACATGTGCAATTTCACTGCCTGACACACATAGGCCCTGCACACGAAAGTCTGCAATGACAATGACTTGATGTACAGCCTTGTGCGAGTCTGAGTCCTCCATTCCTTTCGTGTGCGCATCCTATCACCAGCATAAGTGTTTGAAACGCACCGTACACACGCTCTGAGAGTGTGTGTACGGTCCGTATCACTATAGGAGTGTTGCCGTAGGAGTACGCGTGTGTATATGGACCGTACACACATCGTGGGTACGGTCCGTATCACTATAGGAGTGTTGCCGTAGGAGTACGCGTGTGGGTACAGACCGTACACACATCGTGTGTACGGTCCGTATCACTATAGGAGCGTACTCCTACGGCAACACTCCTATAGTGATACGGACCGTACACACGACGTGTGTACGGTCCGTACACACACGCTTACTCCTACGGCACCACTAATACAGTGATACGGACTGTACACACACTCTCAGAGCGTGTGTACGGTCCGTACCACTATAGTAGTGGTGCCATAGGAGTACGCATGTGTGTACGCTTCGTACACACACGCGTACTCTTACGGCACCACTACTATAGTGGTACGGACCGTACACATGCTCTGAGAACGTGTGTACGCTCCGTATCACTATTGGAGTGGTGCCATACGTGTACGGGTACGTGTGAAACGCACCGTACTTGTGGTTTTGACTCAAAAAATACATAGTGGACAAGTATTAGGCCCAAAATGCATGCTGGTCTTCATGGATACCGAGATTTCAGTTGCAATGTGCACATCATGTGGGCTGGAAAAGTCAGTTTGGCCAAAAATTACAATGTTGCAAAGTGCTGTTTACCTTGCTATGATGCTCAAATTTTGAACCATGTAAAATCGTGTCATTGGTGTATGTTTAAAGGGATTGGAGGAAACGTAGGATGCAAATGAGTCTGACCAATCACTCTGTACTCCTGTAAATGAAAGCACCCAGCAAGATAGATATAAGTCAGGCAGAACCCATGAGAGGGCACTTGCCTGCACAACTTTCCTCTCAACCACACTGCTGCTGTCTGTAATTCCTCTGGCACCATGTCAAGGACTGTGGAGAGGGCACAGCCATTCACCCATGAGGAAAATGAGACCCAGCCTGTATGGGATACCAGGGGAACAGGTGAGTGCTGACTCCACTACCTTTGACTGTGCACCTTTTTTGTGACTGTCACTTCTGGCATTGTGTCCAGGTGTGACAGACATGCAATGTTGTTTAATGTGGGTCCCAGGGGGGGAAAGGCTTATGTCTCTCATGCTGAGCATGATGTAGTTCATGTGTGCACTCCTCACTTGCATTGTGCTTACTGTGACATTTACTGCATAGTGAATGACACATTCAGCCTGGCAAAACCTTTGTTGCTTTTTTTGTCTATTGTCCTGAGGTGATTCAGTGGTCCTCCCGGTGTGAAAGGTGACTGTACCCACAGATGTGTGTGAGTTGAGTGGAGCTGTGGTGAGATTGTCCAAGTGATGTGTACGCCCTCCTGGACATTGATGTGTGTGAAGGTTCCTTGTCATGTGGGTGAGTGTCTATGTGAAGTGTTGCACCACAGCTGCATGGAGGAGGCAACAGCTCTACCCATCTGATGTGAGAAGTAAGCCGTGCTGTGTGTCTGACTTGCTGAGCTAGCACGACACCTGTGACACCCCACAGGCAAGTGGCACATGTGCAGAGTGATGTTTGTGTCCGCTGTTGCCAATGGCAGGTGCCTGTGTGTGTCTGTGTACTCTGCTGAGGTTGCGTCAGTGGCCTAGGGCATGTAACTGCTTAGAGGTGTTGTCCATCAGCCTGGTGTTGCATGTGATGCACAGTGTGTGCCATGATCAGGGAGTGTGTCACACCCCTCCTGCCACCTGTGTACTTTCAATGCCATGTAGTGCATTGGGGATTCCACAGAGGCCAATGGACATATGAGAAAGAATCAATTCCTTGTCAGCATCCTATGCCCTGTCCAACATATCAAAGATGTACAAATGTGTGTCTCTGTGACATGTAGCATGTGTAGTGATGTTGTCTCACTTTGTGATCCTCACAGGTAACTGCCTACGAGAAGGGGAGGATCTGGAAGAGGATCGTCAGGGCCGTGAGGACGGCGGGGGATCGCAGTCGGCGTCTAGCCCAAGTCCGCAAACGCTGGCAGGACATCCGGTGTTGGACCCAGCGGATCACCCGGGTCCAGCTGGACCTATCACCTCCACGCCCGCACGGCGGGCGCCGACGCCTGACCCCCCGCATGAAGCGTGTCCTGGCGGTGGTCTTCCCTGACCTGGATAGGCAGTTCCAAGAGAGACAGCAGCAAGGAGGGGGTAGGTACATGTGTGTTTGTTGTGTTGTGTATCACCAGCTTTTGGAAGTGCTCTGTCGCCTGGTTACACTGCCAGGGTTTATATGTGCAGTACATATTCTGTTCCCCAAAGTCAAACGGTGCTCTTATTCATCCCTTCCCCTCCTTGACATGTGTCCCCTGGTCTGTGTGTAATCACTATTGCACATGGGCATCTAGGCTGGCAGTTAAGTGCACATTGCTTTCTGCATCATGTGGGAGGGTGGTCTGTGACATGTGTTGGTATCTTGCCTGTGCCCTGTCCTCTTCACTCACTTTGGGGTCCATATTTGCTGACATTGACAATGAGTCTCACCATAGGAGTGTGAGGTTTCAAATGAACACACTTGCAGCATGCATGAGCGATGTTGTGGGCTCAGACATGATGTGCATGAGTGGGAGATATGCATGGTGCCAGGACGGTTGCTCATGTTACAGTCAGATCATTCCAGGCACAAGTAGCAGTGTGCCCACTACAGTCCCCTCAGACACCCTTGCCTCGTAATCATGTGTGTAATCCAACACTGTGCCTCTGTGGCATTGTTCCCTGGCCTCATTTGTATTTATCCAAAGTGTGCTACATGTGTCCACTGGACAGGGAGACCCCATTTGGCTTGTGCATACTCACACTGGGCAGTGCCTGTGCGTCTATTCACAACTATCTGTTGATGGTTGTTTGTCACATATATGTGTTGGCAGCCTCACAAGGTGATGTTGAGTACATTTGGGAAATATTGCCGCACATTTTAGAAAACACTGATTAAGAGGTGTCACTTGTTGTTCTGTCTCAATCTCATTGTCTCATGTATGGGGGGTTTGTGCGGGAGAGGCCTACATGGCCAAACCTTATGTCTCCTTGCCAGGACTGACATGTGTGCTATAATTGGCTTGACAGAGACTCAACGTGCAGTGACCCAGTCATGTTGTGCAGGGTTTAATGTTTGTGCGTTGCAGAATGTGTCAATACTTTAAATACATGATTCATGCTCATACATTTTTAGCACCAGTGTGTGGTCCAGATGCGACGTAGTTTTGTCTTTGTGTGCTGACATCTGTGTGGACGTTCTGGCTTGCCATGAGGGTGTCTCCTCAGTGCAGGTGTGCGTTTTTGCGACACAATTGCAGGCCCATCAGCTTACGCATTTTCCTGTGTTTGGACATGTGTGCCACTCCACATGACAGGCAGTGGGTCTGATGTGTTGCCAACTGTGTCATCAGGGAACGGATGGCCATGTGACAACTGGCATAATTAAAGTTATTAGTCAAAAGAGTCTTGTACCTTGGCACTCACTACACTTGTCAACATTTCTTCCAGTTTTAAATGCTTTAGTTTGATGTTTTTGTGTGAAGAACAATAATGTGCATGCATGACAGATGTCTCCCAAGGAAGTGCACAACAAACCACCTTTACACTTTCATCGAACATGCTGGCACATTTTAGGTCTCGCCTGAGCCAGCGCTTTAGCGCTGCTCTGGCGAGACTTATAGTAAGCGAGTTTTGGAAGTGCAAACAGTGGCTTTTCAGGCCTCCAAATACAGTGCATGTGCGCCGGGCGCGCGCACCATTTGGCAGCCTGAAAGCACTAGTTTGCTTTCACTTTCGCGGCCGCCTTGATGTGATCGCGATCACTTTCACACAGTGCATGTGCGCCAGGCATGCGCACCATTTGGCAGCCTGCGTGTACATTTCGCGGGCGCTTTGATGTTCTCAGTGAGCCTAGCGGCCACTGCGAACATCAAAGCGCCCGCGAAATGTACATGCCATTTGCCACCCCCTCCCTTATCCCACTTCCTGCTTGTAGTTTTTATATTCCCTCCTCTTCAAATCTCACTCTTGATCAATGTAATGCAACTTCAGCAGTCCGCATCGTATTAAAAACGCAGCGCTTCCAGTCGGACCCTCCAAACCTACCGAAAGTTATTATTAACTCCAATCACCACGTTATAAATACTCCGCTCTCACACCTCCGCAAGCTGTACAATGCGTACTTTCAAGGCAGCTTGGAGCCTAAGCCACTCGGGACACTGCTCCGACATTTTTCGTAAAACAAAGAGCAAATGCAAGCCCCGCCGGTCACGTGTCAGCAGCACACACACATTTACACAAGCTGATCCTCTGGCTGCACCCCAACCCCCTACCTTCCGTTTTTACCCAAAATGCAGCTCCTACGGTCGGCCCCTACTCCCCAGCTTCATTCATTTTTATTAATAAAAAGAACTCACCCGGTTCAAAATGCAACGCTCGTGCTGCTCCGCTTCAGTACAGAAGAAAGTGTGCAGCCAGGTTCAAGCGTCTCCCGTCACGCCACTTCAACAAAAGCAAACTCATATGCAGCTTCCGTCCCTCTAAGGAATACATGTTCACTTTAATTACATGTAGCTCAGTAGATTAGAAACACTCTTTATGCACACCTCCGAACGGCACGATCTTCTTCAAATATAATGCAACTTCAACAGCCGCATCGTGTTAGAAACGCCGCTCTTCCGGTCGGACCCTCAAAACCTACATAAAGAGATTATTAGCTCCAATCACCACGGTCAAAATGCTCCTCTCACGCACCTCATGGGAGCTTTAAAATGCGTAAATTAAAGGCAGCTTTAAGTCTAAGACACTCGGGATACTGATCCTACATTTGCATCAAAACAAGGAGACCAAATGTAAGCCCCACCGGTCACGTCTCAGCAGCAGACACAGATTTCCACAAGCTCATCCTCTGGGCGCACCCTAACCCCCCTATCTTTAGGTATTTGTCTAAATGCAGCTCTAACAGTCGACCCCTCATCGCCACCTTCATTCAATTAAATTTAGGATAACTCGCCCGGGTCAAAATGCAACGCTTTCGCAGCACCGCCACAAATTAAGGTGCTGTCTTACAATGCAACTTTACCGATAGAAGCGTTGGGACCATGCTCCTTCATTTAAGTACAGAACAAAATGAGGAATATGGTAGCTGATTGGTTTACTAAAAGTGTACTTCCAAACGTACATTACATGCCTTTTTATATTTCTTCAGTGGTTTAGCCTCCCCGTCTTTCCTGTACTTCATTTGTTTATTGTCACTCGGAGCCAATAACCCACATTTAGACCCAGACTCATATATTATTTCATTTCACACTTTTGTACGTGTCGCAGTAAAAACAACCAGAGGTAAGTTCGCAAGGAATTGCACCGACACCTTGATTAGCGGCAGGGCTGCATTAGAGAAAAAGAGGCCCCGCGTGCACACGATCGGCAGCACCCTGGAAATAGAATCTTTGCTATGTGGCGTGGCGGTTAACATACTAGTTAATCATACCCCGTGGTACTCGATGTGCCATGAAGGTAGTACTGCCACCGTGTACTGGATGCCTCAATCAGCAGCTGGCACTGCAGGCACATGGCAAAGAAGGGAGAACGGTGCAGGATTTGTCAAACAGATTGAAAGTCATTGCAGCTTCTCTGACGCTGCAGGGAGGGAGGAAACAGTCCTGCTGCTGGCCTCCTTTGTAGTTTCGCGCTAGAGCCCCTCCTAATAGCTTCTTAAAGCTTGAGCGATTTCAGCACTGAGTAGCAATCTCTGGTTGTCCACTGAGGATATTGGAAGGAATAAACACTACACGAAGCGCTCTGCGCATTCATTTATTTTCACCATTTTCAGAAGTTATTTACAGCTATAAAATAGAACAATACACCACCATAGTACATATTAGTAGGATTCACGGTTTTAAGGGATTTACTCTTTAAACTTTTCCATCTGCAGTAATCCATATTTATTGTTTAATGTTTAACGTACATTGCTCCATAGTTAATTCATGTTTTAAGAAAAAGTGAAACAGCAGTTAGTATATTTACACTTCGATTTAGCTTATGATGGCACCTGTGCCAGAGGGTACCCTTTGGGCTTTAGTGTTAGAAGAAGCCAAACACGGTGCATCCCGGGTATAAAAAATGCAGTACAGTGTAAACATATATATGTCTGCAGCTGTGTAAAGCTTCACTAGGAAACCTTTTTAAGTCCCTTCTCGGACAGTGGGCACAGCCTTTGGTCTCGCAGTGATGACTTACCGCATTGGAAATGACCCGAAAGAAGGCACATTATCAATTACTTTACATTATTTACAAAGAAAGACATACAGAGAAACAGGTGTTGTTCGGACTGTATCTGTAAAAACAAATCAGCAAAAGCAGGAATCGGGTGCATTAATAACAAGCATTTGCAATGCAATAGGTCTCGCATTTATACGAGTTTGAGCTATTGGCATTGTAAATGACAATGCTTTTTATTTAAGTTTGGTTTTTTAAAACATAAATAAAAGGCACTGTCATTTACAATGCCAATAGCTCAAACTCGTATAAATGCGAGACCTATTGCATTGCAAATGCTTGTTAAAAGAAGCCACTGTTGTCATAAGACTGTTTTGAAGATTATACATATACATATTCCCAGAGTGTTGTGGAATTTTGGTAAGTGCTTTGTTGTTGTTGATACCAACTTACGAGTGTCAAGTCATCCAGACCTCCGTGTGGCCATGTATATGTACTTTCTGCAACACCATTTATTTTGGACAGTGGGTCCTGTAGATAAGCCTGCCAGCTTCTTCAATGACTGGGTAAATGTAGTTTTGTGTGCACCTCCTTTGGAGACATCTTTTATACAGGCAGATGTGTGTTCTGTTCACAAAATGGCACATTCACACATTATTAACATGTCGATTGTGTGAAGTATTGTTATTCCCAAGGGACTTAAGTTTTTGGGGGTACTGTTCAAAATTACTTACAAGGCTCTGAGTGTGGGGACACCTTTAGTATTGAGCTCTGTTAGTATGCCTTGGGTGCACCACTCCTGTTTCTTTCAGGGTAAACAATAGGTGGCATGACCTCGTTGTATTGCTGTGCTCACCTGTTCACACTCACTAGCTTCTCAGTATATTTCTCAGTCTATGTTTGGGCTGGTGTGTCCTATTTTTCCTTTTGTCCAAGTGGCATGGTGGGTCTACCAACTGGGGAGTACAGGCCTTACATATGTGCGGAGTATTCTAGATGTTACTCATGAAGCATTGCCTGATATGCATTGTGACCTATTGTTTTGGTACTCATGTGTCAGATGTATACAGGTGACTGATGTTTTTTTGTATCTTCACCTTGCCCACAGCATCATCAATGGAAACCGAGGGAGATACATGCACGGATCTTGAGGAGGGACCCAGCACCAGTGCCACCAGTGCTGGTAAGTCATCAGGAGCCAGTGGCACGGAGGGCGAGGGAAGTCAGCCAGAGGACCTGTCTGGTGCCTACAACAACTATGATGCAGACGGGTCCGAGGCTGACATCATCGAGGCGGCAGAGGCTGATACAACACCTTCCAGCAGCCCAACATCTGGTCCCGCCTCCTCTATTCCCATCAGCGCCCTCCCAGTTGCTCCGGTCCCTTCTGTCCGTGCAGAGCGACTGCAATTCTCCTTCGGTCCATTCACCGCACCCCCTGCCCCTGTCACCCCTGCTGCCCTCAGTGCTGAGTCTGTGGCCATACAGCGGCAGTTGCAGGTTGGGCAGGCATCGATGCTGCATATCCTCCATGGCCACACCACACTGCTGACCCAGATGGTGTCGTTCATGCAACGCTTCGTCCCCCCCAACCCAGCCCCATCCACACTTCCCTCTCCCATACCTGTCCCATGCACACACAGACCTTCCCACGCACGCACCACACCAGACACAGCCAGCACACCACCAAGAAAGGGCAAGCGCACACATCCTGACACGCACACTCAGGGGGTGATAGGCACACCCACTGGGTCTGGGGAACAAAGCCATACACTCAGCCACAGTCTGAGTACGCATGCCTCACAACCCAGTCCCTCCACCAGCACTCCCCTTGGCTCCCCTGCAACCACTGTGACACCACCCTGCAAGCGGTCCAGGAAGTCCACGGGCAGGGGAGTTGAGTCCACGCCCATGTCCACCCCCTCCCCCAGGAGCGCTGCACCCCATCCCTGTGCCCCCCCCCTCCCTTGTCCCTGTTGTTTCTTCTGGTGCAGGGGTTACTCTGGACGCCCTAACCGAAGTATGCAGCACCGAGCTAACCACCGCCTTTGGCACTGCCTCACCCCCTGTGGTGGCCACATCCACCCCTGCACCCACCCCACCTACCCTTCCCCCTCCTGTCCCTGCAGTGCCTGGTCCATCCCATCCCTGCTGGGAGTCCCCTGCACCCACCCACATATGTCTGTCCACTGCTGGGAGTCCTCTGCACCCACCCATCATATGTCTGTCCACTGCTGGGAGTCCTCTGCAGCCACCCCTCATGTGTCTGTCGACTGCTGGGAGTCCTCTGCACCCACCCCTCATATGTCTGTCCACTGCTGGGAGTCCTCTGCACCAACCCACATATGTATGTCCACTGCTGGGAGTCCTCTGCAGCCACCCCTCATATGTCTGTCCACTGCTGCGAGTCCTCTGCACCCACCCCTCATATGTCTGTCCACTGCTGGGAGTCCTCTGCACCCACCCACATATGTCAGGCCACTGCTGGGAGTCCTCTGCACCCACCCCTCATATTGCAGGCCACTGCTGCGAGTCCTCTGCACCCACCCCTCATATGTCTGTCCACTGCAGGGAGTCCTCTGCAGCCACCCCTCATATTGCAGTTCACTGCTGGGAGTCCTCTTCACCCACCCCTCATATGTCTGTCCACAGCTGGGAGTCCTCTGCACCCACACCTCATATGTCTGTCCACTGCTGGGAGTCTTCTACACCCACCCACATATGTATGTCCACTGCTGGGAGTCCTCTGCACCCATCCCTCATATGTCTGTCCACTGCTGGGAGTCCTCTGCACCCACCCACATATATCTGTCCACTGCTGGGAGTCCTCTGCACCTACCCGTCATATGTCTGTCTACTGCTGAGAGTCCTCTGCAGCCACCCCTCATATGTCTGTCCACTGCTGGGAGTCCTCTGCACCCACCCCTCCTATGTCTGTCCACTGCTGGTAGTCCTCTGCACCCACCCCTCATATGTCTGTCCACTACTGGGAGTCCTCTGCACCCACCCACATATGTCTGCCACTGCTGGGAGTCCTCTGCAGCCACCCCTCATATGTCTGTCCACTGCTGGGATTCCTCTGCACCCACCCACATATGTCAGTCCACTGCTGGGAGTCCTCTGCACCCACCCACATATGTCAGTCCACTGATGGGAGTCCTCTGCACCCACCCATCATATGTCTGTCTACTGCTGGGAGTCCTCTACAGCCACCCCTCATATGTCTGTCCACTGCTGGGAGTCCTCTGCACCCACACCTCATATGTCTGTCCACTGCTGGTAGTCCTCTGCACCCACCCCTCATATGTCTGTCCACTGCTGGGAGTCCCCAGCACCCACTCACATATGTCTGTCCACTGCTGGGAGTCCTCTGCAGCCACCTCTAATATGTCTGTCCACTGCTGGGAGTCCTCAGCAGCCACCCCTCATATTGCAGTCCACTGCTGGGAGTCCTCTGCACCCACCCCTCATATGTCTGTCCACTGCTGGGAGTCCTCTGCAGCCACCCCTCATGTGTCTGTCCACTACTGGTAATCCTCTGCACCCACCCCTCATATGTCTGTCCACTGCTGGGAGTCCTCTGCACCCACCCACATATGTCTGTCCACTGTTGGGAGTCCTCTGCAGCCACCCCTCATATGTCTGTCCACTGCTGGGAGTCCTCTGCACCCACCCCTCATATGTCTGTCCACTTCTGGGAGTCCTCTGCACCCACCCACATATGTCTCTCCGCTGCTGGGAGTCCTCTGCACCCACCCATCATATGTCTGTCCACTGCTGGGAGTCCTCTGCAGCCACCCCTCATATGTCTGTCCACTGCTGGGAGTCCTCCGCAGCCACCCCTCATATGTCTGTCCACTGCTGGGAGTCCTCTGCACCCACCCGTCATATGTCTGTCCACTGCTGGGAGTCCTCTGTACTTACCCCTCATGTGTCTGTCCACTACTGGTAGTCCTCTGCACCCACCCCTCATATGTCTGTCCACTGCTGGGAGTCCTCTGCACCCACCCACATATGTCTGTCCACTGCTGGGAGTCCTCTGCAGCCACCCCTCATATGTCTGTCCACTGCTGGGAGTCCTCTGCACCCACCCCTCATATGTCTGTCCACTTCTGGGAGTCCTCTGCACCCACCCACATATGTCTCTCTGCTGCTTGGAGTCCCCTGCACCCACCCCTCATGTGTCTGTCGACTGCTGGGAGTCCTCTGCACCAACCCCTCATATGTCTGCCCACTGCTGGTAGTCCTCTGCACCCACCCCTCATATGTCTGTCCACTGCTGGGAGTCCTCTGCACCCACCCACATATGTCTGTCCACTGCTGGGAGTCCTCTGCAGCCACCCCTCGATATGTCTGTCCACTGCTGGGAGTCCTCTGCACCCACCCCTCATATGTCTGTCCACTGCTGGGAGTCCTCTGCACGCACCCACATATGTCAGGACACTGCTGGGAGTCCTCTGCACCCACCCCTCATATTGCAGGCCACTGCTGCGAGACCTCTGCTCCCACCCCTTATATGTCTGTCCACTGCAGGGAGTCCTCTGCAGCCACCCCTCACATTGCAGTCCACTGCTGGGAGTCCTCTTCTCCCACCCCTCATATGTCTGTCCACAGCTGGGAGTCCTCTGCACCCACACCTCATATGTCTGTCCACTGCTGGGAGTCCTCTACACCCACCCACATATGTATGTCCACTGCTGGGAGTCCTCTGCACCCATCCCTCATATGTCTGTCCACTGCTGGGAGTCCTCTGCACCCACCCACATATATCTGTCCACTGCTGGGAGTCCTCTGCACCTACCCGTCATATGTCTGTCCACTGCTGAGAGTCCTCTGCAGCCACCCCTCATATGTCTGTCCACTGCTGGGAGTCCTCTGCACCCACCCCTCATATGTCTGTCCACTGCTGGTAGTCCTCTGCACCCACCCCTCATATGTCTGTCCACTGCTGGGAGTCCTCTGCACCCACCCACATATGTCTGCCACTGCTGGGAGTCCTCTGCAGCCACCCCTCATATGTCTGTCCACTGCTGGGAGTCCTCTGCACCCACCCACATATGTCAGTCCACTGCTGGGAGTCCTCTGCACCCACCCACATATGTCAGTCCTCTGCTGGGAGTCCTCTGCACCCACCCATCATATGTCTGTCCACTGCTGGGAGTCCTCTGCAGCCACCCCTCATATGTCTGTCCACTGCTGGGAGTCCTCTGCACCCACACCTCATATGTCTGTCCACTGCTGGTAGTCCTCTGCACCCACCCCTCATATCTCTGTCCACTGCTGGGAGTCCCCAGCACCCACTCACATATGTTTGTCCACTGCTGGGAGTCCTCGGCAGCCACCCCTCATATTGCAGTCCACTTCTGGGAGTCCTCTGCACCCACCCCTCATATGTCTGTCCACTGCTGGGAGTCCTCTACACCCACCCCTCATATATCTGTCCACTGCTGGGAGTCCTCTGCACCCACCCACATATGTCTGTCCACTGCTGGGAGTCCTCTGCACCCACCCGTCATATGTCTGTCCACTGCTGGGAGTCCTCTGCAGCCACCCCTCATATGTCTGTCCACTGCTGCGAGTCCTCTGCACCAACCCCTCATATGTCTGTCCACTGCTGGTAGTCCTCTGCACCCACCCCTCATATGTCTGTCCACTGCTGGGAGTCCTCTGCACCAACCCGTCATATGTCTGTCCACTGCTGGGAGTCCCCTGCAGCCACCCCTCATATGTCTGTCCACTGCTGGGAGTCCTCTGTACCTACCCCTCATGTGTCTGTCCAATACTGGTAGTCCTCTGCACCCACCCCTCGTATGTCTGTCCACTGCTGGGAGTCCTCTCCACCCACCCACCCACATATGTCTGTCCACTGCTGGGAGTCCTCTGCAGCCACCCCTCATATGTCTGTCCACTGCTGGGAGTCCTCTGCACCCACCCCTCATATGTCTGTCCACTTCTGGGAGTCCTCTGCACCCACCCACATATGTCTCTCCGCTGCTGGGAGTCCTCTGCAGCCACCCCTCATATGTTTGTCCACTGCTGGGAGTCCTCTGCACCCACCCCTCATATGTCTGTCCACTGCTGGGAGTCCTCTACACCCACCCACATATGTATGTCCACTGCTGGGAGTCCTCTGCACCCATCCCTCATATGTCTGTCCACTGCTGGGAGTCCTCTGCACCCACCCACATATATCTCTCACAGCTGGGAGTCCTCTGCACCTACCCGTCATATGTCTGTCCACTGCTGAGAGTCCTCTGCAGCCACCCCTCATATGTCTGTCCACTGCTGGGAGTCCTCTGCACCCACCCCTCATATGTCTGTCCACTGCTGGTAGTCCTCTGCACCCACCCCTCATATGTCTGTCCACTGCTGGGAGTCCTCTGCACCCACCCACATATGTCTGCCACTGCTGGGAGTCCTCTGCAGCCACCCCTCATATGTCTGTCCACTGCTGGGAGTCCTCTGCACCCACCCACATATGTCAGTCCACTGCTGGGAGTCCTGTGCACCCACCCACATATGTCAGTCCTCTGCTGGGAGTCCTCTGCACCCACCCATCATATGTCTGTCCACTGCTGGGAGTCCTCTGCAGCCACCCCTCATATGTCTGTCCACTGCTGGGAGTCCTCTGCACCCACACCTCATATGTCTGTCCACTGCTGGTAGTCCTCTGCACCCACCCCTCATATGTCTGTCCACTGCTGGGAGTCCCCAGCACCCACTCACATATGTTTGTCCACTGCTGGGAGTCCTCGGCAGCCACCCCTCATATTGCAGTCCACTTCTGGGAGTCCTCTGCACCCACCCCTCATATGTCTGTCCACTGCTGGGAGTCCTCTACACCCACCCCTCATATGTCTGTCCACTGCTGGGAGTCCTCTGCACCCACCCACATATGTCTGTCCACTGCTGGAAGTCCTCTGCACCCACCCGTCATATGTCTGTCCACTGCTGGGAGTCCTCTGCAGCCACCCCTCATATGTCTGTCCACTGCTGGGAGTCCTCTGCACCAACCCCTCATATGTCTGTCCACTGCTGGTAGTCCTCTGCACCCACCCCTCATATGTCTGTCCACTGCTGGGAGTCCTCTGCACCAACCCGTCATATGTCTGTCCACTGCTGGGAGTCCCCTGCAGCCACTCCTCATATGTCTGTCCACTGCTGGGAGTCCTCTGTACCTACCCCTCATGTGTCTGTCCACTGCTGGGAGTCCTCTCCACCCACCCACCCACATATGTCTGTCCACTGCTGGGAGTCCTCTGCAGCCACCCCTCATATGTCTGTCCACTGCTGGGAGTCCTCTGCACCCACCCCTCATATGTCTGTCCACTTCTGGGAGTCCTCTGCACCCACCCACATATGTCTCTCCGCTGCTGGGAGTCCTCTGCAGCCACCCCTCATATGTCTGTCCACTGCTGGGAGTCCTCTGCACCCACCCCTCATATGTCTGTCCACTGCTGGGAGTCCTCTGCACCCACCCACATATGTCAGGCCACTGCTGGGAGTCCTCTGCACCCACCCCTCATATTGCAGGCCACTGCTGGGAGTCCTCTGCACCCACCCCTAATATGTCTGTCCACTGCAGGGAGTCCTCTGCAGCCACCCCTCATATTGCAGTCCACTGCTGGGAGTCCTCTGCACCCACCCACATATGTATGTCCAATGCTGGGAGTCCTCTGCACCCATCCCTCATATGTCTGTCCAGTGCTGGGAGTCCTCTGCACCCACCCACATATATCTGTCCACTGCTGGGAGTCCTCTGCACCTACCCGTCATATGTCTGTCCACTGCTGAGAGTCCTCTGCAGCCACCCCTCATATGTCTGTCCACTGCTGGGAGTCCTCTGCACCCACCCCTCATATGTCTGTCCACTGCTGGTAGTCCTCTGCACCCACCCCTCATATGTCTGTCCACTGCTGGGAGTCCTCTGCACCCAGCCACATATGTCTGCCACTGCTTGGAGTCCTCTGCAGCCACCCCTCATATGTCTGTCCACTGCTGGGAGTCCTCTGCACCCACCCACATATGTCAGTCCACTGCTGGGAGTCCTCTGCACCCACCCACATATGTCAGTCCACTGCTGGGAGTCCTCTGCACCCACCCGTCATATGTCTGTCCACTGCTGGAAGTCCTCTGCAGCCACCCCTCATATGTCTGTCCACTGCTGGGAGTCCCCTGCACCCACTCACATATGTCTGTCCACTGCTGGGAGTCCTCTGCACACACCCGTCATATGTCTGTCCACTGCTGGGAGTCCTCTGCAGCCACCCCTCATAAGTCTGTCCACTGCTGGGAGTCCTCTGCACCAACCCCTCATATGCCTGCCCACTGCTGGTAGTCCTCTGCACCCACCCCTCATATGTCTGTCCAATGCTGGGACTCCTCTGCACCCACCCACATATGTCTGTCCACTGCTGGGAGTCCTCTGCAGCCACCCCTCATATGTCTGTCCACTGCTGGGAGTCCTCTGCACCCACCCCTCATATGTCTGTCCACTGCTGGGCGTCCTCTGCACCCACCCACATATGTCAGGCCACTGCTGGGAGTCCTCTGCACCCACCCCTCATATTGCAGGCCACTGCTGGGAGTCCTCTGCACCCACCCCTCATATGTCTGTCCACTTCTGGGAGTCCTCTGCACCCACCCACATATGTCTCTCCGCTGCTGGGAGTCCTCTGCAGCCACCCCTCATATGTCTGTCCACTGCTGGGAGTCCTCTGCACCCACCCCTCATATGTCTGTCCACTGCTGGGAGTCCTCTGCACCCACCCACATATGTCAGGCCACTGCTGGGAGTCCTCTGCACCCACCCCTCATATTGCAGGCCACTGCTGGGAGTCCTCTGCACCCACCCCTAATATGTCTGTCCACTGCAGGGAGTCCTCTGCAGCCACCCCTCATATTGCAGTCCACTGCTGGGAGTCCTCTTCACCCACCCCTCATATGTCTGTCCACAGCTGGGAGTCCTCTGCACCCACACCTCATATGTCTGTCCACTGCTGGGAGTCCTCTACACCCACCCACATATGTATGTCCAATGCTGGGAGTCCTCTGCACCCATCCCTCATATGTCTGTCCAGTGCTGGGAGTCCTCTGCACCCACCCACATATATCTGTCCACTGCTGGGAGTCCTCTGCACCTACCCGTCATATGTCTGTCCACTGCTGAGAGTCCTCTGCAGCCACCCCTCATATGTCTGTCCACTGCTGGGAGTCCTCTGCACCCACCCCTCATATGTCTGTCCACTGCTGGTAGTCCTCTGCACCCACCCCTCATATGTCTGTCCACTGCTGGGAGTCCTCTGCACCCAGCCACATATGTCTGCCACTGCTTGGAGTCCTCTGCAGCCACCCCTCATATGTCTGTCCACTGCTGGGAGTCCTCTGCACCCACCCACATATGTCAGTCCACTGCTGGGAGTCCTCTGCACCCACCCACATATGTCAGTCCACTGCTGGGAGTCCTCTGCACCCACCCGTCATATGTCTGTCCACTGCTGGAAGTCCTCTGCAGCCACCCCTCATATGTCTGTCCACTGCTGGGAGTCCTCTGCACCCACACCTCATATGTCTGTCCACTGCTGGTAGTCCTCTGCACCCACCCCTCATATGTCTGTCCACTGCTGGGAGTCCCCTGCACCCACTCACATATGTCTGTCCACTGCTGGGAGTCCTCTGCACACACCCGTCATATGTCTGTCCACTGCTGGGAGTCCTCTGCAGCCACCCGTCATACGTCTGTCCACTGCTGGGAGTCCTCTGCACCAACCCCTCATATGTCTGCCCACTGCTGGTAGTCCTCTGCACCCACCCCTCATATGTCTGTCCAATGCTGGGAGTCCTCTGCACCCACCCACATATGTCTGTCCACTGCTGGGAGTCCTCTGCAGCCACCCCTCATATGTCTGTCCACTGCTGGGAGTCCTCTGCACCCACCCCTCATATGTCTGTCCACTGCAGGGCGTCCTCTGCACCCACCCACATATGTCAGGCCACTGCTGGGAGTCCTCTGCACCCACCCCTCATATTGCAGGCCACTGCTGGGAGTCCTCTGCACCCACCCCTCATATGTCTGTCCACTGCTGGGAGTCCTCTGCAGCCACCCCTCATATTGCAGTCCACTGCTGGGAGTCCTCTTCACCCACCCCTCATATTGCAGGCCACTGCTGGGAGTCCTCTGCACCCACCCCTCATATGTCTGTCCACTGCTGGGAGTCCTCTGCAGCCACCCCTCATATTGCAGTCCACTGCTGGGAGTCCTCTGCACCCACCCCTCATATGTCTGTCCACTACTGGGAGTCCACTGCATCCACCCCTCATATGTCTGTTCACTGCTGGGAGTCCTCTGCACACACCCACATATTTCTGTCCACTGCTCGGAGTCCTCTGCACCCACCTCTCATATTGCTGGCCACTGCTGGGAGTCCTCTGCACCCACCCCTCATATGTCTGTCCACTTCTGGGAGTCCTCTGCACCCACCCACATATGTCTCTCCGCTGCTTGGAGTCCCCTGCTCCCACCCCTCATGTGTCTGTCGACTGCTGGGAGTCCTCTGCACCAACCCCTCATATGTCTGCCCACTGCTGGTAGTCCTCTGCACCCACCCCTCATATGTCTGTCCACTGCTGGGAGTCCTCTGCACCCACCCACATATGTCTGTCCACTGCTGGGAGTCCTCTGCAGCCACCCCTCGATATGTCTGTCCACTGCTGGGAGTCCTCTGCACCCACCCCTCATATGTCTGTCCACTGCTGGGAGTCCTCTGCACGCACCCACATATGTCAGGACACTGCTGGGAGTCCTCTGCACCCACCCCTCATATTGCAGGCCACTGCTGCAAGACCTCTGCTCCCACCCCTTATATGTCTGTCCACTGCAGGGAGTCCTCTGCAGCCACCCCTCACATTGCAGTCCACTGCTGGGAGTCCTCTTCTCCCACCCCTCATATGTCTGTCCACAGCTGGGAGTCCTCTGCACCCACACCTCATATGTCTGTCCACTGCTGGGAGTCCTCTACACCCACCCACATATGTATGTCCACTGCTGGGAGTCCTCTGCACCCATCCCTCATATGTCTGTCCACTGCTGGGAGTCCTCTGCACCCACCCACATATATCTGTCCACTGCTGGGAGTCCTCTGCACCTACCCGTCATATGTCTGTCCACTGCTGAGAGTCCTCTGCAGCCACCCCTCATATGTCTGTCCACTGCTGGGAGTCCTCTGCACCCACCCCTCATATGTCTGTCCACTGCTGGTAGTCCTCTGCACCCACCCCTCATATGTCTGTCCACTGCTGTGAGTCCTCTGCACCCACCCACATATGTCTGCCACTGCTGGGAGTCCTCTGCAGCCACCCCTCATATGTCTGTCCACTGCTGGGAGTCCTCTGCACCCACCCACATATGTCAGTCCACTGCTGGGAGTCCTCTGCACCCACCCACATATGTCAGTCCTCTGCTGGGAGTCCTCTGCACCCACCCATCATATGTCTGTCCACTGCTGGGAGTCCTCTGCAGCCACCCCTCATATGTCTGTCCACTGCTGGGAGTCCTCTGCACCCACACCTCATATGTCTGTCCACTGCTGGTAGTCCTCTGCACCCACCCCTCATATGTCTGTCCACTGCTGGGAGTCCCCAGCACCCACTCACATATGTTTGTCCACTGCTGGGAGTCCTCGGCAGCCACCCCTCATATTGCAGTCCACTTCTGGGAGTCCTCTGCACCCACCCCTCATATGTCTGTCCACTGCTGGGAGTCCTCTACACCCACCCCTCATATATCTGTCCACTGCTGGGAGTCCTCTGCACCCACCCACATATGTCTGTCCACTGCTGGGAGTCCTCTGCACCCACCCGTCATATGTCTGTCCACTGCTGGGAGTCCTCTGCAGCCACCCCTCATATGTCTGTCCACTGCTGCGAGTCCTCTGCACCAACCCCTCATATGTCGGTCCACTGCTGGTAGTCCTCTGCACCCACCCCTCATATGTCTGTCCACTGCTGGGAGTCCTCTGCACCAACCCGTCATATGTCTGTCCACTGCTGGGAGTCCCCTGCAGCCACCCCTCATATGTCTGTCCACTGCTGGGAGTCCTCTGTACCTACCCCTCATGTGTCTGTCCAATACTGGTAGTCCTCTGCACCCACCCCTCGTATGTCTGTCCACTGCTGGGAGTCCTCTCCACCCACCCACCCACATATGTCTGTCCACTGCTGGGAGTCCTCTGCAGCCACCCCTCATATGTCTGTCCACTGCTGGGAGTCCTCTGCACCCACCCCTCATATGTCTGTCCACTTCTGGGAGTCCTCTGCACCCACCCACATATGTCTCTCCGCTGCTGGGAGTCCTCTGCAGCCACCCCTCATATGTTTGTCCACTGCTGGGAGTCCTCTGCACCCACCCCTCATATGTCTGTCCACTGCTGGGAGTCCTCTACACCCACCCACATATGTATGTCCAATGCTGGGAGTCCTCTGCACCCATCCCTCATATGTCTGTCCACTGCTGGGAGTCCTCTGCACCCACCCACATATATCTGTCCACTGCTGGGAGTCCTCTGCACCTACCCGTCATATGTCTGTCCACTGCTGAGAGTCCTCTGCAGCCACCCCTCATATGTCTGTCCACTGCTGGGAGTCCTCTGCACCCACCCCTCATATGTCTGTCCACTGCTGGTAGTCCTCTGCACCCACCCCTCATATGTCTGTCCACTGCTGGGAGTCCTCTGCACCCACCCACATATGTCTGCCACTGCTGGGAGTCCTCTGCAGCCACCCCTCATATGTCTGTCCACTGCTGGGAGTCCTCTGCACCCACCCACATATGTCAGTCCACTGCTGGGAGTCCTGTGCACCCACCCACATATGTCAGTCCTCTGCTGGGAGTCCTCTGCACCCACCCATCATATGTCTGTCCACTGCTGGGAGTCCTCTGCAGCCACCCCTCATATGTCTGTCCACTGCTGGGAGTCCTCTGCACCCACACCTCATATGTCTGTCCACTGCTGGTAGTCCTCTGCACCCACCCCTCATATGTCTGTCCACTGCTGGGAGTCCCCAGCACCCACTCACATATGTTTGTCCACTGCTGGGAGTCCTCGGCAGCCACCCCTCATATTGCAGTCCACTTCTGGGAGTCCTCTGCACCCACCCCTCATATGTCTGTCCACTGCTGGGAGTCCTCTACACCCACCCCTCATATGTCTGTCCACTGCTGGGAGTCCTCTGCACCCACCCACATATGTCTGTCCACTGCTGGAAGTCCTCTGCACCCACCCGTCATATGTCTGTCCACTGCTGGGAGTCCTCTGCAGCCACCCCTCATATGTCTGTCCACTGCTGGGAGTCCTCTGCACCAACCCCTCATATGTCTGTCCACTGCTGGTAGTCCTCTGCACCCACCCCTCATATGTCTGTCCACTGCTGGGAGTCCTCTGCACCAACCCGTCATATGTCTGTCCACTGCTGGGAGTCCCCTGCAGCCACTCCTCATATGTCTGTCCACTGCTGGGAGTCCTCTGTACCTACCCCTCATGTGTCTGTCCAATACTGGTAGTCCTCTGCACCCACCCCTCATATGTCTGTCCACTGCTGGGAGTCCTCTCCACCCACCCACCCACATATGTCTGTCCACTGCTGGGAGTCCTCTGCAGCCACCCCTCATATGTCTGTCCACTGCTGGGAGTCCTCTGCACCCACCCCTCATATGTCTGTCCACTTCTGGGAGTCCTCTGCACCCACCCACATATGTCTCTCCGCTGCTGGGAGTCCTCTGCAGCCACCCCTCATATGTCTGTCCACTGCTGGGAGTCCTCTGCACCCACCCCTCATATGTCTGTCCACTGCTGGGAGTCCTCTGCACCCACCCACATATGTCAGGCCACTGCTGGGAGTCCTCTGCACCCACCCCTCATATTGCAGGCCACTGCTGGAAGTCCTCTGCACCCACCCCTAATATGTCTGTCCACTGCAGGGAGTCCTCTGCAGCCACCCCTCATATTGCAGTCCACTGCTGGGAGTCCTCTGCACCCACCCACATATGTATGTCCAATGCTGGGAGTCCTCTGCACCCATCCCTCATATGTCTGTCCAGTGCTGGGAGTCCTCTGCACCCACCCACATATATCTGTCCACTGCTGGGAGTCCTCTGCACCTACCCGTCATATGTCTGTCCACTGCTGAGAGTCCTCTGCAGCCACCCCTCATATGTCTGTCCACTGCTGGGAGTCCTCTGCACCCACCCCTCATATGTCTGTCCACTGCTGGTAGTCCTCTGCACCCACCCCTCATATGTCTGTCCACTGCTGGGAGTCCTCTGCACCCAGCCACATATGTCTGCCACTGCTTGGAGTCCTCTGCAGCCACCCCTCATATGTCTGTCCACTGCTGGGAGTCCTCTGCACCCACCCACATATGTCAGTCCACTGCTGGGAGTCCCCTGCACCCACTCACATATGTCTGTCCACTGCTGGGAGTCCTCTGCACACACCCGTCATATGTCTGTCCACTGCTGGGAGTCCTCTGCAGCCACCCCTCATAAGTCTGTCCACTGCTGGGAGTCCTCTGCACCAACCCCTCATATGCCTGCCCACTGCTGGTAGTCCTCTGCACCCACCCCTCATATGTCTGTCCAATGCTGGGACTCCTCTGCACCCACCCACATATGTCTGTCCACTGCTGGGAGTCCTCTGCAGCCACCCCTCATATGTCTGTCCACTGCTGGGAGTCCTCTGCACCCACCCCTCATATGTCTGTCCACTGCTGGGCGTCCTCTGCACCCACCCACATATGTCAGGCCACTGCTGGGAGTCCTCTGCACCCACCCCTCATATTGCAGGCCACTGCTGGGAGTCCTCTGCACCCACCCCTCATATGTCTGTCCACTTCTGGGAGTCCTCTGCACCCACCCACATATGTCTCTCCGCTGCTGGGAGTCCTCTGCAGCCACCCCTCATATGTCTGTCCACTGCTGGGAGTCCTCTGCACCCACCCCTCATATGTCTGTCCACTGCTGGGAGTCCTCTGCACCCACCCACATATGTCAGGCCACTGCTGGGAGTCCTCTGCACCCACCCCTCATATTGCAGGCCACTGCTGGGAGTCCTCTGCACCCACCCCTAATATGTCTGTCCACTGCAGGGAGTCCTCTGCAGCCACCCCTCATATTGCAGTCCACTGCTGGGAGTCCTCTTCACCCACCCCTCATATGTCTGTCCACAGCTGGGAGTCCTCTGCACCCACACCTCATATGTCTGTCCACTGCTGGGAGTCCTCTACACCCACCCACATATGTATGTCCAATGCTGGGAGTCCTCTGCACCCATCCCTCATATGTCTGTCCAGTGCTGGGAGTCCTCTGCACCCACCCACATATATCTGTCCACTGCTGGGAGTCCTCTGCACCTACCCGTCATATGTCTGTCCACTGCTGAGAGTCCTCTGCAGCCACCCCTCATATGTCTGTCCACTGCTGGGAGTCCTCTGCACCCACCCCTCATATGTCTGTCCACTGCTGGTAGTCCTCTGCACCCACCCCTCATATGTCTGTCCACTGCTGGGAGTCCTCTGCACCCAGCCACATATGTCTGCCACTGCTTGGAGTCCTCTGCAGCCACCCCTCATATGTCTGTCCACTGCTGGGAGTCCTCTGCACCCACCCACATATGTCAGTCCACTGCTGGGAGTCCTCTGCACCCACCCACATATGTCAGTCTACTGCTGGGAGTCCTCTGCACCCACCCGTCATATGTCTGTCCACTGCTGGAAGTCCTCTGCAGCCACCCGTCATACGTCTGTCCACTGCTGGGAGTCCTCTGCACCAACCCCTCATATGTCTGCCCACTGCTGGTAGTCCTCTGCACCCACCCCTCATATGTCTGTCCAATGCTGGGAGTCCTCTGCACCCACCCACATATGTCTGTCCACTGCTGGGAGTCCTCTGCAGCCACCCCTCATATGTCTGTCCACTGCTGGGAGTCCTCTGCACCCACCCCTCATATGTCTGTCCACTGCTGGGCGTCCTCTGCACCCACCCACATATGTCAGGCCACTGCTGGGAGTCCTCTGCACCCACCCCTCATATTGCAGGCCACTGCTGGGAGTCCTCTGCACCCACCCCTCATATGTCTGTCCACTGCTGGGAGTCCTCTGCAGCCACCCCTCATATTGCAGTCCACTGCTGGGAGTCCTCTTCACCCACCCCTCATATTGCAGGCCACTGCTGGGAGTCCTCTGCACCCACCCCTCATATGTCTGTCCACTGCTGGGAGTCCTCTGCAGCCACCCCTCATATTGCAGTCCACTGCTGGGAGTCCTCTGCACCCACCCCTCATATGTCTGTCCACTACTGGGAGTCCACTGCATCCACCCCTCATATGTCTGTTCACTGCTGGGAGTCCTCTGCACACACCCACATATTTCTGTCCACTGCTCGGAGTCCTCTGCACCCACCCCTCATATTGCTGGCCACTGCTGGGAGTCCTCTGCACCCACCCCTCATATATCTGTCCACTGCTGGGAGTCCTCTGCAGCCACCCCTCATATGTCTGTCCACTGCTGGGAGTCCTCTGCAGCCACCCCTCATATGTCTGTCCACTGCTGGGAGTCCTCTGTACCTACCCCTCATGTGTCTGTCCACTACTGGTAGTCCTCTGCACCCACCCCTCATATGTCTGTCCACTGCTGGGAGTCCTCTGCACCCACCCACATATGTCTGTCCACTGCTGGGAGTCCTCTTCAGCCACCCCTCATATGTCTGTCCACTGCTGGGAGTCCTCTGCACCCACCCCTCATATGTCTGTCCACTTCTGGGAGTCCTCTGCACCCACCCACATATGTCTCTCCGCTGCTGGGATTCCTCTGCACCCACCCGTCATATGTCTGTCCACTGCTGGGAGTCCTCTGCAGCCACCCCTCATCTGTCTGTCCACTGCTGGGAGTACTCTGCACCCACACCTCATATGTCTGTCCACTGCTGGTAGTCCTCTGCACCCACCCCTCATAAGTCTGTCCACTGCTGGGAGTCCCCTGCACCCACCCACATATGTCTGTCCACTGCTGGGAGTCCTCTGCACCCACCCGTCATATGTCTGTCTACTGCTGGGAGTCCTCTGCAGCCACCCCTCATATGTCTGTCAACTGCTGGGAGTCCTCTGCACCAACCCCTCATATGTCTGCCCACTGCTGGTAGTCCTCTGCACCCAGCCCTCATATGTCTGTCCACTGCTGGGAGTCCTCTGCACCCACCCACATATGTCTGTCCACTGCTGGGAGTCCTCTGCAGCCACCCCTCATATGTCTGTCCACTGCTGGGAGTCCTCTGCACCCACCCCTCATATGTCTGTCCACTGCTGGGAGTCCTCTGCACCTACCCACATATGTCAGGCCACTGCTGGGAGTCCTCTGCAGACACCCCTCATATTGCAGTCCACTGCTGGGAGTCCTCTTCACCCACACCTCATATGTCTGTCCACTGCTGGGAGTCCTCTGCACCCACCCACATATGTATGTCCACTGCTGGGAGTCCTCTGCACCCATCCCTCATGTGTCTGTCCACTGCTGAGAGTCCTCTGCACCCACCCACATATATCTGTCCACTGCTAGGAGTCCTCTGCACCTACCCGTCATATGTCTGTCCACTGCTGAGAGTCCTCTGCAGCCACCCCTCATATGTCTGTCCACTGCTGGGAGTCCTCTGCACCCACCCCTCATATGTCTGTCCACTGCTGGTAGTCCTCTGCACCCACCCCTCATATGTCTGTCCACTGCTGGGAGTCCTCTGCACCCACCCACATATGTCTGCCACTGCTGGGAGTCCTCTGCAGCCACCCCTCATATGTCTGTATGTTAGACGGACCGGGAGGGTCGGCCGAGGACAAGGGGAGAGGTCTCCGGGGAGAGCCGTCTCCAGCGATCGTACAGACAAATAACTTCCCCCCCACAGACAGATACCACACAAGGAGATGAGTTAGCGTTCTTTATAAGCACTTCTTAAGGTACGATGAAAAGGTACAAGGAGGTCTGGACTCAGGGGTCCCCTCGATTCAAGTCTCTCAAGATGGGAAAGGGGGTAGCGGGACAGTCTGGTTACCAGTCTGGTAGTTGAGGTGGTATGGTGGGTAGCTCACAATCCTCGAGCTTAGGTGGTCTAGCTGGTACGGGCCACGGCAGCGCCAGCAGGTCCCAGTGAAGATGGTCGATACACGGGCCGCGGCAGCGCCAGCAGGTCCCAGAGACGATGGTCGATGTACGGTCCGCGGCAGCGCCAGCAGGTCCCGGTGAAGATGGTCGTTACAACGGGCCGCGGCAGCGCCAGCAGGTCCCGACGAGGATGGATGTTGCAGAAGGCCGCGGCAGCGCCAGCAGGCAGGACGATAGATCACAAGATAGGGCTACGGCAGCGCCAGTAGTCCGTCAAGGCTGAGTTCTCTCGGTGTCTCTCGACTCCAGGATACAACTGCCTTCCTGCTCCGCAGCTGCTCCAGTTATAGGGCAGGTGCCCTTTGATGTCCGGACCCTCGCACTTGGGGGTCGGAGGGTCCGGGATGAAGGTGTCCAGACACCCAGCAGGGGGGTGGAGCCGGTGCCTGGGGGAGCTGGAGGCGATCGTCACCTGGCGGGGGAGAGTCCTTGGCACTTCATCCTCCCATTGACCTGCCAAGTGATCCGCTCACCTCCTGGGTGGATGGTGGTGCCGGGATGTCGGGGCCGGCCAGGCCCAGGGTTAGGGTCGGAGGGAGGCCACGCGGCCTCGTGGCGCAGGGCCCAAGATGGCGGCTTGACCCGGCCGAGGGAGCCGGTGGTGGCTTGGGCCCGTGCTACAGGGAGGTCCGAGGGCAGGAGTTCCGTCGGGAGACGGGGTGCGGGTGATTCTCGTGGGCCGCGCCTGGGAGGCCGGGGCTTGGGCCCTGTCATGCGGGGAGGGCGCAAGCCCTTCGTGTGGCCTGTCCAACATGCGTCCCCCCCAGCTGAAGGCGGGGAGAGTCACCCATCTCCTTGGGGACTCTCTTCGTCGAGGCGGAAGAAGCGGGACAGGCCATCTGCGTTGGCGTGGTCTTGGCCTGGTCGGTGCTCCACGGTGAAGTCCATTCCCTGCAGGGAGATGGACCAGCGCAATAGTTTTGGGTTTTCCCCCCGCATCTGCATCAGCCACTGCAGGGGTCTATGGTCGGTTTGTACCCGGAAGTGGGTACCGAAGAGATAGGGCCGGAGCTTTTTGAGGGCCCACACCACTGCGAAGGCCTCCCTCTCGATGGTGCTCCAGCGCTGTTCTCGGCCCAGGAGACGTCGGCTGATGAAGGCCACCGGCTGGTCATGACCCTCGGGGTTCACTTGGGAAAGAACCGCTCCGATGCCGGGGTCGGAGGCGTCTGTCTGTACTACGAATTCCCGACTGTAATCGGGGGCCTGGAGCACAGGGGCGGTGCACAGGGCGGCCTTCAGTTTTTCGAAGGCCGCTTGACAATCGGGGGTCCAGTTAATCCGCTTTGGTTGGTTCTTGGACGTGAGACCCGTGAGGGGCCCCACAATGCTGCCGTAGTCCCTCACGAACCGCCGGTAGTAGCCGGTGAGCCCCAAGAAGGCTCGGACTTCGGTCTGAGTGACGGGGGGCTGCCAGGACTGGATGGCAGCAATCTTAAGTTGCAGTGGGGCCACCAGCCCGCTCCCCACCTGGTGCCCCAGGTAGGTCACGGACCCTTGACCAATTTGGCATTTGCCGGCCTTAATCGTGAGGCCGGCCCGCTGGAGGGCCTGTAGGACCTCCTGGAGGTGGAGGAGGTGGTCGGACCAGTGGCGGCTGTATACAGCGATATCGTCCAGGTAGGCAGCGCTGAACTCTTCGAGCCCCGCCAGGACCTGGTTCACAAGACGTTGAAATGTAGCGGGGGCGTTCTTCATGCCAAAGGGCATGACCTTGAAGTGTTAGTGGCCATCGGGGGTAGAGAAGGCGGATCGTTCTTGAGCTCGGGGTGTGAGACCGATCTGCCAGTAGCCCGCTGTTAGGTCGAAGATACTGAGGTAGCGGGCGGCCCCCAGCCGGTCGATCAATTCATCCGCTCTGGGGATAGGATGAGCGTCGGTTCGGGTGACAGCGTTCAAGCCCCGGTAGTCGACGCAGAATCTCAGTTCAGGGGTGGTGCCGGGGGCAGCGGCTTTGGGGACCAATACAACTGGACTGGCCCAGGGACTGTCCGAGGGCTCGATGACCCCGATCGTGAGCATTTTGGCCACTTCCTCTTGTATGCAGGCCCGTACCCGATCTGGTACGCGGTAGGCCCGGTGCCGGACAGGGGGACTGTCCCCGGTGTCTACGTCGTGCAAGCACCAAGGGGTGACCCCGGGAGTGAGGGAGAACAGTGAAGCGAACCGCAGCAGGAGGTCCCGGCAGCCCTGGCGTTGCTCTGGGGTGAGGGCATCGGAGAGCCGGACCCCGTCCACGGAACCGTCTTTCTCCTGAGTCTTCAGGAGATCCGGGAGAGGCTCGGAGTCTTCTTCCGCCCCACTGTCTGTAGCCATCAGGAGGCTGAGTTCTGAGTGCACAAAGTGTGGTTTGAGTCTGTTGGTGTGGAGGACCCGAAGGGGGTTCCGGGTGGTCCCCATGTCGATGAGGTAAGTGACGGGGCTTTTGCGCTCGACCACCTTGAAGGGCCCCGTCCACTTATCTTGCAAGGCACATGGTTCGGTGGGGGACATCACCCACACTTGTTGTCCAGGTTCGAACTCGACGGAGGAGGCATTGTGATCATACCATCTCTTCATGTCTTCCTGGCTGGCCTCGAGGTTCGCCTTGGCCATCTCCCTGAAGCGCCGGGTCTGATTACGTAGGGCCAGGAGGTACTTGAAGACGTCTGGAGGGGTCTTTAGGGGGGCCATCTCCCAACCTTCTTTGACTAGGCTGAGGGGCCCTCGCACAGGGTGCCCGTACAGGAGTTCGAAGGGGCTAAAACCGAGGGACTTCTGGGGAACTTCCCGGTAGGCGAAGAGGAGGCACGGGAGTAGTACATCCCACTGGCGACGGAGGGGCTCTTCCAATCCCCCAATCATCCCTTTGAGAGTGCGATTGAATCGCTCCACTAGTCCGTTCCCTTGGGGGTGATAGGGGGTCGTGAATCGGTAGGTGACCCCGCACTGTTGCCAGAGGGACTTCATGTATTTGGAGATGAAGTTCGTGCCTCGGTCGCTGACGACTTCTCGGGGGAAGCCCACCCGGGAGAAGATCCCCATTAGGGCCCGGCCAACCACCGGAGCTGTTACTGTTCGTAGAGGCACCGCCTCGGGGTAGCGGGTGGCGTGATCCACCAGTACTAGGATGAACCTATGTCCTTGTGCCGTGCGGGGGTCCAGGGGCCCCACAATGTCTATTCCTACCCTCTCGAACGGGGTGGTGACCACCGGGAAGGGTTGTAGAGGGGCCTTCAGCTTACGGCCACTCTTCCCGCTGGCCTGGCACGTGGGGCAGGACCGGCAGTGGTTCAGGACGTCGTTCCGCATCTTCGGCCAGAAAAAGTGGGTCACTAGGCGACTGTAAGTTTTGTCTTGGCCCAGGTGTCCAGCCAGGGGGACATCGTGGGCCAGATTGAGCAGGAAGTTTCTGAAGCGGAGAGGTACCACCAGTACTCGACCGGCCCCTAGCTCTGCGATCCTCTGTTCGCTGTATAGCAGGTCGTTCTCCCAGTAGACCCAGTGAGTTCCGGTGGAGTCCCCTGCGCTCTGGGCGCTGGCTTGTTGGCGGAGTCCCTCGAGGGAGGGGCAAGTCTTTTGCTGCTGGCAAGACTGTTCTTGGGTGGGCCCCCCTTCTTGACGCCACTGAGCCAGGCCGGGGACGTCCTGGAGGTGCGCGTCCCCTTCGGTCGTTGGCTCCGGGGGGTTGGCCTCATCGTTGTCTTCTACTGGGGCGACCGGGGGCGGAGGTGCTGGCCATTCCGGTTCTTCTGGTCGGGGAACGGCATGGGCTGCCCTGGACCGGGTGGTTACGCAGGCCCAGTCCGGGAGGCCCAGCATCCCCAGGTGCTCTCTTCTCTCGACGGTGGCCCATTGGGAACTCTCAAGGTCATTCCCCAGGAGGCAGTCCACGGGGGCATCATCCCGGACCGTCACTTTCAGCAGGCCGGAGACCCCTCCCCATTCGAAGGAGACGCAGGCCATTTGACACAGACTTTCGGAATTGTCAGCTGAGCGGACGGGGCAGAGAATGTTCGGCAGGATCTGCTCGGGTTTCACCAGGTGACAGCGGACGGCCGTCACACTGGCGCCTGTGTCACGTAAGGCCTCGGCCCGATGCCCATTAATGGTCACCCACTGACCGTATTTCCTGGTGTTGGCGGGTAGGGGAGCCCGCGGGACTATGTCTTTTCCCCCTAGGCACGCTAGAACCATGGCGGCCGGTTCCCACTCTTGCTGGGCCGGCTCATACTCTTCCTGTTCCTCTGACAGTCGTTCTTCCCCCAGGGCGGCGGCAGCTACCTGGCGGGGCTTGGGTGTTTGGTTCTGCGGGCAGCTCGGGTCATTGGCGTAATGGCCGACTCGCTGGCATCGGTGGCACGTGACATTGGCTCGGATCCCTGGACGCATCGGGGGGTTTCCCCGGCCGGCCGGGGGCGGGGTGCTGGCCACGGGTGTTGCCGGGAGGGTGTCTCTCCCTCGCCCCTGGCCTCCTCCTCCTCCCCGAGGACGGTGCTGGCCTTGGTTGCTTCGGGTCTGCTCGTGCGGTCCTCTCCGGCCCACTCGGGTGCTCTCCCATCGGTCAGCTTCAGCGGCGAGCTGCCGGGGGTCGGTCAATTTACTGTCGAGGAGGTGCTGCCTGAGCTCGACGAAGCAGTTGTTCGACAGGTGTTCCCATACCATAAGGTTAAAGAGTTGTTCGTAGGTCGTTACATGGCTCCCCTTGATCCACCCCTCGAAGGCTCTGCTGAAATAGTTTACGTACTCCACCCAAGTTGTACCCGGGATCCGGGTGCAATCTCTGAACCTCTGGCGGTACATCTCGGGTGTGAGGCCGTAGCGGGTGAGGAGGGCAGCCTTCATGTGGTCGTAGGACGACATTTGGTGATCTGGGAGCTGCAACAGGGCATCGCGACCTTCGTTGACGAACCTCCCCCATAGTCCAGCTCCCCAATCACTCCGGTCGATCCGGTGGGAGGTCATGGCGATCTCGTAGGCTTTGAACCACTGTTGTATGTCGTCTTCTCGGACATACTCTCGGACAACATCCTTGGGGATGTGGACTTTTTTCTCGGTTGCCCCTGGGGTGTGCGGTCGCTCAGGCACCCCCGTCTCTTTATTCTGTTTCCGCAGTTCTATTTCCGCCAGTTTGCATTCGTGTTCGAGTGTTATTCTTTTTTCCTCAAGCTCTCTCTGTCTCTGTTTTTCTTCTCGCTCCTCTCGGAGCCGCAGATGCTCTAGATTTAGTTTCTGCTCGGCTAACTTTAGTTCACCGTCCATCTTGAG